>NC_059110.1:20188412-20889662 GCF_020740685.1 Jaculus jaculus | reverse complement strand
TTCCCAAAGCCTACTGACCACCTTTGGAGAGTTCTCTAAATAAATCAGATTTGTGCTATCCCAATGCCAAGCCAATCTCCTGAGCCCCTGTAACCAGCAAAAACTTTGAAATTGCTTGTCACCAGTTTACGTTAAATTGATCTTCATATTAATCTTGACTTTTTAACCTTTGCAGACTAAAAATTTGCATGGTTACAAATGAATTTTCACTCCTGACAGTTTTGGAAGTAAAATGAAAATCTATATTCATAAATCCTAATTGCATAAATTGCTTACTTTAGCATGACACTCTGTAACTGTCTTCATGGGCCACTTTAGAATCTCTGCATCTTGAATTAATATGCCAGTTGGTCCTGATAGCATCTTTGAATTGTGGCCTTTAAAAATTCTTTATAGCATGTTGTATTTCATGACAGTGATGTAGGCATTGATATCTCTTCCTTGTGAAAAACTGATTAAGTAAATTTAATTGTGCTGACAATTAGCTAATCATGTACTAGAAATTCCACTGATTAACCACTTATTTTTTATTATTTTTATTTATTTAATTATTTATTTATTTATGAGAGAGAGAGAGAATATGGGTGCACTAGGGCTTTTAGACATGGCAAAAAAACCTCCAGACACATGTACCACCTTGTGCATATTGCTCACGTGGGTACTGTGGAATCAAACCTGAGTCCTTAGGCTTTGCAGGCAAGTACTTTAACCACTAGACAATCTCTCCAGCCCACCATTTTTTTTTATTCTAACATGTTTTCATTTCCATTTATGTCCTTCAAATGTATAGGGTACTACTAGTTAGCTGGCCAAAAAGCCTTTAAAATTATTGCTAAATCTACCAGCATGATTCCACTGTGAACGGCTCATGTTTGTTAAGTTAAATGACATGCATCTAAAACTCAAAACCTACTAAAATGCAATGATTTTATAATTTGCTTTTAAGATATTTTTTATAAGATTCTCCAAGGGAGTACCTAGAGCTTTTTATTTGATCAAAAGAGATAGGATTAAACATATTAAGTTGGAGCAAAATGGATTAGCCTTCTGCCTAGGGCTTGACTATTTTATATGTGTTACTTACAAGAGAAGGTTAGCACAGTGTCTTTTAGAGAGAGAATGCATATGTAGCATGTAAGATTAAGTAGATGGTTGTTGATGGTCTTTTCTTTCTCTCGACATAGAAGAAAATGATGGGAGGTGTGTAGCAGCTAGGTGATTTGGACAGTGCTTATTTGGTCAAGACAGATGTTGCCACTATCAGAGAGCAAAGGCCCTCCTTTCTCTGCCCATGTTGGGGAGCTTGTTAGCTGGGGTGGAGTACCTTGGTGCCCCCCTTATAGTTGTCATTCCTATGAAACAAAGGGGTGGGACAGCAGGACTTTAATTCCTGGTCAGAAGAATGGGGCCTGAGTTGTATAGGTTCACATCTCTGGAGGAATTCAGAAGCTCTATTTTTTTTAAGAGACAGGAAGGAGAGAGAGAGAGAGAGAGAGGCAGAGAATGGGCACATCATGGCCTCTAGTCACTGCAAGCAAACTCCATGTGCCACCATGTGCATCTGGCTTACGTGGCACCTGGAGAATCGAACCTGGGTCCTTAGGCTTCACAGGCATGCACCTTAACTGCTAAGCCATCGCTCCAGCCTCCAGAAGCTCTAAATTTCATAAGATTAGTGTGTAGTGGGAGCCATTCTGATAAAGAACAAAGACAAACCATTTCTCTCTCCTATAAGTGACAATTTACACAGAGCAAGCAATCACCTGGGCAGTACAAAGTCCCTTGGGAAAAGCTAGGTGTCTTAGAGATGTTTAGAAAAATTTTATGAAACGCCACCTAAAATGTAGATCATGACAATGGTCTTTGGCCATTATCCGTTCTCACTGCTTAAGAGAGTGCTCTGGTCAGTCAGGTGTCCTTTATCTATCTTCTGTAGCACACTCTGAGTGTCTCACTGGAATTCCTTCCCAGTTCCCGGTGAGGATCGCCAGGACTTGGTGGGGGATGGAGTCAGGTAATTGAGACTGAGAACTGAGAAAAGGGGCACAGGAAGCAGCTTTTTGTAGTGGCTGTCCTCTTGAAGCCCACCAGATCAGCTTCTCTGTGGTGGGCTCCATTACAAGATGGCACCGAACACCACAGTCTAACTTCTCCAGGACTCTTAACTGAGCCCATCCAAGGCATTCCTGTTAACCGAGGCCAAGAAGATTCTCAAGAGTAAGCTATTCCTTTCTTGGATGCAAGCACATAGCCACCATCTTCCCCAACTTCCAGGCAAGAATGTACCAATGATGGCAAAATAATAATAATAATAATAATAATAATAATAATAATAATAATAATAATAATAATAAATTAACCACAGGGGCCCTTTGGTTAGAATTTGTAATATTCAACAAACCATGTAGGATTTGTTCTATTTTGATGTGTAACCAAGTACATGGTGAAATTTAAGTAGAAAGTTTTAGGACTTTTTGCAAAACTGCCTGAATCCTTTAGTACATTTTTTTTTTTCTGGGGGTGGGGAGCTAACATATGTTTATTTGTATAAGGTTTGCACTTAAAATTACATGGAATATGAAAAATGAGCTAGGAAAATAAGACTTTGTTAAAGCATGTAGCCAGGGGTCAGGAGAAGTCTGGCCGTCAGTGTCCATTTAAGGGCAGATTTACCAGATCTCTCTGAGTGGTACCTCCCTACATTTGCATGTATGAAAACTGGATGCCATGATGTGACAATATAGCTTTAATGAACTTCTTCTGTTTTCTTTTTTTTTTTAGCAAATGTTCCCAGCAGGCCACAGGTAAGTTAATGGCTTGATTGGCCCAATTGTTGTTGATTCCCAACCCAGAATAAGCACATTTATACCACTGATTTTACTCTTTTCTGTGTTCACCATGTAAGTAAGTCACTGATACTTAGGTGTTAGTTGATTCTGTGTAATGCTTTTTGATCTGGAGAGGTTGGGTGAAAAGAGTGGGGCTTCCAAGCCAGGTTCTTTGAAATAGGAAAAACACTACTGATCTATATTCTAATGGCATGTTATATCCTATATAAATTCACCTTCTGGCTGGAGAGATGGCTCAGCAGTTCAAGGCACTTGCTGGCAAAGCCAGGTGGCCTGGGTTCAGTTGCCCACTGTCCATGTAAATCCGCATACATAAAGCGGCGCATGAATCTGGAATGTGTGTTCAGTGGCAAGCGGTCATTCCCTCTCTTTCTTCCTCTCTTCCTCTCTGGGTTTGCAAACAAATAAATAAATAAATGAATAAATATTTTAAAGTCACCCAGAGTATATTTGGCCAACCACTTTCTCTATGTGTATTTATGGGCACTATCATAGAACACTGATTTTAAAAGTATGTGCAGAACCATGAGGGTCATTCAAAAATAATTCCCCATGGAATAATAAATTTTTCATTTAACACGTGTTGAAATCTGTTGGCAGCTATAATCTCAAACCACTTAGTATTTTCCATAGGAGGAGCTTTTAGTAAAAATGTACCACAGGAGGGTTGGGAATTTAGCTCACTGGAAGAGCACTTGCCCAGGAAGTGCAAGGGGACCTGGGTTTGGTCCTCAGCACTAGAAAAATATCCCACAGGGCCACAGCAGGTCTTGGGAAAGTATTGTCATCCATGAGCTTATTAGTCATTTTGAAATAGTGAACATTCTCAGGACCTGGTTGGCAAGAGGAGCTGGTATCCTGCGAGAAGACAGTGGTGTGTGAGGTGGACCAGTGATGTGGCAGGGAGAGCTGGTGTCTTCAGATGGTTTGTTATCCTGGTGAATGGGAAGCTAAGAGCTCAGCAGGGAGGGAGGTGGTGGAGAAGGTATCAGAGGTGTGAGAAGACTGGAGCATGTGCTTGCAGAAGAGTGGAAGTAGACTCTGTTCATTAGGAAGCTATTAAAGAACACATCGGGGCTGGAGAGATGGCTTAGCGGTTAAGGCACTTGCCTGAAAAGCCCAAGGATCCAGGTTTGATTCCCTAGTACCTGATGCACAAGGTGGCACATATGTCTGGAGTTTGTTTGCAGTTGCAAGAGACTGTGTTGTGCCTATTCTCTCTCTCTCTCTCCCTCCTCCCCCTGCCTTTTTTTCTCTGTCTCAAATAAATAAAATGATTTTTTTTGAATTCTGATTTTTTTCTTTTTTTAAATTTTTATTAGCATTTTCCATGATTATAAAAAAATCCCATGTTAATTCCCTCCCCCCACACACTTTCTCCTTTGAAATTCCATTCTCCATCATATTACCTCCCCATCACAATCATTGTACTTACATATATGCAATATCAACCTATTAAGTACCCTCCTCCCTTCCTTTCTCTTCCCTTTATAAAATGATTTTTTTTAAAGAACACATTAAAAAGAGCACATCATGTGTCATACACTTAACAAAAGACCAGCCTACAGGGCTCTGTGTTGACCTTAATCCACTTTCGAGTTCACAAACAAAAGTACAAGGTGATTGAGTTTTGTATGAAACAGCTCAAAACAGTTGATAGTAGGAAGCCAGCAGGCTTATAAGTAAGTGCCTTTTACCACTGAACCATCTTTTCAGCCTTGTGGCTATTTTTAAAACTGATTTGCATATTTTCTGGCCCGGCTTCAATTCTCCAGCATTCATGTACAGCCAGATGCAAAGTGGCGCATACTGTGATCCCAGGATACCTACAACAATGGGAGAATCTGAAGGTCACTGGGCCAGTTAGTCTGTTGTTCCTTTGCATTTTGACAGTTCATTTGCAGCAAGGGATCCTGCCCAGAGAAGGTGGAGCATGACACCCTGAGGTTGTCCTCTGATCTCCACACATGTGCCATAGCACACATGCCTATACACACATGTGCACACACACATTTAAAAATAAAATTATAATAATGAAGATGGCCCCTGTGCAGGAAATACGAGAAAAAGAAGCAAGGATCTATGTCTTACAGTATCTGCATGAAGTTAACATCCTAACAGGAGCCAAAGAATTGAGAGTAGTTGTCAGAACGGAAGGTGAATGAAATTGGAATGTTGAAGGAGTTGCTCCGGTTAGTAATGGTGATATTTGGCTCTTTGCATGAATAGCTAAAAAAGAAATCATAAAGGATAAGATTCCTGGAGGAGAGAAGCTCTAGGAGCACAAGTCAGTGTCGGCTAAATCATCTCTGTGGCTGTTGAAGTCATTATGCGTATGAAAATAGTCTCAAAGTGGGCAACACGGTGATATTTGTTCTTTGAGGAATGAATGAATGTGGCTTAAGGGGTCGGCAAGACTGCAGAATGGGCTGTTGTGGTCTGATGTATAAAATTCACATGGGTGCTCTCAGGGAGAAGAGGAAACAGTTCGCCCTGCAGGCCTGGGCATGTAGGGCATGCAGGAGAAAGTCATATGTGACTTTCACTGGCCATGGGGAAGGTGCACCTTCATGAGATCCATGCATTTATTTGAGCCAGAGGAGAAGGAAGTGAGTTGTGAAGAGCTGGGCATGTAGGTTTCACCATCTATGGACAGTGTGACCCAGAGTCCAGAGGAAGGGTTTGCATAGATAATGAAGGTGGTACAGAGGCGAACATGCAAAGAGAAAGGCTGGCTGTAGTTCTGCTGGTCCTGTGATGTTGACTAGACTACAGTGAGAGAGGCCTGGAAAGGGAGAGAGAACCTTTTGTAAATCCTCAGATTCCTCATTACAAGCCTCAGAATTTAAAGCCGAGTTTAAGAAGGGCTAAATCGTTCCTGACAATAAACAATGTGGTAGATGGAGTCATTATCTGCCTCTATTCCTCGAGGTGGCCTCTTTCCTCCTGCCTTCTCTCTCCATTCTTTTCCTTCCTGTCATTTCCTCTGTGCCCCCCTTGTAGTTTTTCATGTCTTTGTTCAAATGGAAATTCATGAAATGTGTCCATTTTCACTTGAGTAATTCTGCTAATGCTTGTATTGCAATGCATGAGCTTAAACTTTTATAATGGTGAGTTCCCAATGGACACTTACTGATTGAGAACATCCAAATCTCTGGAATAATGGAATACATGGAAACAGTTTTTGAAGTTCCTTTAGCTTTCGTTTCAACATACATTATTACCAAACTTTAGTTAGCAACATGTAACATGTAATTCCCAGGTAGAATTGTTCTCTCTCCTTCTCTGCCCTCAACATGCTTTGAATTAGGTTTGGTTGTACTGACCACATATTAGAAAGGAATGAGAAGCCATAGCTGTGATGGCATCCCAACTTGCTTCTCTGTGAGGGTCTCACCTTGGGACTCAGTAGCCCGCAATCCAGCAAGCACAGCACTGATACTCACCAAGTATTTTCTCTATATAACATGACAAGGAAATAGTCAAATGTAGAAACGAGTTGAATGCAGAACAGTCAAGAGGCAAGCGTCAAATGAGGTCTGATAAGCCCAGGAGGAAGAACATCTGACAGACAGCTTTTCCAGCAAGTAATTTAAGAATACAGTTCCAAGGAAGCAGAACTCCACATTAACATTTTTCAAAAACTAAGGGGCAAGACCAGAGAGGGTGTCTTTACCAGGAGTCTTTAAAGGGTCCTTGAGATTCTGTGACATGACCTTCTTTGGATGATTCCATTTAAGAGAAATCTTTTAAAAGTATTTCTAATTTTAAAATGCTTTTAAAAGACCCAACTGCTCGTTGTCCCCGTGGAAAGGGTGTTATAATCTCCTTGAATACAGTTTAGGTCCTCTTGCCTGGAGCCTTTTCATTTTAAAGAGCACCTCTGCATTCCCTTGGATTACGATACCTGTCTCTTCCTCCTCTCCTCTTTTTCCATTTCCTTCTCTCTGGCCCCCAACTTGAAATAGAGAGGCTGGTATTATCACTCGGGCCCCCCAAGCACACTGGGCTGCTTATAGTAACGTAGTACCCATCTTGGGTGCCTTCCACAGGGAGAAACCAGCTCCTCTTAGGTTTAACATGGCTTGCAGCCTAGACGAGAGAGAAGCCATCTAGACTCCCCCTTCTGCGTTGGTGTCAGCAGCTGCAATAAAAAGCTGTTCGGGTAACTTCAGGGTGAGAGGAAAGACCTCGACCCAGGAAGCAAAAATCACGTGGGCACTAGGGACACCCCTTGAACCCAGCCAAGTAAAGATTGACGACGAGCACTGAAGGAAGCCCTTCCTTTGCCTTGAAAGGGTTGACAGGTCTCTCCCAGCCGGGCTGCCTTCTGCACATGTTGTTCTGACTCGGCTCTTTTCCCTTCCCCACAGGCAATGTGAAGCATTCACCCAGCCAGCCACCACTTCCTGGATTTCAGTATTGCCCTTTTCTGCAGATGCCAACCCAAGTCCCATGCAACCCAAGCTCCCCGGCACCTTGACACACGCTGTTGGGCGCTGACTGTGTGTTCTACTGAGGGAGGAAAACACTGACGATCCAAAGAGAAAGGATATTTTGTTTTATAATAGCCCTATTTTATTATTTTCTTCTCCCCTTTCTATGCAACTGTAAATTAATGAACAGAGAGGTATTTGGAGATGGAAATACATTTGTCCCTGATTTGTATAATGTATACAGTATTGGGCAAGTGGGTGGGGGCTTTCTAATATGACAGTGTCTTTTTAATAACCATGAGAAACATGCGTAAGAATTTAGACCACTTCACATTTTTACATTCCTTTTGCTGTTCCTATTAACCTTGTACAATAACTTCATTTGTTTCTTTGACTCTTACCATTATATTTTGGTTATTTATTCATCAGCCACATAACCAAATAGATTCTGAGTATTTGTTTCATGATTTGGCCAAAATAATAACTTCATATATTTTAATCAAATGTTTTACATTTATGGATGAAACAACAGCTCTGAACATAGTTTTCAAGTTTATTCAACATCGAATATGTATTTAATGGCCACTTGACAATCACAAACAGCCCTGTGAACCTAATGGCATGTCTATTGGGATTATTTTCCCCTACTTTTTATTCCTTTCTTGTAAGTAGGTCTTGAATTCCTTATTTATTTCATATTGCAATCTAGGTGATAGAAAAGACTGCATTGTAGCAATCTCAAAAAATCATTTTACCAAAGGCTGACCATTTGAGCATGTTTTTATTTTGGCATAGGAACACTTGGTACCTACTTTATTTAGTCTTTTGGTCATGAAATACAGAGCAGATTTTTATCCCTTATGATATCAGACACATCATTATCTTTAGTTCCTTTTGAAAGTAATTTTATTGTACTTTTTTGTATTTCCAAGTTCTTTGTAATCCTTGAATCTCCTAATTGTTTTCTTTCTGAATTCAGACATAACTTTCATGCACATTTCATTTCTGGGAAAATGGACCACAGTCACCTTACCCCTCACTTGATCAACACACTTGGAAAGGATGTTTATCAAAAACCCATACCACTGCTTCTTCGGAAGAATGGATGAATGCATAGATGATTGCATCCCTGCCTCTACTTGTGAGCATATGCAATGAAGAACTTGGGTCTGTTTTTTACTTAGTGTTTAATTAGTTACCAATTGTAGAGAGACCAAAAACAAAAGTGAAGATAATGTGTGTTGATTTAAACATACGTGCTTTTAAGGCATCAGGACATTTTAACTTTGGATACTCTTTCACTGGGATTTGGCCAGAAGGAGGCTTAAAGTTAGAGATTGCTATTCTTTTATGATTGGTTGGGTGGGTTGTGGGGCAAGGGTATCTATTTGCAGCATAGATATTTTGAGAAGAAGAAAATTGTTTTATATAAGAGGAAAGCCATGATCACCTTTCTACCTCAGAGCCATCTTCCTCCATCCTGTTGGACATAGCTTTATGACTACAGTCTGCAAAACCTAGGGCTTTCATCAGGCCATTTCATACCCAAGAAAGCACCTATTTAAGCAACAGCAGCCACGATATTCCCTAAACTCAGAACTCCAAGCTGTAGATGGGGTGTCTTCCTTGTTCTTAAGTTGAGAAGTCGTGTTAATTTTTTTTCTGCCTGTATGTGTACGCAAAATGTTCTCTATCTGCTATTACTGAGAAGCTACAAGAAACACTACACTGTAACCTTGTGAGGAATTATAAAAGAAGAAATATTGCAGTAACAACAGTGGAAAATAAGCATCTTGTTCTCTTGAAACATGTGGTGAAGAACTAATCATAGACTGTCATTTAATCTGGTTACATGTTGTATTTTTCATCCCAAATAAAAGTAATTTTAACACAAAATGACTGGTATTCCTAAGCTGTGTTCACAAATAGTCTGATCTTTGAATGTGTATTGACGAAAGTGAACTGTACGGAGAGGCTATGTCCTGATAAACCTACATATTTTCTGGCAATTTCTCTCATATACACAATCTAGTTTTTCCTTTCTGCCCTCTTTCTCTCTCTCTCATGCTTATGACTATGTAATTTCTTTACAGATCAAAAGCTTACTGATAAGAAAAAAATAGTTGGTACAATGTTTATGGAAAACCCTCTTAAATCTCTCCCTCCTTCATGCTCTAAGTTATAATCAAAGCTTTTTGAACCTTAAACAAAAAGAAATAGAGGACCAGGCTTGGTGGCACACACCTTTAATCCTAGCACTGGGGAGGCTGTGGTAGGAAGATCCAGCCTGGAGCTACAGAATGAGGTCCAGGTCAGCCTGGGCTACAGTGAGACCCTAGCTTGAAAAAGACCAAAACCAAAAAAGAAACAAACGCAGAAATAGCAAAACCACCCCAGATATATAATTTATTAAAAAAGAAAACTAGTATATTATAATCAACTAATATTTTAAACGTCTTTTCTACTATGAAGTATTATTCACATTAATACTTCCTAAGGAAACAATTGGCTTCTAGCAACTTACTGAATAGGTAGTTGAAAATGGAAGAGAGAACAAATAGAAAATTTACTTTATACTGCCCCTTCAGCTTGTTATATGTCATGAAAATTCTCTCTGAATTTTAAAGAGCATAAAATTTTCTTGTATATCCTCCCCCAACACGTTAACTGTTTAAGCAAACCATGTCTTCCAGATGTCTCTCCTCTCATTAGTCTAGAGCTTAATAATAATGCACTAAAATACCACTAACACAACTCCTTAAACCTGTATGGAGGACCCCAAACTCCACTGACAGAGGATGTCAACTTGCATGAGCCTGCCGTGGAGTCCAGGAGACAGTCACAGTCACCATGTGTCTAGGACCAGTGGCACCAGGTCTCTGTCACACAAAAATGCCTGATGGCAGTCATAAAGCCTCACTCACGTCACTGTAGCTCATGGGATGTGGAGCTAAGCCCAACACGGAAGGACTCCTGTAATTTCTGGGGGACCTTCACCATAGGAGTGATTGGAGATGGTGGCTGCTTTGCTCCTTCTTGCGAGCTGACTAGCTGTTGATTGATGGCAGATGGTGATCCTAGAGGGAGTGGAGAAATTCAGTCACTAGCAAGCCCACCTGGGTCTCATGAAGAGGCAGAAGTGTGGAAGGTTTTGCCAAAAATCTGTTGGATAAGAACATTACAAGGCTAAGAATGAAGAATGGAATGCTCTCACTGAAAAAGAAACTGAAGTCACAAGATAAAGCTTACAGCTACATGGAGGGTAATGAATCAGGGCCATTAACATTTCATCATGTAAGATTTAAGGTAGCCAAAGTAGAGAACTTAGGGTCCAATACTGCAGTGTCTACTTTCTTGAGCATCTCATCCATCCAGTGGGATGGAGTGAAAAGCAGTCCCTTTACTTATTTTTTCTTTTTTTTTTTTTTGACTGATCATTTTCTTCTCTTTTTCTTTTTTTTTCAAACAATTTCAAAAATAGGTTCAACCCTTTCTCATTTGAGTGAACTAGGTAACACATTTTCATTTTGTACCTTGTTAAAATATAGTCTTCCTTTTTTTCTGAAAATATTCTTTCTTTTTTTCTAATTTTTTTTAAATTTTTTTAAATTTATTTGACAGTGACAGAGAGAGAAAGAGGCAGAGAGAGAGAAAGAGAGAGAATGGACACGCCAAGGCTTCCAGCCACTGCAAATGAACTCCAGACACATGTGCCCCATGTGCGTCTGGCTAACGTGGGTCCTGGAGAATGGAGCCTCGAACCGGGGTCCTTAAGCTTCACAGGCAAGCGCTTAACGGCTAAGCCATCTCTCCAGCCCTCTAACATTTTTTTTTTAATCAAGATATATTAAGTCTAAACTAAGAATCCAGTATTGGTGGGGGGGGGGGGAGGAAACAAAATAAACAAAAATAGGAAAACTTGTCAAGTGTGTGTCCAAAATCTTGAGAGAAGAAAACTTCAGGAGTGAAATTAACACTAAGAAGTAGAGGCGGGGTGACTGGCCTGGTGAAAGAATGGAGTGAAAATGTTATTCAAAACTTAAAGCATTCAGACTAAATGAAACATTTGAGCTAGAGGAATAACATACAGGAACCTGTGTGTGGTGGTGCACCCCTTTAATCCCAGCACTTGGAGAGGCCAAGGTAGGAAAATTGCACTGAGTTCAAGGCCAGCCAGGGCTTCAGGGTTCCAGGTCAGTCTGGGCTAGAGTGAGACTGTGCTTCTAAAAACAAAAAAAGATTAAGAGTAATATATAGGAGACTCATTCCCTTTACCATACGTGACTGTCCTCAGGAATCACAAGCACTTGTCTAGAAATAAGAAATTTATTTGCACTTTGCATAAACTCAGACTGGCACTAATCTCTCATCTTGGAGACCTTCACATTATGACATGTTTAGAGAATTTGCACTCAAATATTTTTTTTTACAGACAGCTTGTTTGTTTGTACCGTTTTGAATTTTGTATGTAGGTTATTCAGAGAAACAAACTGACAGCTTGCCCTCAGCCTAGCTCTGTTCTCGGTCCGGAAGTCACAAATATTGGATTTTTAATTGCATTTGTCAAGCTTCTCCAGGAAGCGAAATCAGAAGTCTATATACAGAAAGAATTTTTGAAAGAAGTAGTTGGAAAGATTGGCTCTCCCAACAATGAATTTGAGAAATCCTACTACCTACTCCCTGCAAGCTGGAAGCCTGTCAGGGTGATTGCCCAAGAACCAAGGGGGCAATGGTGAATCACCTAGTCTGAGTGCAAAGCCTGGAAAAGCGGATGTACTGTTATCCAAAAGCCACAGACAATGGATTTCCTAGCTCACACAGAAAGACCAAATGTACTTCTCTCTCTCTCTGTTTCTTTTTTTTTCAAGGTAGGATCTCCCTCTAATCCAGGCTCACCTGGAATGCACTATGTAGTCAGGCTGGCCTCGAACTCTCAGCGATCCTCATACCTCATACCTCTACCTCTGCATGCTAGGATAAAGGCGTGCCCCACTATGCCTTGTGCACCCTGATGTCTTATGTTCTGTCTTATCTTTCCTTGAGCTGGTTAGTCCTTACCCACTTCTGTAAAGGTACTGTCTTTATTCATCTACCAATTCAAGGTTAATGTTTTCCAGATACATCCTTACAGACACCCAGAAATCATATTTTACCATATGTGGATATCCCTTAATCCAGTCACATTGTCACATGGAATTAACCATCACAGTAATTAAATGGGATGAGGTTCCATATTACCATGTGTTGCAGTCCGGTTCGCATTGCTGTTAGAAATCACCCAACCAAGAGCTGCTTCTGGGAAAAAGAGATTTATTTTGGCTTACAGGCTCGAGGGGAAGCTTCATGATGGCAGGGAAAAATGATGGCATGAGCAGAGGGTGGACATCACCCCCTGGCCAACATAAGGTGGACTACAGCAACAGGAGGGTGTGCCAAACACTGGCATGGGGAAACTGGCTATAAAGCCCTTAAGCCCGCCCCCAACAATACACTCCTTCCAGGAGGCATTAATTCCCAAATATCCATCAGCTGGGAACCTAGCATTCAGAACACCTAAGTTTATGGGGGACACCTGAATCAAACCACCACACCATGTGATATCAGGACAATTAGTTCCCGATTCTACTTTGTGGAGACCATTTTTCAGCAATATTAAAATAATTTATTTTTAAATATTTACTGCAAGTTAGCTATTTTTAATTTAGATAACATGTCACTATATCTATTGGCAAGAACTAAATCCTTTGAATATAGATCAGGCTGAATTTGAGCTAATCCTCTGAATCATATGAGCTTTATTTTTTATTTGCAAGCAGAGAGAAAAGAGAAAGAAAGAGAGAGACAATGGGCATGCCAGGGGCTCCAGCTGCTGCAAATAAACTCCAGATGCATGCACCACTGCAACTGGCTTTACACAGGTACCGGTGAACTGAAGGGATACTAAGTTTCACAGGCAAGTACCTTAACCACTAAGTCATCTCTCCAGCCCCACATGAGCCTTGTTGGCCCTGTAGGAAGCCATGGATGGGCACACATGATGCTTACAGCTCGGGTGCATACCTGTCCCACTGCAGTCAGCAAGTGCACTGCCTCATCTTCTCATCTCTATTCCCATTATCAGCTTATTCTGCCATTGATGTTCAAGACACTGGTTATCACGAACAAGATGTGTGCTGGGCATTGTACCCACAGACGGGCAGTGAGGATGGAATGCAAGAGGTCAGGAGTTGTAGTCGTTACCTTCCTATGGCTGGGACAAAACACCTGACCAAAAGCAGTTTATGGAAGAAAAGGTTTATTTCTGGCTTACAGTTTTGAGGGGATGTTTCACTGTGGCAGGGATGGCATGGTAAGAACAGGTGTTACATATTGTCACATGATCAGGGAGGAAGCAACAAGAAAGCTACAAAATCCCAGGTCATATTCCAGTGACACACCTCTTCCAGCAAGGCTCCACCAGCTGGTATTTAATGAGGCTTAATCACAAACACTTGAGTCTAAGGGGGGGCATTTTACATTCCACCATTGGAATTTTATGATCAACACTCGTCCTTGGTCTTGGCTTGAAATTTAGTGGCTATTACTTTTTTTGAGAACAAAATACTACCGTTTAAATTGACAATAGCAGAGCAGGCCCTCAAAAGTGTTACTAATCCAGCAGGCAAATTCAGTGCTAAGCAAGGGGTTTCTAGAAGGGTAATGGAAGCTGGAGGAAGATTTAGCAGGCTTCTGAAAGAACATAGATACACCCTACACACCTGAAAGGAAGTGTTTTTAAACACAGGGTTAGCACTCAAGAAAAATATGCATGGAGTGAGCCACCACCTGTGGAAACGTGTCCTAGCAACTGGTGTGCAGTTGTGATGGAGGAGTACTAAAGACACCATAGTGACCACTGAACATGCCATGCTCGTGGCAGCATTTCCCCAATCAAAGGTTCCCTGATTAAGTAGAGACCCTCTGCTATGTTCTCACGCGCTTTGGAGATTCACAATATCCATGAGCATATTGAAAGGTTTGAGAAGTCTGAAGATAGGCCATCCGCCTTAATGCATACCACTCTGTTTCTAAAGCAATGAACCACAGAACCATTTTCTATCTTACCTGCTAGGATCCTGCTGTATGCATTTTGGATGCTGAGTGACTGTCTTGTATTTCAGAGGTAAGAATGGCGACTGGGGCATCCACCAACTGTTTCATGAGACCTCACTTTTTGTTTGTTTCTTTGCTTGACTAGCAACAGAATACCTGGCAAAGGCTTCAGGCCTGTAACCCAACACTTGTGAAGTGGAAGCAAGCGGATCAGTTCAAGGTCACCCTTGGCTATACAAGACTGAGAACAGCCTGGGACTGTCTCAGAACAAAAGAAATACAAAGACAAATAAAAAGGAAAGGAGGGTTGTTGAGATAGTTCAGTGGATAAAGCACTTTCCTGCAAAGCCTAATGTCTCAGTTTTAATTCCATAGTACCCGTGTAAAGCCAGATGCACAAGGTGGTGCATGCATCTGTAGTTTGTTCATAGTGGCTAGAGACCCGGGTGTACCCATGTTCTCTCTCTCTCTCTCTCTCTCTCTCTCTCTCTCTCTCTCTCCTTGAAGATAAGTAGAATTTATTTTACAAAAAGAAATAAGCAAGAGGGGGGAAGGGAGGGAAGAAGAAAAGAGAGAGAGAGAATATAAGATTATTCTATGATTTTGCTAAAACTGACCAGTACATTATTCAATCTACTATTTAGTGGATTTACAACTATCATTTGTTTCCTGTCTTCCAAAAGCCAGTTTTGAGGACCTGGTAGTTTTGCACATGAATAAAGCCCATTTCTTTTAAAAAGCAGTGCTGTGCTCTAAAAGATCCCAACTTATTTGAAATCTGTATGTCTACTGTAGTGTCCTGGGCAGCTAGGCACAGGTCACTTACTCATTCCTCACGTTCTATTGGCAAGAAAGAAGAGGAGTCAGAGAGCGCAGCCGTTGGACTATGAACTGATGCTCCGAGATTATTTGTGTTCAGTCCTCTGGTTTTATCACACAGAGATCTGGGAGCTCCTGAACCACAACACTTAAGAGAAACCCATGAGGAACTCACCGGTGTCAGAGTATACGTATTGTTCTGATTGGCCTGGCCTTAAAGGCTAACTACACAGTGAAATGATTTCACCTTAACCAGTCTAGGTGTTAGAACAGTACATTGTGCTCCCAACTCCCTTTCCTCAGCATCTCTTGAAGTCTGATCGGGCTGTCCTGGGGCTTACAGAATATGACTTCTGTGTGGGCAGGCCATCCATAGACCCCATATGCCTGCTTGTTCCCCAAATTATTATTCAAGTGATAGGATAACCTTGAGTTTATCTCCTAGAACTGTAAATAAGATGGCCACAGGCAGAGTGGTTATATCATCTCAGAAGGTAACTGTCCCAGTTCAGATCTCAGAAGAGACATGATATATTGAGTTCTGATCTACAGGCATAGCAGGGTCAGGAGTTTGAGGTGAGGGTCTCATAGACTGTTTAGAAATGTTACTGTTTCATGTCATGTGCTCAATGAATGCATTTTTTATTTATTTATTTTTTAATTAACAACATCTAAGATTGTAAACAATATCCCCTGGTAATGCCCTCCCTCTCCCCGGCTTTCCCCTTTGAAATTCCACTCTCCATAATATCCCTTCCCCCTCTCAATCAGTCTCTCTTTTATTTTGATGTCATGGTCTTTTCCTCCTGTTATAATGGTCTTTTGTAGGTAGTGTCAGGCACTGTGAAGTCATGGATATCCAGGCCATTTTGTGTCTGGAGGGAGCATTTTGATGTCCATATAATAGGGTTTTGAAAGGGTTCTGAAATGCAGTTATAGTAGAGTCATGGTCATGAAGACAGAGAGCTGGCCAGTGAAGATGTGCTGTGGAGACAGTGGCTCTGTGCGGCGCTGACTATCCGTGTGGGTGTGGATGCTTTGGGTCCTTAACTTCTTTAGCCACAGTCGGTGGATAGATAACTAATACTAGAAGCATGATCAAACTGCATCTTCACCACAATTTGGGCAACTGTCATGTTTTGATGTTGAAGGGGGATCATTTCAATTGCTGTCAGGTTTTCCCATTCTTCATACTAGATGATCACGTGATGTGTCATGAGTTGGAGCAGTGGCTACATTCCATTAGACCCTAAAGTCTCAAGAGTCACATGCTACCACCTAGACTGGTATGAATGCAAGGATAGGGTTAGAGTTTGCAGCCTACTTCTCACCAAGGGACCATCTAAACTAACCCAGGGAAATAGATATGGGGTTGGAGTGAATTACAGATGATGTAGCTAAGCGAAAGCCTTTCCGTTAATGATTCTCTTTAATCTTTGATCTCAGCAATATTATAGATAGCAAAATGGTCTGGAGAAATAGGTCCAAATATTGTTCTCCTAAGACAGCACCCATTCCCAGTTCTCCTAAAAGTATAGTTTTTTTTTTTTAATTTTTTATTTTTATTTATTTATTTGAGAGTGACAGACACAGAGAGAAAGACAGATAGAGGGAGAGAGAGAGAGTCAGAGAGAGAATGGGCGCGCCAGGGCTTCCAGCCTCTGCAAACGAACTCCAGATGCGTGCGCCCCCTTGTGCATCTGGCTAACGTGGGACCTGGGGAACCGAGCCTCGAACCGGGGTCCTTAGGCTTCACAGGCAAGCGCTTAACCGCTAAGCCATCTCTCCAGCCCTATAGTTTTGTTTTAAAGCACCTCCAATCTGAACCTCTGTTCACCCAGTTTGATGGACCTCTCTGGCCAGAATTTCTACAGCATTGGGAATGCCATTGAACTCCCTTGCTAAGGTATGGCATACTGTATGTATGACTCCTCCAACTTTTCAGGGTCCTAGTAAAGTTTAAGTAACAAATATTAAGGAGAGCAAAAGTAATTGAGGACTACATTTGATAGCACGTTTCCCAAACCAGAGTTCAATTTTTACTCTTCTTGAAATACTTTATAATGATCTCTTTATCCAAGAAAGAAAAGTGGCCAAACTCCATTAATTATGTTGGGGATTTTACTGAATGTGAGGGAGAAATCTCCCACTTTTGGAATTAGATAGTTAGCTTAGAAATCATATGATTGGGCTGGGGAGCTGGCTCCATTGTTAAAGGTACTTGCTTGCAAAGCCTAATGGCCCAGTTCAATTCCTTAATACCTACATAAAGGCAGAGGCACAGTGGTACATGCATCTGGAATTTGTTTGCAGTGTCAGGAAGCTCTGGTGCACCTATTCTCTCTCTCTCCCTCCCTCTCTCAAACAATAAAAACACATTTTAAAAAGAAGTTGTGTGGATAACTGAGGCCTGGCTGAGGCTCTGGGAGTCCATGCAGGAAAGACTTCAGCCAGGAAAGTTGTGGCCAAGGCAGTTGGGAATGGCTGCTTCTCAGTGGCCAGCTTACTGGTCAGCTCGCCTTTCTCATTACTGAGAAATTGTCAATGGGCCATTAGTCTAGGACACTTTCACTTATAGATAGAGACAGCCCCAACATATTTAGCCCCCTAAATTCATCCCTCAGTTCAGTTTCCCAAGTTTGGGCCTCCTGTGTATATCAATGGATGCGTTCTTGCTTGTCATAAGTCTGCTGATTCCGCCCTTACTGAGGCTCAGAATCTTATTTAATAAAGTGTTTTATATGCACTCCTCCCGCTGACATTGGGAATTGTCTTGTGGTCTGGGAACAGTAATTTATTATTGCTCTTTGGTAAGAATTCATTCAAGGAAAGCTCACTGAAAGCTAGAGAGCTTACCCCACCCCACTGCAAAACAGAGTACTCATGGGAAGAAGACTCTCATGATGTTTCATTTTTGCCAAAATAAAACAAAACAAAAATCCCTCTGGTACCATGCTGGGCAATTTTGTACCATTTTTGTCCCACTCATCAAACTAATTATGGCCCCAGATGATATTTATAGGACGGATATCATGAAGTAGATCAACAGCAAATGAGAAACAGTTTGTTTTGTGTGAGAGAGCTGTGAATCCTCCAATAGAAGCTCTCTGATCCTAAGTTCTCTATGAAAGTTCAAGAAACATGGGGGTCCCTGAACATCATCTCCATAACAGCAGGAACCAACTTAACAAGCATGAGGTGACAAGGTTTTGAGATGCCTTTTAGTCTGTCCTGCTGTGGACAGGCCTAATTATTGCATTCTCTCCATTGTCTCTTGGTTAGTGACCTAAGAATCTGGAGAGACCAGCACTGTTAAGAGAGAAACACACTTCCTTAGAACAATTCATGCTCTACATTACACTAAACTTTGGCAGAACTGGAACTTGTCTTTACAAGCCTTGTGTCCTTTCTGAGTGAAAGCAGAAAGTGTAGAATCAACCTAGGAGCTCACCTGGTCTCTGTAAGACATCAAGAAGTCATCCACAATGGGTGAGAATAGCTGGGGAGATGGCTTAGCGGTTAAGCACTCGCCTGTGAAGCTTCAGGACCCCAGTTCGAGGCTCGATTCCCCAGGACCCACATTAGCCAGATGCACAAGGGGGTGCACACATCTGGAGTTCGTTTATAGTGGCTGGAGGCCCTGGCGTGCACATTCTCTCTCAGTCTCTCTCTGCCTCTTTCTCTGTCTGTCACTTTCAAATAAATAAATAAATATAAAACAAAAATTTTAAAATAAAGAATAAAATAGATTCACAGGAACACTTGAGGTCCTTGAGGGATTTGGGGTTTTAACTGGGGACTTGTGACAAGTAGGAGGGTTAGTGTTCATTTTTCTAGGAAAAAAGCAAAAACATAAAACGAGTTGGCTATTTTGATCTAAAGGATCTAAAACAAGCAGTACAGAGATTGCTACTATAAAACTATAAATTGAGGGACCACCTGAAAGAAAAAAAAGAGATACTTGAATTTGATTCTACAAAGCAGAGAGTAGCTATCCTAATGTGTTAAAAAATATATATCATCTATCTATTTATCTGTCTATCTATAATCTATCATCTGTCTATCTATCTATCTATCTACCTATCATCAATCATCTATCTAAAGTGTCCTTCTGTAAGGAATGGTATATGGTATGACCAGAAATTTCAGCCCCTCTTTAACCTGTGGTTGAGGGCATTATACAAGTGTGCGTCAAGATTGAGGCAGAATAATCTTAACTTTGAGAGCACGTCAGGCACTTTTGCATTGCTGTGACAAACTCCTGAAAGAAAACAGTTGAAAGGAAAGAAGGATTTATTTCAAGCTGAATTTCCGAGCTTTCAGTCCGTGGCCAGCCTTTTATTGCTGTGGACTGTGGCAGAATATCATGGCGGCAGGAGACTGTTCACATCCTGGTAGTTTGAAAGCAGAGAGGACGTCGAAAGATCTGAGGACTGGACGTACCCTTCAAAGGCTTGCTCCTAGTGACCCCCTTCCTCCAACCTGGCTTGGCCTCCTAGTTTTCATTACTTCCCAGTAACTCCATCAAATGAGGACTCCCATCAGTGGATCAATCCATTGATGAAGTCAGATGCTTATCCAATCAGTGTTCAAATCATTGTGGGAAGATTTGGGACCAAACCTTTAACACCTGTGCCTTTTGGGGAAAGCCCTTCATATTCAAATGACAGCAGATAGGTTCAAACTTCCCAAATGTAACCGGTATTAATTGCATATTTACCCACAGACATCTAGTACATCTTTGAGATCTTCAGTGCGCATGTGGTTAAGATATGTATTGCTGGGTCTGGAGAGAAGGCTTAGCGGTTAAGGCATTTGCCTGCAAAGCCAAAGGACCTTGGTTTGATCCCCCAGAACCCACATAAACCAGATGCACAAGGCGGCATATGCATCTTGAATTCATTTGCAGTGACTGGAGGCCCTGGCTCACCCATTTTCTTTCTCTCTCTCTCTCCATTTTAAAAGAAAAGATAAGCATTGCAAAGTCCATGTCCAAATTAACCATGCCATTATTATGGGAATGGAGGCCCTCAGGGGTTTCAAGAAAAACACTGTTAGGAGACTACTTAATCTAGCAATTCAATTTGCAGAGTAAATAACTCCTCATGTCATTATCAGGGACGTGTGTGTGTTGTGTGTTCATTAAGGAAGCAAACAAGTGTCTTGGTTGAAGATCCAGGGCTGATTGCTCTGGCCTGAGATACTAGGAATGTTTAAGCACTATTAAAGACAGTCAACCAATGTGGTTGTTTCCTTCCAGAGGGAGGCCTTGCAAGAGAGACAGCATCTCAGTTTGATGTGCAGCACATGTACTAATTTTAAAAAATTACACTGTTTCTCTTTAATCTTTAGAGGGATTTTCCCCTGTAAATGTAGGAGTGGAAAGAGAAATTAGGTGCTTGATTTCCCTGTAGAATACTCAGTGATATCTTGGGGTTTTTTCCCCCACAGACTTTTGGCTAAAACAAGACAATTCTTTTCCAATGCCTTTCTATTTAAAGTTAGTGACTCACATCTTTATCAAAAGGCTCTCCTTCTCCCATATACAATAACCACGAAGAGACTATCTCAGTGCTTTGTTTGCTTGTTTCTAATTCTGTAAAGTGACTCATTTAACCTGAGTGTTATTCTGTTCTTGTTCTAAGGTTTCTATGAAATGTTCAGCAAGGGAATGAAGGCTTGTTCAATGTACTGTTTTCCATCCTCAAGTTTACTTTCCTATCAAACCCTGGATTGCTAACTTAAGACTAGAAAGTGCGGTGACCGGAGAGAAAAAACCTTCCTTTTAACACTTCTCAGTTCTCACATGGAGTTTCAGTTTCAAAAGGCTGATTAACAAAAGCAAGTTAAGGGTTGGAGAGATGGCTTAGCAGTTAAGGCACTTGCCTGTGGAAGCCTAAGAGCCCACATTTTACTCTCCAGATCCCAGGTAAGCCAGACGCATCAGGTGACCCATGCACAACATCACACCTGAACACAAGGTGGCACATGTGTCTGGATTTCAATTGCATTTCTTTCTGGGGAGCCAGAAGGAAGGGGAGTGTGTGGGGAGCAGTGTGAATAGCAGACATGGGGTTGCAGACTGTGACGGAGAGTCTCGGGGTAAGGACTGTCAGTTCATTTTGTGCTTCCCAAAAAGAGTTCTGCGTTTTTCACACTGTCTATTGTTCTGATCCAGAATTTTCTTCAGTTAAATAGGAGTTGTTGAATGTATGGCCTTATGCTCCCTTTAATTTCAAGGTACCTCTCAAATGAACCATTTTGATTGTATCAAAAGTTCTTCCAATGTGACCACTGTAATTCTAAGTGAATCTTGATGAGTTATGCCACTTAGAAGGTTGACCTCATGACACAAAGTTGTAGGGGAAAACAATTTCAGAAGTAGACAAGTGGGCCAAAGGGGAATACAGCCAGACATACATGTGATCAAGTCAAAGCCTCGGATCCCTGGGAACAACTTGTCAGAAGTGTGGTTTGTGTGACTGATGGTTCAAGTGCCCAGCCTGGAGGTCAAACCAATTCTCATCACAACCTTGCCTGGGAAAACCTTTTATGTGAGCTCATTCTCAGAACTGAACTTCCATGGACAAAGTAAGTTATGACGAATGGACATTCTCATGTGATTTGGGAAGTCATCTGGGGTTAAGACTGTTCAAACAACTGCTAAAACCTGTTTGATAGAATCCTGGGACCTATGCTTGACCATTTTATTAAACATAATTATTTATTTACAAGCAGAGAGAGAGGGAGACAGAAGAGAATCATAGAGAATGGGCATGCCAGGGCCTCCAGCCTCTGCAAATGAACCCCGGATGCATGAGCCATTTTGTGCATTTGGCTTTTATATGAACACTGGGAAATCAAACTCAGGTTGTCGGGCTTTTCAGGCAAGTCCCTTAATCTCCAAGCCCTGCTGCATCATTCTTTGATGAACTTTCTGCTTATGACTGCACTGAGTTAGTTTGCATGAAGAATGAAACCTTTTCAAATCTGATCAGACAACAATGTGGTGTAGTTATCTTGATGTTGCTGGCACAAAGCACCTGACCAAAAGTACCTTAAGAGAGGAGAGGGTTTATTTTGACTTACAGACTCCATGATGGCAGGGGGAAATGTGGCATGAGCTCACAGTGCCTGACACTACCACACAAGACCACCACAATAGGAGGAAGAGATCGTGACATCAAAATAAAAGAGAGACTGATTGAGAGGGGGAGGGGATATGATGGAGAGTGGAGTTTCAAAGGGGAAAGTGGGGTGGGGGAGGGAGGACATTACCATGGAGTATTGTTTACAATTATGGAAGCTGTCACTAAAAATAAATACTTAAAATATGGCATGAGCAAAGGCTGGCTGGATATCACCTCCTGGCTAACATTGGGTCAAGAGCAGCAAGACAGTGTGCCACACAATGACATGGGAGAGATGGCTATAACACCCATAAGCCTGTCCCCAAGAAGACACCCCCAGAAGGCTCTACTTCCCAAATCTCCACCAGCTGGAGAGCCAGCATTAAGAACACATGAGTTTATGGAGGACAACTGTAGGGAGCTAATGCAGACGCCATTACAAGATGGCGCTGGCTTCCTGCCAGTCTCGAGGTAAACAATTCCTTATTTAGGCAGCGCCTTGGCGCCAACCTCGCTTGAGGTTGCGCATGCGCTTGATGCACCTTGTCCCGAGCCTATCCCGTGGCTCCTGTGGGCGGGTGAGCCTATGGCAGCCAATCAGCAGGCGTCCCATAGTATTCTGCCCTATAAAAGCAGCTACACTCCTGCGCCCCTCGCCCCTCGCCATCAGCTTTCCTGTTAACCAAGAGGCTCTCCAATAAAGTGTGATCAAGAAGGATCTTCGTCTTGTGGTCGTTCCTCCCCTGAGGGTCAGGGGGCTCGCCACAGACAACTGCTTCCAACTGCCACACAAGGTGTTCTTGAGATGGATTTCTTATTCCAAGAAGTTCAATTTGGGATTAGAAGCCTCCCCGCCCCCCCAAAAAAATTTTTGATGCAGCAGCAGAGAAGGCTTCCATACGTAAGAAGTTTCTCTCTGCTTAGGGGGCTTCCAAAGACCTATCTTTGAAGAAAGGGTCTTGAGTCTCTGGAATGATCTTAATGCCAAAGACTGGTTTGTGAAAAGAGAAAACCAAACAAGATGGAAAGTATTCTGTCGACAAAGCAAGCTGGAAAGAAAACATGCTTGAAAGCTGCGATGCAGAGAGCAAGAGGGGCTACTTGTGAGGGTTTCAAGTCTCCTGGGATGGGAGCTTCTCAATCTACAGGCTTTATTTGGATTGGGTAAGCATTGTGATAGGACAGATCAGGATTTGTGGGCACAACAAGGAAAGCATTGTGAGGCAAACACGCAAGTCTCTGAGAGGTGGACAGATGCTTGACGCTACCTCTGATTCTCGTGGAGTTTTGGGGATGCCCTTGAAATAAGGAATGAAGATATATTTTCAGTGTTTGTGTTTCTGGTCAAGAGAGCCCTAGATAGTAACAGGACAGTGATCAGGACAGTAATGTCAGTAAATTCATGTTAACTCAGATAGTAAGCTTTGGGAATATAGATTCCAGGTACAAAATTACACACTTGATCTCAATCGGAGTGTTGTATATACATAAAATTCAACTGCCCGGGTTATCTGTACATGAGATGGCCACACTATTTATAAAATAGACTGTAATCTTAGAAATGTCGGTAGTGTGAGGGGCCAGTGAGCACACATATAGACATCAGAGCAATCTTGCTTCAAGCAGCTGTACAGGTGATTCTGATGCAAGATCGAGTTTGAAAACATTCTGCCATTACGAAGGATCACATTATACCGATACACCTCGCCATGGTCTTTCTGCATATCTTGGGCACTAAAGGTTGTGGAACTGAAGAAAGCAATCAGAGAAAAATAGTCTGCTGTTTTCACCAATGATGGGTACAGTTTTTCATAGATTCCTGAGAACACATATAGTCAAAGACTATATTTTTTTAGACTTATAAAAATGGTTTATTTCTTTATTTTCAAGCAAGCACCTTTAACCAGTGACTCATCTCACCAGCCCAACTAAAAGGTTTTTTAAAAGAATTACCTGTATGAACTAATTTGAGAAGTATAACTGCGAGAAGGAAATGTAAGATGAATCAGAAAGGAAACATACAATGTTCTCTTGGGATGGAACAGTTCGTTACAGTGCGGACTGACCTTCCCTGCATGTGGAAAATGCCAAGACAAAGAACGAGAAATAAGAGATGATGCACTGCTTAAAGACACTTGTTTGCAGAGACTACAGACCTGGGTTCCATGTAAAGCCAGATGTACAAAATACAGCATTTATCTGGGGTTCAATTGTAGTTTCAAGAGGCTCTGGCATGCCCATTCTTCTCTCTCTTTTTCTCTCTCTTCCTTGTAAATAAATAAAATATTGTCTTGGGAACCTTAGTATGGTCTTTCCAGCAATCTGTATAATGCCCATAGTCAAGCCATAATCCATGCTCTTCATATTTAACTTGCCCAAGGTGAAAACCTATCCGTGAATATAGTTATATATTTTATTTTTCTTGCAGGGCTAGAAATCGAACCTATGACTTTGCATATGCTAGTCAAATACTTTGCTATTGAGCCACAACTCCAGCCAGCCGTCTGCTTACCTGTAGATTCCCTTTGGTAATTGAGAGGATTCATGCCCTTGTCAAAACTTGCCTGGGGTCTGGAGAGATGGCTTAGTGATTAAGGCATCTGCCTGGGAAGCCCAAGGACCCAAGTTCAATTCCCTAGTACCCCTGTAAGCCAGACGCACAAAGTGGCGCACGTGTCTGGAGTTCATTTGCAGTAGCTGGAGGCCCACACACGAGCATACTCTCTCTATCTGCCTCTCTCTCTCTCTCTCTCTCACTTTCTCCCCAATAAACAAATACATAAACTATTTTTTAAAATACCTGTCTGGCCCTACACTAGAAATGAAGTGAGCCCTGCCTTTATGCAACACCGCTGTGTTGTTCACTCTTGTATGAGTGAGGCCCGCTGCAAGCGGTACTCCAGTCCTCACAGAGGCAGCCAGCACGGCCCCGATTCAGGGGGATCGAAGCTGCTGGGCAAAGAGACCTCCTCGGTGTGCAGCGGCAAGCCTGTGCTCCGAACCCCATCATGCAAGCCCGGATCCGGAGCTCTGTTCGCGTTTCCAAAGATCGTCCCTCAGTGGGGCCCGGAATGCGTGGATCATTTGATACAGAGCCGGGTAAAGGTTCAGCGAGGCGAGGCTACCCTGAAGCAAAGACAGTTTTCTCAGCCCTGCCAACCTTCTCTCCCCTGTTCGCTACAAAGTAGCGACGAGGCAAAGCCCAGCTGGGTGTCTCATGCTGCCCCAACTGTCTTGTCAGAGCGATTTCTGGGTATCAGGCCCTTTTCTCTGTTGGGCAGATGCAGAGAGTAGAGCTAATCACAGCTTCTGGTGTGCACCACACTATCACCCAGCTTGGTGCCAGGCCTTTCTTTCCTCTCTCTCTCTCCCTCTCCCTCTCTCTCTTTTAATAGTCTGGTTATTCTCTTATCACCATTTCCCACCCCCTCCCCGCCGCCCCTCCACCGCTAAGGCAAACATTTCAATGCGCTGCTGCTATCCTCTGTGCTGCTTCTCAAAACGGTTGTTAGGCTTTCTGAGCAAGGGCTTGGATACTAATCAAAATGGCCATTCAGTTGCCACTTGAGCTTCAGAGGGGGCATTCACACCACAGCAGGAGCTGCTTCATAGACCTGGAAGGTCTCACCAGAAATCAGCCCTTGATGGTGCCTTGATCTTTGCCTGACTTTAGCACTGAGAGGCATCATCCCTGTTCTGGACGGCCCCTGAAGCTCTGCCTCTCACAAGCCAATGGTATTTCCAAAGTCAGTTTCGTGATGCAAGGCTGCCCCTTCAGTTCAAAAGGAGCGTGATGCTACATGCTTTGCCTCCTCTACAGGGTAGTAAGACCCAAATAAAGTGATGATCTTAACCCTTAGATGACCTAGCAAGCAGTGTAAGCCATAAAGCATTTACACATACAGTGTTCATGCGTCCTGTGTTCTCTCAGAGCTCATCCGTGCCATGAAGAGTGAGAGCTGTTTTGATGTAACCATTTTTGAAGTTGCCCCATATTGATTTAATTTGATTTAAGACTGATATGATTTTATTTTTGTTCCCCTCAAGCTCATGTTGAAGTCTTAATCCTGATGCTGTTGAATACAGAGCTAATAGGGAAATGACGAAGGTTCCATGAGGTCATAAGGGTGGAGCCCCGATTTAACTGGACTTGTGTCCTTTGCAGCATAAGATGAAGAGATACCAGAGGTGTCACTCTGTAAACACAGAGAAGAGCCATGCAACATCACGGTGAGAAGGTGGTTGGCAGTCTCCTTCTGCTGCTGTAACAGAGAAACACAGACAGCATAATTTACAAAGACAAGAAAGTTCTTATCGTTCTGGAGACTGGGAAATCCAAAGTAAGGTGCCTTTATCTGCCAATGGAGGCCCCATCCCCCCACTACAGAAAGAGAAGGGATAACAACTGAGGCAGGGAGGCACTCACAACCAAGTTGCTTCTTTTTAAAAATTTTTTAAGATTTATTTTTATTTATTTATTAGAGGGGGGGGAGAGAGAGACAGAGAGAGAGAGTGAGAATGGAAGCACCAAGGCCTCTAGCCACTTCAAATGAACTCCAGATGCATGTGCTGCTATGTGTATGTGGCTTGCGTGGAACATGGAGAATTGAACCTGGGTCCTTAGGCTTCGTAGGCAGGCACCTTAACCACTAAGCCATCTCTGCAGCCCCCAAGTCACTTCTAAAAGGTCCACTGCTTAATAGTAGCAAAATGGCAATTAAATGCCAACATAGGTTTTTAAAAAAATATGTTATTATTTACTTCAGAAAGAGACAAAAGAAAGAGACAGATAGAGAGAATGGGCGCACCAGGGCCTCCAGCCACTGCAAACAAACTCCAGATGCATAAGCCATGCCATTTTGAGCACTTGGCTTTACATGGGCACTAGGGAATTGAACCTTGGTCCTTCAGCTTTGCAGGCAAGCTCCTTAAGCACTGAGCCATCTCACCAGCATTCAACATGAGTTTGGGAGGAGACATTCTAAACACAGCAGTGGCCACCACAAGCTAGGAGGAATGGACTCACAAGAAACTAACCTTGATGGCAGCTTGATCTTGGATGTTCAGCCTTCAGGACTGTGAGAAAATATATTTCCATTACTTAAGCCATCTGGCCTAAGCAGACACTTACTAACATATATATGAATACACATGCACACACCTGAACACATACAATATAAGAAAAATCGAACAGTCAAGTCAAATTGATTTATAAGGACCTTGGAATCCATTTCAATTCCCATGAATAGAAGAGAGCCAAGTGACTGCAAATTCCTTTAACATCTGAATGGTTTTGGGAGGTGTGTCCTGGTTAAGATGTCTTCATTACAACCTAGCTGCCTTTCTCTCTTACCACCACCCCCTTTCACACGTTTACCTGGCTAACTGCCCAGGAGTCCCAAGTGCAGGTGAGTCAAGTTGGAGAAGAAAAGTGGATCATTCTGCAGAAAGGGAAACCAGTACGTGGAAAACAAGTGCTGGGAAGGCTGAGTTGCAGAAGGTAGTCACTGTGCTGAGCAGACAGGACCATCTGTTGTTATGTGAAATACATTCTTGAAGCTCCATATGGTTTCTAGATGCCCAGTAAAGAACCCTCCATTAGGTCCTTCGGTCTCTGCTCACAGTACAGAACCCTTCACTCTGTCCATCTGCCTGCGGGGACTCTTGCTACGTTTTCAGGTGATTTGAGAACCATTTGGTGACTGGTGTGGATCAGAGATGATGTGTCCCTTTTCTTTCCTTCTTTTTGTTGCTGGCAGCCATTTCTTTTTGTAATTAAAAAAATTATTTATTTTCAGAGAGATAGATAGAAAGAGGTAGATAGACAGAGAATGGGAGCTCCAGGGCCTTCAGCCACTATAAATGAACTCCAGATGCAGGCGTCACCTTGTGCATTTGGCTTACGTGGGTTGTGGGGAATTGAACCTGGGTCCTTTGGCTTTGCTGGCAAATGCCTTAACAACTAACCCATCTCTCCTGGTAGCCAGTTTCTGAAGCACAAGCTTCACCCCTTTCTTTCTTTTTCTTTTTTCTTTTTATTTATTTATGGTGGGGCAGATAGAGAATGGGCACACCAGGGCCTTAAGCCACTGCAAATAAACTCCAGATGCATGTGCCACCTTGTGCATCTGGCTTATGTGGGTCCTGGGGAATTGAACCTGGGTCCTTTGGCTTTGCAGGTGAGTGTTTTAACAGCTAAGCCATCTCTTCAGCCAGCTTCATTCCTTTCTTTGTACTATATGGCATAATTATTATCTGGGGGCGGGGAAAGAGTCGGAAAGGACAGATAAGGTATGAGTGGGATTAACTGTTTTGCACTGAACTGCTGACAAGGACAAAATCAGTGTGTGACTCATGACATGTGCTTTTTATGCCTCTCCTGTTCTATGGTGCTGTTCAGTTTTAATCCATAGCAAATGGGAAAAGAGGTAAGCAGTGTCTCTCTTTATCTCTTAAGACACCTCTCCTTAGCCTCCAATCAGTTGGCAAGCAAAAAAAAAAAAAAAAAAAAAAAGATTTTGAGTTCTTTCCAACAGTAATTATAGTCCCTATCAATTTTCAAAAAAAAAAAAAAAAAGATGTGAAAACTTGATGGAGCAAGGCATGGGGTTGAACAAGAATGTCACTCACCTCCCCTGTGTCCCATTTCTTTTAACTGTAATGAACACATTCCCTTGGAGGCAGAAACCTAAGGCTAGTTTGACAGCAATGGAGATCAAGCAATTCGGGTTCATTGCCACAGAAGGGTGATGATTCCATTTCACTAGACAAGAAATATCCAGGGAGGGCTCTCATTTTGTTACAGTCTCACCGTCACCCATCACTAAATTTGCTTAATTGGAAATTAGAATTTACATTATGGGGATAAGGATGTTCTTTCCCCCTCCAGGGCCATCGCCTACCACATCCTCATCCCAAGGTCCATTTATGGCAAGCGGAAAGGGCCTGGGGAGAGAATGCTTCTTGAGAGGTGAAATGACACATTCAGGCTTGGTCCTCCCTGCGGACACATGTACGAGGAATGTATATAGGAATGTCGAGAGATATTCCTGTGGAACCAACCAGAAAGAAACTATCCGGGAGCTTTATGCTTTATGTAGCTGTTTTGGGTCATTTTGACAGCCTGCATTCATACGTAGTAAACTTGGTTAAATGTTTGGAGTGAGGGTGGGGAGGTTAAAAGGTTCTTAAACAGCTCATGAGGGTACAGAAGACATGAAGCGACTGTGGGCCACCTGTAGCCCCTAGGCATATTGTCAGAGGAACCCACAGAACTATGGAGAGAAGGTTCTTGCAGGAAACTGTTGGCCACACAAGCATGAAGACCTGAGCTCAGAACTCCAGCCCCTATGCAAAATCCAGGCACAGTGGCACATGTCTATCATCTCATCACTGGGGATGGTAATGACAGGAGAATCCCTAGGGCTTGCTGACCAGCTAGTCTAGCCTAATTGGTGAGTCCCAAGTTCAGTGAGAGATTGTGTCTCAAAGAAAAAAACCATGTAAGAAGCCATCCAATGTTGACCTCTGCTTTCCACATACTCACATGTGCTTGCTCGCCTGCACCCCTCCTCCCCACCCCGGCTCCAAACACAAGTGTTGGGCGGAGGCAGAGTCCAGAGGAAAGGAACACAAAGTCACAAATGGCCTTTGACCTCCAATGGCATCTCTTCTCTGCCACTCAAGACTGACTGGGCCAGAGGTGTCCAAGTGTGCACAAGCCCAGTCATGCTGGAAAAAAAAAAATGAAATGAGAATATTTTACTGGAAATACAAGGAAAATGCAGCAGAGAAGATACATGGGTGGAATAGCTTCAAGTGTTCCAAAGTAGAAAATAATCCATGGAAACACATCTCCCCTCCTTCCCAGTTGTCACACACGATCAATAGCCAGTTTTTCCACACAGATGGCATGAGACACTACCAAGAGTCTCAGTGTGACAGACAGTGACAGCTTTTGGAAATGTTTACTATGTTTTGCCAACAAGAAACACCCCACCACTTTCCCAAAACTCACAGAGTTCAAGGTCAGCCTGTTGTGCTTTGAAGAATTGTTGGTACAAATCCCTTCTTGTTAGCTGACACAAAAGACAGATATTTCTAAATGAGCGGGACACACAAAGTTGGGCATTATGCATCTGCTTTGATAGATGTTCAGGAAACCAGTGCTCCCCATTGTGTGGAATGATGGTGCTTGACTTTGACTGTGTGAGTCCTTCGAGCATGACTTTTCAACAGCCTGGGTAGTTACGAATAAGCTCAGGGCTTTTAACCATGTATGAAAATGCAGCAAGGCTAGATTTGGGTGACTATTTTTAAAAACTAGGAGTTTAAAATAACCCAAGTAGTTCTCTGCAAATGGACTGAATCTTCTGCCAAGACAGGCTGAGAGAAAAGGATTCCTTTCTGTAAACATCCAGTGGAGGTGGGGTTGCTCAGCTCAGGAATATGGGGCCAAAGACAACTATTTAAGGGCTCATGCAGAAATAGGATGGAGGGAGCTGGAGGTGTCCTGAGGAGGCTGAGGGTTGACTTTCTGAAGGCTCAGCAAGGTATAGCCTTCTGGAAGCCTAAAGGAAAGCAGCATTTGCTGGGATCCCAGCCAGGGAGGGTCATGGATGAACCCTTCATAAGTACCCCCTGCTGGACCTCACCTGCCAAACATGCATGGATTTTCTAAGTGCTGTAGTGACCAAGAGATCAGCCATGTCCAGGAAAGATGGTGTTTACTGGGGCCAGCAACGCCTCCTTTTCTAGAGGAGCTGAGTGTGGCTTCCCCTAAATCTATACATTGAAACTCTAAGCCTGAGTGCCTCACTAGTCAGATTGGATGGGCACTAATCCAATCTGACTAGTGTTCTTAGAAGAAGAGGACACGGGACATGTGGAAAGGTGCTAAGTGTGTGTGTGGGGGCACCATGGAAGAGCCAACTGATGGGGACTCTTCAGGGTAGACACGTTCAAGCCTCAGGACACCAGACCCTCTGGCATTTGATAGTTTGGCTTCCTGAACACAGAGAGAGTAAGTTTCTATTGGAGTCACCAGTCTGTGGTACTTCATTATGGCCTCCCTGGAAAAATCAATGCATTCCATCCTAAGGCCTTTAATTTCTTCTTGTTTCCCCTTTTGTCTATTCTGTCTCACATGAACTTTTGCTTTAAATATCTCAGATTCCTTTCCATTAAGGTTATCAATAACAAAGATACCTCGAAATGTTCCCTTCCTGTGGGCTGCCACGTCGCTTGAAGTCAACATGAACTCTGCCACAGTGGTCAAGCTCGGAGAGAGATGTGGGCAGTTGGGGCTGGGGGGAGGGGCTGTGATGGATAAGCTCCATTGCAACTTGATAAGATTTAAAATCACCATGGAAACAAATCCTTCAGTGTTTCTATTTCTAGATTAAGTTAATTGAGGTGGGAAGATCTGCCCTAACAATGAACTAGTCTATAAGCTAGGGTCCTGGACTTCATGAGAAAAGGAAGCTAGCTGGTACACAGCTTCCTGATCACAGATGCAGTGTGACTATCCGCTTCATGCCTCTGCAACCATGTTTTCTAACCATGACAGACTATGTCCTTTTGAACTGTAAGCCCAAATAAACCTTTCCTTTATTAAGTTATTTTGACCAGGTGTTTGTCATAGCAATGAGAGAAGTAACTAATACAGGGTAACTAATATAGAAATGATAAGGAAAATTCCACATGCCAATTGGGGGGGTTCCATAAAATTATTAATAATAATCAATAAGATAATATTATGAACCTCAACTCAAGGTTTAAACACAAATGAGGGTGTGTGTGTGTGTGTGTTGTTGTTGTTGTTCTAGGGATTGAACCCCAGGGCTTTGTACATACTAAGCCTGTTCAGTGTTCTCATTCACTCCTTACCCAGGACGTTTTGTTTGTTCAAGATACTGTTGACCATATGTTTCTAGTATGTGTGTGTGTGTGTGTATGTAATATGTATGTATGCATGTATATGTGTGCATATATTGGTTTATGCATGCCATAGCTCACATGTTGAGGGCCAAGAACAACTTTGGGCATTGGTTCTTGATATCCGCTTTTGTGACTAGAGTCTTTCTTGTTGCTTGCCATTGTGAGCACCAGACTAGCTGGCCCACAAGCTTCGGGATTCTCCTGACCTCAGTCTCCATTGCTGCAGCAGTGTTTGGGATTACAGATGTGTACACCACTGCGTATAGCTTTATGTGTGTTCTGGGGATCCAAATTGGCCATTAGGTTTGCACAGAAATTACTTTTTACCACTGAGCCATCCCTCAGCCTTGCTTGACTTTTAATCTTTCATAATAACAAGCCCAGGAGTGGAAATCACTTCAGGTGATGGTGACTTAAGCTGGTCCCTCTCTTTCCTTTGTGCCAAGTTCTTTCTCACACTTATAGCAGCCAGAGGGAAGTGAGTATCTTCTCCTAACTCTTCTCAGGAACAGCAAACAACACCCTGACACCTCCTGGAGCATCTCTCTCTTCCTCTCAGGATCTGTAAGTAAGCAAGGGGGCAGGTGGGAATAGATTCCAGGTGGTGACTACCTGTATCCGCGCACTGTGTTCTGTTTCCGCGTCATTACTGTGGTAAAGAACCATGAGCAGTGAATGATAACAGGAAGTCGGATATTGACTTAGACACTTCGGTAGTCAGGGCCAGTGGCACTAAGGGAACTGAACTGTCAGATGAGCAGAACGAAGAGTGGTATGCCTAAAGAGCCCAGACAGCACCACCATCCAGCTGTCTTAAGTAACTTCACCTCAGAGACTATGCTATTGCTATTGTCTCTGTCTTTATTTTAATTATATTCCTTCATTCATCTGCCACTAGGGAAGGATTATAATGAAGGCTAGGAAAGAGTGTAAGCCAAGTTGGTGAAAGTCAGTCAAAGGTGTGCACCCAAATGGACAATGTAGGTGATGTTTGAATATGGAAAAGTTCAGTGGAGGGGATAACAATCCTGTTTTGTCTTGAGTACTTCGATAGGAATAAAATTGGACCACTCAGGGGTGTTAAAATGTGAATCTGGAATGTTCTCCACAGGCCCATGTTTGGAAGACTTCCTCCCCAGCTGTGGTGCTAGTCTGAAAAATGTGGGACCTTTCTTTGACAGCTTTGGAGTCGGTCTGGCGGAAGTAGGTCACCAGGGATAGGATTTTGAAGGTGAAACCTACCCCTGATTCTTGCCTCGGTTCCTGCTTATGCTATAGCCTAACAGTCCCACCACTCTCTCCTCTGCCACGAGGCCCTGAAATCTGTCTGAAACCATGAGCCAAGAATCCATCTTCCCTCCCTTCAGCTGCTTCTCTTGGGTATTTTGTCACAGTGACCAGAAAACTAACATAAAGAGGGTTTTAATGTAGCTATTCTATGAAAACACTTTCTGTTATTGAGAATCCAAAGTAAGAAAGATTACCAATAAAGACACACCATAATACATGAGTATATGAAACAGTATCTTGTATGCAAGAACCTAGAATGTTAGTCATTGACAGTGTTACACACAATTGTTGGTATTGTTAGTTTCAGATTTTCATTTTTTTCAATAGTTTTATTTATGTTTTTTTATTGTTTAATTTTATTTATTTATTTGAGAGTGTCAGAGAGAGAGAACGAGACAGAGAAAGAGGCAGAGAAAGAGAGAGAGAGAGAATGCGTGCGCCAGGGCTTCCAGCCACTGCAAATGAACTCCAGACGCATGCGCACCCTTGTGCATCTGGTTAATGTGGGTCCTGGGGAATCGAGCCTTGAACCGGGGTCCTTAGGCTTCACAGGCAAGTGCTTAACTGCTAAGCCATCTCTCTAGCCCTATTTATGTTTTTTTTTAAGCAGAGAGAGAGAAAGACAGACAGAGAGAATGGGCATGCCACTGCACATTTGCATATGCACGTACCACTTTATGCATCTGGCTTTACGTGGGTACTGAAGAATTGAACCTGGGTTGTTAGGCTTATGTGGGCAAGCATCTTAACTGCTGAGCCATCTCTCCAGCCCAGGTTTTACCTTTCTTATGACCATATACCTATGTACTTGAGTAGCTTTTCATTTTTCTTTTGGCCATAGAAGATCTCTGGAACACTGAAAGAGACAGGTGGCTTTTCTCTATATAGCAAATATTCCTGTCATAGCTGTTGCATGTGCCAGGAGAGGTTTTAATACATATCTTTCATCTGTGTTAATACAATGAAAAAAAAAAAGAGTTGTAGGGCCTGGAGACATGGCTTAGCAGTTAAGGTGCTTGCCTACAAAGCCAAAGGACCCGGGTTTGACTTCCCAGGACCCATGTAAGCCAGATGCTTAAGGGGGCACAGGCATCTGGAGTTTGTTTGCAGTGGCTGGAGGCCCTGGGGTGTCCATTCTCACTCTCTCTCTCTACCTGCCTATTTCTGTATCTCTCTCAAATAAACAAATAAAATAAAATATTAAAAAAGTTACATATGAATATCTGTTTTTCATTGGGCAAGAAAAAAATCCACATATGACTGATATATTAAGACCTTCTTTGTATTGTCCAGCAAGGTGGTGTGTGTGTGTGTATGTGTGTGTGTGTGGTATGTGCACGCGCATACAGTTGCATACACCACATGTATAGATGTGTGTGTGTGTCCTATGTGCATGGATAAGGACACTGGGTGTCCTCCTTTATTTCCTCATTTCCCTGCAACAGAGTCTGCCACTGAACCTGGAACTCATTGACTTTCTCCTTTTCTTTTTTTGAGGTAGGGTCTTGCTCTCGGCCAGGCTGACCTGGAATTCACTATGTAGTCTCAGGCTGGCCAAACTTACAGTGATCCTCCTATGTCTGCCTCCTCAGTGCTGGGATTAAAGTCATGTGCCACCACACCTGGCTCATTGAATTTTTGGTTAGACTTGCTGGCTACCAAACACTGGTAATCTTCCTGTCTCTGCCCCACTGAGGGCTATGGTTACAGGCATGCATGCCCATGCCCAGCTTTTTACACGGGTGCTGGAGTTTGAACAAGGCTCTCATGCTTTTGTTCTTACTTGCTGACCCAGCTTCCCAGCCTCCATGTACAGTTTACTATGTTTCTATGTTTCTGTTTGTTCAATAGAAGCAGTGGCTAGGTTACCTGACTGATCTAATTGATGCATTTCTTTTTTTCATAAGTTCATGCTCCCCTATGAATGCATTGCATATGCAGAAACACTGGTGCAAAATTCTTAGACTTTGGTGTAAAAAGTCAATAAAGGAATATTTTCCTTGGGTAGCACATCAAAACCAACCAAATGCTGCTATGTGAGTCTCCCAGAGAATAGCTGACCACTCTTAATGAACTTGGTATCTGTGATCTTAAAGATTTTTACCTAGTTTTTTTTTTTTTTTTTTCCCAGCCTTATAATCCCAGGATTTTGATTCTTTGGGATTTGTACTTTAGGAATTGTTGAATGTAGCAGTCAGCTTTATGTTGCTGGGATGAACCTCTAGACCAGACAGTTATGGGAGGAAGAGATTTACAGAAGTTATTGAAGCTTACAGCTCTAATGGAAGTTCCTTAATGGTGGAAGAAGCTGGCCCCCTTTCACAGGTCCACAGAGAGAAATACCACCACCAGCACAAGCGATACACTCCAGGAGCCCAGGAAGAGTGCAAACACTCTGCATATCTTTAGACTGGAATTCAGATCCACCCCCGTACCTTAGGGCTAGATCCCCAGTGATACCAAGTTACAAGCTTGAATAAAACTCCTGAATCTTTTTGGAACATCCATTTAAATTCCCACATTGACTTTTGAATATTTGCCCTTTGGGATCCTGATATTGAGGATTGTGATGGTCAGAAGAGTGTCTGTTGGGACAGTGGCTCAAACCTGAAAGCTGGTTGTCAACAGAGCCATACTTCCTTTGCTGAATCTTCCTGCTTCAAGTAGCTCTGGACCACCAACTTACAGCACAGCTCTCTCTCTTCTTGCTTGTCTTTACATGAGTTTATGTCTGGTATCTTTCTGTTCCCCAAAAAAATATCTCCTTTCTTTTAAGCTGATACCAGCCATTGGATGATTCTGCTTGCCCTCAATCCAAAAATCTTCAATCCTACCTTAATTATAGCTGCAACACGTTATCTCTAAAGAAGATTCCATATGCGTGTATCAGAAGGTATGCATTGGACATATGCTTGTGTGTAATGGGGCGGGGTAGATGCAATTTACTACCCTATGATCCTAAACTGGACATTTTCATCAATGGGAAGTTGGAGAAACAAATTGTGGTACATCCTCCTAATGGAATATGCTTACTAATAAAAAATGAAAAACCACTGATACATCCATAACAGGAATTAAATTTCAAGATAATTATGATGAGTGATGTGTTGCGGTGTTTTATGTAACATTTTTAAATGGCAACGTAATCTATAATGACAGATAGCTGTCTGCTTGTTGCTTAGGGCGGGGGATCAAATAAAGTGGGAAATGGTGACTGGGAGGGACGTGGGGTTATTTTGAAAGAAAAATATGTTTATTATTTTTATTGTGATTTCAACTTCATAGTATATATAGCTATAATACATATATATGTCAGCTTTTGCTCTAGTAAAGACCTTCTTTTCCCACTCTGTGAACTTCTGATTAACATGGCAATCCAAGAAGCACTCCTAACCCTCTGCCACATGACACTTAATGGAACTCTGGGAGACTGATTTGGATGGTGACATGAAGAAGCCCAACTCTTAATTTTTTTTAAAAAATTATTTATTTGAGAGACACACAGAGAGAAACAAGAAGACAGAGAGTGAGTATGGGCACACCAGAGCTTCCTGCCACTGTCAATGAACTCCAGATACATACACCACTTAGTGCATCTGGATTTGTGTGGGTCCTGGGGAATCGAACTTGGGTCCTTAAGCTTTATAGGCAAGTGTCTTAACTGCTGACCCATCTCTCCAGCCCTAAAGAGGCCCGAATCTTGAGATCCTAGAGTTGCTGAGGTGTTATGTTTGTGTTGCTGTGACCACAGGACCTTACAGAAACAACTAAGGGTGGGGGTTACTTTAGCTCAGGTTCAGACAGTTTCAGACCATTCAAATGGAGGAGGTCAGGCAGGGCAGCTCACCCTGTGGCATTAGGAGGTTGAGGCAGAGACTGTTCACATAGCAGCCATCAAGGAAGCAGAGTGAGGCTGGAAGCAGAGACCAAATACAAACTTCAAATGTCTGACCCTAGAAACCTTCCCTCAGGTCAGGCTGCACCTCCTAAAGATTCCATATGGCCCCCAGCTGAGACCACATGTTCAAAGCATGAGTCTGTGGATGGCGTTTCAGGTCGAAACCATAACAGATGCTGACAAAGAAGATGTTGGCTCAAATAAAATCTTGTTTGTTTCCAAAAGGAAATAGGAAGAAATGGAGAGAAAGGGAAAATAAACCCGGATAACCTCATTTGAGCTCCCTACACCAGATTCTTCCATTCCTAAGCCAGCCCCAACACTGAACTCCTTAAATATGTGATTCCCAAATTATTCTTTCAGCCATAAGATAGTCTGGGTTGAGCTTTTGCAATCAAGACAGAAAATAGTGCTGATACAAAATTTATAATCTTCTCCAAGCCAAAATTATTTTTTAAATTAATTAACTTATTTGCAAGGAGAGAGAGAGAGAGAGAGAGAGAGATTGAGAGAAGCAAGACAGACAGAGAGAGAATGGGCACACCAGGACCTTCAGCCACTGCAAGCGAACTCCAGATATACCCCCTCACACTTATTCATCTGGCTTACGTGGGTCCTGGAGAATCAAACCGGGGTTCTTTGGGTTTTCAGACAAGTACCTTCACTGCTAAGCCATCTCTCCATCCCCAAACCAAAATTCTTAACACTGCCTTACTGAATGTCTTAGCATGCAACACTCAGCCCAGGAAAATGTCACCTCAGAAGGTGATACATGATGATCAAGTTAAGTACATTGTGGACACACAGGGAATGACACCAGCCAGTTTGTTTTTTTTTAAATCAGAAAAATGTGGTCACTAAAAACTTAAAAATGCTTCTGAAACCTGCCTGAAGAATGACATTGCATTGTCCCTTAGAGGCAGTAGACAGACAGAGTAGAATTGTCAAGAGTGGGTCTTGTCAGGTTGACCTAGCTTCCATTTCTGAATCAAATGCCTGCCAGATAGATTAATGAAGAGTTTCCACTGTAACAGAACATTAAGTTCCAGACTTCCAGTCAGCTTCCCCACTTGACCTTGCGGTGGCTGTGCCTTCCCCTGGGCCCTCCGCTTCCTCATCTGTGCCATGAGGCCATTTCAATAACTGTGCCCTTCAATTCTGTGATCGCAAACAAAAAACAAAAAACAAAAAAAACCCAGCTCTAGCGGGGGTTTGTCTGGCTAAATGCATATATTATATCCACCAAACTGCCCTCTTAGTATTTATGTTTATGCCCATGTATGAATTCTGGTCTCACTTTCAGTAAGAGAAACTTCTCTTTCCAGACAGCAGACCAGTTTAGAGACTCAAAACTCATCAAGGTGCTGAGAAGTGACAGTGGAGACCTCTCTGTCACACCCTTCGAGGCTCAGGGACCATTGTGGTAGGCCCAAAAGAGTGTAAGAACCAAAGGAAGGGGAGGCGTGCTTTTCAGTACTGTCTTCCAGGCACAAAGAGGCTGGGTGTTCGCTACCTCACCATGGCTGACACTATTTACACAAGTCCTGCATAATAGGGGGAAAAATAATCACAATAAATCACAGGGAGGCACATGTTGAAAGTCCAAATAAAATTCATCCTTTTCTCCTACACTCACCTTATGGGACCGACTTACTAGTTTAGGGACAGTTAATGTTGATGTAGAGATTGTTAAATTGGGCCTTTTTTGTTTGTTTAATTCATTCAGTCTCTTTTCCTACCTTTTGCTTGCTGAATGTCATGGGTAACTTAGTTAAAGATTACCAGCAGTGCTAGGTAAGAACTAGATCTTAGGTGGAAGTATAGGTAAAGGTTACAAAAGAAAAGGAAATAATTGCTTTGCACCTCCTTAAAAAAAAAAAAAAACACCTAGCTGGGCGTGGTGGCACACGCCTTTAATCCCAGCACTAGGGAGGTAGAGGTAGGAGGATTGCCAAGAGTTCGAGGCCACCCTGAGATTACATAGTGAATTCCAGGTCAGCCTGGGCTAGAGTGAGACCCTATCTCGAAAAAACAAACAAAACAAAACAAAACAAAACAAAAACCAAAAACAAAACAAAACACCTTATGAATCCTTATCTCAGTGAGGATAGCTGGGGAGGGATGGGAAAGATAAATGAGAACTAAATAAAGGAGCAGGCGAGGCTAGGGGAAGTGAAGACTCCCAGGCTCGTTGATGTCTGAGGGACACGTGGTGAGTCAGCAGAGACACAGTAGAGGCTGGAGCCCCAGCCCGGCGTGCCGTGCACTGAGAATGGAGAAGCTGCTCACACGTTCTTTTATCCTCAGCTGAGATTTCAGGGAAAATGTATCTATTATTTTTCTGGCAGTACTGATGATAGTTAAGAATCCCCACAACAGCGTAAGGGAAAGGATGTGCCTGTGTAAGGCAGGGAGAGAATTGATTTAGCCCAAGCCAATCATCATATTAGGATAAATTATATGAACGATAGAAAATTGAAACAGCACATAAAAGTAAAATAGAAAAAAAAAAAAGAGAGAGAGAGAGAGAGAGCAGAAGAAAATAAAGATCACTTGAGATTCTTCCACTCCAGGAAACCACTGTGGACCTGCTTTTGCTCAGTTGATCATTTGATCATTTGATCATTATTTGACCAATCTCATGGGCTGGCTGCTTAAGTTTTCAGATTTCCTTCCTCCCCTTTCTTTGATGAGATGTTAAGAGCAGGGCTTCTTGGAGGTGGGACCACTAATCTCCCGAACACTGTTTCCTGCTGTAACTCTTAGCTGCTCTTTGGGGCTGGAGTCATTCAAGCTTCCATCTTTTTGCCCTGGAGAGAGTGCTTGATTTCATGGGTTTCTCCCTCTCTCCTTCTACGACTGCAGGCCCTCTGTCGCTGAGGCACACCCTTCATTTTGTTCCTTTGCTTTACCAAGATGGGCAGTGGCAAGCCGGTGGATGTTCCCCCTGAGCTGTGCCCCTCCCACACTGGTGATTTGAGAGCATCAAGAACTTGGGCTGCCCAGCTACAATGTGAAGACAGCCTTCAGATGAACAGTCCCAGAATCCGGCTCTAAATTCCACAGATCACATCATTCTCAACTTATGTCTACCAACTTCTTCTCTCTCGGCCCAAACCTGGAACAACCTTGGATCTGTCCATCACTGTCATGTGAGAGAACTGCCCTGCAAGTCTAGAAGTGGCAAATCTCCCTCTCATCCCAAACACTGGCTGCCTTTGCTTTTCTCTAACACTAATATGGAAGATGGGAGTGGAAGAGAGATGAATTAATTAGCTCACCCCTTGGGAGAACACAGTGTGTGTTGTAAGGTATGAATACACTAATTAATGCATGATTCAGAGGATTGGTCCACTAACATGATAATAATAAAAGGAAATGGGAAGCCGGGCGTGGTGGCGCACGCCTTTAAACCCATACCTCGGGAGGCAGAGGTAGGAGCATCACCGTGAGTTTGAGGCCACCCTGAGACTCCATAGTGAATTCCAGGTCAGCCAGGGCTAGAGTGAGACCCTACCTCGAGAAACCAAAAAAAAAAAAAAAAAAGGAAATGGGGGCTGGAGAGATGACTTAGCAGTTAAGGCACTTGCTTGCAAAACGAAGGACCCATGTTTGACTCTCCAGATCCCATGTAACCCAAATGCACAAAGGTGAGGCCAATGGATGCATGCCCACTAGGTGGCGCAAGCATCTGGAGTTCAATTGCAGTGGCTGAGGCCCTGGCATGACAATTCTCTTTCTCTGTCTCTCTGTCTCTCTGTCTGTCTGTCTCTCTCTCTAGAATAAAAAATATGTCTCTCTGATGTTAATTAAAAAAATAAAAATGAAAGGAAATGGATTCATCCCCCACAGGAAATCCAGCTCACAAAGACGGTAAAATTCCTGTCTCTTGCATGTATTACAGATGAAATGTCTCAGTTTGCATAAATCTACCTTACTGCCTTCTAAGCAAGGAAAGATACCCTGTCTTTATCTGTCAACTGGATGTCAGGTACATTGACTCTTTTCTCCAGGGGCATCTCCTAGAAAGTGGCTGAAGCTGCTCAGACACCTCTTCCATGTAGGAGTAGCTCTGTGCCCCCAATATTTGAAGTAAGAACTAGAAGATCCATGGTCAGGGGCTGCAGAGATGGCTTAGTGGTTGCGAGCTTGCCTGAGAAGCATATGGACCCAGGTTCACTTCCCCAGGACCCACATAAGCCAGATGTACAAGGTGGCGCATGTGTCTGGAGTTCGTTTGCAGTGGCTGGAGGCCCTGGTGGGCCCATTCTTTGTCTCTCTCTCAAATAAATTAAACTTAAATTAAAAAAAGAAAATCCATGGTTGGCAATGCTATTCTACACAGTCTGTTTGTTGTATTTGAACACTGAGGAAGAGAGGAGAAGAAGGTCCTCCAAGGTCATGCATGACTCTGAACCTGTGTGCATACTCCCATGGCTAGACAGCAAGATATTTAAACCAGTCAATGTTTTCTTGTTGTCCACCTAGCCAGCTGCCTGGCTTGGTAGTGACAACCATAAACAGGTCATTTGTATTCTTCTGTCACCTGCATTACTCTGCAGAAACATCCCTCAGGTTCACAGAAATGAGTTCTCCTGCAGGCAGAGCAGATGATGGATAGATGTTTCTCTCCTGGGCCCAGCTCGGTGTGGAGAAGGCCAGATGCCCTCTCCGTGTACCAGTGTGTTGGTGCACGTGATGAGAGCCAGAGGCACACCAGGAGCAGGAGTGCAAGAAGCAAAGTTTCTCCTCAGAGGGAGCTGTACAAAGTGACGCCAGACTGCTGCCATACAGGGACAAACGGTGACATTCTTTCCGCACCCCAGCAGACACTTGATAAAACTCCAGCCCTTTGCTTGTTTCCTCTGCAGGGTTGTTCCTTGCCTAATGGACCCTCCATCTCTACCCACTCACATGTAAAAGCTTTCCATTCAAAGCAGAAACCATTCTCAGTGAGCAGGTTGACAGAGAGCAATACCAAATCTACCTGCTCTGAAGTTTCAAACTCCACTTGATTCTTTTTTTTTTTTTTCAATTAAAACAAGGCATTTGTTGACTCACGTTTTTTAAATGTCATCTTTTTTTTTTTTTGATGCCTCCAGCAGAACTTTCTGAGTTCATTGTTTATTCCATAAGGATGGAAAGCACACCATTCCTCTCCGTGGTTGGCTTAACCCTAGCCAGCATGTCTTTGCGACTGCTAGGCAAACCTGTCTACAACCCCGGGTTTCTGGACACAGTGGAACACAAGAACCTGGCTCAGGGGTATCCTATCCTTTATAGACAGTTCTTTTTAAAGAATATTTTTATTTATTAGCAAGGAGAGAGGAGGAGGGTTGAGAGAGAGTATGAGCCTGCCAGGGCCTCTTACCATGGCACAAGAACTCCACATACATGCACCACTTTGTGTATCTGGCTTTACATGGGTACTGGGCAATTGAACATGGTCTGTAAGCTTTGCAAGCAAGTGCCTTTAACCACTGAGCAGTCTCCTCAGTCCCCCTACACTAGGAAGTTCTATTATATCATGAGCGTATTATGAAAAATTGTCTGGGGGCAGGAGAGATGGCTTAGCAGTTAGGGCACTTGTCTTCAAAGCCAAAGGGCCCAGGTTCGATTCCCCAGGACGCACATAAGCCAGAGGCAAAGGCGGAACATGTGTCTGAAGTTCGTTTGCAGTGGCTTGAGGCACTGGCACACCCATTCTCTTTCTCTCTCAAATAAATAAATAAATAAATATTTATCTGAATTCCATTTTCTGTTCTTGTTTCTTATGTGGTACACCACTCTCCAGAAAACAAGCTTTGCTGTCTGAATTTTAACTGTGCTATAAAATTTGGTATTTTTATGTTAGTGCTGTTCTACTTTTGATTAGACAAGCTTCTTTATTCAGATAGCAGTGATGGGCTGGAGAAATGGCTTAGCTGTTAAGCGCTTGCCTGTGAAGCCTAAGCACCCTGGTATGCGGCTCGATTCTCCAGGACCCACATAAGCCAGATGCACAAGGGGGCGCATGTATCTGGAGTTTGTTTGTAGTGGCTGGAGGCCCTGGCACTATCTATCTGCCTCTTTCTCTCTCTGTCTGTCACTCAAAAATAAATAAATAAACATAAAAATAAATAAAAATTTAAAAAAACAGAGAGCGGTGACTACCAGGGCTACTCAAAACTCATCAATGTGCCGAGAAAAAGTGACAATGGAGTGTTCATGTCTACTACCCGAGGTTCAGGAACCGTTGCAGGTGGCCACTGCATCCACGACCTTGTGGTGGTGGTAGTCTTATCTACCTAAGTCCTGCATACTGTTGGGTCCCGTGGTACAGGCTCATGGATGATGGAGAAAGAAAAAAAAGATATGACATTTCAATAGGAAAGGAGCCTGGGGAGATGGCTTAGCCGTTAAGGCACTTGCCTGTGAAGCCTGAGGAACCATGTTTGATTCCCCAGCCCTCATGTAATTCAGAAGTACAGGGTGGCACATGTGTCTAGGGCTCATTTTCAGAGGCTGGAAGCCCTGGTGTGCACATTCCCCCTCATTATTTCTCAAATAAATAAATGTTTTAAAAACAATAGAAGGACTAGCTGGAAAGGAGGACAGGTTAAGTGGAAAGAGGTTGGGGCTCTGTAGCAGAAAGTAATGGGAGTGGAGTATGATCAAAATACACTGTCTATGTAAAGTTGTCAATAGAAAGGAATACAGCGTTTTAAATATTTTATTTTCATTTATTTATTTATTTGACAGAGAAAGAGAGAGAGAGAGAAAAATGGGCACACTACGGCCTCCAGCCACTGTAAATGAACTCCAGATATGTGCGCCTCCTTGTGCGTCTGGCTAACGTGGATCCTGGGGAATTGAACCTTGCTCCTTTGGCTTTGCAGGCAAACACCTTAGTGGCTAAGCCATACCTCCAGCCCAGAATACAGCATTTTATTTCTTCTAGTATATCACCAGTAGGAGAATCAGCAAAAGAGGGTTTTATTATTATTATTATTGTACACAGCTCACAATGCCAATGGAAAAGGTGCCTTTCTTTTCCCTCATATTTCTTTTTTTTTTTTTAATTTTTATTTATTTGAGAGCAACAGACAGAGAGAGAAAGAAGAAGAGAGAGAAAGAGAGAGAATGGGCGCGCCAGGGCTTCCAGCCACTACAAACAAACTCCAGACACATGCACCCCCTTGTGCATCTGGCTAACGTGGGTCCTGGGGAATTGAGCCTTGAACCTAGGTCCTTAGGCTTCACAGGCAAGTGCTTAACCACTAAGCCATCTCTCCAGCCCCATATTTCTTGCATATAGTTGCCTCATTGCCTGAACATGTGGGACAACTTTTTGAACCAACAGAGAGTGAACACAGTATCAGTTCTACTATGGAAGTCTGAGGAAAATACCGCAGACAGGGTAGTTTAAACACCAAACATTTCTCCCAGTCAGAGGTCAGGGCTGGCATGGTTGATTTCTTCTGAGGTCCCGCTTTCTGTGGCATGAAGATGGCTGCTGTATCCCCATGATTTTACTGACTTCTTTGATTCTGTATTCATTCACATCCCTGCTGTGTCCACTTGTGCAGAATTCTACCAAGGATAGAGGTTGCATTGGATTCTGGCCACCATAATGGCTTCAGTGATTTTAATTGTTGCTTTAAAGGTCTTGCCTCCAAGTTTGGAGGATAAGAAATTTGAGGAGACCCAATTTGGCCCATAATAAATATCTCAGATTCTTTCCTGAATATCTTGTCAACCCCTGCAATAAGAGTTTATACTCCTGTTTGGGCTGGAGAGATTGCTTAGTGGTTAAACGCTTGCCTGTGAAGCCTAAGAACCCTGGTTCAAGGCTTGATTCCCCAGGACCCATGTTAGCCAGATGCACACGGGGGTGCATGCATCTGGAGTTCTTTTGCAGTGGCTAGAGGCCCTGTCACTCTCAAATAAATGAATAAAAATAAAAAATGAGTTTATACTCCTGTTTAGTCCTCGGCCCCATGACCTTGATGACTAATGTCATTTACCTGAGTCATATCCTATCAGTCAGCTAAGTCCATCTGCAGAACATTCACGGGTTTTCATGGCAGTATCTCACTGATGTAGTTCCTTTCCGAGTCATCATGTTAGCACTCATGACCTCTGCCTCCCATTGCCCAGTCTCCTATGACATTCAGGACTCCAACTCCTCCATCATGAGTGCAGCCCAGGGAGAGCTCGGGTGCCCTTAAGAAATACGAAATGAGACCAGGTGACCAAGGCTCATTCCAGTCAGTGGCAAAGCCATTATTGTGACCTCTGCCTGACTCAAGTTCAACTGTTCTCACTTTGTTCCATGTAGCTGTCAACTGAAGTGAACAGGACCCCGGAGGGGAAGCGTTGAAGTTCCCAGCAGACCTTCACAAAACATAACCTGAAGAAGTGGTCATGCATTCATAAGTCTATCAAATCAACAACTTGTCAAATGGCGATAGAATCATTTCTTCTTTTTTTTTTTTTCTGATGATAAAAATTCCTTACCTCCTTTTGGGAGAAGTATGGGGGCTACTTTCATATTTTCATTCAGATACAATCGTGGTTCCATTGACCACACTGTGTATTTTAAAGCTCTCGTGTATCAGCCATTGAAATTTCTGACCTTGGTGATGGTCAAAGTCCTTCGTGGACCAGTTTCTTATTTCTACCAGCAATTCTGACGTTTTCTTCCACTGTTGCCATGGCTTTCATACTCACAGCACATACTCCTCACGTGTCCGATTCTGAAAGCCAGGATTCAGGGTTCTGTGCACAATTTCTTATCACCTGAAAACTGATTTCCTGAAAAGTAGTAGTTGCTATTGGATCCACCTTTCTCCCTGCTCTGGGGGATTTCTGAAAGTTCCTTCTAATTGATGATTTAACTGAGAATCAGGGGATAAGAAAAGCCCACCTTCACTTCTACCATAGCTTGTCTGTGGGGATCTGAAGTCTCATGAAATGACAAAGACAAGTAAAAAAGTGTGCTCCCTATGTTTTTATGAAGATGAATGCATTCATCAAGCTCTACCGTAGAAGTAATATTAAAATATCTGAACTGATATCCTTATTGTGGAAAGCAATTTTAGAAACACTTAGTTTACATAAGAAAAAGACACATTTTTGGCCAATACTAGTATTTGTACACCTTTGTGGTGTATCGTGTAACCCGACACATGCCTCAGACTTTCAGTTCTCCTTGTACCTCTCAAGTACTAGGGTTACAGGTGCATACCACCAAACCCTGCTGTTTATTTACAATTTTTATTTATTCATTTGATAGTGACAGACAGAGAGAGAAAGAGGCAGAGAGAGAGATGGAGAATGGGTGCACCAGGGCCTCCAGCCATTGCAAATGAACTCCAGACGCGTGCGCCCCTAGTGCATCTGGCTAAAGTGGGTCCTGGAGAATGGAGCCTCGAACTGGGGTCCTTAGGCTTCACAGGCAAGCGCTTAACTACTGAGCCATCTCTCCAGCCCTACAATTTTTATTTATTTCACAATTTTTAACTCTTTATTTGTAAAAAAAATAAAAAACAATCCCAGAGACAGAAGGTTTGTTGTGATGACAGCTTCTCACTACAACAGAAGGGCAGACATGGCTCACCAAAGGAATAGGCAGGCCAGGCACCTCAGAACAAGATATACAGTTTAAACAGTGGCTAAACTGGTGACAGTTGTAAAAACATAACAAAGAAGCTGGGGAATAGCAAAGCCAGCAGGGAAAGAACTGGGTACCCACTTTGCCAGACACTAGTATTTTTGGGGGGTCCACAAAGACAAGATGGGGGGAAAAGATGTAAGCTGTAGGGGCAGCAGCCACACTCATAGCTCTTTACCGATCTTCTGACCAGTGTGCATCCGGTACGAGCTAGGCCCCTACAAGCTTGGCTGGTCTTATGATGGGGGAGAACATGAGCGGAGAAACTAGCCCGGAGCCAGAAGGTAGTTTTTGCCTTGGGAGCTTTGTTGATTTGTTTCAGAGGGGCCTTAGCATGTTGACACCATGGCTCATGCCAACCTAGGATGGCAGAGAAAAGACAAGCACATAAACCAAGGGGACAGGAGGCTGGCTGCACAAAAGGAGTCTGCTTGCCATACTTAAGAGTAATTCTCTACTTTTGAGGAGCAGAAAGCATTAGAACCATTGAGAAACTATAGTACCAAGGGGTAGGTTCTTACATGGTGAAAGGATGCCAACAACCAGTGATCTCAGGAGGCATTAGTGTCTGAGCTCTGTGCTTTAGGTAAATGGCCCCTTTATTATTTGATCATTTCTTTCAAACCCCTCAGACCAGACATGGTACTGGGAATAGGGGAGAGTGGGTACAGGCCACAGAAGGCAGCTGGTTTCTTCCCTAGGTCACACCTAGGAACACTACATAAATAGGCCAGGAAACCCAAAGCCAACAGGATCGCCAGAGCTATTGACATTCCCCCACCGTGTGGCCCTAGCAGAAAGGGTTTATTGTGAAAGGTAAAGAAAATGGGCCAGGTGATTTGTGCCCAACACTTGGGGCCTAGCCCCAGAGTACAGAAAATTGGGGCTCCATGGTTGTCAAGTGGTATGGAAGGTTAAAGCCAAGGGTTCCTAGGGAAGGCGGGGCATGGATGATAGACAGGTAATCAGGGTGAGTAGCGTTGGTTCCTGGGCCAATCACACCATAAGACAAACCTTTAATGTGGAAGATGGGTAAGGGTAGCACGTGAGCTTAGGACAGGTCTTCCCCTCCAGGATGAGCCCGTTCCTCATAAATCTCACGCACAGCCAGAATGCGATTGAGCGTGCTTTCCAACATGCTCCTGCCCATAGGGATCACAGAGTACCAGAGAGGCGATTCAGCAATGCAGGACTGGAGACTTTCAGGGCATTTTGATAGATAGAATTCACAGAACTTACCAGGGCAGCAAGCAGATTCGTATGATTCTCTCGCTGCTCTAAAACAGGGGTTTCATCTTCTCTCTTCCATTTCCCAGGACCTGCGTCTTGAAAAACCAAAGACATTATTTATAATTTTTATAATAGAATCAATTATCTCAGCTTTTTGTCCTCATTTTTTTGTACAATTGAAAATAAGATTTATTGTGTGTGTGTGTATGTGTATTTGGGGTGAAATTGATATTATACAAAATTAGCCATTTTAAAGTGCACAATCCGGTGGTCAAACCATCACTCCCATATAGATGCTTCGCTCTTTCAACATCCTCGAAGGGAAGACCAGACCCATTAAGCATTAGCTCCCAAATTCTCACCCTGCCTCTGGCAATCACTGGTTTGGCTGTGAGTTCTCAACTATTCTGGCTGTCTCTGATAAATGGGATCATACAATTTATGACATTTTGTTTTTTACCTAGCATAGTATTTTTGAGGCTGATTTACTTTGTATTTTTATGCTTGAATGATAATTCATTGTGTATGCCATATACCATATGCTGCACAGTGGTTTGTTCATTCATTGACATTTGGTTTGTTCTACTATTAAGCATTATAAATACTACTGCTATAAATGCTTGTGTACATTTATTTGAATACCTGTTTTCAATTTTCCTGCAAGTATGTTGCTGAGTTATATGGTAATGCTATGTCTAGAGTTTTGGAGAACCATCAAACTATTTTCTACAGTGGCAATACAACTTTTTCTTTCTCCCAAGAAGGTATGAGTCTTTCACATTCTTGTCAATACTTGTTACTTTCCAGAATTTAATTATTTTTGTGATAACCATTTTATTGGATATAAAATAACAGGTCATTGTGCATTTGTTTGTCGTTTTCCTAATGAAATATCACTTTGTTATTTCATTTTGCATTAAACAAACAAGTAGATTGCTTGGAGGAGTTAGGATTAAATTTACCATTTAAAGCAGGGCGTGGTGGCTCACGCCTTTAATCCCAGCACTTGGGAGGCAGAGATAGGAGGATCACTGTGAGTTCAAGGCCACCCTGAGACTACATAGTGAATTCCTGGTCAGCCTGAACTAGAGTTAGACCCTACCTCAATAAATAAATAAATAAATAAATAATTAATTAATTAAATAATTGCCATTTAATATTAAGGCATTTCAATATATAAACAGAAATGTCTTTCTACTTATTTAGATCATCCTTAATTTTTTAAATTTATTTTTGTTTTATTATTTTTATTTATTTATTTGAGAGTGACAGACAGAGAAAGAGGCAGGGAGAGAGAGAGAGAGAGAGAGAGAGAGAGAGAGAGAGAGAGAGAGAGAGAATGGGCGTGCCAGGGCCTCCAGCCACTGCTGATGAACTCCAGATCTGTGTGCCCCCTTATGCATCTGGCTAACGTGGGTCTTGGGGAGTTGAGCCTTGAACAGGGGTCTTTAGGCTTCACAGGCAAGTGCTTAATCACTAAGCCATCTCTCCAGCCCTAGATCATCCTTAAATTCAACACTGTATACTTTATAAATTTCAGTCTTGTACTTCTCAATTAAACCTACTGTTAAGTTTTAAAATTTTATGATCTGGCAATATAATTTTTTAATTTTCAGACTATTCATTACTTATATATATATATATATATATATATATATATATATATATATATATATACATATATATATATATAAATTTATCTTTGTGTTTGATCTTTCACTTCATTGTTCATTCATTATATCCAACATCTAATTGCTCTGGCTAGAACCTCATTATAATATTGAATACAAGGCTGAGAGTAGGTATTTTTATCTTTTCCCTCACTTTAAGAGGAAAGCATTCTGCCTTTAGCATTAAATATGATCTTAGTTATGTTTTAAAATAGATGTTCATAACATTTTTTATCATGTGCCAAATGCTTTTTGTGTTCCCCTGTGTTATATCTCCTTCTTCCTTCTATTAGTTTCATGGATCACATTTATTGATTTTTGTATGTCACCCCATGCTTGCATTCCCGGAATAAATCCAAGATGCTTCATCTTTGTTTCTGAGGAATATTTTGCCAGTTATAGAATCCTAAGTATTTTTTGTTTCTTTCAGAAATTTAAGCAGTGGGCTGGGAAGCTTGTCATTGAAGTCCTTGCCTTGGAAGCATGAGATGCTGAGTTCAATCCTCAAAGCTCATGTAAAAGAGCCAGGGGTGGTGCAGGAATGTAATTCCAGTCCTGGGGAGGTGAGGCCAGGGGGCATCCTGGGGCTTCCTAGACAGCTCACCTAGCCTTATCCAGGTATTTCAGGCCAGTGAGAAACCCTGTCTCAAAAAAGGGTGCATGGTGTTATAGAGAACTCTCACCTGAGGTTTTCCTCTGGCGTGTGTACACAGGCTCACAATACTCTCACGCATGAGCACACACACACACACACATACACCAAAGCCAACAATTATAATCTAGCTTGATTTAAAAAAAAAATTCGGACATGAGCTCTGTAGACATTCCTTTTGTCTTTCTCTCTGGCTGTTTTTTTTTTTTTATAATTTTCCCTTTGTCCCTGATTTTCAGTGGTTTTCTTATGATGTAACCCAGTCTGATTGTATTTGCTTCTTTTACTCGAGATATGATGCTTATTTTCTTGTACTTATGAAATTATAGCTTCTATTACACTTGGAAAGTTTGTGCCCATATTGTACCTGAATACTTTCCTATATATTCATTTCCTCTGGGACTTCAATTGCATATGTATTAAATTATATTGTCTCAGAAGTCATTAAGGAGATGTGGTTTTGTAAAATGTACTTTTTCTTCTTTGGTGTGTGCGCTTCCCCTTGCATAGTACATTTTGTTCTGTTTTCAAGTCACTGGCTGCTTTATTTTTTTTTTAATAAAGCTTTTCAATCTTTGCAATGCAGCAAGACAACTGTGTTCTTTTCCATTTATTCTCCCCCTGCTTCTGTCTAGAAAGTGCCTCCCGTCAGCCATTTGGGGCAAGGACAGCACCAACCTTGTCTGATTTCCTTTCCTGGTCATCATGGTCTACACTATTTGTTGCTAGTGTCCAACATGTGTTGATTCTGCTGTTAAGTTTTCTAAAAGTCCAGGAAGAGAAGAAATTATTATTATTTTTTTAACAAAATAAATTTTATTTGTTTATTTATTTATTTATTTATTTATGAGAGAGAGTGGCAGATAGAAAGAGAGAATGAGAGAATGGGCACACCAGGGCCTCTAGCCACTGCAAATAAACTCCAGATGAATGTGCCACTTTGTGCGTCTGGCTTATGTGGGTCCTGGGGATTCAAACCTGGGTCTTTAGGCTTTGCAGGCCAGTGCCTCAACCACTAGGCCATCTCTCCAGTGTGAGAGGCCATTATTACTCTACATTGACCAGAAGTGTAAATCTCATGCGGCTTTTCCTCACAGAGCTTGACTAGTAAGCTAGGCTTCAACCTTTCAGCTGATTAGTAGAGATATGTTTAACTGGTTGTGTGGTTCTGGAATTGACTGATAAGTTAGGAATCCTGTCTCATGATTTCAGGAACTTCTACCAGGAAGTAGAGATGTTTGTATACAACAATTCCATCAAATGCAATAAAATTCTACTTCCTAAAAGGCAGACCAAATGGCTGAACCTTCACCAGGCCCTTACAGGAAACACCAGAACCACAAGACACTGGAGAGGGTAGGATCAAGTCTAACCTAAATCTTCTACATCTTCCCTCCCTCCCTTTCCCTCTCTCTCTCTCTCCTCTCTAACTCTTGTATATTAGTTACCTTTTTCCTCATTTTCTTAGGGGGCACTGACCTGTAACTCCCAGTACCAGCATGAGGCTATCACCCACAATGAGCTTTTGATCAGAGAAACCCACAAGGTTTCCTAAAAGAATGACAGATTTCTGTCAGAGTACTTGATGACCCACCAAAGGTTAGTGGTAAGACCCTATTGCTGAAGACACCATATGCAGCTGATACGTTAAATGGAACGACATGACTGGAAGCCAGGAGAGAGTCAGTCCCCAGACAGTCAGCATGTCTATTGCCAGAAGGTGCTACATGGGTGACTGGGGAAAATGACTAATATCTGTCCAAGCAACTCATGGTCCTACCTACTTAGCAGCAAATAACCGGTTGTGATGCCCAACAAGTGCAATAGTGGCACACAGCCATGGTGGGGAACCAACTGCTCTTGATTTGGCTAACTGATCCCCTCAGTGGTACGAGACCCATAGCTGGAGCTGGGAAACAAGTCAGAACCATATCCAAACATAAGACCACTCTCCAATATCAAGCTACCATCAATCATGGGCTACAAGAGGGCCTACACCTATTAAACTCTCTATAAAAAAGTAAGGGTTATCTCATTTGTCCTGGTGCTAACTTACCCTCCATTGGAGAATCTGCTTCTCTTTTTCAGATAGATGCAGATTCTAAGGAGAGAGCCACACCATCATACCTCAAAAGGGCCCTGGCTGAAACTAAGAACAATTGGTGAAACAAGCAAGGGTGCTCTTTTCCTGATGAACTGGATACCAGCACAAGGGGGAAAGAGACCAACACAGAGAAAAATCAACACCTACCAAATCAGAGAGCCAGAGCCCCAGAGGCCCCCAACACCTCAGCACTGAAGCAGACCAAAAATGAACTCAATATGGCTCAGGGAAATTTTGCTGAAGAGGGTGTGGAAAGAATGTCAGAGCCACATGTTGGGTCAGGATATGCAGAGACATTTATTGTACCAATAACTGTGGGCTAACTCCAAAATGCACGACCCATATACCTCAACAAGGAGGGGCCAATGGGGAGGGGTAGGTCACGGATGAGCCTAATGATGGTACCAAACTGCCTGTACTTGCAGAATAAAAAACTAATAAAAAAAAAAAAAAACAATGACCCAAACACCAAAACTATAGGAGAAAATGCTCTAATTTTATTCCTGTGCTTTTAATGTGTCCTCCACAATTCATGCTAAATTTAATCCCCTTTGTTATGGATTAAGAGGGGGACCATGGGCCTGAAGACTTGTATAGCCTATACAAGTATGCTTCTCAAAGCAGCAGGGAAATTTTATAGCCCTGATTCCTGATCTGTTGTGGGGAGAGTAAGCTGAAGTAAGATCTGAGGAGAAAACAAGTGCTTGTAAATGGAGTCTCAGCCTTTGAGACCATAAAGATGGGGACTTTCAAATCTTCTCATATAATCTAGGTGTTTAAGATAGACATAGTCATCTTCGTTTCTGTTATCTAGCTACTTGCTCTGAAAAAGTGGGACCAAAGCTGGAGAGATGGCTTAGCAGTTAAGGCACTTACCTGAGAAGCCTAAGGACCCAGCTTCGTTTCCCCAGTGCCCCTGTAAGCCAGATGCACAAGGTGGTGCATGTATCTGGACTTACATTTTCAGTGGCTGAAGTCCCTGATGCAGCCATTCTCCCTCTATTAAGAGAGACTGTTAAGAGGTGATCAGATTCTGAGGGTTCTACCCTTATCAGATTGATTATTCCATGAATGGATTAATAGATTAGTGGCATATTGTGAGAGGGGCTTTAATATAAAAGGGAGCTGTATTGGCCTCGTTTATAGTAATACAATGCAATGCTAAGGTATAGAGAGAAAAGTTTTATTTAGCTCATGGTTTTGGAAGTTTGAAGGCACAGTACATGCAGTGGGTCTGTAGTTCTGTGAGAGTGGTAGATGGTGACCCATCATCGTGGGGGACGTTTAACATCCCTTATTCCTGGATTGGAAGAATCAATATCGTGAAAATGGCAATCTTACCTAAAGCAATCTACACATTTAATGCAATCCCTATCAAAATTCCAAAGGCTTTCTTCATGGAAATAGAAAAAACAATCCAAAAATTCATTTGGAATCACAAAAAAACCTCGAATATCTAAAATAATACTGAGCAACAAAAAAGAGGCTGGTGGTATCACCATACCAGATTTTAACCTATACTACAGAGCCATAGTAACAAAAACAGCATGGTACTGGCACAAAAACAGACATGTAGATCAGTAGAACAGAATAGAGGACCCAGATGTAAGCCCAAGTAGCTATAGCCACCTGATATTCGATAAAAATGCCAAAAATACTCATTGGAGAAGAGACAGCCTCTTCAGCAAATGGTGTTTTGAAAACTGGATAAATATCTGCAGAAGGATGAAAATAGATTCTTCTCTCTCGCCATGCATAAGAATTAAGTCCAAATGGATTAAAGACCTTAACATCAGACCGGAAACATTGAAACTGCTAGAGGAAAAAGTAGGGGAAACCCTTCAACATATTGGTCTTGGCAAAGACTTTCTGAATACAACCCCAATTGCTCAGGCAATAAAACCACAGATTAACCACTGGGACCTAATGAAATTACAAAGATTTTGCACCGCAAAGGACGCAGTGAAAAAAGCAAAGAGGCAACCTACAGAATGGGAAAAAAATCTTTGCCAGCTATATATCTGATAGAGGATTAATATCTAGGATATACAAAGAACTCAAAAAGTTAACTAATAAGGAATCAAACAAGCCAATCAAAAAATGGGCTATGGAGCTAAATAGAGAGTTCTCAAAGGAAGAAATACGAATGGCATATAAGCATCTAAAAAAATGTTCTACGTCACTAGTCATCAGGGAAATGCAGATTAAAACTACATTGAGATTCCATCTCACTCCTGTCAGATTGGCCACCATCATGAAAACAAATGATCATAAATGTTGGCGGGGATGTGGAAAAAAAAGAACCCTTCTGCACTGCTGGTGGGAATACAATCTGGTCCAGCCATTGTGGAAAACAGTGTGGAGGTTCCTAAAGCAGCTAGAGATTGATCTACCATATGACCCAGCTATAGCACTCCTAGGCATATATCCAAAGGACTCATCTCATTTCCTTAGAAGTACATGCTCAACCATGTTTATTGCTGCTCAATTTATAATAGCTGGGAAATGGAACCAGCCTAGATGTCCCTCAACAGATGAGTGGATAATGAAGATGTGGTACATTTATACAATGGAGTTCTACTCAGCGGTAAAGAAAAATGAAGTTATGAAATTTGCAGAAAAATGGATGGACCTGGAAAGTATTATACTAAGTCAGGTAACCCAGGCCCAGAAAGCCAAGTGACACATGTTCTCTCTCATATGTGGATCCTAGCTACAGATGACTGGGCTTCTTGTGAGAATGAAAATACTTAGTAGCAGAGGCCAGTAAGTTGAAAAGGAGACATAAAGGGTGGAGAAAGGAAGGGAGGAGGATACTTAATAGGTTGATATTGTATATATGTAATTACAATGATTGTAATGGGGAGGTAATATGATGGAGAATGGAATTTCAAATGGGAAAGTGTGGGGGTGGGGAGGGAGGGAATTACCATGGGATATATTTTATAATCATGGAAAATGTTAATAAAAATTAAAAAAAAATAATTAAAAAAAAGATGAAAATTCTCATATCTCAAATGGGTGAGGAGAGGAGAACAGTAGGGGAGGAAAGAAATTGAGATTTCATAATCTCATTCAAGGGCACACGCCCAATGACCCAAGGACCACCCCCAAAAACCTAGCCTTTTAACAATCCTTGGTATCTCCCAAGAGCACCACTCTCGGGACCAATCCTTTTTCTCATGGACGTTTGGGAGACACTCTCTGTATTCCAACCATTGCAGTAACACTCTGGCTGGCACAATATGTCTGCCCATATGGTACCCTCTGGCATGTCATGAAACAGCAGGAACACCACCAGATTTTAAGCAGATGCTTTGGCGATCAAGGACCAAATAAATCTCTTCTCTGTGTAAGTTGTCTAATTTGTAGTATTCAGTTACAGTATCAGAAAATGAAATGTGACACTTCCACATGAGTCAGTCATCTTGATGATGTGTTAAATTCCATGCCACCTACTTATAGGAGGCAGATACGGGGCCCATGTATTCTGAAAGTCACCACCCTTACTACAGGTAAACTTTGATGAGCATCGTCTTATTGATTCTACTCATTTCGTACATATATGTGAGAAGCATCTCTTTATGCCCATGTCTATATACATAGAACATTGTTATATACTTTCTGATCCTCATCGTGCTAAAGGATAGACAGCTCCCATTGTACTGAGGCACGAACCATGCAATAAGGTATTCAGAGGTCTACGGACTGGCTGAGCCAGAATTTAAATTCCTGACAGGTGCCCTCACAAGATCGCTTCCTTCCATGACCTCGTTCTGATACCAGTGGATTCTGAGAAAGGAACAGGGCATGGATTCTGACTTCTCTCCTGTTTTACTCTTCATGGGGAATGGCCACTGGCTTCTCAACAGTTCCCTACTGAAGAGACATTGATGATTGGTTCTATTGCTAAATGAATGGATAGAATTCTCTCACACAAGAAATCTCTCCTCAGTGCAGTTTCCTCCTGAGGCTTCCCCTTGTTCAGGCCTTAGTCATTCCTCCGGGTCCTGTGTTCTCATGCAACGTGTCCTGCGTAATGGCTTACAGGAACAGAACCGAGATTGCTCATGGGAAAACAGTGGGGATTCCAACTTCCACATGTGCTGTATTGATACGATCCTTGGTTGCACTCAAGTTTTGAAATATTCAGGTCAGTAATCACACTTGGTCTAATTGTATTTTGTGTTAAAATTGTGTTTTGCTAATAATGAAATTAAATATACTTATCAAAATACTACTTTCATATAACAATTTTTTAGAGTTGAAGGAATTTTATTTTTCCCCTTCTGTCTATTACTTGGAATATGATGTCAGGATATCTAGGAGTGGTCTGGAAACACACTAATAGTCTGGGATTGAAAGAAACCATTTCAGGTTCAGTAAACAAATTGAGCATGCCTAAAAATCACTTGCAAGTATGAGATTTGGGGGACTTATTCCAAAAACACATTTTCTCTCCTATTTCCAATTGACAATCATATTAGCTTCTGGCTTTTGATCATGGTCCCTTTTCAGTTATCTTGAAAATATACCTGAAAGCAAGAGATACCTATTTTCTTTTCTCCCAAGCAGGGCACACTGAGTTATGACTGACAGTTTCTCAATGGCAAGCTTGCTTCATTTGCATAATTCACCAGGAATATTTCTGAAACAAATAAATTGTATTTGGGCCAGAGACAATAAACTGAATTAAAAAATCTTAACATTAATATTTGTAACAATAAAAATGTATGTAAACATAGAAGGTCTAATGGCCCCTCGGCTGTTCTGTTGTTCACTTAGTTTTCTCTTTTCTAGCTATTAAAAATTACAATAGGAAAATGATAGCAATTAATGAGGTACTTTTATCTCCCGACCATGTATATATATTTAAATTTTTGTTTATTTATCTGAGATTGACAGACAGACAGAGAGAGAAAGAGGGAGAGAAAAAGAGAGAGAGAGAGAATGGGCACACTAGGACCTCCAGCCATTGCAAACAATCTCTAGATGCATGTGCCCCCTTGTGCATCTGGCTTATGTGGGTCTTGGAGGATCCAGCCTTGAACTGGGGTCCTTACGCTTCTCAGGCAAGCACCTAACCACTAAGCCATCTCTTCAGCCCCTCCCAACTATATTTTAAGGCAAGTCCTTGAAGCAAGGCTTTGATATTAGTTACTTTTTCTGTCATGGAAGGTGTGGCAAACAAACCATCTGACAAACAGCAGACTCTTGTAAATTATATTTACATCAAGTATTAGAAATAAAAAGATATTTCATTGCTCAAAAGACTGAAAAAAGTAGCAGCTTCACTGTGAGAGTTTAGTGAGAGTTAACTGAGTTGATTGTGCATAATAGTTTTACAAAATAAAACATTTATAGAGCAACACGATGCATACAGCACATATGTATATTCCTGCCATCCTACCATTCAGAATTAACAATGGCTCACCTTCCACTATCCATGTTGCCTTGAAATACCAGATGTGCATGGTAGTACACGCTGTGCTTTTCAGTATCTTGTCCTCAGTTCCTTTCCTTTGCCCCTGATGTGCATCCTAACGTGTGATCTGTTAAAGTATACTTAAAAAAAAAGAATTATTGATTGATTTAAGAAAGGGGGGGGGGAGAGAGAATGAGTTGGCATGCCAGGGTCTCAAGCCACTTTAAACAAACTCCATTTGCATGTGCCACCATTTACATCTGGCTTACGTGGGTACTGGGGAATTGAACCTGGGTCCTTAGGCTTCACAGCAAGCACCTTAACCACTAAGCCACCTCTCCAATCCAATGTATACTTTAAAAAAGATTTATTTTTCTTTCTTTATTTATTAGGGACAGAGAGAGAGAGAGAGGAAGAAAGAGAGAAGAAGAAGGGGCGCACCAGGGCCTCTAGCCACTGCAAACAAACTCCAGATGCAAGTGCCACTTTGTGCATCTGGCTTTACTTGGGTATTGGGGAATAGAACCTGAGTCATTAGAGTCATAATTTCACAAGTGGCTCTTTAGTTCTAATTTCTCAATTGTGAGAGCCTATGCCTTCTGTGGTGGTTTGATTCAGGTGTCCCCCATGAATTTAGGTGTTCTGAATGCTAGGTTCCCAGCTGATGGAGATTTGGGAATTAACGCCTCCTGAAGGGAGTGTATTGTTGGGGGTGGGCTTATGGGTGTTATAGCCAGCTTCTCCATGCCCATGTTTGGTGTACTCTCCTGTTGCTGTGTCCACCATATGTTGGCCAGGGGGTGATGTCCACCCTCTGCGCATGCCATCGTTTTCCCCTGCCATCGTGGAGCTTCCCCTCAAGCCTATAAGCCAAAATAAACCTCTTTTTCCCACAAGCTGCTCTTGGTTGGGTGATTTCTACCAGCAGTGCAGACCTGACTGTAACACCTTGCATTTCTTTCCTTGTGAGGCTATTAGAGCCCAAGTTATTTAATGCTCAGGAAATATACTGGGGAATTGAACTTGGGTTGTTAAACTCTGCAAGAGAGTGTCAACTACTTAGTAATCTCTCCAACCCAGACCTTGTGAATTTTTTTTCGAATCTTTTATTTTTCTTTCATTATCTTTTTTTGAAGTAAACCTGACAGACTGGCCTTTTTTTAAAAAATTTTTTTATTATTATTTATTTATTTATTTATTTGAGAGCGACAGACTCAGAGAGAAAGACAGATAGAGGGAGAGAGAGAGAGAATGGGCGCGCCAGGGCTTCCAGCCTCTGCAAACGAACTCCAGACGCGTGCGCCCCCTTGTGCATCTGGCTAACGTGGGACCTGGGGAACTGAGCCTCGAACCGGGGTCCTTAGGCTTCACAGGCAAGCGCTTAACCGCTAAGCCATCTCTCCAGCCCCAGACTGGCCTTTTTTATGTGTGTGTGTGAGAGAGAGAGGGAGAGAACTGGGGAACCAGGGCCTCCAGACATTGTCATCAACATGTGTGACCCCTCGTGTGCGTGTGCTTCCTCGCGTGCGTGTGCTTCCTCACGTGCGTGTGCTTCCTTGTGTGCTTGTGTCACCTCGTGCATCTGGCTGATGCGGCACCTGGAAAATTGAACACGGGTCCTTAGCCTTCGCAGGCAAGTGCCTTAACCACGAAGCCTTCTCTCCAGCCCACTGGACCTTCTGAATTTTTAAGGAGCTACCTTCCTTCAAAAAGTCCTCACGCTTTCTTACGTAGGGACTGTATAATTTGGGGCCAGTTTGTATGCGGTGTCTCAGATGTTCTCAGTTGACACAGGTGCTGCCAATTCAACTGTACACCCATGTGAACATAGACTTGAGGTTTCTGGGAATCTCTCATCTATTTATCTAGCTATCACCTATCAACTTATCTGTTCACACATGTGTGCATGCATACACATTTTTTTTCTACCATAATACTTATCCTAAACAGCTAGAGGACTTGTCACCACCTTGGGATGATGGGTAAAGCGTCTGTATTTCTGCCATTTTATGGGACTTTACCCATTAAGAGTCCTATCTTCATAAGTGGCCCTTTAGTTCTAATTTCTTAATCATGAGAGCCCATGCCTTTTATTTCTCTCCTTGTGATGGTTTTAGCACCCAACTCACGTTATACTCAGGAAATATATCTTTAGCCCACATAGAAAGAATGCCCACATTTTTTTAAAAGAGAAACTTTCATTTCTTATTTTTGCAATGAAGGAGAGGGAGAAGAGAGAGATCAGATACATGTGCCACTTTGTGCATGTGGCTTTACGTGGGCACTGGGGAATCTAAGCCAGGCCGTCACGCTTTGCAAGCAAGTACCTTTAACCACTAAGCCAGCCCCACAACTCTACACTGTCCACTTTTGTTTGCTGTTTTTTTTTCTCCTAAGTATCTTTTTTCTTATAGGTCCTGGAGATTCACAATTCTTAGGAAATATTTATATTTTCCAAAATGTCTGGTGCTTTGAAAGGGAAGACTGTGTTTCCAGTTATTGGTGGCAAACTACAAAGCTTGAAATAGATGAGCCCACTGGGTTTTCTGTGTAGATAATCTTATTTTCTGCCTCAGATGACACTTCTGTTTCTTCCTTTTGAGAATATGTATACTATTTTCACTATATTTAATTTGCCAGGAACTTCAGTCTTGAATTTAATAGCATTTTCATTTTTAAGAATTATGTTAGCTAAGGAGTTTTGAACAGATTTCTTTAATCAGATGAGAAAAAGCTCTCTTTACATTTTATTTTTATTTATTTACTTAGAGAGAGAGATACAGAAATGGGCAGGGAGAGAGGGAGAGAGAGAGAGAGAGAGAGAGAGAGAGAGAGAGAGAGAGAGAGAGAGAGAGAATGAGTGTATAGAGCCTCCAGCCACTGCAAATGAATCCATATGCATGCCCTGTGCATCTGGCTTAGGTGGGGCCTGGGGAGTCAAACCTAGGTCCTGTCTGCAAAGCCAAAGGACCAAATTCAATTCCCCAGAACCCAAGTAAGCCAGATGCACAAGATGGTACATGTGTTTGGAGCTTGTTTGCAGTGGTTGAAAGCTCTGGAGTGACCATTCTCTCTCTTTCTCTCTGCCTCTTTATCAAATAAAAATTATTTATATATATACATATATATACACACACACATGTTTCTTGTAAAAAAAACCTTGAGTTTTTTGCAAACTATTAAAACATTGTTAATTTTGTAAAACTAACTATATTTTCATTTCTGGGCTGGACCCAAGTTGACAAAATATACCTTACAACTGCCATGTTTTTTTTTTTTTTGGGGGGGGGTTAAAACATTCAGTCTATTAAAAAGTAAAAAGAAAAGCCGGGTGGTGGCACATGCCTTTAATCTCAGCACATGGGAGGCAGAGGTAGGAGGACTGCTGTGAGTTCGAGGCCAGCCTGAGACTATATAGTGAGTTCCAGGTCAGCCTAAGCTAGAGTAAGACCCTACCTCCGAAAGCCAAAATAAATAAATAAATAAAATAAATAAGTGTAAGAGAATTGGCTGGGCACCAGCACTTGGGAGGCAGATGTAGGAGGTTCACTGTGAGTTTGATCCACCCTGAGACTGTATATTGAATTCCAGGTCAGCCTGAGCTAGAGTGAAAAAAAACACACACAAAAGTAAGACAGAATTGTATAGCAGGAAATAAGATGCTTTTAATCTGTAATTGTTGACTTTTTGTCAGATTTCTGTTTATCGCTGTCTCTGTCTGTCCCCCTACCAGAGTAAAACTTCCTACAGCCTCGGAAAGTAACTACAGTCACTGTCACATTTCTAAGTACGTTAGCATGTACTTACTAAGGATATTCTCCAACATAACTATGATACCTCAACTGTGGCTTGAAAGTATTAAATAAAACCTTTCAAAACTAAAACCTGCTGTAAATGCACAGTATTCTCCTGTATTGCTTGGTCCTTCCTGAGATTTAAAACATCTCCTGTGTATCCATTTAGAATACTGTATCCACCCTTAGATACTCAGTAGCCATCTGAGTTATTGAATCAACTAATGTAATAATGCAGTATTTACTATTGAACAACTCTTTTTTTTTCATAGTAATGGCAACTGGGATGCAAAAGCCATAATGCTGGATAATAGGATGTATCAAAGAGAAGCTACAAAGTGCTTCCTTTAAATGAAAAATAAATGCTTTTGACATCACAGGCATGCATGTATGGGCAAACAGTGTATATAGGGTTTTATAATATTTTCAGTTTCAGGCATCCTGAAATACAAATTGCACTGATAAAAGGGCAACCACTATACACAGTCCATCACCATCTATCAAGATGATAAAATACAGACCTACATTGCCTGGTAGAAGAGAGGCTGAGAGAAGAAATAATTAGAGCTAAAAGTGTCAAGTACCTGGGAAGTGTGGTAATTGGATGTTGAAATCAATAAATTGTGCTGAGACGGGCGGTAGAGAGTTAGGTAGCAAGGTAGGCGGTGAAGCAGGGGTTGATAAGAACGTCACATCCAGAGCAGACAGCAGCCATCAGGTTGCCTAAGTGGGCTGGCATGCAGTGAAAAAGAGCAGGTGGTATTTGTGTGGCGTCTTGCTCTTTTAATTTTTTTAACTTTCTATCATCAACTTCCAAACACATATGCAGTGTACTCTGATCATAATCTCCTCCCACCACTCTCCTTTGCCCCTCCCTCTCCTTTCCTTCCTCCACTGAGCTCTATTTCAACTAATCCTTCTCCTAGTTGGCCCTCGTATTATGTAGGTGGTATGCAAGCAACAGCCATGCGAGGTCCTGAATGCAATATCCATTTTGTGTGTAGAAGAGCGCGTTGCTTGCAAGCAACAGCCATGTGAGGTCCTGAATGCAATATCTGTTTTGTGTGTAGAAGAGCGCGTTGCAAGGCACTCCTCTCCGCACTTTGGCTCTTGCGTTCTTTCTGCAACTTCCTCCACAGTGGTCCTTGTAGTGTTCATTTGCAAGAAGGTAAAAGGACCAGCAACATCTAAGCACTTATTTGTTGCTTGTTGGGGGTTGCTTGCTTCCAGGCACTAAGTATCCTACGTGAAATGCTTCTCTCCAGTTCTGACTTTAGAACATTTATATCATCTTCTCATTGATTACGTTCCTTGAGTATCCAATTTTTAGCTCTCCTTGAAAGCTCTAAGAGCTTCTAGAAAGTAGTGAAGAATTACTTGTTCTTCATAACATTCAAAGCAAAGCACATAAAATCATAATTAAGTTGTATTTTTTTGTTTTATTAGAAGGATGTGTAACATTCCTTTTGGTCTACTTCATACGAATCACTGGAAGTCATTGTGAATGCAGGTCACAGAAGTAATTTTCTCTTTGTACTGAAGCCACAGTGCTTCTTCTGGTAATGGGAGAGTAAAAATCTCCATACAGAAGCTTTCTTGTTATAGTAGCAAACAGTGCGACAGTTGGATTATCCAATATTCATGGACAAGACGGAAAGAAGCCAGTGTGTCATACTTCCTTCAGGGACCAGTGAGTAAAGGTGGTTAACATTGGGCCTAAGCAAAAAGGCAAGTGGATATAGTCAACTGTCAAAGTTCAATATTTCCCAAACGTTTACAACAAAATGTTAAGACCAGGGCCACAAGTTATCATGGGCAAGAGAAAAAAAAAAAGAAAAAAGAGATGAAGTCTCAGGCTGGGGAGATGGCTTGGGAGGTAATAGTGATTGTTTTGGAAACATGAAGACCCAAATGCAACCCACATCACCCATGGAAAAAGCCAGGCCATGTTTGCACATCCCTGTGATCCCTGCCTTGGGGGTAGTGGAGACAGGAGGGTCAATAGGGCTGCCTGGTCAGCTAGTCTCACTGACAAACAGCAAGCTCCAGGTTCAAGGAGAGACTCTTTCTCAGTGAAATGGACAGAAGAGTGACAGAGGACAACATCCTACATCTTCCTCTGGCCTTCACATACGAGTACACACCAGCTCATCTGTGTATACTTGCTTGAACACATGCTATACACATAGACACTATACCACTGCGGTGGTTTGATTCAGGCATCCCCCATAAACTCAGGTGTACTGAATGCTAGGTTCCCAGCTGATGGAGATTTAGGAATTAACACCTACTGGAGGGAGTGTATTGTTGGGCAGACTTATGGGTGTTATAGCCAGTTTCCCCTTGCCAGTGTTTGACACACTCTCCTATTGCTATGGTCCACCTTATGTGGGCCAGGGGTTGATGTCCACCCTCTGCTCATGCTGTTATTTTTCCCTGCCATTGTGGAGCTTCCTCTGGAGCCTGCAAGCCAAAATAAACCTTTTTCCACAAGCTGCTCTTGGTTGGGCGATTTCTACCAGCAATGTGGACCTGACTGCAACAACCACTCAGCACACAAAGAAAACAGATGAAATGAGCGTGTTTAGAGAAAAGACGATACATTAGAATAATTGACTTAAAAGAAGTTATTTGGGGCTGGAGAGATTGCTTAGCGGTTAATCGCTTGCCTGTGAAGTCTAAGGACACTGTTTCGAGGCTCGATTCCCCAGGACCCACGTTAGCCAGATGCACAAGGGAGAGCATGCATCTGGAGTTCGTTTACATTGGCTAGAGGCCCTGGCATACCCATTCTGTCTCTCTCTCTCTCTTTTTCTCTATCTGCCTCTTTCTCTCTCTCTCTCTCTGTCACTCTCAAATAAATAAATAAAAATGAACAACAACAAGAACAAAAAGAATGGTCATAATTTAGATTATTTTCTCATTTCCCCAATAAAATTAATTTATCTTGCACAGACACATAAAAAAGAAGCTATTTGAAGACAAGTAGAGTCCAAAAACAATTACATAAATAAAATTTTAACCATAATTGCACCCTTATTTCCTCATTTGCCCCTCCCAAATGTGTTAGGAAATAGATCTGAGCAGGTCTGTAGATGAATGCTTTTTGCGGATTTTCAGAGGAAAATCAAGTCACATTTCATAAAAAGTACCTAAAGACATAAAAAGAGCTGAATCTCTCTGACTCATTTTATTACTTTGTTTATAAGAACTGGGAGAAGATAAGACAGTAAAATCATATTGTGGGCCAGGAAATTGAATCTAACAGTACATTTCAAATAATCATCATAAGCCATTTGCTCTACTGCAAAATGAATGGCTAGTTCAACTTTCAAATATCTGTCAATAGGCAGCTCCACATTTCCCGGAGATTAATAGAAAAGAGCTCTATGTGGGGGAAAAAGCCTTTGATGATATTCAAAGTCGACTTATTATGTTTTGTTAGCAATAAAAAGCTTAGTAATTCAAGAGCAGAATGGAAGTTCCTTAATTCAGCGAGGGATATCATGTATTGAAAATAAACACAATATCTAATGATTAGAATATATGCATTCTAAATTCAAGAATAATACCAGATGCTTCCTGGTCCTATTATAATTTCTATCAGAGTACAAGGAAGAGAAATGACAATAAGCAAAAGAAATGATAGCTACGAAGATTAAAATGGAACAGGGAAACTGTTATTATCTAAATATACTAGCTTATCTTTTTAATTTTTTTTTGACACTGGGTCTTTCTGTGTAGTCTTGGCTGGCCTGGAACTTGCCTCTGTCTTTCAAGGACTAGGATTATAGGCAGGTGCTGCCATACGTGGCCTGTATTCGTTATTAAGAAATAAGCAAAGAAAATAAATGAGAAAAAAAAAGCTAAGGGAGTTCAGAAATATGCAAACTCTAATAATATTTTTCTATACTTCACATCAAGTAAAAAACCTAATACAAACACTATAAAATATTTGTCTTTTTTAAATAAGAGCTAAACCATAGTTAAAGTGGGGATTTATAAAAATTAAGTATACACATAAGGGATAAATGGAACCAGGAGACAGCCAGGTCAAATAACTATATTTTCAATTTCTTTTTCTCTTTTTGGTCTAGGTTCTGGCTCCTGTGTTTGAAAGAGCATAGTTGCGTTAACTCTGAAAATCCTTACCAGTACAGTCTTTTGATTACAATGTCCTTTCTTACTACCTGCTCAGTGTTCCTCCCAAGATTAAGCTCCTGGAATGTCTTACTGTACCTTGCTCATCTGGAAAAGAGGATAACTTTACACATGCCTAGTTCTATAATTTTTATGAGTTGGCCTACTTGCCCAACATATTAAAAGTGTTCTCAGGCTGGAGAGATGGCTTAGTGGTTAAGGTGCTGCCTGCGCAGCCTAAGGACCCAGGTTCGATTCCCCAAGTCCCATGTAAGCCAGATGCACAAGGTGGCGCATGCATCTGGAGTTCGTTTGCAGTGGCTAGAGGACCTGGTGCTCCCATTCCCTCTCTCTCTCATAAATAAATAAAATGCTTAAAAAAAGTGTTCTGGTTGGTACTGTACACACGTAGAGGGTTGATAATAGCATATATCACACGATGTTGAGTTAAAAAAAGAAGACAAATATAGTACTCTGGTAAGATTACTTCTTTGCAGAAGCACTAAATCAAGGATACTATGTTGTGTCTGTGAAGTGCCAGGAAAAAAAAAAAACTGAGTAGGGAAACACTCACTTCACAATATCAGCCTCACCAGGTGTGTTGGTGCACCCCTTTAATCCCAGTATGTGGGAGGCTGAAGTAGGAGGACCACTGTGAGTTAGAGGCCTGCCTGAGACTACATAATGAATTCCAGGTCAGCCTGGGCTAGAGCAAGACCTTATCTTGAACTTGGGGGGAAAAAAAATCCGGGCGTGGTGGCACATACCTTTAATCCCAGCATTCGGGAGGCCAAGGTAGGAGGAGGATTGCTGTGAGTTTAAGGCCACCCTGAGAATACAGAGTGAATTCCAGGTCAGCCTGGACTAGAACAAGACCTTACCTTGAACTTGAAAATACAAAAAAATAAAAAAAAAATAAAAAAAAAAACAGCCTCAAGTAGGCAGGCTACTGAAAATATACCAAGTCAAACATTCATATAGACCTTAAACAGTTGATTGTGAGTTGCATTCTCATCCACTCTGAAGATGTTTACCCTCAAGATCTTGTCGTGACATCTTCAAACAGGGACCTAATTTCCTTCTCCTGCTTCCTCATCAACTGAGCTCAGAGCATCAGTCACGGTTTAGAGATTGGGGCCTGGAGGGCACACTGAGTCACCAGGACTTTACTTTCACTAGTAAGCTACTCCTTTGATGGACTTACAGTTGAATGGACTCTAGGAGGTAAAACTTAGCTGGAGGGCTTGGTAGGCATATATGCCACACTGGGAAAGCAGAATCTAAGAAAGCAACTCCAAGATTCCCTTGACAACCTACCTTGTGTAGGTCTCTTTTGCTTGTAAATGACTGAAAATCAATTCAAATTAGTAAAAATAAAATTTTTTAATGAGTAAAAAATAAAATTTATTGGAAGCACAATGGACCACGTTGCTAAATTTGAAGGCGATGAAGTGTCCAGGCCTCGGGAACGCGACTCATGACTGCAGTGACCCGGGAAGCTTTCTTCATTCTCTCTCACTGGGCATTCTTTCTCACGTGCGTGTGTGGAGTAGGTGTGCTGTGGCATGGGCGTGGGTGGTCCTTGCACATGTGTGTGGGGGTGCAGCCCCTGTGTGTGCAAGCAGTGGCCAGAGGAGGATGTCGAATGTCCCCTTCCACTGTTCGTCTTCTTGTTTCCTTGACACAGAGTCTCTTCACTGATTCTGGAACCTGACGTTTTCTATGAACCTCAGTCATTCTCTCATTTCTGCTCCCCACGGGACTGGAGGGATAGACATGCATGGAAATGGCTGGCAGCTGTGTGGGTTTTGGGGAATCAAACTTAGCATTCTCAGAGCTTCCCCCACATCCATCACAGGCCCTCCTACTTAGACAGGAAGCCCTCTTTAACACCTGAGCCATCTCTCCAGCCCTTTTACTGTTTTGTGGTGGCTTCCTGGTCTTGTATATGTGTGGTACCTCATGTTCCCAACCACTGTTCCTTATTGCAGACCAGTGACTCAGTAGGAAGCAGAATTCTTCATCTTTCAAGCTAAAGGATTGTTATGTGGCCAATCAATGGGATAGTGGGGTTCGGGGGTGGCAACATGCTGCAGGAATACGTCGGCTTATGGCTAACCTTGGGTAGTAGGGCAAGAGGCAATTCTAGCAAAGTCGAATTAGGTGATTCACTCAGTGTTCACTAAAGTATCTTTCAAAAAAAAAAACTATTTGTGAGAAAAGGGGGCCATCAACCCAGCAAACTAGAAAAGCATCAAACAGGACAAAGGCACTTGTCTGCTAATTAAGAACGAGAATGAAGGATGTAAAGTTGTGGGAAGACAGAACAAATGAGACTCCGAGGGAAAATGAGAGCTTGGACAGAGTCCAGTGGAGTGATAATAGGGTTGCATTTTCCTGGAGGTGTTCAGAAAGCTAATGAACAAAGTTTTAAAAACATTCTGTCATCTCTCATGTGCTGTTCAATAGAACTTTCTGTAGCAGGAGGGGGCACTTTGCTTCTTTTGCACCACGTAATTTACTGGTCACATGGGGTTATTCATGCCTTGGATATGGCTAATGGGGATGATGTGAAAAGTTTTAATTTAGTTTAAATAGCCATGTGTCTACTGGCTGTCAGTTTGCGGAGTGTAGTCTCATGCCTGAAAGGCCGGAAATGCAAACACATAGTCATGCTATATATAAAATATATATAAATAAAATATAAGTTTTATATAAATATAAAATAGAACTCTAATCCATTATCTCCAGCAGCCTGCTCAGGAAACCAGGACCGGAAAGCGAGCCTGCTATAGCACATCAGGCTTACAGGGAATCCCAACGCCATCTCAAGCAATAATTCAGTAAGATAACCACAGTGGTCAAGGCTTGAACATTAAGGGGCTCCCTAAATTTTGTCTTCACTTCTATTTCAGGGCCACTCAAACAAAACCAAATACCAACACCTTGCCAAACATGTTACACACCCACTACTAGGTAGCTTTGACAGCAGCTTCCCCCACAGTCGGGGTGTCAAAGCCTCTGTTTTCTGCTAGAAGTTTCCCTTGCCCTTTGTCTGCCATTGAATTTTGCCAAAATACAAATGAAACTTGCTAATTCCTTGGCTATAGCAAATGCAAATTATTTACTTATTTTCATATGGTTGATATTTATTTCCACATAGCATTGACTTAGTGAAAATTTATATAGTATGCCTATCACTTGCTTGGTTCAGCATATGTTCCTCATGCTATATTAGGGGAAGTTACTGATTTATGATGATTTACATAGTTTTAAGAATTGACAAAAGGGCTGGAGAGATGGCTTAGTGGTTAAGCGCTTGCCTGTGAAGCCTAAGGACCCCAGTTGGCAGAGGCTGGAAGCCCTGGCGCGCCCATTCTCTCTCTCTCCCTCTATCTGTCTTTCTCTCTGTGTCTGTCTCTCTCAAACAAATAAATAAAAAAAATTAAAAAAAATTGACAAAACCCCTATATCTGAGTGTATGCATTCAGTTGTCCTTTTATATTTATTATGTGCTCCCGTTAAGAAGAGTGTACATTAGGGTTGCCAGATTTAGCAAATTATAAGACAGAACTTCCAATTAAATTTGAACTTCAAACAAACGACAAATTGGTGTTTAGTATAAATAACTCTCATGGGGAAGTGGACTTATGCTGGAATAGATTCATTGTTTAACAAAAAGTTTAATTAACTGAACACGCTGAATGTTGTCCAGGGACCCTCTGAGTGTGACCGTCTCCGGTGGCAGGCGCGGCAGCCGGTGAAGCACACGCCAGATTCCCACCTAGCCTACCTTCCACCAGCCTTCGCGTAGAGTGCAGACGTCAGGGGAGGAAAAGGAGCTGAAGTGTTCCCAGATAACCTCCACTGTCAAGAACCCATTTCCATTTCTCCAAGATACCCTCCTGTGGCAAAGACCCCTTTACCATGTTCTCTGTCAGGCACCACTTTCCTGTGTTCCTAGATTCCCTACTCTGCCACATCTTCTTTCCTATGAAGGCTAGAAAGAAAAGTGGAATGGAGCACTGGTGAGCTGTTTTTCGGCCAGCTAGGGGAGGAGCACTGAGTGGAAGTCCCTTGGATCAGCCCTCCCACACCAAGGCCTCTGTGTCTGAACCAGGCCATAATCTGAACGGGACTTTACGGCTTCTGTCTGCTTCTAGGGACCCAGAAGTGAGGCTCAGCTCTCTGGCTCTGGGTCAGCTTTGGTACCTGCCTTGTCTTCTCCCCCCTGACTCAGCCGCACAGCAGAGCATCCTCATTGCTTTTGCATGCATAATACGTGTAGTGTTCATGTGTGTATGCTCTGTGCATGTGGAAGCTGGCAGGCATGTGCCCTATGCATGCACATGTGGAAGTCAGAGGAGAACACCAGGGGTCCTCCGGTATCACCCATCTGTGTTTCCTCGAGGTAGAGTCTCTCACTGATGCCGGAGCTGCTGCTGGTACAAGCCCCAGTGATTCTCTGGTCTCTGCTCCTCATAAGACTGGTGTTACAGATGTGTGTGTCATGTCTAGCTGTTCACATGGATGTGGGGGAATCAAATTTAGGTGACTTCAGGCCCTCTTATGCCCACATGATTGCATGGTAATTGCTTTTATCCATTGAGCCATTTCTCCAGACTTATACTGAATTTTAATGAGATTCTGCCATGCATGTGACACAATTTTGGTTGCTAGGAGTTTTTAAAAAATATTTATTTATTTCAGAGAGAGAGAGAGTGAGAGAGAGAGAGAGGAAGGGAGGGAGAGAGAATATGGGCATACCAGGGTCTCTAGTCACTGCAAGCAAACTCCAGAAGCATACACCACCTTGTGCATCTGGCTTACATAGGCACTGGGGAATCTAACCTGGGTCCTTTGGCTTTGCCAGCAAGCTCCTTAAACACTAAGCCATCTCTCTGGCTGTAAGATTTTGATTTTCTGAGAATAAGACAAATGAGATGTCCTCCATTATGGCTCTTACAGCCTACTATGGGAGAAAGTCAATAAATGACAACTAAATGCTCATAAATGTGTCTGCTAGGAAGTGATATGAATAAAATTACAAAGTGTAAGTAGAAGAGTGTGGCATCAAGTGCTCACTTCTTTCCAAAGCATCAAAATGACCTGCCGATGCAGTAAGCTAAGGTGACCTGTGCTCCTACAGAAGGGTGCCCAGGACCGTGACATAGTCTTCGAGGTACCGTAGTGCTAATGAGAGCAGGTGGGATTTAAGGTGGGTGGGCTTAAGTCAGGCCTTTAGATGTAATATCTGCTTGGAATTTGTGGACATGCAGAAACCAACATTTCAGCTATGGGTTCCTTTCCACTGAGTGGATCTCTTAGCCAATCAGAAAGCCAATGGTCACCCACGAAGGCTGTGTGCCACCATTGCACTGGGGTGTGCATCTTGTCAGGCTGGTTGCTTCTGGCTGCCTGCTCACACAGTTCTTGCTCACTTTGCCCCAGTAGCTCATGTAGCGCTTTTCCTCACTAGATCGTGTACTCATCTGGGGACTGGCTCTCTTCCTGATTCCAGTATGTTTCCTGCTGCTCTGTGACAGCAGCATATGGTGCCTTCATCAGTAGGGTCTTACTTTTTACCTCAGGCAGGTAATCAAGTACTTTGACAAAAGCCTGTCTTGTTTTGGGGACCTCCTAAGTATCTCTGATCAACAGCGCAATGTGGGTAGCAACTGATTTCTGGTGTGGGAGTTACGGGCCAGAACCAAATGTTTTAAGATTAGGCTTTACCCCACACTCTCCAGGGTCCTTCTTTCCAGATGCCCCCCCCCCACCCCCGTAATCCTACTGAAGGTTAAATCTTTTAGTGGCCCTTCAAAGAGAAAGGTTTCTATGGTACCAATTCATTTTGCATTTAGTTTTGTATTTATCCCCCCAACTTCTCCTCCCCCTCTCCCTGCCCACAAGCCCTTCCATCCCTGATATCTTGCCTCGAGTTACCTATGAGATATGCCAGTAACTGAAGCTGTTCCAGGTTAGGGACCACAGATGAGTGGGAAGACCCCGTGTTTGTCTTTCTATGATTGTGTGTGTTCACTGAGTATGATCTGTTCCAAGTCTGTCCATTTTCCTACAAATTTCATTGCATCATTTTTCCTTGCTGCTAAGTAGAATTCCATAGTGTAAATGTACTACAACTTCATTATCCATTTGTTCAATAATGGGCACCTGGGTTGATTCCAGCTCTTAGCTATTATGAATTGAGCAACTATAAAACTGGTTCAGCAAATATCTCTGCAGTGAAGCATGGAGCATTTAGGGTAAATGCCCAGTAAGGAAATAACTGGGTCTGTTGGTAGTTCTATTTTCATCTTTTTCAAGAGTCTCCATATTAATTTCCATACTAGTTGCACAAGTTTGCATTCCCACCAAATGTGAATGAGGGTTCCTCTTTCCCACATCCTCGCCAACATTGTCATTTGATTTTAATGATTGCCATCCTGACTGGAGTAAGGTGGAATTTCATAGCTGTTTTAATTTGCATTTCCCTGACTGTTAAGGATGTTGAACATTTCCTTAAGTGTGTGTTAGCCATTTGTATTTCTTTCTCTGAGAACTCCCTACTCAGTTCTCTGCCCTATTATTTATTTATATTTTGAGTGGGATGTTTGAGTTTTGATTGTCTGATTTTTTGAATTCTCTGCAGATACTAGATATTAGGCTTCTGTCAATGCTATAAGCTGATGAAAATTTTCTCCCATTCTGTGGGCAATCTACTGGCTCGGTTTATGAGGTGTTTGTCTGTGCAAAAGCTTTTTAGTTTCATGAGATCCCACTGATTGAGTGATTGTTTAATTTCCTAGGATACTGGAATATTGTTCCGGAAATCTTTTCCCACTCCTATGTCATGGAGAGTTCCTCCTATTTTATCTTCCAGTAGTTTAAGGGTCTTAGGTCTTATATTGAGGTCTTTAATCCATTTGGAGTTGATTTTTGTATTTGGTGAGGGGAGTGGGTCTAGTTTCATTTTTGCACCATTTGTTGAAGATTCTGCCTTTTCTCCAGCGCACAATGTTAGCACCTGTGTCTTGTAATCTGGCTGGAAGAAGAGCTACGTCCATCAAAATCTCCCTAAACTGACAATTCTTATCCCACTTAACCTGTGATGACTTCATTCTCCAGTGGAGACTCTGTTCTACTTTTTGAGAATGTAGTAAGATCTGAGGAGATGAACTACCCTTCACACTTCAGCCAAGGGCCAGGCAAATTCCACAGAGGAATCTGGGAGATGAGCAAGAGCGCTGCTTCCGTGGTGAACCTGACAATCAGCATTAGGATGAAGGAGACAGATGCCGAGGATACTCAACACCTACCAAAACAGAGATCCAGAGGCTACTAAGAGCTTATCACTGAAGTAGGCTTAAAACCCACCATAGCTCAGGGAATTTTTGTGGAAGGAGGGCAGAAATATTATAAGAGCCACAGGTTGGGACGTCATACCCAGAAGCATTGTTCCCCCCCACCCCAATAACTCACTGCTGCTCTGACAATGCATAACCTACAATTCCATGAGGAATACCAGTAACCCCACTGAGGAGGGCCCTCAGTGGAATGGGGGCTGGGAGAAGGAAAAAGATGGTACCAAAATATAACGTATCCATACAAAGTATGCTCTTAATAAAAAATTTAAACAAAAAAGAAAAGAAACATGATGAGCACAGATTAGCCATCTATTATTCTGGTATGCAGAGCACTGCTCCCAAGATGTTTGAATAAATGGCTATTGGGAAGTTTTTGAAAGAAGCAAAAAAAAAAAAAAAACAAAAAAAAACCACCAATTACTTTTAATTTCATTTTTCCCAGCCAGAGTTTTCTGGTGCTGCATAACGAGGTGTGTGGTTGGTGCAGCTTGAGGACTGGGGTCCATTTCAGCTGTGTGGTCGTGGCAAGCAAGCCTCCCTAGCTGATGCAGGGAGTAGAGCCTGACTGTGGTGCAAAGGGAGCCGTGGGCAGTTCTGAGAAGTGTGGCATTGTAGCGAGAGCGAGCCAGGGCCAGGTATGGAGGATGTTCAAGGAGCAGCAGGAGAAGAGGGGCCGGCGGGGAGCCTCGTGTGGAAGGGGAACTTACTTGGGGAGGATTGGAGAGCCAGCTTCCTCAGGGGCCTAAGGGGTGTAGATTGACTTCTATGCGATCGGGAAGTCTCTGTTGGTTAAACGGAAGAGGGAGATGATTATTTTGTAGGGTAGAAAGGCCAGTTTAGCTGGGAGAGCAGAAAGGAGGCTAACAAGAACAAGGATAATGGCCATACAGGGTTACTGTGAAACTTCAACAATTCATGAGAAAAATTTAAATGTGAAGACATTTTGTGAACTGAATATTGCAATAAAAATGAATAGGCTCTTTAGTATGTGCAGCTGTCTCATCTACCAGAAGCAGTTGATGCTACAGTGTTGAAGGGAAGTTTCACCATGACAGGAAAGCATGGCAGAGCAGACCATGGGGGCACCTGATCGCTACAATAACAGGAAGTAGTTCTGGCCTTGGAGCTGAGCCCCCCCACCCCCACCCCCAGTGACACATGTTCTCCAGCAAGGCTGTGTCTCCCAGAGACCCTGTAAGTTTCCCAAGTTGCCACCAGATGGGGACAAGTGTTCAGGACACTTGAGCCCATGGAAGATATTTCACCCAAACCACCTCATTCCACCCTGGGGCTCCCTGGAGTCATGGTCATTTCGTCATACAACGTGCAGTGACAATCTCTTACGAGTGACTTCATAGAAATCATGGGGGGAGACACCCGACCCATGAAAGATGTTTCTAACATTAGTAACAGAAGACGCCCTTCTCTTTTACTCTGCTTCCCTACCTTCTTGCAAAGGAATGACCAATCTGTCTAGAGTTTCCATCTTGATTCTCAATAACGTGAATCTTGTTCTATTTGAAAACTAGATTGCCTAGTTGTGGAAGACATGAAACAGATGATTATGTAAATCTGGAGAGTCACAGGACATGGAAGGATTCTTCTATTGACCTGAGTGGCCAAAGTGTAGCTTCTGTACTCTCCTGTCCTGTGACTACGGGAGATGTCGCTTCTCTGTAGAGCACACTTTGCTACTAAGCTCTTATTTCTCTTAAGATCTTCTCATGAAATTTGTAGCATTACCATCAGATTCAAACTATATTTCATTATATTGATGGGGAAACTGACATCCTGAAAAACTATCATTTGTTTGCCACCTCAAAAGAAAAAAAATCAAAAAATTAATCCCCTCAAAACACTTACTAGACAGCTGCATTCTTATGTATGTAAAACAAATGTGCTTATTAGAAATGTGTATACTGTCCTCTCAACAACCTCAACACACAGACGCATGCAAGCACACACACACACACAAACACATATGCAGGCCCACACACTTATTCACTTAACACATTTTTTTTTCCTGATTGATGATCTTCCTAGGAAAGCTGCAAATGACAGCCAAGCTTCCTTCACTAAGATGTTTGTCTTTGACCTAATTATTGAATTGTTAAGTGAACAAAACAAAGTGAAATCAGGAAGAGTAGATTGTTTACTTACTGTTTTACAATCAAGTTCTTCCAACTTGAATTGCTTTAACGTCTAAAAAAGGTAGGCAGAGATATTTCCTCTCCCTGATCTTTGTAAGGTCATGGATACATGGAGGGATGCTATTGTGTCTCATGTTGCCAGAATAGAACCCTAATAACACTGTATGTTTTCTGAATGTAACACTCTTCCCATAATATCCTCCCTTGACAGGCATAATTACCAGAATCATCCACAAAGACCTCTTAATGAAACTTTCAATGCTAGTAGTAACTTTTGTTTCATTTAATTAGCTGTCTGCTCCAGCAGCACATGAAGGTGGTTGTTTGCCTCCTCTGGGAAAGAAGGATGTCAGTTTATTTTACGGATGGACTAAATAAAGGGCCTGAATTAAAAGAATCACTTTCCAATTGAGCCAGGTAAGCCCCATGTTACAACATTTTTTTCCCCATCTCATCTCAACCTATGAATTTGCAAATCTTTCATTAGATTACTTTTCAACAAGGATGCTAAAAGCAGACTCATGCTGTATCATTTTACCTGACATCAAAGACATCATATACCACCTGCTAGAATGAATTAGAAGACAGGCTACATGGCTGAATTGAATCTTAAGTGACTTTGAAGGTTTAGAAAGTATCTAAGCTGTTGAGTATCAAGGGAAGGATGTGGAGAGAGAGAAACTATTGAAACAGAGAGAGAGAGAGAGAGAGAGAGAGAGAGAGAGAGAGAGAGAGAGAGAGAGATCATTCAAGGGGCAATTCCTTTCTTTTCCAGTCTGTTGAATCCCATTGTGAGTTTACCATGGAATGTCCGCATGTGACTGTGGCAGAATCCAGCATGATTCATGGTGAGGATGGCTTCCTGGGGCTGCTATGGTGGGAAGTGTGCTGTGTGCGTGGCAGCTGTATATCCTTCCAGCCGGAGCCCAGGGGTGACTCCAAGGGCTGCTATTGCGACCCATGCTAACCGTGACAGCCCAAAGTAAATTGAAGAAAAGCTAATCAGCAAGAGCTTCTTAGAAATCTTCTGACAAGAAGACACTGGTGAATCCTCCCACCCTAATTGAATAAAATTATGAAAAGAAAAATAGTATTTTAAGAGTCTAAGTAATAGAGCCCAAAGTATATAGAAGAACCTTTTTTGAAGATATATTTTTAAACCAGGAGTGTTTGGCGGTCAGAACAGCAGGATTCTATGGCCTTTTTGTGTGAGCTGCTGGCATCCTTCCTAAACCTGAACAATTGGCAACAAGTGTAACTGTATTAGTGTTATACCAGCCACAAAACCCAGTAGGTGTACTTGCTGAAAGAGCAGAATCAGTTTTGAGAAAGGGGCAAAACCCCATAGTGATGTCAGATACAAGTGAAGAAAGTGGTTGAAAATAAAAGGGAAAGGCCTGAAGCACTGCTTGCCCAAGTATGTGGTCTTTCGAAGGATGAAGAATGGACCAGCGAAAACTTCATGAGAAGGCCCTAGGCAAGAAGAAGACACAGAAAGGGAGCTATATCCATCCCGGCTTTATCATAGCATCATGTATAAATCTAGGGTTACCAGAGTATACTTCCCAGACCACATTCAGAGAAGTAGGAGGTCGATGGATTCCTCAGGATCATAACCCCAGCTCCTATCAGTTGGCTCTTAGCTAAGGTATAAAGCCAAAGGGATACCTCATAAGAAGTCAGGCTAACATATAAAAATAATAAAGAAATAAGAACAGGGATGTTGGAGGTGTACATTGCTGGGGAGTCAGACATTGCAGGCTATGTCTTCGCAGATTATTTTAAAAGTGACACATGGGAACCTAAAATAGCCCCTTCTTGCTGCACTTGTATAATAGTTACCTTCACACTGCTGAGACAAAATACTTGACAAAGACCAATTTAAGGGAGAAAGGCTTCTTTCAGCTTATAGTTCCAGGTTAGCACCTTCCCGGAGGGGAAGCAGGAAAGAGCAGGAAGCCACAGCTGCATCGCCACATCAGGAGGGCAGAAGTAGAGAGGGACGGATGCTGAATGCCCAGCTCTCTGCTTGCTATGCAGTCCAGGAGCCCAGCCTACAGTCATGGTGGGTCCTCCCACCTCAACTACCTAATTTAGAAAACCCTTCATAGACATGCTCACAGACTTGGGCCCATGAGTTCTAGATCCGGTCAGAGATTAACCACCACAGGTAGCCTCTCTGAAATGTCAGGGTTCAGAAAGAAATCATGAATCAATACATAAAGAGGAGAGAAAAACAACCATCTCTAAGATCCAGAGTGGGTCCCAGACTTCAGAAGCTATTACAAACATCCTCAAAGACTTAAAGAAAAACATTATGACAATGAGTAACTGTGCACTGAGGACTTCTCATGAGTGAAAAAAGAGACCCCAAAACTTTTAGAACTATATTTTTCAATTTTCTAAAGGTGATTAAAAAAGTATTTTCTAAAATCTTATCAACTGAAGCAAGGAGTTCAGTAGAGGGATGAGAGAAGCTTTTAGAAGATAAAAGAAATAAGCTGTGAACTTGAATTTGAATCAATCTAAAGAATAGAAAGGACAGATCCAGAGCTAGAGCTCTGGAATCCTCTGGGACAATATCAAGTATATCAATATACATGGCAGCATAGGAGAGAAGGAAGAAAGAGAAAACAGAGGAAAAAATAGGTAAGGAAGTAGTGGCTGCAAATCTCCCAAAGTAGATGACAGTGTTAATTCACACAACAAGAAGCTCAACAAACAGAAAGACAAACACAAAAGACCCACTTTTAGACATCATAAGGAAACTGATCAAAGTTGAAAAGCAAAAAGAAAATACTGAAAGCAGCAAAGAAAAAGGTGATTCATTCCATGTAGGGGAGTGACAAGTCATGCATGATTGACTTTGCATCCGAGAACTTGGGCACAGGAATGATGTATCCAAAGTGATGAAAGAAGAAAATCTATCAAGAACTCTGAATCCCATAAAACTCCATTTCCAACATCAAGGTGAAAAATGATATGAGGGAATCCAATGAGAACAGACCCGTGTTACCATAAATACCATCAGACTCCTTCAGGATGAGAGGAATCACATCACACAGTGTGACCCAAATCCACAGGAAGAAAGGAAGATAAAAATGTGTGTCTATATCTGCTTGGTATATGCCATATAAGGCATGGTCTATATATGCTACTGCAGCTGTGGCATTTGGCCTCTGTGGCTTGTGAACTACATACACCACGTTTGTGTAAACACACTCTATGACATTTCTCCAAAGGGTGAAATCACCCAATGGCACATTTTCCAGAAAGCATCAACATTGTTAAGAAATGCTCCATGTTTATTTGCATGCATATATCATGTTCTTTCACAGTGGCTGCCAACCCACCTGAAACCTAGCTCAGGGGGAATGGGAGGATAATACTTTCATGCCTCTGAGAATTGGATAGTGGGTCAATAAGGAGCTGGGAGTTTTTGATGACTGAATTGTTCCTGAATTACAGCATCTGCATACCTTATCCTACACGAGGACCCCCTCATCCAGGAGCTGATAACATCCACCTCCACCGCTACCTTTGGGGTTGAAGTACAAATGGGCATCTCAAATAAAGTTCCTTTGTTGCTCTCACAACTCATAACCCTCAACCCCATGGCGAACACCAGCCCTCAGATGAGGGCCCTCGGAGGAGTGGGGGCAGGGAGGAGGAAAATTATGCTACTGACACATGGTGTGTCCATACAAAGTTTTCTACTTAATGAAAAAAGTTAAAAATAAAAAACAATAAAATAAATCGATGTTATGCTTTCTGCTGGCCTGCACGCAATAGTAAAAATCCCGCCCTGAATCCTTTTTATCTTTCCCGTTCCATTCATTCTTATGATTTAATGTTTGTCCTTATTTGGAATAGATCACACAACTTCTTATTTCAACCAAAGCTTTTCCTAGACGTTCAATAATTATGTCTATGTTTCTACCACACAAATCTTAGAGACAAAATTTCCTGCTTCTAAACACAAATTACTCAGTTAGAGAACATGTTAAAGCATTTTGGCATCAGGATCATCTAATGACCCCCGGTCGCAGATGAATTGCTCACCCTATGCAGCAAGACCTTCGTCTCTGGCCCGAGCTCTGTCCCCTGTACCATGTAAATGTCACCGGCTTTAGCTGCTCTGTTCAAGTTTCTTATTCTACATCAGGCTTTTCCACTATGACATGGTGGAGTTGCTGCTACACCCTGGGGAGAGCTGACTCTGGGTGGGGTCAACTCCCATCTCCCTCAAACCTACACTTCTTCCTCTCCTACATCTGGGCAAGAAGTTTCTATTTCCAGCTGATCTCGAGCTCATCCCTCCTCTCTCATCTCTTCTATATTCACCCCACTTCTTTTTCAACCTCATTTCTCAACACCTTGTGAATGGGCTAACATTTTCTCACTTTAAGTCAACATTTCTCCAAGAGTTTTTACATTTCTTTAGCAAAAGCCTTGAATCTTGGATCCCTTTATCAACTCAGTGTATTAGAAAACAAGTCTTCCTTCACTTTCCCGGGACCCATAGAATGGATATTTTCAAGTTCCAGTTGGTAGCACAATGATGCTTCATCACATATGCAACAACTTTATACCATTGATGACCCCTACCTCCAGGAGACCCTGACCTTTGATTCTAGGACTCTGGTCTCTCTGGATATATTCATTTTTCCTGATACTTCTTTCTCCCTACCCCACCATCTCAGTTTCTGAGAGGTGTATGTTATTTTGTTTCTTTCAATATACATTTTCTCTCTAAATGATGTAGCCACTCTCACAGTTATGATAACCTGGACCCCATAGAACAGATGTCTGTGTGTTAGATCTTGAATATCTGTACTTGGATTTTTATTCCATAAGCACTGCAAGCAATGTGTTGAACATTCATCTTCTTACCTCATTTTAGCACACAGGCATGCAAGTAGACAAACATCTTGCCTATCTTGTAAATGGCATCATCTATCCTTCTGACAGCCAAGCCAGAAATGAAAGTCACAAGTAGTTTACATTTGCTCTGCCCACCAGTAGCCCCTTGCCTTTCAAATCATGTAATTTTGTTATTTATCTATTCATTTATTTTTTGTGACAGGGTAGCACAGGCTGGCCTAAGACCCCCCCCTTTTTTTTTCCTTTGAGGATGACCTGGAATTCACTATGTTGTCTCAGGCTGACCTCAAACTCATGGTGATTCTCCTACCTCTGCTTCCTGAGTGCTAGGATTTAAGGCATGCACCACCACGCCCACCTTAAGCTTTTTTTTGCATCCAAGGATGACCTTGTGGTTTTTTTACCTTCACTGCCTCCACATGGGCCTCTATGCATGGCTTAGATTAATTTTTTTAATTGCAGTTTTCTGCTTAAATGTCTTTCCTCCATGTGCCTTTTGAGTTAAAGCTGAAATGTCCTATCAGGTTTATAAGGACTTTCATGACACAACCTGTATCTACCCCTCTAACATAACCTCTTCAGACTCTACTGTGGATTCTATCTCCTAAATACTGTCTTTCTTTTTATCATCACGTAAGTTGGCTCTGCTGTGAATGTACTACAGGCTGCATGTTTAGCCCCATTGAACAGCTCTCCCCACTGCTTCTCCTCTTCTTGAAGTGCTGCATAGTTTTCAAGTCTTAAGACAAGTTGTTCTCAATTGGAACCAATTCCTTTCTTCCATCCTCATCCTATTCTATCCATATTTCTGTGTTAATGTAGATGTGGCTAGACTTTCTGCAAGACTTGCAAGCAGAATGTCTTCTTATCCATTATGTGCATACAGCCAAATTTAGACTTGCATAGCTATTTTTATATCTCCTATAGTAGGCTCCAAGCAAAAATTTAGAAGGGTAAAGATGCCCACTACATGTCAATAATTCCTCAAAAAGATATAAGAGTTATAAATATAAATATAAATATAAATATAAATTGTCTAAATATTGGGTCTTTGGATTTTATTTAAAAAATCTAATAAGCATAAAAGGTTGATGAGGTCCTGATGTAATAATAATGGATGACAATATTTAAGTGCTCTCTTGCAGTAAGTCATCCAAAGTAAAAGCCAATGAAAAAGCTCCAGCATTAAACTGTACAATAGATGCAACAGATTTAACAGATAGCTACAGAATATTCCATGCAAAGGATATATAATACATATTCTTTTCAGCAGCCATGGGAACCCCCTCTAAAATAGACTGCATTCTAGGTCACAAAGTAAACCTTATCAAATATAAAATAACTAAAACAATGTGTTGTATCTTATCCGATCAGATCATAATGAAAACGAATTAGAAATCAATATTGAGAGAAAGTGCAAATACAGTAGGAATACTTGGAGGCTGAACAGAACATTCTTGAGTGATCACTGAAGAAATCGTGGAGGCTATTAAAAAACATTCCTAGAAGTTACCAGAAGTTACAACTTACCAGAACCTTTCAGATGCAGTAAGGGAGTTTTTAGAGGAAAGTTTACATATTGATTTAAATTTATGTATACATACATGTATGAATATATGTATGGCACAAAAGTAGAATAAGGACTGTGAGAGGGGAGGAAAATATATAACGAAGGAGGGAGAAACAGGAGCACACAGTGGAATATGCACAGCAGGAAAGCAGAAGGACCTACTTTGGCAGTGGAAGGTGCCCAGTGGAAGTATGGGAGACGTGACAGAGGCTCAGAGTGAGGGGAATAAGAACAAGTATAATGATATGAATGTATGAAAATGTCACAGTGAAACCCATTGCTTTGTATGTGAACAAAAAATAGTAATAATGAAAAAAAATTAAACCACACAGGCATTTGGCATACTCTAGTCCTACCTCTAAAACAGAAAGGTATGTATACTTGCTGATAATTACTTCCTGAATTGAACCTTTGATTTGGCCTTTGTTGTGGAGGGCCAATGCCATGGTCAGGTACAGAGCACACCATGCAAGGGAGTGGGCCATGACTTTCTAAGCATGTTTTTCTCATCAGTATTGTTTGTGTTGTGACTATAGAATGAGGGACCTTGTCCCTCATCACTAATATCCTTTTTTATTCTGATTGATCAAGTCTAGTTGTGATTATTTTTCACTGTGTTTCTTGGTATTTCTGTAGTGCAATTTGTACAACTGTTGGTTTGTGTATATCACCTAGTTTTACTTTAGGATCTTCTCCATAAACAGCCTCTTTCTGAGGGCTCAATCCTTAGTATACCTCAGAGAGTCAAAAACAAACAACCTTAATTGTAACAATATCATACCTTACAAGATGCAGAAATGCACTAATAATTGATCAAATCTAATATATTGGCAACAAACATAAAACAAAATATGACATAACTAATGTAGGGCACGCTATGGAGGTAAAACTTATTTGGGGTAATGAATAGTATCAAGTGATCCCCTACCATTTCCTTTTACCATCAGGAGCAGTAGAAGGCGCTGCCTAGAGTGGTGGTTCTTCTGCCAACCCAAGTGAGAGTGGGCCAAGGGTAAGCATGGCCGTTGACCACCAATGGCACTCCTCCTTACACTTTAGGGATTGGAAGACGTGGAACTCGAAGAGAACAATGTCAAATTCCTGACAAGTATGTGATTTCATATTATATTATATTAATTTCAGGTTTTCTGCATTAAAAGCAAGGAGGCTGTGCATTTTAGGTAATCCCTCTCTAGAGAGCAGGTACAGTCACAAAACCTTCCATCTTGATTCCACATTTTTTTTTTTGGCCTTCTCAATTATGACTGTGGAAACTTCCTGGTATGCCAGTGGCTGATGGTGGTTAAGAGTTTCTCTTTATTTTGCCCAGTCACTAATTATGGGCTTTCTTCATTGACCTTGGAGCTGGTGATGGTTTTGAAATGTTTCGAAAACTATTTTCTAAAAGCCCTTTAGGATGGCCAATGATAATTTTTCATATAGTTTTCAATTTTTATTTATTTATTTGAGAGAGAGAGAGGCAGATATGGAGAGAGAAGGGGTGCATCAGGGCCTCTAGCTGCTGCAAACAAACTCCAGATGCCTGTGCCGCCTTGTACATCTGACTTACATGGGTCCTGTGGGAATCAAACCTGGGTCCTTTGGCTTTGCAGGAAAGTGCCTTAACCACTAAGCCATCTCTCCAGTCCAGTGATAATTTTAGATAAGTAGATCAGGACCATGAACTTCAGAATTTGGGAACAAAGACACGACATAGCATCACAAATATTTAAAGAAACAAATGGTGAAGGGATGATCTTTACTGAGAGGTGAATTGTGTAAGATAGAAGTATTTCCCCCCCCCCCCCCCAGAATTCAGGCTCCTGATAAGGTTAAGAAAAATGAAAAAGGAGGGCTGGAGAGATGGCTTAGCAGTTAAGCGCTTGCCTGTGAAGCCTAAGGACCCTGGTTCGAGGCTCGGTTCCCCAGGTCCCACGTTAGCCAGATGCACAAGGGGGCGCATGCGTCTGGAGTTCGTTTGCAGAGGCTGGAAGCCCTGGCGCGCCCATTCTCTCTCTATCCCTCTATCTGTCTTTCTCTCTGTGTCTGTCGCTCTCAAATAAATTTAAAAAAAAATTAAAAAAAAAGAAAAATGAAAAAGGAAATATTAAGTAAAATAGTTGCTAGAGACCTGTGGCTAAATTTTTCAAGCCCACTCCTTTGAGTCAGTGCCATCTTAAATAGTAACAATAATAAAAAGGATACATAGACAGGTCTTTGAGAGTGGCTCATGAAATGACTTTCCATGTTCACTTTAATTAGCAATGATAAGTTACTGGCCAGTTTAAGGACCTCAGAGGACTGACTTGAATTAAGTCCACTGGAGGGAGTGTTTAGTGATCCAGCCCATGGGAGAAAGCTCTTCCCATCTCATCTTGGTGACAGTGAACATAGACAACTGCCTGACAAACACCCTTTCGACTTTCAGAAGAGATGTTTTCAAAGAGTGAGTGATGGAAAAAATATGTCTTCTAGGAGAAGGAGATAAAGGAAATTGACTCTGCAAAGAGCATGGTCCTTCACCTGAGTAAAGAGAAAAAAGTGAAAATGATACTCTGACTCTTCTCTGGAGTGAGCACTTTTGTTTAACCTCTCGTAAAGAGCATTTTTATACTTTTTTATTTATTTATCTGAGAGAGATCTATAAAGAGGCAGATAGCCAGTGAAGGGGTGCTCCAGGGCCTCCAGCCACTGCAAATGAATTCCAAACTCATGTGCCAACATGTAGATCTGGCTTATGTGGGCACTGAGCAATCGGACCTGAGTCCTTAGGCTTTGCAGGCAAGTGCCTTAACTGCTAAGCCATCTCTCCAGCCCTGCACTTTTTTAAGGCAGTAGAATAAGGTGCTATATTTCCCAAATTGCTTATTTGCTCATTGAATGCCAGACCCCAGGTGCAACAGATCTAGGCCCCACTGACAGTACCCACATAATGCCTCTTTTCTTTGCCCTGAGACTGGATAAGACTACGATAGTAAACTTTCCAGTACTGAAACAAAATACCTGAGAAAATAAACTTGAAAACAAAGGAGGTGAATTGTGTCTAGTAGTTTCAGAGGTGTTAGTCCATGGTCACTTTGGCCTCATTGCTTCTGGTCCTGAGGAAGCACACCACGTTAGGGAAGTCATCTGAGCTGAGACGTTAACTTCATGACAGTTGAGAAGCAAACAGAGGGAGACGCTCAGATCCCATGATGCTCTTCTACATCACACCCACTTTCCTACATTCCTCCCCCACCCACCCACACTAGGCTCCACTTTTAAAGTCCCCTCCATGTTCCAATAGTGACACAGGCTGAGGACCAAAAGAATTAATCATATGGTCCTTTAGGAGGACCTTTCAAGTACATATTATAGCTTGCACATAGACAATCGTGTTTTGTGACCTATGACAATGCCTGGTGGCCCAAAACGACAAAGAAATGGAATAGCGAGAAGGGAATGTCAATGTAGACTGCAGTTGGAAGACTTCCAGTCTCTGGCTCTCATCCTGTCTGCCTTTCTTTTCCATCACCCATACTATAGCCAAAGCCAAACTTCCAAATACAGGGAGTCTGAGGACCTGGCAGGCAGCCACACTATTGCATCTGGAAGATTAGACTCTCCTTGAAGTGTACCTGAGACTGCTATCTGGAAGCCATGCATTAGAAATCTTTCAATCTGCTTACTTGCTCATGTATTCTTTCATTGCTTTTGTTTTGTTTTATTCTATTTTATTTTGTTTTATTTTTGTTGTTGTTTTCAGTGTAACGTAATAGCTATCAATAACAAACTGGTGGACACAGAATGACGAAACGCTTTTCATTACCTATACAGTTGTCTCTCTGGTCCAAGTCATCGCCAGTTCTCATTTGAATTATTTTAACTGTCTATAATAGGTTCTTGTCTTGGCCCTTTGTCTCCTGGCAGCCTGTTGCCCATCAGTGGCAGATCTTGTGAACGTACAGGACAGGTCACATCACGCTTCTACGCAAGAGCTCATTCTGAGTTAGCGCTGAATAGAGGACAAACTTCGTCCAGCGGCCTCCAAAGCTGGCTGATTTGGGTGCTCATTGGTTACCTACACCCAGTGTGGTGGTTTGAATGTGAAATGCCCACCATAGACTCCTGTGCTTGAATGCTTACCCCAAGTCGATGGTGCTGCTCGGGAACACCGTGGAACCTTTAAGAAGTGGAACCTTAGGGAAGACGCACCTCACTGGGGTTGGCGTAGCCCCGCTTCTTCGTCTCCCCTGTTCCCTTTGCGCTGATGTGACGATATATTGCTGGCTGCCTGCTCCTGCCATGCTTTTCCCGCCACAATGGGCTTTCCCTTAGAACCAGAAGCCAAAAGTAAACCCTTTCCTTCCTTCCTTCCTGAAGCTGCTTCTGCTCAGGTGTTTTGCCCCAGCAATGAAAGTTATCTGCCTTGACTGTCCTCCGTGTTCACCTTGCTCCAGTCACAACCGCTGCTCACTGCTCATTGGCCCTGCAGGGCCTGCGCTTGACTCCTATTCATGTCTGGAATGCTCTCCACCAGAGGGGATCCTCCTGGCTGCTCTGTTCACTTCCTTCAGGCTTCCTTCCTGAACTCACTTTTCTTGGAAAGGACCTCCTGTTGCTCCCGATATACTTCCTTTCCTTTATTTTTCTCTTTACCATTTCTCTTTGTCGTTTGCCTATTTCATTTATATCCTGCTGTCTTTAGACTTATTCTGCTTGTGAAAGTTTGAGTCCTGTGAGGTAAGAGCTCAGCCAAACAGCTTGTAATAACTGCGATATTGGGATATTTTTAAGGGGTTGAATATGAAATGCACACCTCCCCCCCGCAGCCTCATGTTTTGATTGTTCAATCTCCAGCTTGTAGTTACATATTCAAACAGTGACTGGCTGATGGGAGTAGGAAAAGAAGGACAGACCATACATTTGAGGTGGTTGTTCAAGTTCGGTGAGAGTTACAGAACCTGAAATGGCTTGCGACCCCGTGGTATCCTGATGAGCCCGGGAGCACAGGTGAAAGAGGACTGGGGGATTCATAGAGGGAAGATGACTTCACCTGTTCTTTCAGATAATGTAGTAACTGGAGCTCAGTATAACCTTCCCAGACACATTCTCTAATTAGCACTAGAACCAAATGCCATCAGCCACCTTTTCTTAGGAGAAAAATCAGCACCAACATTAGAGTATAAAGAAAAGTCTAAAACAAAAATCCTTTGGGATTAAAACGCTTAATACAAATGGAATTTAGCCTCTCTAGCTGAGAATACTCTAAATTATTCTTTAAAATTGGGAATGCACAAATGCCACTCACAAAGAGTATAACTATTTCTCTAAATAGTTTTTTTTTTAAACCAAGATGGATGAAGCATTGGAGAATATAATCAGCATTTATAACTTCTAAGCATATAACTCTAGTCAGTGGGGTTCTAAAATAAAATCATTAAAGAAACAAGTACTTACTAGAGACATGAACTTCATAGCAGCCCCTCTGTGAAACATTTTCTCCTTTTTCTTTTTATTAAGACTAACAAGAAGAACCAGGCAAAAGAAAATAGTCTTTTCAATGATATATTGGTGCCTGATTTTTGATAGAAAGTTATTTCCAAGAAAGGCTATGACCTGAGCTATGGAACAGATCATTATGAACTCTGAGGGGAACTTTATTATATCCACAGTGCCAGTCAATGTCAAATGAAGGACAAGGAAGATTTCTGATCTTGTGAGAAATTGATCTGTGCTAGAGCATAACTTCATATCATCGGAGGAAGGAAAGTTTAGGAGCTGTTTTCCTTGCTGAATGCCTGCACTGGCCCTGAGCGTGCAGTACAGGCTAGGGCTAGGCTGTGCTGTGGGCACATGTGTCCTCTCACGGAATCGAGGATAACTCTCTGAGTGCAGAGCAAGCTTTTAAAACAGGGAGAGCTTATTGTTTTCTTCTCCTGTTGACAACCTTCAAATGCTGCCAGTGCATTTATTATTGCAATGTTCAAAAGTTCTAATGGCCTTGGGGGTCATGCAGTAAGATTTCTGGCTCCCTCTCCTCTATATCCTCACCTCCCTCATAGGGTGATTTAGTCACATGACCTTCTCTCTGATGCTTGGCTTGGTCATACCTCTGCCTGGAGTTATCTTCCCCCTCAGTGCTCATATGATCCATTTCTACATATTCATTAGGCATCAGGTTAATTGATACTTCAAGAGAGACTCCTCTGGCTGGTACTTCTACAGGTAGGCTGCATGTAGTTCTTTATGTTATTATGTCATATAATTTACAGATCCATCATCATCACTGTAATTATTCCATGATCATCTTCTTTGTTAGTCTGAGACTCCACAAGGTGACAAACTATTTCTGTCTATACTAGTTACTTTTATTACTGTCACCTGGTACATAACCAAAAAGCAACTTAAGAGAGGAAGGTTTTATGTGTGTGTGTGTGTGTGTGTGTTTATTTTTACTTTTTTATTTTAGAAAGACAGAGAGAGAGACAGAGAGAGAGAGTGAGAGACAGAGAATTGGCATGCCAGGGCCTCAGCCACTGCAGTTGAATGCCAGACACGCCACCTAGTGGTCATGTGTGGCCTTGTGCTTGCCTCACCTTTGTGTGTCTGGCTTATGTGGGATCTAGAGAGTCGGACATGGGTTTTTAAGCTTTTCAGGCAAGTGTCTTAACCACTAAGTCATCTCCTCAGCCCAGGAAGAGATTGTTTCGGTTTACAGTTCAGAGAAATACATTATTACATGGTGGTAGGCTGGTTCATGGTATTGACTATGAAGTAGAAAAAGGGGAATTCTACTACTGTGGGCTTTCTTTTTTACTCTTTTTTATTCACTCTGAGGTGTCAGACCATGGGAATGGTGCTGCCCACAATTATGATGAGTCCTTGCACCTAGGATTGTATACTCAGTGGTATATACCATAGTTCCTTAGGCATTTTCAGTTGACTCAAGTTGGCAATAAGACTAGCTATCACACTGTCCCAGGCTCTAATTCTGCACAGGTTGCCACAAAATAGATGATTAAGAAATATATGCTGAATATTGAATAACTTGTAAAGTACTTGCTGCATTTTAATTTTGTATTGGGATGATTTAATAAATCTTTATGGCCAAATGATTCTTTTTTTTTCAAATAAATAATTTTTTTTAATTTTTTATTTATTTTATTTGAGGGTGACAGACACAGAGAGAAAGACAGATAGCGGGAGAGAGAGAGAATGGGCGCGCCAGGGCTTCCAGCCTCTGCAAAGGAACTCCAGACGCGTGCGCCCCCTTGTGCATCTGGCTAACATGGGACCTGGGGAACCGAGCCTCGAACTGGGGTCCTTAGGCTTCACAGGCAAGCGCTTAACTGCTAAGCCATCTCTCCAGCCCCAAATGATTCTTTTAAGGCAAGGATCCTAAGCAGAACAAGAAAGGATCTCTTTGGGTTCATGTAAAAGGCGATGGAGCAAACAGAAACTGAGAATTGTGTTCTCACGTTGCAGGAAAGAAGCCAAGCGCTACGTCAGAGTAACAGTGTTTCCTTTTTGCTCCTTTCCTCAGTATGAGACAGATGTCAGCAGATTTCTTCATGAATTGGCTTCCTGTCCTCTGAAAACGTTGGATGTGGTTTGATGCACTTCTCAGTGCTATGGTTTGAATTGGGTTTGTCCCCACTGAAACTTGTGCTGAAATGCAACCTCCATTATCACTTAACAGGGAGTGGTGCCTTTTAAGACTTGATTAGGGCTCCACTCATAGGAATGGATTCATGTGATTGATGGCTTAATAGTTTACTTCAGACTGGGTCTCTCTTCATGTGGTGTCCAGCAAGAAAGGCGTTGCCAGACATAACTCTTTGATTTTGGACCAGGAAGTGTGAAGAAAAATTGGTTGGATATCCATGTTAAATTTTTCTAGAGAATATGATAAACAATGTGCAAAGCAGTGAAGAGGATAAAGAATAAAACAGTGAGAGAAAAATATTAACTTGAATGAAGAAAAAGATAAAAACAGAAAGACTAAAAGAAGCACAAACATAAGTCCACAGAAGTAATTTAAATAACCACAGGTCATGTAAAGTTTAAATAGACCACACTCTCCTCTTAAAACTGAAATACTGGGGGAGTTTTGGAGGCAGCTAGGCATGTGCAGTGCTGGTTTCACAAGCATGAGAACTTGTGCTAAGACCCATAGTGTTCATGGAAAAGCTGGGCTCCACATCACACGCCTGTCCCCAGGGATATGCAGCAGACGGGGCATCCCTGAGGCTTGCTGGCCATCCACCTAACTGCTAAGCTGCAGGTTCATTGAGACACTCTGAAGAAATAAAGTGGAGAGTGACTGAGGGAGGCAGCCAACATTGACTTCTGGTCTCCACATGCACGTTTAAGCATGTACACACCCTCACACCTATGAGGATGCCTAGACTGGTGAAGGGTGTGCATAAACACTCACACACACACACACGGGCAAAATATGCCTTGTGATAGTGAATGAGAAAACAGAACTGCAATAAGTCATTTATAATAGATATCTGTAAACCACAAAAAGAGTGTTCCTCAGCTGGGAACCAGCAACACCAGGAGACAGTTGATGCCATGCTTGGGGCATAGGGAATAGAGGACAAGAATGCCATAGGGCATTTCTCTGGCACAGAAATTTAAGAAGTGAAATATTTAGGATGATGTTCTATCTGTATCAGTAACCAGAAGCAACTTCTTCTGATACCAAATAACCCCAGAACTCCAGTAGCTAAGAACAAAATCATGTATTTCACACTCACATCCATGATCAATTGCTTGAGCCTCTGTCTTCAAAACCCAGAATGACAAACCAGCCATTTTTTGAATGGGACAAGTCATGGTAACATAGAGGTCTCAGCAGGCAGTTGCATGCTCATTTGACTTACAGGTAATTTGCTATGAACTCTATACGTTGGTCCATTGAATCATGAAAGGTTTAAAGGGGAAGCAAACAGAAGCCTTTCAAACATGGGAAGAGTAGCAGCCAGGCCTGGCCAGTATCACAAGAAAGCCACTACCATATTTCCATTAGATGGAATGGAGCTGGAGACAGATCATTATGGATGTAAAAGGAGCCTTTCACATAGATAAAAATCAAATTCAGAGCAAAATTCTACACTATAATCCCTTAACAACAGAACCTCCAGATATAGGGAACCAAATACTATATAGCTAAAAGAAATCAAAGAATCACTTACAGGGCATGAAAGGCAGGTATGGAGTTGAATATCCGCACTAACAGTCTTGTTAAAATTTGTCATTTGAGGTACTAAAACTGTGGAAGCATAATGTGACCCTGGAATTTGGAATGGGATCTTTTGGATGTAATTAAGGTTAAAGGATGGAGCCTGTACCCACGGAGACTATGGCCTTATTAGAAGGAGGAGAGACCCAAGGGAGGACATTCAGTTCCACTATTTGATGTCCTGTCCCACCTTGAGACTCTTCATAGTCCCCACTAGTAAGAAAGACCCTCCCAAGAGCATCTCTTGAACCTGAACTTCCCAGTCCCCAGAAACCACAAAACTGTGCCTTTACCGCTCATATGTTGCTTTAGTCCATGGAGTTAAGAGGCAGCTTAACTCCAGAAAACAAACTAAGTAGTCAAAACAAAATTGTCAGGTCCTGAAGCAAAAGTCGGGCAGGACATATCTTTCTGAGTTTTCTCACAGAATTCTTTAGGACGATTTGGCATCATAGTTTGTATGTTCTTTTCGACTTCTCTCAAAAGACCCACTCAGATTTCTAATATCAAACTATTGGAAGGCTGATTATTATAGTCTTCTGATTAAAACATTCCAGTGAGTTCCTGTAACATTTAGGATAGAAGGAAATGCTTTAAAATGACAGGCGGGGGCCCCAGCCAACCCGACTTCCCTCCCACTTATCCTTCTGATAGGATAACTTACCCTGCCCCTCCCCCAATGTCCTCATCCTGGCCTCTACTGCTCCCTGACAACACCAGTGATATAGCCTTGTGGACTGAGTTCCGTTCCCACAAACTCATATGCTGAAGCCTTTCAAATAAATAAATAAATAAAAAATTTAAAAAAAAAAGCCTTTGAAACCTCAGAGTATGAATGCCATTGAAGACAGAGCCTTTGGAGGGTAACTGAGGTAGTTCAATGAGATCACCTGCATGACCCATAATCCAGTATACTCATGGCATTATGGGAAGAGATCAGCACACAGAGACATCGGTGGCTGGGTGTAGAGTCAGCAGGAGGGAGGTCATTTCTAAGCCTAGCAGAGAGGTCTCAGAAGAAACTAGACTTGCCAATATGTTGACCTTGGAGTTCCACCCTTCAGAAGTGTGAGACGATACATTGATGCTCTTCAGTCCACCCAGTCTGTCAGGCTTTGTCATGGTAGCCTTAATAAACTGAGAAGCCCAGTCGACCCAGAGCTTTTGTACTAGTTTTCTTGATCTCCAACGATATTGTTCCTGCAAATATGCACCTTTCATTTTCTTACTAATGTCAAGTTGTTGTTTACAGAAATATTTTTTAAATATTTATTTATTCATTTGAGACAGAGACAGAGAGAGAGAGAGAGAGAGAGAGAGAGAGAGAGAGAGAGAGAATGAATAAATGGACACACTAGTGCCTCTAGCCACTGCCAATGAACTCCAGATCATGTTCCATTCTGTGCACCTGGTTTTACATGGCTCTTGGGGAACTGAACTTGGGTCCTTTGGCTTTGCAGACAAGAACCTTAACCACTAAGCAAGCTCTCCAGCCCATGCATGAGTATTTGTAATGAGACCGCTGGTTATCTTGTGTAGACTCACAGATGCCTCCTTCTACTATGTTCCTCTTTCTGCTTTAGTCTATTTGTGACAGTGACGCTAACGTACCACATATTTTACTGATTTGTTTTATCGTTATCTGTGTCTCATCACTGGAGCAGAAGCTCTGTGAAGGTAGGTTTTGTTTTTCTGTTCCTTCTACTGCTTTATTCTAAGAACCATCATAGTCCTTATCACAAAGTAGGCACTTGGCAAACATATTAAGTGCATGTTAACAAATATTTCACAATAATCTTAATATTAAGTGTTTGACTTATTAGTTGTTTACAAATAGGGGTTTGGCATTCCACAGAGGGAAAGCTAATTTCATCCTCATGAGTGAATGATTTCTTGTTTGCATGAGTAATTTTGGCTGGCAAATAAAAACTCACCTGAAGCCCCTCCCCCCAAATTTTTGTTAACTTGTCACTTCCAGAACTTTCTGGGATTTCAAAGTGATTGTCTATAATTTGCAGGTTAGATGATAATTTTGTTTTTCCTTACCTGGGATGGTATTAGTAGATACAAACTCTTTTATTTAAATAGTTTATCTCTTATCTTAAAAAATACAGATATTACATTAGTTGTGAACTAGAAAGTCACAGTGGTCTATACAGTAAGAGAGAGAAATGTTGTATGTGTGTGTGAATACATGTGTGTGAATTCATGCATTTATATTTGAAATTCAGCTACATTTTAAGGTTGTACTGAAATATTTTTAGTCCTCCAGGCAGGCACTCCTAATTTACATGTCCTATATAATAAATGGATTTGTTGTCCTGAGAAAGCTCTACTGACTTGAATTTAAAGCTGTAATTCCTCTGATGTTTGCATCCATGCATTACAGTAATCCTACTGTGTATTGAGTCTGTTACTTTAAACAAATAAGAAGAATCACAATACATTTGGGTGACTTTGGCCAATGAGATCACGTGGGGCTTGGAATGTGGCTGTGAACAGGCCTCATCCAATGGAAATTGGGAATATGTGTACATCTTGACTTTGGAGTTGGTCAGGGCTGGTTTGAATCTCTACACATGACTGCTTCTAAACTACAGTGATCCCATCCTCAAACCTCTCTTAGTTCTTTCTATTCCTGTGAAGTTTGATATTCAGAACTCTTATCAATTAGGCTAGAAACATTTACCTCAGCTAATTCTTGTATGGTTAGATGAGCTAATGCACATAAAACTCCGAGGTCAGCACTTGTAAGTTCATGACAAATGTAAATACCCGTGAAAGCCATTGCCTCCTAATTTGCCTTGTGCCTGTTCCCTCTGCTTTTCTGCTTTCATACTGGCAGGAAGGTTTCTTTAAAAAAAGAAAAAAAAAAAAAGATGACAAGAAAGCCATACATAATGTTTCAAAGTACACTCAACTACCAAAGGGCCTGTGTCACTAAAAGTGGGACATTACTGAATTTCAGGTCCTTTTCCTTTTCCTCCAGACATTAGGAGGGCAGACTGTTAGGGAATCCCAACACTCCTTATCACCATAGAGACAAAGAAAGTTCCTTCCTACAGCTTTGTACATGATAGAATGCAAACAAAACTTTACCAATTAAATGCATCGTTCTCTAAAAACGTTTGTGCTTATTCTCTTGTTCCATTAAGTATATTGAATTTCAAGCCCAGAAAAATGAATTCAGACAAAATGACTTTGTACTTTCTTGAATGACTTCTCTGTGTTAAATAAAAAAGCATTTACTACCTTACCCATCTGAACTTGATAGTGTAGGACAGAGAGTCCAGTGCCCCTCTTAAGACATAGGTTAGAGGGACCCTTATTTGGCCTTCTTTGTATTTATTTTTGTCAAAAGAGGAAGCTGTGGAGACAATAGGTAATGCCCACTTGGAGCCCCTGTCTCACACTTTGTAGGCTGTACATCTCGAGGTACTAAGGACTCCTATATTTCTGCCAAAATGGTCTCATGCCAACCTCCCAAGCATGACTGCAGAGTTTGTGCACGTCTGGAGAACCAAATCATGCTCTAGGTTTGGGGAGGTGGGGGAGGAGGGATAGAATAAGTATGAACGGGGTATGAATTGTGATGTCTACATGTGTGCAAATGGCTCTCATGGCTGTGTGCAGAACCCAAGCTGAGGAACAGTGAAGAGTGGCCTATCAAGCTGGGAGTCTGCATTGGGAGGGGTTGGGCTTTCTTGCTACTCTCACTTTTTAGCACTGCGAGAAGCCAAAGAACTCTACAGAGCAGGGCATGGTGGCGCACGCCTTTAATCCCAGCACTCAGGAGGCAGAGGTAGGAGGATCGCCATGAGTTGGAGGCCACCCTGAGACTCCATAGTGAATTCCAGGTCAGCCTGGGCTAGAGTGAGCGTCTACCTAGAAACACCAAAAAAAAAAAAAAAAAAAAAAAAAAAAGAACTCTACATTCCAACACAGTCTTTCAGGTCCGCTGAAGGTATGCTGTTTAAATAAGAAGATTAAATATACCTCAGGTTGCTGGCTGTTTCCTTGGTTTGTCTAGCCTGTGTGCTATGTGATGCTGTGTGGAACGGAAGGCTTTCTCTGGACTCATGAGTGTTCCAGGCAGCCCACAACACAGGACATAGATTATGGATGATGTGGAGTCCTCGATTACAGATGTTGGAGCTGGAGACCTTCACGATCAATGGAGTGCAAGTCACCTCGTTTTGTAGAGCAGAAAATTAGATCCTTTAAGGCATCAACAAAATTTATAGATTCTTTGATTAAAGATGACCCAGGTGATATTAATTCAGGAGATGTGGTGGTTAAGAAGAACTCCCACCATGTTAAGTATAGCATTTGAAACTTATCAGAAGGTTATTGGTATTTTACTGTGGGTTCCGTGTTCACTTCAGAAAGGATTTGATTAATGTCTCATAATAGACAGTGGTTGGAAATGTAGTGTTCAGCCAGAGCCAAGCCTCACACGGTCAGGTAGCTGTTGCCTCTTCTTAGGAACTCCTGGCCCAAATCCTGGAAGGGGAAAACAACCTACCTGTGTCTTCCTCTGTGTGCATGTATACTACTTACTCCTCTTTCTCTCTTTTTCTCTCTGTCTCTCACCTGAAATGGCTGTATACAGATCTGGCCTATTTCTCTGTCATGGAATATAGACCATTTCATACTCCTCTTACATAGAACAAAGACAGGGTCATCACACAGAATGCATTCCAATATTTTATTCCCTTAGTTCCCATGAAGTTCGACAACTTTTGTACATAGATGCCCCAACGCTGCAATAAGGCGTTGCAGACATAGACATGCAAAGCGTGTATCTGCATAGTCATTACCTGTTCCACCCAATGCTATCATAGTAGCCATGGCCACTCCCACCAGGAGCTGATGTCCAACTCAGCAGAGTTCGTTTAGCTTGGTAAATACTTGCCATGTGGCCAGCAGGACTGTTCTGCAGAGATACTCAAGATTGATATGAATCCTTCTCAGGAAATCTGAATATAATATACAAAGACAGTAGGGGCAGAGGAAGAGTGAGGGGCAGGGGTACTGGGGAGAGAAGTTAAATGTCACATACAGAGAAAAGGATCTCTTAAGTGAGCAGAAGCTGCAAAGGCAGAAGCGTGAAGTCCAGAGCAAGGGAAAAGTGCTGAGTCATAGTGGTGGTGAAGTCTGGGCAACAGTGGGTAGATCTCTAGAGGAGCAAGCTTAGGGGTCGCAGAGGTTGTGTGTGTGTGCGGGGGGGGGGGGGAATACCTCCATCATTAGCCATGCTCAGATTCACAGAGTCTTCTCATTCATGATGTTGCAAACTTCACAAGGCCCGCCTCACTGAAATTGGTTTTTCTCTCCTAGAAATCTTGCCATTTTATCTTTCCTAGGACCTAGAAACATAACATTGATAATGGGTAATATTTATGAAATCCTCACATTTTGCTATTGGAAGACTTTTCCATGGCTATGTTTTTCCACTTTCAAAATGATTGTTTGAAATAGATATTTTTTTTCAAAAAGACCTAACTAATTAATTTATTTAAGAGAAAGAAAGGTAGAGAGAGAGAAAGAATGGAGGGAGGGGGTAGAGAATAGGCACACCACAGCCTCTAGCCACTGTAAGTGAATTCCAGATACATGCACCACTTTGTGTATCTAGCTTATGTGGATCCTGGGGAATTGAACCTGGGTCCTTCAGCTTTGCAGCCATTAAGCCATCTCTCCAGCCCGAAGTAGATGTTTTTATTGGCTCATTTTACAGATTAGAAAATGAATTGGACAATTTTACAGATAAGAAAATTATGAGATTTATCTTAGGGAGAGTTTAGATAAGAGTACAAAAGCAAGAATGTGCCCAAGCCGAGAAGTTCCTTCACTGCAGCCAGGCAAGGATGAGAGGAAACGAGGAAAGGCTCACGTGGAAGCTTTTATACATTATACATTAGGCATCCAATTAGGATGGGTCTCACACACATTTAAAGGAAAGTTACAACAATTCTGGTAGAACAGTGAGTAGGTGAGAAATAAGACATGGAATTCAAATGTAGGAAGTGGAGCCCAAATTCTATCTTACACTCCAAAGTTTCTATTGAAGGTAATTCTAGGTAATAACAGATATCAATTCCGAGGCAATCGATTTGAGTTTTCTTTCTATAGGCATATTGACAGAGGTTTTATCAGGCCACTTCCTTGGAATATAATTTTTGTTTTGGTTTGTCTCTAAGAAGAGTGATGCTGCTATCATAACACATCCTGCCCTAAATTCAACTGAATTGTCACCTGTCTCATCCCTTAGACACATGTCTTGAGAGTACAAAGTGTTCTTCACCATTTCTCTCTGGTACTTTCCACACTGTCTGGGTCAGAGTGAAAAGCCGCAAGTAGCCCACAGAATGAATGCACAGCCTTCTACCTAGAGTCTGGACTGCAAACAACTCTTCATACTCTCACCAAGTCTATCTTAGAAACAAGCCCGCTGGCCCTCTAGAGTCCATGCCTAACTCATGGGTTGCTTTTAGACCACAGTGGTAACATGTAGAACCTTTTAAAAATGCCTCAGGTATTAGAGAATTAAAAAACCAGCCCCTGGGCTGGAGAGATGGCTTAGCAGTTAAGGCGCTTGCCTGAGAAGCCTAAGAACCCATGTTTGACTCTTCAAGTCCCACATAAGCCAGATGCACAAGGTTATGCAAGCACACAAGGTCACATGTCTGGAGTTCTATTACAGAGGCTGGAGGCCCAAGCATGTCAATTCCCTCTCTATCTCTTACACACACACACACACACACACACACACACACACACACACACACACACACAGCCCTACTGGATCTATTTGTATGTGATTATATTACTAGTGCATAAGTTAGAATGTTATCTTTATTTCTATAGTATTTTGTACATGAAAAGTTTAAGTCATTTCACTAGATGCTTTCTCGGAGACTGCTCCTTTCTAGGTTACTGCTTGTGGACATGTGCACAAGTAAGTCTTCTTCGCTCTTTTCTGTTGTCATATCTCTGTCACCTCTGAGTGTCCCTGGTGGTTTGTGCTAGAAATCTCTAGGATTGGGGTGGAACAGAGGATTACCCTTGCTAATCCACCTGTGACCAAATCTCTGCAAAGAGAGAGGTAAGATAGCATCTTTACCTTGGAACCTCCTCCCTCATCTTCTGTAACCCATCATACTGTGGTAGGATTGGAGGCCTAGAAGGGATTAGAGCTCCATCGTGTTGCAGGAGACACCCCAGGCCCCAAATCCCTAAGCCTCTGGTCCTTGTCCACAGTAGCAAAGAATTGAAACAAACAAAAACCCTCCAACATAGAGAAGGATAAATTATGAGATGTACTTCAGGGAGAGTTAAGAGCACACAAGCAAGAAAATGCCCAGCTAAAAGAAATTTCTTCATTCCCAGCCAGGCTAGGAAGGAGAAGAGGAGACCCAGAAAGAATGACTTGGAAGCTTGGATCAAGTCCTTTTATAAATTAGGCATCCCTTTAGGATGAGCCTCATCCAAGTTCAAATGTATATGAAGGATCTTGATTGGCTGCTGGGCCCAGGAGGAGCTGACTTAGGAAGGACCAGCCCTCAGGTGCTGAACCTGGGGATAGTTCAGGAAGAAAATCAGGAAGTTGCTGCCCTGGTCACTGCTCCCAGCTATGCTGGAAGACATTGGATCAGGCTGGAGTTCCATGCTTGCCAAAGCCGAGGGGCATCCATGTTTCTCTGGGCTTGTATTTAGCTGACTACTTACTAGAACCAGGCTGGAGGATGAAGATGGTTCCACTGAGGGCCCATACTTCAGGGAGCCCAAGGACTTAGCTTTGGTAGGGGATGACCCAGGGCTCCCTCTGTTCTTCTTTCATCTCACCAGCCTCTCTTGTCCATGTCTTCATCTCCAATACTGTTCTGTGGCCTCCTGGAGCATTTCTTCACTCTCTGGAAACGCTTCATGCTCTTTTTTTCCTCCTAACCTTGCATCCCTTATGAATGCAGAAGGCTCTTTATTACTCAGTAGAGATACCATGGGTCCTAATCTTGCAAATGAAAGACATAGAACCTTCTAATCCACTTTAGTCTCCTCACTAGAGACAGGTCCAGCCAATTTCCTCACATTTCCTTGGTATGCCAGCACACATTGTCAAAGCCAAACTCCTTTCTTTGACAATATCATCATATGTCATGTGTACAAAGGATACTTACTTGCTTCTCATGAGCAGAAAACTCAGATATTATTGTAAGGGAATGGGGTTCATTACTGGACTTGAATCAAGACCTCTACTAGGCAAAAACTAGTTTCTCTTTGCTATCTAGGAAGGGCGACTCATTCCAGATTATATTTTAAATTTTGTGTCTTTTCATTTTGCCATCAAACACTGTCCCCTCAGCCTAGAGAGGAGGGTCATTTGACTCTACCATGCTGCTAAGAACATAGAACCACAGAGAAGTTAAATGAATTGCCAAGAATTGGTTGATGTCGGACCTATATGTCGTACAAATATTAATTGTGTACTTTGCAAGGGATTTACTGGAAGCTCTGGGGAAGTTTCTGACAGTAAATTATTGAATCTATTTGTTGATCTCATTTCTACGTTTCCTTTCCAGCTCTTTTTTTCTTAAATTAAAAAAATTAACTGTTAATTATATTAACAAGGTCTTGGTTTAAACTAACTTGGAGGTAAAGTGTCAACCCCTATATTAAAAACTGAAAGATTGTGAAGAAAATAGGAAAAGCTGAATATTCATAACATAATAATTTCTAGATTAGTGCTGGTTCCCTAGCATTAAGGTTTATAGCATATATATGCATGTATATATATGTATGTATAAGTTTATTTGAGAGAGAAAGAGGCATATATAAAGAAAATGGGCATGCCAGGGCTTTCAGCTACTACAAACAAATGCCAGATGCATGTGCCACTTTGTGCATCTGGCCTACATGGGTCCTGGGGAATCAAACATGGGTCTTCTGGCTTTGTAGACAAGTGCTTTAACCACTAAGCAATCTCTCAAGTCCATGCATTTATATGTTTATTCACAGATCTCATTCGCTGATACTGTACCTTTAACATAACAGGAACTCAACAAACTATCAGAATTTGATGTGTGATTTTATTGAGTGTTGTAAACTAAGCAAATTGAGGTGGCTCAGTGGGTGAGAGGTCTCGCTGTACAAGAGTGTGGACTTTCGTGTGAGCACCACCTCCTACATTAAAAGCTGGAATGAGCACACATGCCTGAAACTCCAGTGCTATGGGTGGTGGAGACAGGAGAATTGCTGGGGCTTGCTGATAAGCTAGTGTGACTGAAAACCAGCTTACACAGGTTCAGTGAGACACTCTGTCTCAAGGAAATAAGGCAGAAGAGTGACAGAGGAGCCCACTCTCTAATCTCTGCGTGTGTGTGTGTGTGTGCATCCACACGCACATGAGCATATGTCATACAGCCACCCCACACTCACCACCCCCACCCCCACCTGCACCAAAGTCCAACCTGTACTCTTGGGTAGATGATGCTATGAAATAATACAGGATAAATTTGTTATCATGAAAAATACAAGGCAGAAAAACAAATGTTTATGTTCTTGTGCGTGCAATGTCCTGTGGAAAAACATAACCTCAGACCCAGTGAATGTATGAAGTAAAGCTTTGGTTTCAGTATTACCCTACACATTTATGTAGTCTTTGGACATAGAACCCTAATAAATAGTCTCCTGTAAGAGTATAGTTCACTTTGAGAATTCTTCATTATAATTTTCCTCATGGTGTGTGATATAATCCATTATTTAATGCTCACTAAAAGGGTGTCATATTGAATCCTGTTTGACAGTGACAAGGTCAGGAAACATCTGGTTTACTACATAAGAGCCATAAACCTCAGTTTTGGAGAGAAAGATGACAATTTACAAGGGCATAGGACATTTAAAATTACCTAAATCTATGTGTTCATTTTAAGAAGCTGCTTTTTTCTAAAAGTTAAGCACATTATTTATTAAGGAGCCTAATAAATATTTTGTACATAGTAAAAAAATGCTATCATATTACCCTTAGAAGACAAGTTATAAATTACTTTTTTTCTTAAAGTATTTTCTGTAATCAAAGACAGATTTTCTTCCTAAGCATCAAGTTCTATCTTCATCCCCTCCCACTCACCCATGCTACCAACAATTCTCTTCCTATGCTTCATTGTTACCTTGAAAGAATTTATAGACTGCAACCATGTCGCTTGGAGCCTCCTCATTTCTGCTACATTAGTTTGCTTTCCTGGGCTCTTTACAATTGTCCCATCTGACTGCAGCATCGTTTTGAGTTGCCTGTTACATCTGGTGCACATATATACAAACATAAGTTGATTGCAAAATTTACTGGCATAAAGTATGCCAACCATATAACTGACAAAAACAATAAAATATGCAATACTCTTTGTAGTAAATTCTATAAAACTATTTGGTTACCACAGAATACTGTGGTCAAGTTAGTGAAATTTCTCCCTTATGTCGCAAACCCATGGCTACAACTGATGCAAAAATGCAGGTCTGATATGAATGGTGATCAATATTTTCATTTACATTCATTAATAAGATCAAAGTGAAATGAATCTATGTTTCAGAAGCTCATTAATATACCAATGATGTGAGTAACTCATTTGCATCAAATATCTTGAGAATAGTCCTACTTGTTTTTTTGTTTTTTTTGTTTGTTTGTTTGTTTTGTTTTCCAAGGTAGGGTCTCACTCTAGCCCAGGCTGACCTGGAATTCAGTATGTAGCCTGAGAGTGACCTTAAATTCATGGCAATCCTCCTACCTCTGCTTCCCGAGTGCTGGGACTAAAGGCGTGCATGACTACACCTGGTTTAATCCTACTTTTTCATGACAACAGACACTTGTGAGTTTAATTTGCATCATTCACATGCTGTCCATCATTTTCTCATATTTAGTCCATCCAAAAAAGAACAAATCAATGTCTGATTGATAGTCACAATTTACAAATGCAAAGAGATGCTTAGGGCACATTATCATGTATTATTACAACTCTACAGATATAGAGGTATCAAGAACACTCAAAGACATACATAGTAGGAAAATGAAGTAAAATGATTTGGATCTGATAAGTTTGGGGTCATGTGTTATCTTTATTTTTCTTTTTTTGTAATTTATTTATTTATTTGAGAGAAAGAAAGAGGGAGGGAGAGAGAAAGAGAGAGAGGAAGAGAGAGAGAGAGAGAGAGAGAGAGAGAGAGAGAGAGAGAGAAAGAGAGAATGGGCATGGCCCTCTTGTGCATCTGGCCTATATGGGTCCTGGAGAGTCGAACCAGGATCCTTTGGCTTTGCAGGCAAGCGCCTTAATGGCTAAGCCATCTCTCCACCCGATCTTTAGTTTTCATAGCTCATTGCATTATAAGTTTATATCCTTTTAATTTTTATGTGTGTGTGCATGTGTGTGTGTGTGTGTGTGTGTGTGTGTGTGGTGTAATGCATGCTAGTGTGTGCATGTGTGTGTGTGTGTGTGTGTGTGTGGTGTAATGCATGCTAGTATGTGTGAAGGTGCATGTGTGTATGTGGGGGGTCAAAGGTCAATGTCAGATGTCTTCCTTAATTGTACCACCTTACTCTCTAAGACAGCTTCTTGCTGAATCCAGAGCTCACTGGTTAGGCTAGGTTAGCTAACCAGCAAGCTCAGGGATCCTCCCGCCTCCACCTTCCCGGCATTTGGATTACAGATGTGCACCAGCATGCCTAGGTTTTTTGAAAATTTTTGTTTATTTTTACTTATTTATTTGAGAATGACAGAGAGAGAAAGAGGAATAGAGAAAGAGAGAAAGAATGGGAGCACCAGGGCCTTCAGCCACTGCAAACGAACTCCAGATGCTTGCACCCCCTTGTGCACCTGGCTTACGTGGGAACTGCCTCGAACCGGGATCCTTAGGCTTCACAGGCAAGCGCTTAACTGCTAAGCCATCTCTCCAGCCCATGCCTAGCTTTTTCAATGAGGGTGCTGAGGATCTTAGGGCAGGTCCTTGTACTTGTATGGTATGCACTTTGCCAACTGAGCTGCTCCCTGGCCTCATAATTTAATCTTTAATAACGATTTTTAACAGTTGAGTCATTAAATTCCTGAAAAGTTAAGCACCAGTTACCATGTACAAGTGGATTCCAGACAAGCAGTGGCCACAACTCTAAAACATTTAATTTAAGCATTTGTACTGATGAGAAATTAGGTCTGGAATGGCTCTGAGGAATCGATCTGGTCATTCTGGATTCCTGACAAGTATGGGCTCTGCTGTGTTGTGGTTTAAGCAGGAGGATGTAGCAGCACTCAGTTCTGGTCTGGTTCCTAGGTCACCACAGTATGACTCCCAGGAGTATCTCCAGAACATGGGGCCCATCTGAGAGCAGTGTGATGGGGAACAGCTACTCTTGGGGGACAGTGGGCTTTCATATGTGAGGATGCTCTCTTTTTCTGTGAGCCATGCTCATAATAAGTGTGTTGGAAGTAGAGATGAGAGAGAAGAGGTGAGCTGTTTAGAAGATGCACGATGTAAGTTAGGACTGTAAGGACCTTAAAGGCAATCTTCAAGCTGTGGGGCTATCTGACTACCAATCCCTGTAAATCCAGAAGCAATCAGCTAAGCGTAAGCCTGGAAAATACACAGCCTTAGAGGAGAAATGAAAGCTTCAAACTTGTGATTATGCAGAATGAGAGGGAAAAAAGTTAAGATGATCAACTCCAGCTGGGGCTGGAATTATAATTATGGGGAGCGGTTAACATTTACTGATTTATTGCATATGTATCAGATGCTAAATATCTCACATGAATAATTTTTACTTAAACTTTACAGCCACCATATAAAATAGACACTTTTCATGTGCATGTGTTTGGTGTGAGTGTCTATGCATGTTTGTATATGTACGTGCCCATACATGTGTATATGCGTGTGCACATTGGTATGTAAGCACCTGAGGCCAGAGGTCGACATCAGGTTTCTTTCTTAGTTACTCTCCACCTTATTTTTGGAGACGGGGTCTTCTCTCACTGAACCTAGAGTTCACCAATTTGCCTATAGTAACTGGCCAGCTGGTCCTGTGGATTTTCGGTCTTTACCCATCCTGTCTCTGAACCTTGGGTTTATAGATACCAACCAGGACTCAACCACTTGTCTTAGTAGAATTTGTAGAATTTATTTTTACCCCAAACAAGTCTGGGGGAGACAAGAAAATAGCTATTACTCCTAGGACTGCTTGTAGGGTAAAGGAACTGTGGGTGTCTGTTCCTGCGTGAAGAGTTAAGGCGCCAGACACCTATGCAGCCACTGCCTGAAGCTCTAGTATGAGCAGGAGTGGATGAAGCACAGGGATTAACCATCTATCATACAGTGGACCCAGCTGTGTCCAGCAATTTGCCACCCATTTTGGCTTGGATTCAGTATTTTTCACACTCTTTGTTGGTACTATTGACCCCAATTAAGTTGGCATAACCACTGGTAATGATGCCTTTTTTTATTACCCAAATTGTCTTTAACAATTTATTTATGTATTTGTTTATTTATTTATGGCAGGGAGAGAGAGAGGGAGGGAGGAAGAGACAGAGAAAATGGGAGCACCAGGGCTTCTAGCCACTGCAAATGAACTCCAGTCATGTGTGCCACAGTGGACAGATGGCTTACGTGGGATCTGGAGAACTGAACCTGTGTCCTTATTCTTTGCAGGCAAGCTCCTTAACTGCTAGGCCAACTCACCATCCCTCTTTAGCATTTTAAAAAACAAAGCTTGTAGTCTTATTACTGTAATGGTCTTCATGGCTGTCCCCAAGTGTAATCCTAATGAAAAAGATGAAGGTAAAAGGGACATTCTTGCTAATATCATGCATGGTGGCTTTCAAACCATGCTTCAGAATTCCTGGCCACTCCTCCTCCTAGGAGACAAGGCCTCCATCCATTTATGTACATGGGTAAAATTTGTAGCTCTTTTGGCTAATGGTGTCCAGGGCAAATAGAGTGACCTCTGCATAGCCTCTACTTGACCTCTGAAAACTCTCTGCATAGGTTACAAAGACAAGCTACACAGAGAGACCATGGGGAGATGCTCTGTCCCACAGTGGACTAATCAGTTATCCAGTCACCCAGCCCAGATGACTAAAAATGATATCTTGGAAATGGCTCTCCTTACCCTGCCTAGATTTTTCTCTTCTTGGCTATGCAAGTCTCTTTAGCCAAGAACCCCGGCATGTTAGGATAGAAGAAAATCTGTCCTTGCTATATCCTTTTCTAAATCCTAACCTACAAAATCAGTAAACGTAATAAAATGGTCATGGTTTTATGTTACTAAAATTTAATGGTGTGTTTCAACACAATGATAACCAGAACACACGCCAAACAAGGATTTCTGAAACTATGAAGGATAGAGTGCATCTGGCATGTTCCAAACCACTAACACATCACTGTTCTGTGTATTGGGAGGGGATGTTAGCTGGAGCTCTTGGCTCTCAGAGAGGTGGATATTCCATGAAACAGAGCGCCATTACAACCTTTGAGCGCTATGCATTACAGTTATTTGAAGAAATACCAGCAAGGCAAGGAATCAAGGTGGCCCCAAGCATTATTATGACCTTAGAAATAATAATATTGGACGTCCTGTTTTCACTACAGTGCACCTTTGGGGTTACTTCTGGTTGAGTCTGAATGTTTTGAGGCTCTTGCCCTATCTCCTTGTTCTATGTGCAGTGAGGTCTTTGAGCGTTTGGGGGGCATAATGGCAGCAAGCTTTCAGAGCAGCATTTATGAGTGCCCAGTGGCATCATGAAGCACAGGCCATGATGCCACCCTGGTCCCAGTCACATATGGAGCAGCACGGCTTGCCTCTTTAGTGGCTCTCCAAAGGCCAGTAGGAATGGGATTGGTGAGACACCAAGGACCTGTGCTCCTCTTCCTAATGGGAACAGACTCAGGCAAAGCTGTCAGAGCAGCTGTGCTTGGAAATTGTTCTGGGGGCAGGAGCTTCTGTGTTTAGACTTCGAAGAAGATAGAACCAAAAACAGGCCATGTATTACGAAGGGCGTGAAAGGTTGTCCAGGGTCTAAGGTTGTAGCAGATGAAAATTGACTATTTTTCTAGATTAACTTACTGTTGTCATTTTATTAGATAGCTTCTGAATGACTTTTCACTTTTCTTTTTTTTTTCAAAGTTGAAAGACTAAGAGGGTGTGTACAGAGTTGAGCTTGCTTATATGCATACTGCTCAGATTATCCACTTGGCCAAATGGGTTCCCTTTCTACATTCAGCAACTGGCCACTTCCCTCAGTATTCATTGACTTAAATCTCAAGATTTATTCAGCAGTGTTAGCGGATAAAGCAGCTGCATTTGCCTAACTTTGTTACTGTCTAGGGAAGATATCCTATTAATAATGCATGCAATCAAGCCTTTCATCACATACAAATTAAGAATTCGTATTATGTATGATCAGAAATATTTGCAGGAAATATTACTGCTTTAACATTTAGAGTTCTTGCTATAATTATAGAAATATGGATGAGTACGTTAATTTAATTAGAAGCAAATAACACACCTTTTGGGAAAAGCCTTGGTGACTGTTTTGTGAAAAGAAACATAGACCTGTGGACCCAGTATGTTGTGTCCCCATGAATGTTGGTTTTCTGGCCATGTCTGGGTGAAGTAGAACAGCCTTTCTCTTCCCTTATGAAGGCATGGTCCTACACCTTAGGGTAGTCTAGAAACTAGGCTTCTACCTGCTCGCCTGGTATCCTTATTAGCAGGAGAACTTTTACCTCAAATATGTCTGGTTCAGATGCTGAGTGCCATGGTCACTACAGTCCCAAGGACTGGGTACACACTCAACCAGGCACACATTTCCTTTGCACAAAATCACTCATCACAGCAAAAAAAAAAAAAAAAAAAAAAAAAAAAAAAAAAGTAGAATTAGGGCTGGAGAGATGGCTTAGCGGTTAAGCGCTTGCCTGTGTGTGAAGCCTAAGGACCCCGGTTCGAGGCTCGGTTCCCCAGGTCCCACGTTAGCCAGATGCACAAGGGGGCGCACGCGTCTGGAGTTCGTTTGCAGAGGCTGGAAGCCCTGGCGCGCCCATTCTCTCTCTCTCCCTCTATCTGTCTTTCTCTCTGTGTCTGTCGCTCTCAAATAAATAAATTAAAAAAAAAGTAGAATTAATTGCATTTGTATTTCCTTTGATTTTTACTATAAAAGTAAATTACCTATGATTAAACTTCATTCGGTCTCAGTTGTATGGGTTAACTGCCTGTGACTTTGGTGAATATATTTCTTTTAAAAATATTTTTATTGAGAGGGAGAGGGAGAAAGAGAAAGAGAGAGATAGAGAGAGAGACAGAGGGAGAGAGAGAGAGAGAGAGAGAGAGGGAGGAGGGAGAGAATGGGCACAACAGGGCCTCCAGCCACTGCAAATGAACTCCAGACACATGCACCACCTTGTGCATCTGGCTTATGTGGGTCGCAGTGTATTGAACGGAGGTCCTTTGGCTTTTCAGGCTAATGCCTTAACTGCTCAGCTATCTCTCCAGCCCTGAACATATTTCTTGTATTGGGTTAGATTCTGTAAAGGTATTACTAATCTCTTTACTTATTTTATAGTTTTCTTTTGGTGTGTGTGTGTGTGTGTGTGTGTGTGTGTGTGTGTGTGTGTGTGTGTAATACGTGTATGTGTGCCATGTGCACACACATGTGGAGGCCAGAGGAGGATGTTGGGTGCCCTCCTCTATCGTTTTTAATGCATTACCTCCCCAAGACATAGTCTCTCACAGGATCTGCAATCACATTTTTTTTGTTTGTTTGTTATTTTAAGGTAAAGTCTCACTCTAACCGAGGCTGACCTGGATACCACTCTGTAGTCTCACGGTGGCCTTCAACTCAAGGTGACCCTCTACCTCACCTTCCCAAGTGCTAGGATTAAAGGCATGCGACACCACACCTGGCATGCTTTTTGGTTAGAAAAGCTGAACCGGAAGCTGCAGCGATCCTCCTGTCTCTGTTGGAGCTGGGGTGACAGGCATGGGTGGTCATGCCCAGCATTTTTAGATGAGAGTTGGGGATTGAACTCTGCTCCTCATGTTTATGCTGCAAGTGACCTTATTTACTGAGCGGTCTCCCCAGACTCCCAAGCTATTTAAAAAAAGATAGTTTATGGGCTGAAGAAATGACTTAGTGTTTAAGTCACTTGCCTGCAAAGCTTAAGAACCCCACACTAAATTCCCCAGAGCCTACATAAAGCCTGATGCACAAGGTGATGCATGCGTCTGTAGTTCATCGGCAGTGGCTAGAGGCCATAGCCTACTCATTCTCTTCCCCCCTTCTCTCTCTTTCTCTGTACCTTTTTTTCTCTCTCAAATTAATTAATTAATTATTTTTAAACATGTTTATAAGACTTGCACAAAGAGGGTTCATTAATGTAGATAACATATTTGGATCACATGTACCTTCTCCATTACCATTTCTTACCATCCTTAATAGTCCCCATTTTACATTTATGTCCTTCCTCACTCCTTGTAGATTCCACATATGAGAGAAAACATGCAATACTTGTTCGTGTGAGATGGGCTAGTTCATTTGATGTGCTGGTCTCTGCCCGTCTCATCCACTTCCCTGTAAATGGCTTGCTTTCATTCATCATTCTACCAACATAATCCTTCATGGTGGATTCACACCACATCTTCCTCATCCATTCTGCTGCTGACAGACACCTGTGCTGATTCAACCTGACATTGTGAATACTGTTGCGGTAAGCATGGTAATCAGCTACCTCTGTAGTCAACTGACTTCGATGCTTTGGGGTAAAGAGCCAGAAGTGGCAGACCTGGATATATGGGAAGTTTCATTTCCTGTGGAGTCTCCATGCTGATTTCCATAGTGGATTGGCTAATATACATTTTCACCAGCAATGTATACGGTTCATATACCTTCCCCTGCACTCCTGCAGTCTTCTCAACATTTTTTTTTTTCTGTTTCCCTGATGATAGCAATTTTGAAATGGGAATGTTTACTCTGTATGTTATAATTACATGACTTGATTTTAAATTTAAGAGGTTGCTTTGAATCCCAAAAGACAGTGGGCTTTTAAACAGTACAAGGTCTGTTAAAGATTGTGAGGACTTTTCAAGTAGAAATGTATACATTCTGCATCATGAGATGGCCGTGTGCTTTTGGGGGCCAGAGGTGGGATGCTGCGGTTTGGATATAAGATGTCTTCAAAAGGCCTGTGTGTTTGAACACTTGGTGTCCAGCTGGTGCTGCTGCGTGGGAGGTTCATGGAACTTTTAGGAAGTCAAGCCTTGCTAGAGGAAGTTGGTCACTGTGGGGGTGGACCTTGAGCTTTTGTAGGCTGGACCCACTTCCTATCTCTCCTCTGCTTCCTGACTCGAGATGCAATGTGACTAGCCAGCCACCTGCTCCTGACCTTGTGCCCTCCCAACAAAGATGGACTGCCCTCCTGGAACAGTAACTTCTTTAGCTCGCTTCTTGTTGCATATTTGTTCACAACAATAATAAAAGTAACATAATAGCAAATGTTTATTTTGGCTCACACTTTCAAAAGGCTTTCAGTCCATCCTGGCAGTCAAGATATGTCCAAGTTCTGGCTGGAGAGGTGGCTTAGCAGTTAAATGCTTGCCTGTGAAGCCTAAGGACCCCGGTTCAAGGATCAATTCCCCAGGACCCACGTTAGCCAGATACATGAGGGGGTACACACGTCTGGAGTTCGTTTGCAGTGGCTGAAGACCCTGGTGGGCCCATTCTCTCTCTCTCTCCCTTTCTCTATCTTCCTCTTTCTCTTTCTGTCTGTCATTCTCAAATAAATAAACAAAAATTAAAAAAAAGTAGATATGTCTAAGTTCATGATAGCTAGAGTGTGTTGTATAGGAACCTCATATCATAGCAAGACAGGGAGCAGAGAATGGCCAGCATTGGAAGTCAGGCTCTTCCCCTCCTGACCGACTTCGGCCAGCCATGCCCTACAGAGACCATCTGTGGGAAGTTTCCATGGGCCAAACTAGCAAGAAAGTCATATCACATCTGGAAACATTCACTGGCTAGAGCCCCATCACCTGGCCACAGCTACCTATCAGCAAGACCTCCCCATCCCCTAACTTGTGATGATTTTGAAGGCTGTTGAGCCGGGGTCCTTAGGCTTCACTGGCAAGCGCTTAACCGCTAAGCCATCTCTCCAGCCCTGCATATGCATCTTAAGAACTGATAAAATGGGACATCTCAGCATTTAAATGGTACTTTTTTCATACCATTATTCATAGCCAGCTCTTTGAGGAATAGAATACTAGTATTTCTAATAATCAGAATGTAAGTTTATCAGAGACTTTGTGTTTTAAATTTATTAACTTGAATTTATTTATTTAGTTACTTGTGTTCTTTTTTTAGTTAGTTGTTAGGATCTTGCTTTGTAACTTAGGCTAGCTTGAAATTCAGCCTGGCCTTGAACTCTGTATCTTCCTTTCTTGGCCTCCTGGATACTGGAGATGCAGGTATGTGCCACCACACCTACCTGTTTTGCTCACAATGTCGCCAACATTAAGAACAACACCTGGCACATCATTGACCCTCAATGAAATTAGTAAAATCAAGGTAATGACATCCATGTTTGAGAGACAAAATGGTGATTTATTGATTTGTGGTGGGAAATCCTTTTGGATTCTACAACATTCATGTTTTCAAGTGGCGCACATTCTCCACTGGCAGTTAAGTCTCATGAGAAAGTGGATCGCAATGAGGAGCTAGACTTATAAGACAGGGTTATGGTAAATGGGTTCTTAATGGTATCATGATAGGAAGCAGGATCCTGGGCTTCTAAGTATATCCAAGAATAGTGTTTGGAGTTAGGATCTTACCTGATAAGGCATACTTCTGAGTAATACCTCAAGGCGACAAAAGCGAGTTTCCTTATATAAATTGTAATCTTCAAGGTTTACAAATATCTGTAAAGTTATTGTCCCTATTATGTTCTAGATAATTTAAAGTGAAATTATCTATGAAGAGTGGTGACAGCTTTGTTTCTGCTGATTGTCTTCCAGGGTTCTGGAAGGCGCACACTGCAGAAGCTGCTCAGATGGACCTTGAGTTGGATGGCTTTCGGGACAGGACAGTAAGCAGGGATGGTGTCTTGCCTGCCGCTGTGCCACATGCTCATTGTAGCACCCAGGCCCACAGTCGGTGAAGATGTGTGTTGGTTGAGTAAGTTGTAACTCTTATGTAGAGTGGCTTGATGGGGCTGGAGAGATGGCTTAGCGGTTAAGCGCTTGCCTGTGAAGCCTAAGGACCCCAGTTCGAGGCTCGATTCCCCAGGTCCCACGTTAGCCAGATGCACAAGGGGGCGCACGCGTCTGGAGTTCGTTTGCAGAGGCTGGAAGCCCTGGCGCGCCCATTCTCTCTCTCTCCCTCTATCTGTCTTTCTCTCTGTGTCTGTTGCTCTTAAATAAATAAATAAATAAATAAATAAAAGAAAAAAAATAGAGTGGCTTGATGGATGGATGACTTACAGCTCAAAACTGTATCAGCTTCTACGTGGAGTTGGGAACATAATATTAACCTCAGCATTTGTTGGGAGTCTAGTATAAGCCAACCATATATATACTAATAAAAGAATAGTAATGAGGTGGAAGAGGAGAAGCCAGAAAAGGAGGTAGTTACGTGTAGTCACAGCTACTTACAAAGGCAGGAGGGACACAAGCCTGGGACGCCGAGACTAGCTTCAGAGAGAGGGAAGCGGGAGGAAGAGAGAAGAAAAGAGAGAAGAGGAGGAGGAAGGAAGGAGAGAAGAGAAAAGCATGTGTATGCATAGGCTGGAGTCAGGGCTGCATGGAGTAATGTTCACTTAGTGCAGACAAAGCCCTGGGTTTGCATCGCGGCACTGCGGGGACAGGAAAGGAGGAGTAAGCGAAGCTTCAGGAGGACACATCACTTGCACAATAATCACAGAGTGACAGAGTTCAAGTTGTCCTCAGCCAAAGCCTGTCTTACCCATTCTGCTTACTTGTGAGGAAACGGGTCCCTTGGGACAATGGGGAAGCATTGTTGCTTCAAGACGCCCCCAGCTTTAGCTATGGGCTCGCTGACCTTCGTGGTGGAGGAGCTTGACCGGAAACCGCTGAGTGTGAAGCAGAGATGAGTACACTTACCTTTCAAGAAGAATCTTTCCAGCTGTACAATCTCTTTCTGCCCAATGCAGAAACCAGGTGGAAGGCGCCCTCACTGTGTTCATATCTCATTCCAGACTGACTCCAGTATAGGCAGTGCAATATTATAGGTGCAGGGTGACCTTTATAAGGAGGTAATCCTCTTGGAGGTGTTGAAGGTAGCTCTCCCCAGGAGATGAAAATATTGCAATCTCATGGACCTTTGAATTATAGCAGAGCTCTCAGCTTTTCTTTGTATCTGAACGAAACATCAATACATTTTTTGCTCTGGGGGAAGAATAGAACCACAACATAGTCCCAAAATAGTTATGACTGACATCCTGTTTTATGTACCATATATTTTGACTCAAACAACTTAGAATTTGTTTTCTTCCAGGAAGTCAGAGTGGCAACTGAACATATCACCCCTTTTCCCTTCTCCTAAGCCCCCAGTATTTCACTCAGCAGTAGGAGCTTAGCTCTGTGAGATCATTTTCAAGGAACTGATCATTCGTCAGGCAGCAGTTCCTGTGACAGTATTTTACAGTGTTCGTTGCAGAAGCTGTGAATGCAATGCTCGCTGTTCTAAGGGTTGGCAGGAAACCAAGCACGTACTGTCAACATGGTGTTTCTATCCAGAAGACTTCACGGAGGCACAAGACTCCTTGTGAACGTCTCATTACTGTGCGGAAGAGTGCAAAGCAATACCGTTCCTTTGCAATAAAAATTCCTACACTGAATTTTGGCCTCAACAATCAAAAATGAAAAGACAAAATGTAATTGCAGAGCATGAAGCCAGTCACTTTTACAGGGTTGATAAAAGGGAAAATATAAAAAGGTTGATAAATAGATACACAGAGGGTGTTTGGACTTTCTTTTGAAATATTCTCAATGGAAATAATGCGCGTAATATTTTCCACAGTGTTATATGTTTACTTATGTTTTTGCATGTGTATGTGCGTGCATATGCCCATGGGTGCACAGGTGTGAGCACATGGGTGCATGTGTAGGTGGAGGCCAGAGGTTGATGTCAGGTGTCTTTCTTGATCGCTTTCTACCTTATTTACTGAGGCAGGATCTCTCACTTGAACCCAGAGCTCTCTAATTGAGCGAGTCTAGTGAGCCATCTTTTTCTGTCCCTGCTTCACAAGTGCTGGGATTACAGGAAGTCTGCCACCTCCACCTGGTAATTCTGGGGTGCTGGAATCCAAATTCTAGGCCCTATGCTTGTGCAACAAGCGTAGTATCCACTGAGTGATCTCCACAACCCCTGGACTGTATTTATTACTATATGTTCGTTATTAACCTCTCTGCTCACCAAGGAAATAGTGAATAAATGCCACACACAGTGTTGGGATTATAGTGGGAATCCATTTGCAACCACACACTTAAATCTCAACAGAATGTCTTACGTCCCTTTCCTGTCTAGTACTGAACCCACCTCTTGTCAGGTTAATAATGATAAACTGGGAATTTCTGGAGGGCAGGAAGTTCCACATGAATCAGAAAACAGTAGTAATAACAACAAAAATCCTGACTTAAAGGTAGTCCCTCCAGTTAGCTACAAGATCACAACTGTCCAAGTTATTGAAATCTTTTCAAGACTATATCCATGTGGAACTGTGCCTCATGAACTGGGGCCAGGCTTTGCTGGCAAGGTTCTAGCCTCCTGAGACATACCAGTTAGTGCTTCTCCTCTGGGGACTTTGCTCGCAAGGGCATGTTCTTTCCATGGTCTAGTCTTGATGTTTTTGCATTTTTCTGTCCTGAAGTATATTTACTATAAAGCTTATGAAATTACCTTAAAGGCCCTCTGATTGCAAAGAGCCTGTACTAGCTCCTCCCCTTGCTGCTATAACAAAGCACCTGGCAGGAAGCAGCATGAGGGAGGAAGGGTTAATAAACCTTTCAGTTTACAGTCCATCATGGAGGCAAAGGAGAGGTGGACAGTGCATGAAGCATTGGCAATCCAGAAGCAGAAATCAGTGAAGGCTAACACCCAGCTCAATTTCTCCCTTGTATTCAGTCTGGGACTCTCACCTATAAAATGGCATTCCCTTGTCCCACCTCAATTAACCTAACCTAGAAACTCCCTTACAGACATGTCCTGGGATTTGTCTCCTAGGTGATACCAGATCCATCCAATCAAGTTGACAATAGAGATGCAGCATCACAAGGCCCTTATCTGGTTATTTTGTGGAACACAGCATTGTTCTCACACAATCATATCTTTGTGCAAATTCTCCAAAATCAAATGTTTACTTATGATCATTTAAGGCTACTATATCTACTCTGGTTTCTTCCCATATCAAGTGGCTTTGAAGGGTTTGCTGAAAAGCCTGCGAAGTGAAGTTTGAGCTGAGGAACTACGAGTGTATAGAGGTCATGTTCAGTGCCTCCTGTGCCTGAATCGTTATTGCTAGCTGTCTGAGAGCAGGAATGGCTTTCAGGAATGTCCCATAACTCTCTCAGTATTGTAAAATCATAGTATAAGACCAGAGGTGGATTGTGATATAAACATGTCCTAAGGCATTAGAAATATGTGGATACTGGAGGAGAAATGAGGTGGGAAGCCAGAAGCTAGTCTATGGGGCATCTTCTGCTGGTTAGATTGTAGTGTTGTAATTCCTACTGATGCTTACTCTAGATAGTCTCTAGAAGGAATGTAACATACACGATTATTTAAATATTTACATTTTCCTTTTAAACTGTGTATTAGTCAAGGATCTGTAGAGGAACAGAACTGATAGAATGAATTGTAGTAAAAGGGAATTTATTGGATGAGTTTACGGCAGTCCAACACCAGCAGATTACAGGCCGGAGTGTCAAGGACCCTGGTAGCTTCTCAGTCCACCAGGCTGGATGCCTCAGCAGTCCTAATCCAGCACTGAAGGCCTGGAGGTGTCCTGGATAGCCTCTGCTCTTCAGTCCTCGGGGGTCTTCAGTCCACACTGGAATGCCGCAAAACAGCAAACAGCAAGAAGCAAGCAGCACAGCCAGGTGGGAGGGGAGGAGAATACCTTTCTTCCCAGAGCTTCTTTTGATAAAGCCTCCCTCCGAGAGGGGCCGCCCACTCTGGGGGAAGGGCTCACCCTGGGGGAAAGATTCCTCCTTTAGCTAATCCTTCCTGGAAGCAACCTCAGAGACCCACTTAGGAGGAATGTCTGTGGGTGCCTAAACAGATCAAGTTGACACAAACTTAACCATCACGAACTGAATATCTTAAAATTTTATTTATAGGATTTCTGAATTTTCACAGCACTAGAAATAGTCTCTACATGGTGGTACTATGAGCACTTTTATGTGTGAAATCATGTATTTCATGGGTCTCAATGTATTACCTCCCATTTTAGTGACTCTGAGGCATATTGTCTGGAAGTAGTTTGGGGGTGTCAGATGAACTATCACATAAAATCATCACCAACACAGTAAAGTACCCCCAAAGGAGCCAATTAGTCCACAATACACCTGTTTCATGTATGAATTATTATGTCAGTGCATATATTAAGAAAAAGTTACATGGCTTCAGACTAAAAATAAATTTGAATTGTTGTTTTATTAACTGCCTTAATTGCAAGCTCAGTGCTGAAATTCTGTTATTTGGAATTACCAATTATATAAAAGATACTAAGAGAGTATCTTAATAAAATTCAGACATGTAATAAAAATAGAAATTTTGGCAAAAGATTATTTAGCATGAATAAGATAAAGTTGAGCAAGAAAATGATTGCAATTAAACTAAACAATGTAAGTGTTCAAATTATAAACAGAAAGTAAACATTTTAGGCACAGCAAAACAAGTATGCCAACAGATCACATCAACTGAAAAAATAGGGAAGTTGGGTAAAACTTCCAAGCTAGAAACAAAAAATACCGAGAAGAAAGGAAATAACAAGGTAAGACACAATTTGTATCCCACCTGTGTGTGAAAGAATTTCAGTAACTTTGTTAGGAAATTTACTTTGATCAGGGCCATGACTACCCTGACAGATTTCCTTCAGCACTGTTTAATCAAAGAACATATTTTTCTACCTCAAGTCATATGGGTGCTATTTTCAGAGAATTTCACAGAACACAATGAAAAATGGAAATGATTTCAAGTTGGTATTATGAATACCAATAAAAGGAACAATGTTCAAATCAGATCCCAGCTTGTGAGTCCAAGATGGGCTGATATATATGTAGTATGGATGTGTGTATGTATGTATGTATGTATGTATGTATGTATGTATGTATGTATGTATCTATCTATCTATCTATCATCTATCTATCTATCTATCTATCTATCTATCTATCTATCTATCTATCTATGTATGTTTAAGTCTGGAGAGAAAGCTCAGTGGATGAAAAAGCACAGTCATGCAAGTAAGTCCTTAGGGGTTCTAATTTACCCTGAGTGTCATTATCCAGGACACAGAGTGCAGGGAGCAGTGGTGGTTTGATTCAGGTGTCCCCCATAAACTTAGGTGTTCTGAATGCTAGGTTCCACAGCTAATGGCAATTGGAAATTAAATCCTCCTAGAGGCAGTGTATTGTTGGGGGCAGGCTAATGGATATTATTATTCAGTTTCACCATACCAGTGTTTGGCACACTCTCTTGTGTTATTGTCCATCTGATGTTGCCCGGGACGTGATGCCATCATTTTCCCCTGACATCATGGGGCTTCCCCTTGAGTCAGTAAGCCCAAATAAACCTTTATTTTTTCCCACAAGCTCCTTGGTTGGATGATTTCTGTCAGCAATGTGAACCTGACTGCAACATGAAAGTTGGTACCAGAGGAGTGGGATTGCTGCTAGACACCTGACTGTGTGGCTTTGGCCTTTTGGTGCTGATTTTCAAAGGAATGTGGAAGGACTTGAAACTTTGGCCCAAGAGACAACTTGCAGTTCTGTAAGTACAACTTGATGGACTATTCTGGTCAGAGTTGAAAGTCCCAATTGTAGTAAGAACTATGGACTATGAGGTTTGGTTTATGAGGGTGAGAAAGAGCTTTGCCTGGACTGGGCTAGAAACATTTATGGGAGAGGCTTGCTGTTATGCCTGTGTCCTGAGAATTTATGCAAAGTTGCTTTGCATAGAAATGGACTGGTGTGAGAAGAGGGATATGACACAGAAATGAAATCTTTGGGTGAACTGCTGCCCATTCAGCTGCAATTGAGAGATTTCAACCTTTGAGATTGGGCCAGCTGACCTTCAATGGGGCAATGGAAAGAATGTAGACTCTTTTGAAGGTGCCTGAGTGCTCAAGGAGTGTCCTGTTTTTCAAAGTCTGCTTTATTGGCCCCTGGATTAACAAATTGGTACCCTACCTGGTATTGGGGTGTATAAGAAATGCAGGAAATAGAGGGTCATTGAATTTGCAACATGGTCTATGTTTTGGAAACTGCCATGGGCAGTGTGAAGCAGGTTTGCTGGATTCCTGCACGGAGACCTGATGGAGCCATAAGGATGAATCATGGGTTGTATTGGAGACCCAGTGAAGCCAGGACAGGAAGATAGCTGCTAAGGAGTGCTGCTGGCCCTGGATGAAGTTTTCCAGGACTGTGAGTAGCCTAGCTGGAGGGGCAGAATTGGAACTCCAGAGACTTGTTGCTGGTTAGAATTACTGGACTTGGAGATTTGTCACTGACTGGAGTTGTTGGGCTTGGTGCTACAGAGTTTGATGTTGGCCCTGTTTAAATCTTTCATTAACTGAATATTTCCATCTTTTGCAGTGTTAATGTTTATTCTGTGCCATTATAGGTTTTTAGTTTATAGTTTCTTTTGGCACTATGGCTCAGTTAAAAGATCTTGGACTACAGGAATGTTTGAACATCATTAGAATTGATAAAGACTATGGGGACTTTTAAAGTTGGACTGAATGAATTGCATTTTACATCATAGATGGTTATCACTTTATGGGGGCTGTGGAGGAATATGGTGGTTTGATTCAGGTGTACCCTGTAAACTTGGGTGTTCTGAATGCTAGGTTCCCCAGCTGATGGCAATTGGAAATTAAAGCCTCCTGGAAGCAGTGTAGTTTTAGGGGCAGGCTTATGAGTGTTGTAGCCAGTTTCCCAATGCCAGGGTTTGGCACACTCTCCTGTGCTATTGTCCATCCGATATTGCCCAGAAGGTGATGTCCACCCTCTGCTCATTCCATTGTTTTCCCCTAACATCATGGAGCTTCCCCTTGAGTCTGTAAGCCAAAATCAACCCCCCACTTTTTTTCCCCTACAAGCTGCTCTTGGTCAGGTGACTTCTGCCAGCAATGTGAACCTGACTGCAACAGGAGCTGAGACCAGAGAATCGCTAGGGTCTGCTGATCAGCCAGTCTGATTGAAAATGAAAAACAGCAGCAGCTTCCGGTTCAGTGAGAGACTCTCTCTCAAGGAAGCACAGTGATGAGTGATAGAGGAAGGCAGCTCACATTCTCCTCATGTATCTGCATTTGTGCACATAGGGTACACGCATCTGCACATGCGCCTAAACCACATATGCACATCCACATTGTGCATGTATGTATATATGGTTTATATTTATTTTTAGTTTCCTTGTATATATTTGCTACATATAACTATGTGTAATTTATAAAACAATCTTGCACATAGAGAAAACATCCTGAAAGTGATGAGAATCTTTAAGTAAGAAGGTATGGAATTACACATCAATCACATACAAATGCATACATCAAAGGCCTTGAAGAACAGAGAATAGAGTCAGTTTTATCACTAGCACTTAGCATTGTTTCTAAGCACTTAAGACATCAGTTGATAAGTAAAAAGGATTTGTCTTTCAGAGAGCACAATGAAGAGTGATGTTCTTTAAATAACAATGATTGAAATCATGAGAATTAATGACTAATCCCTGCACTTGATTAATTATTATATGAGCACTTGAAAAAAAAAAGTCAAAAGGAAAAGGTAAATGTACCTTAATATTAAAAACCATTTGTCAGGAAGAAATAATAGGAAATGTATAAAAGTGATATAAAGTCAAGTAAGCAAACTAGATGTAAGTATAAGTATTTTGCTGTTGAGTCCACCCCAAATGTAACTAGTTGGTCATTGCATGCTGCTACTGTTACTGAAAACCCATGAGTGACAATTAATTATTTTTGTCTGCCAAAAATTCTCTCCATGTGAATGTGATAAACATCAGTAATGAGTATGCCCTTGGATTGCCTAATAATCCAATTAATGAAGACAAGTGACTCCTGAACACATTCAGCACAGATTTAAATTTCTTGCTGTTTTATCATAAAACAATGACTCAACAGTCATATTACACATGTATATTATAATTCTATAATGAAGATATCAATGACATGCTGGTCAATAGGCATTATTAACTGCAGGAAAAGTATTAAAAATTACTCACATCAAAATTTGAAATAAAAAAATTGAAATTACATAAAACATTATAACTTGGTAGAGGATTTTTTGAACTTAAGAAATATAAAAAATTTGCATGATTTTACTAAAAGCACTTGTAATGCTGAAAGAAAAATTTCTAAGCTTTCAATAATACCTAAACACAATAATACACCAATATTTTACTTTAATCTATGATGCTAGAATAGAAGCTTAGATTTTCTCCCTGATCTATAGAAAATACACAATTGTCATATGAAGGACAGGAAGAGACATGAGGTCATGCAATTTGAAAATCTAAGTAGTGCTTGAGAGATGGCTTAGCAGTTAAGGCAGTTGTCTGCAAAGCCAAAGGACCTCAGTTCGATTCCCCAGGACCCGTGTAAGCCAGATGCACAAGGAGTTTGTTTGCAGTAGCTGGAGGCCCTGGTGCACCCATTCTCTTTCTCTTTCTTTCTCTCTCAAATAAATAAATATATTTAAAAGTCTAAGTAAAAACCACAGGATATGGGCAACTGAGAAATAAATTATATATACATATATATTTGTGATGGCTTTAATTCTTAATGCTCTCAAAATTTAGATTGATTGTGGTTCCATTTATCCCTCTAAATCAATTTTCGTATCTAATTTAGTTTTCATAACTTTGTATTTTTTTTTTTAACAAGAGACCCCTTGGATTGTTTAAGCTCCACATTCATGAAACCCTCCATTTGTCTCTGCTTCTGTTTTAGGCTTCCTTATAGTTTTGGAGATAACATCATTGTCCTTCTCTAGAGTCAAAGTTCTCTAGAAATAGAACCAACAGAGTGAATATAAATTACAAAGGACAATTGATTACCTCCGCTTACATGATACGGGTTGTGTAGATAGTCCATCAGGGGCTCTGTGCACACTGCAGAGCCTGAGAACCCAGTGCTGCTTGGACCATGAGGTTGGAGGCCTCAGCAGTCCCAGACTTGGGGCTGAGGATTCCAGGAGAACCATCCATCTTCAGTTCACGTACAGAGGCTGAAGAAGCTGGATTCCCCTATCAGCAAATGGTGGCAACAACGCCCTCGGTGCACTGACCAGCAAGAAGCAAATGTAGCAGTGCTTTACGCTCAGACTTCTTTCCATCTGGGCTGCAGCTGGAGGGGATGCCCACCGTGGCAGAGGGTCTTTCCTCATAGACTGGTCCAGAGCCATGGTCTTGGTAGACTCCTGAATCCATCAAAATAACACTTGAGATTAACCATCACACTGATCTTTGGAGGACTCGTCTTACCTGGAACCAGTTGTGGGTTGCCATTTATCTGAGCAGGCCAGAGGTTGGCCTCAGCATCTGGGGAACAGTAGTACCCCATTCCTTCAGGCAATGTGTCCCAAGAGCCCCAGGGAGTGCTTGGAACACAGAGAACACCCAAGTCTGTAAGATTGTTCCTACATGCTCTGCAGAATTGGTACACAGAGAATTGGTCCACAGAGCCAGTCAGTCTTTCCTTCCTCATTTTATTATCTGGAGCCTCTTTTGTTTTGGGGACATTATTACCTAAGACAAGTGCTCCTTAGAGCTAATGGGTACACAGCATACACAGTGTGGATATGTGGGACAAAAGAAGGATGGGCATGCTGGGAAGGATGGTACAGTATGCCATCATGCTACTCAGAATGGCACTAAGTTTAAAATTTATGAGTGCCGGGGTCCAGCCCTGGCTTGAAGGAGGGTCCCCGAAGAGAGTTGTGAAAGGGAGCGGTGAAATAACGACTCGAAGTCAAGTTCTGGTGCAAGCTGACAGGCTAATGCTGAAGGCAGCTGAGGTTTTCCATCTTTCTCTCTCTGCCTCCTTCTTTGTTTCTATTTTTGTCTTTTCTCTTTTTTTGTTTTTTCTTTTTCAATTTTTTCTTCTGTTCTCTGTTTTTCTCTGTTTCTATGCTTCCATGCTTCTCTGCTGCCACAGCTCTTAGCCTCAGTCTTTTATTTTCTGATCACGTCATGCAAGAACAAACTTCAAGAAAGGTACAATTTCACAGAATTCATAGAAATATTTTGTTATTCCTTATCATCAAACAACCCCATAATTATTCACCTCAAGTAAAGTCATCAGGCCCCTATAATGATTAACTGTTTTCACACTTTCCCCATGTATGTGTGGTCAAGCACTTGTGATTTCCTGAACTTCTACTTTCAATTACTATATTAAAGGTGAGAGGCAAAACAACCACAAATGGGGCTTCCCATCATTAATCACTGATCTAGTAGATCCATTTATCCTTCAATCATTTATTTTGAATTTTCCTTTTCACGTCCCTCCAATACTTAGACTTTGGTCCCCCCGGTTTAACTCTTTCCGACTTCGGTTGTTTTTCTGTAAGGATTCTTGGTAAAGAGTCAATTGCAATTGCCACCATGTAGAAAAATTAGTCATAGAACAATTCTTACACTGTTGCAGGAGGTTCATTATTTCCTCCTCAGTGCACTGTACTCCATGCCTGACTTTCTTTAAGGCCTTTAAGGAAAACAATTATCTCCAACCCATGTTCTTATTTTTCCAATTCTATGCCAGAGCCTCTTTCAAATACATTGACCAACACTTCACCAACACCAATTTTTACTGGAAAAGTAAATTTAGAGATTGGAACACCAAGTGAAAGACAAAGAAAGACAAACATTATACAGAAAACCACAGATTTCTGTGGTGTAGAGAGCCAAATATTTTTCTATAGAGGGGCCACATTGGACTTCAAGGAAGAGACAGCTGGGCTGGAACTGTCATGAAGCTCTTCAGTGCTCGATTCTTCGTGATTCTGAAATGGCATGCTTGCCATCTCTGGCATATGAGTTTCTCATTTCTGGAAATTTTTCATTTAATGTTTGTGGACTGGTATGTTTTATCGTGAGTAGCTGAAACCACAGAAACCAAAAGTTCCTGTAAGGAGGAGCTATTATGACAACACATTTCTCCCTGACAGACCTACAGACCAGAGGAGTGTGTTAGGGAGGTCTGAGAGAGACGGGAAAATACTGTAAGACCTTAAGAGAAATCCTTTAGCTACCAGCCTGGCACCCCGGCTTGTCGTGGAGCACGGCTGCCCCTGGTGTGCTTTTCTGTCGCCTTTCCAGTCAGAGCTGTCTCAAACAACAAAATTAGAGCAATAATGAAAACTTAGCTCAGTCATGTGACTCTCACCAGTTGGGCTCCGCTGCTCTTTCTGAACAGCTCTGTGCTGTCCGCAGATGCCCGTTTTCAAGGGTCTTGGAGCTCAAAGAGAATCTTGAGCTGTGTGCAGAGGTCAGAGCTGGGGCACTGCAGGGGTGGGTAGGGGGTCCTGAAAAGCTGTGTTTCTGTACTGACTTTGAGATTAGAATATTCTGAAAGAAACTGTGCGTTTTCAAGGGGATTTTGAACACCATTTAGCTTTGAGGAATTTTGAAGGCATGACTTGCAAGACTCCTTAGGATCTAGCAAGCTCGGCTCCTTTTTCGGGCTCAGGGTTGCTAGTCCCCAATCTGGATTCTGTCTCTGCCAGGCACAGAACTCCTTTGCACACACACGCCAGGCATTCTCCCCAGACACGCATGCTTCCCTCTGCCCTCTGATGGAGACACAAACTCCTTTCAGCTGGGAAGCTCCCACTTAGCTTTCTTCCTCCAGCAAGGCCCTGCAAGGATTTATTGGTTTCCAGAGGTTTGGGCACAGAATATGGACACCGTCTCATAATTACTTGTCCAGTTTCCTCAGGATGACTTTTCCACAGTGCCTCTCTCGTTAATCTTGCATTTTCAGACCTAGTGTGGGATGTGGTACAGAGCAGAAACACACACACACACAATAAAAATAAAAATAAGGAGTGAAGAAAAGGGAAAATAAAAAGTTGAGCTGATTTTCATAAGTTAAAAAGTCATACTTCCTTGAAATGGCATTTTCTGAGTCACAGACGCCTAAACTGTATTTGGACTAAGCCAGTGAATTACTAGTTGTGCTTTATCATGTTTCCTCCCTATCTTCGCTAGGCACAATGTGGCCTTTGGATGTGCACGTACCAGTGCCCCTGATCAGGTGTAAGAACTGTCTGATGTCACCACTCTGCTCCCCTCACCCAGTTCCCCCCACACTTTGAAATAAGGGCATGCAGAGTGGATCCGTAACTTTCCTCATTGCTGTGATCACATAAATAGCCGAGGAGAGCAGCTTAAGGTGTTAGCGGGAAGGGCGAGGCAAGTGCTATGAAAGTGTGTACACTGTTCTCATGTGGCATGGCTAGAAATCCAGAGACGCAGAGCGCAGAGGGCCTTAAATATGGGAAGGAAGGGAAGTTTGAGGGGTGGAAGCAGAGGGCCCGAAGGCAGGTGTGTGGAGGGAAAAGTCTTTTGCAAAAGCAAAACCGCCAAGTTGTGCGGTCAACCTGGACACTGTCCAGAGCTTCTTTCTCGGAACACATCTTTTTTCTTTTTAATTTTTTTTCTCAATTTTTACTAACATTTTCCACGATTATAAAAAATATCCCATGGTAATACCCTCCACCCCCCCCCGACTTTCCCCTTTGAAATTCCATTCTCCATCATATCCCCTCCCCATCTCAATCAGTCTCTCTTTTATTTTGATGTCATGATCTTTTCCTCCTCTTAGATGGTCTTATGTAGGTAGTGCCAGGCACTGTGAAGTCATGGATATCGAGGCCATTTTGTGTCTGGAGGGGCACATTGTAAGGAGTCCTACCCTTCCTTTGTCTCTTACATTCTTTCTGCCACCTCTTCCGCATTAGACTCTGAGCCTTGGAAGGTGTGATTGAGATGTTACTCAGTACTCCAGTCACTTCTTTCTAGCACTATGACACCTTCTGAATCATCCCAAGGTCACTGCCATCTGAAAAGAGAACATTCTCTACCCAAAGTGACAGTAGCGTTAATATAAGGGTATTAATATTAAGAGAAGTGCTTACTGGGCAGTTTGGTAAGCATAGTATACATTTTTCCAGACATCAGCTAATGTTACACCCCTAGGGCTCATGACTACCCCTGTTTTAAGTTTTCAGTAGAAGAATAGATTAACAGAGGTGCAAAGGCCTAAAGTGAGGTCAGGGGAAGAGACTGAGTAAAGGAAAGGTGGAGGGAGGGCTAATCAAAATCTAAGAGGATGCAAATAAATCATTTGGAATCCTCTGGTTTCAGATAATGGAACACTCAGGAGCCATAGATCGTTGTTAGAAAATTTTCAGTGCCAGGGATGGGAAACCTCCAGTGAGTTGTTATCCAGGGAGGTCCCAGATGCCCCCAAAACATTATAGGCCATTGCCGAGGCCCTTGGTTTCCCACCTGGAATAGATGGTAAGACCCTATTGCTGAACACTCCACATACTTGGGCTGCAAGGCCACTGAGAAATCCTGCTGGAACTGAACTGATAACCTCCTCCATGTAGACCAGCTGACAGAAAGCTGGAAGAAGCCATTCTACATGTAGTTCAATTGGAGAAAGAGATACCACCAGTGAAGATACTCAACAGTGGACACTGCAAGCCTTATATTTGGCCAGCCAGGCCAAATGAGCCAACAGGTGCAATCGTGGCACGTCTGTCATTGTGGAAACCAACTGCCCTCCAACTGAACTGGAGGCCTGCTCCATGGGAGGGAATACATCCCTGATACTGAAAACTTAAAACACATCTTTTTTCTTACTTGGTTGATTGTGTGTCTAGGCACACTATTTTCTTCCCATCAAATGGTATGCATTTTTTTTTTGCTCTCACATAGGTTATTTGGGTGTCTGTGAGCAAGTATGGACCTCTGACATCATTTATGTATGTGTTCCCAGGGGACAATTTCTCTTGAAATTTCTTTTCCATATTATTCTTGTGTCCTCAGTTTTCTCTCTCTCTCTCTCTCTCTCTCTTTTTAAATTTTTTTTTGTTCATTTTTTATTTATTTATTTGAGAGCGGCAGACTAGAGAGAAAGACAGATAGAGGGAGAGAGAGAGAATGGGTGCTCCAGGGCTTCCAGCTTCTGCAAACGAACTCCAGACGCGTGCGCCCCCTTGTGCATCTGGCTAACATGGGACCTGGGGAACCTAGCCTTGAACCGGGGTCCTTAGGCTTCAGAGGCAAGCGCTTAACCGCTAAGCCATTTCTCCAGCCCTCTCTTTTTTTTTTTTGAAGGTGGGCATTGCCTGCACAGCTAGACAGATCCCTCATCTGCAGTGACTGCTGGGGGATGAGCACTAACCTCACTCTGAGTAGCAAATGGTAGGTCTTCTTCTGTCTGCTGGAAAAAAAAGTGTGGCTCTCATAATTTTATTGCCAAAGAAATATTTGTCATGGCAAGAATTTATGTAACTCTGAACAGCCACTGGGTGCGTCCTGTTAATCTTTTTTGCTTTCAGTGCTCCAATGACATACCGCCTAATGAGGGTTTTGCTCTACGCTCATTTGGAGATGGTGTTTGGTTCTCCTGACACGATTGATTGAGCCTTCAAACTCTCTGGTGATTTCTAGGCATATTTATTTTAAACCCTCAAGATGTTCCTTTGTGTCAGGAATTGTCCCCCTGCTTAACCTCATGCTCAATTACTCCAGTTGTGTGGGCTGGCAGAAATGCACTTGTGATATTCAAATCTTAGCAATGCTGAAATGATTTAATTGAAATCCACAGATATCTTCGAGTGCTTACTGTAAGCAAAGTACAGTGCTTGTCCCCACAGAATCCAGAAGGTACGGTGAGGTATATGCCTCACAGAACACAACTGATTAAAATTGGAAAATAAAATAGAAACTTTGCTTGACATTATGATTAATGTAGACCAGCATTATAGGTTAGACTTTGCAGCACAAAACCTCACAAGTGAGGTTGGAGGGTAAGGCATGGAAGTCACTGGCGAATTTTCTATATTCCTTGATTGATTTTCTTTCTGCTTTCCTTGTAAAAGAGACAACAGGATGTTGTCCTTAAGAGAACTGGTCCTGGGACTTCTCCAGTTGAGCACATCTCTAATATTCTCTGAAATTTAGGTTCTTCTTGGAAAAAAAAATGAGTTGACAAAACAATTTTGTTTAGATGTTAATTTGGGGGTCTAAATAAGTGTTACATGCAGTTATAGTACAACTTAACAATAATGATAGCAATCATATTATGATGGTGTTCCACTCAGGTATACCTGACACTCCAGTCTCCTGATTTAAAATAGTTTTGTGACTTTCATTTTTAATGAAGTTTGCATATAAAACATGCATTATGCCACTTTCATATATGTGTCATTATACTTTATTCTCAGTTCTTTAGCTCCCTGGCTAAACTTTCCCATCTTCCCCTCTTCCCTCTCCCTGCTCTGGCTGGTTCCTTTCCATCCTACAGACCTTTTGCCCTACTACTTTCATTTTTTGGAATATTTTTATTATTTATGTACACAGTGTGTATACAGCCATGTTGGTATCATTGTTAGCCTCCTCCCTGTCCTCTTCCCTCTGGAGGGACCCTCCTTGTTGGGGAATGTGGGTCATGCTTTGTGGGGTTAGCCATCAATTATGGGTAAGAGGCAATGTCTCTGTGCATAATGTCCCAGTAGGTGGCTCTGACAATCTTTTTGCCCCCTCTTCTGCAAATTTCTCTGAGCCATGTTGGGTTCATTGTAGGTCTATTTCAGTGATGAGGTCTTGGGAGTCTCTGTGTCTTTAGATCTCTGCTTTGGTAGGAGTTGAGTGTTCTCTGTGTCTATCTCCTTCACCTTTGTGCTGGTACCAGGTTCACCAATAAAGCAGCGCTCTTGTTCATTTCCCCTATTACTCTTGGTTTCAGCTGGGGCCTGGTGAGATGCGATGGACTGATTCTGTCCTTGGGATCTGTGTCCATCTGCAAAAGAGAAGCAAATTCTCCAACGGAGAGTGAAGTCAGCACCAGATAAATGGGATAGCCATTATTATTTCAGAGAGAGTTTAATAGGTGCAGGCCCTCTTGTAGCCCACAATTGGCTCCTGCTTTCTTATTATACGTTTTATTGCCCTCTCTCTTCTCCACCTCCCTTAAGATCTCTTCCTCTCACAATCCCTTTCTAGTTTCATCACCCCCCTCCCCACACACACACATACCACCACAACCACTATCACCACCACCACCAACAACAACTTTGGATCTTTCTTATCAGTAAGTTGGCTCAGAAATATAAATCCATCCTTCCATTAATCCATTTACCATTTATTTGATAAGCATAATTTTGAAGCCAGAGGTTTTGCAGTTAGAGTTACAGTGATAAATTGAGAGTCTGGGAAAGAAGGAACAAGATCAGTGGTATAGAATTTTGGAATTTCGTGGAGCAGTAAAATTGTAAAAATAAATTTGGGGGCTGATATGTGGATGACAAGATTTTTTTTTTTTTAACCAAGAAAGAACAAACTTTCATTTTTGTGTTACTATGCTTTAGTGCCCCACACAGTAGGGGGAAAAAAGTAATAGAATAAATTTATCTTTAAAGTTAAGTAAATTTGTGTTGAGCAAGAGCTACCTATGTTTACCTCATACCTAATAGGAAGTCAATGCGAATCTGTTGAAGGAACACACCATTCTTCTCAGTTTTCTCAGACTTCTGCAGATCAATGAAGCCTTTTACAGATTAGCATGTAGGAATGTGGGTGATCAGTTTCTCATTGTGGTTACAGTCTGCAGATATCATTCATTTCATGTATTTTCAAGGTTAAAGACCAAACAAAGCAGAACATGAGACACAGCAGTGTAAGGTTATCTGATAACAAAATGTGGTGAACGGTATCCAAATTAAAAAAAAATATATATCATGGGGATAAGGCTGTGAGTATCCTTTTACACATTATGGGAATGAGTTTTATTTCATAAATCAAAATGCTTATGAACTTTGTGATCCCTACATGCTTTGTGGTGGAGAGTTATATTTCCAAAAGTTTAAACGGAAATGTTATAGCTAACAGTTAAATCTCTAGGGACGCATGCTGTTTGTGTTCAGTACAGATAGTCCGACGGGGCCGTGGAGGTATAAATTGAGGGAGATTTTCTTCAACGAGATCATCTTTTATCAGTGCCCTTTGTGCGCTATGATCCGGTTTTCCAGGAAGGTTACTATTTTCTCTGCTTTTATGCTTTATCTTTCTAGCACACAACTAGACAGGACTTAGGTCAGCAGGGTGCTTCTCCCTGAGGCTTATTCAATACCATGGTGTGTGTGTGGGGGGGTACATTTTCTTTTAATTTTAACCAAGGCTGAACTTTTTTTTTTTTTTTTTTTGAGATAAGGCTCACTATATACCTGGTTTCAAACTTACTGTGTAATCAAGGATGACCTTGGATTTCTTATCTTCCTCCTGCACTCACGTCCTGAGTACTGGAATTACAGGAACAGGCTAGGCCACTGTGCCTGGTGTCGTGTGGTAGTGTAGGTCCAACCCAGCCCCTCTTGCACCCTAGGCAAGCAGTCTACCAGCTGAGCTTTATCCCCAGCCCTGAACAATCATTTAAGTAGTTTTATTCCATTGGCCAAGAAGATCTGAATGTAACTGAACCGATTTTACAAGACTGGAAGTAATGACATTTCTCTGCCCCAAATGCAATCTATCGACCTACAAAGAATGCAAGAGAGCCTTTGGAAGTGGCTGGGATTTGAAGGGCAGCCGTTAGTGTGGGAATAGCAGTATGAAAGAGTGGGCCTCTTTGCTGAGGAGAGGCCATGCAAACTTGGGTTCTCTGGGACTGAAGGGTCTGACTGATAAGGTAGTCCATTTTCGGTTGTAAAAAATGACCACTGATGGAACTCTGAGGGCTACTTCTTCAGGTCTGCCTAAAATAAGCAGTGACCGACTCCAGAAGACAGCGTTATGGAAGTCCATCTGAATGACAACTCGGCTTCTTCCAGCGTATAGAAATGAAACTATGTCTAACCACATGGCATTGTGGGTACTAACGTTTTATTTTTTATTGAGAAGCTTCCCACATGGACATAACGCAATTTGATCATAGTCCCTTTCTGGTACCTTCTTTCGCCACCCCCCCCCCCCCCACCTTGCCCTTCCCTCTTCACAGAACTTGTCCTTTCCAACAAATTTCATTCCTGTTGAGTCTGGGGTATAAACTATGTTACCTTGATTCTCTACCCACAAAAGTAGCATCATATTTATTACCTTTTTATTGATAAGACATGAATGTATGTGCAAAACATTTTTTGTGTAGTTTTTTTTTTTCTTGTAAACATACTTTAAAAGGGACCTAAAGGGAGACTGTAATATGTGTGGTATGTTTCTTCTGCTGGGGAATTTGAAGAAGTGAAATATATTGGTAATTGAACATAGCTCTCTCCCACAAATCTTTCTTCCTCCCTCCCTCCCTCCCTCTCTCCCTCTCCCTCCCTCCCTCTCTCCCTCTCTCTCTCTCCCTCTTTATTTCTTCCTTCCTTCCTTCCTTCCTTCCTTTCTTCCCTGATAAGCAGTACAGGAAAATTGCCAAAGACAAATTCACCAAGAAACCAGGCCAAGGGCTGGAGAGATGGCTTAGTGGTTAAGCGCTTGCCTGTGAAGCCTAAGGACCCTGGTTCGAGGCTCGGCTCCCCAGGTCCCACGTTAGCCAGATGCACAAGAGGGTGCACGCGTCTGGAGTTCGTTTGCAGAGGCTGGAAGCCCTGGCGCTCCCATTCTCTCTCTCTCTCTCTCTCTATCTGTCTTTCTCTCTGTGTCTGTCTCTCTCAAATAAATAAATAAAAAAATTGGAAAAAGAAACGAAACCAGGCCAAAACTGCAGGTCAACTTTCTACTTTTTCAAAAACAGAGAGCCTAGAATATTTATTCTGTTTTGCCACATGATGCTTTTTAAAATCTAAAAAGAAAGGTAGAATTTCCATGTGATGGATGGTGGTTCAACAGACATCTAGTCTTCATTTACAAAATTTTACTAGAAAGGGGCTGGAGAGATGGCTTAGTGGTTAAGGCTCATGCCTATGAATCCTAAGGACCCAGGTTCAATTCTCCAGGTCCCACATAAGCCAGCTGCACATAGTGGCACATGCATCTGGAATTCTCTTGCAGTGGCTGGAGGCCCTGGCACACCCATTCTCACTCACTCTCTATCTCTCTTTTCCTCTCTCTGTCTCTAATAAATAAATAAATCTTAAAAATATTTACTAAAAATTTCACTAGAAAGGAGCTACCCCATGATGTTTTGAGGTGTTTTCCTGGTTTGTAATTTTTCTAGATCTGGTCATTTTGTGGTATATTTTTATGTGTCAAGCCAGGTCATACGTGTGTGCAAGTGTGCCTCCATATGTGCGTGCACACTTGTGGAATTCAGAGGATGTCCTTGCATATCATTCTCCAGGATCCATTCATCTTGTTTGAAACAGGATGTCTCACTGGCCTGGAACTTGTCAAATGGGTTAGACTAGGTCTCCAGAGAGCCCAGGGGATCCCACTGCCTCTACCTTCCCCAGTTCTGGGAGTGCAGACATTTGTCACTATGCTTGGCATGCTCACATAGGTCTTGGGGATCAAACACAGGTTCCCATGCTTCCACAGCAAGCACTTCACTCACTGAGCTATCTCCCCAGATCCACCAACCAAGATCCCTTATCCACTGCAAATGGAGGGCATAGTCAGCGACTGTCTCAAGGCCTTCTCTCCCATCACCTTGATCTCTATGCTTCCTGAGCTGGAACATTTGCAGTGTATGCTACAGAATTTTTTACCTTGTTGCCTTTTTTTGCTCCTCCCTTCATAGAACAGAGGCTGGTTTATGACCATGAACTACCCAAGGGTATACCATATTACTCTGTATTCTCTCCCCCCAACACTAGCTCAGTCTGGGCACATAGCTGTCACTCAGTGAACAGAAGATGAGCAGCTAATGTATTAAGTCTAAGAAAATGAGTCAGTTAGCATTGGGAATATATTAAGAATGTATATCAAATCTGGTGTGGTGGCACATGCATTCAATTCTAGTACTTGAAGGGAGGCTAAGATAGGAGAATAGCAGTGAGACCAAAGCAAGCCTGGGGAAATGGAACGAAACCCAGGTCAGCCGGGGCTAGTGTGAGGCCCTACTTTGAACAAAACAAACAATAAAAAAAAAATAAAGATACATTCACGTTATCATAGTTTGAATCTATTTGCAAATAAAATTTTCCTTTGGATCAGCAATTTAGTAAGACTGAATGTAACTATTTTTTAATTGTAGACTGCTTACTTGAAATTTCCTGCATATATTATTGGTACAAATGCCAGGAAATACATTAATGATACTAATATGACTAAAATATTGTGAACTCTCCCCCCCAAAAAAATAAAGAAAAAGTTTCTTGTGAAGCCTCTATAGATCTGTGTAATTTTTAGAACTATGTGAGGCTGATTAATCTCACATGTGATTTCCTACACATTCATATCTGAAAATAATTATACCAGTCATAATCTCTTCTTATCGACAGCCTGATAATAGGTTTTCCACATATGCTTCAAAGAACAGCAAAAGCTGTAAGTTTCATTTGTACTTAATCTTGAACCTAAGATTTCAAAACCTATTTGTGGTAAAAGAAATAAATATTTTTGTTAAATTTCATTTTTAAATTGTCAATCTATTGTGGAAATGTTTTTTTTTTCAAATATAATAAAATGGACTTGCGTTTTTGAGCAGTGAAAACTTTTCTTTTTTGAAAAATTTTTTAAAATAAATTGACAACTTATATTTGTGGGTATTGCAGTTACCTTTTTGTTGCTGGGACAAAATAACCAACCAAAAGCAGCTTATGGGAGGAAAAGTTGTATTTCAGTTCATAGTCTTTATGGGAAGTCTTTTCATGGCAGGGAAGAACAGAAGCTTGACATCACATCTTGTCTTAGCAGAAGGAAGGTAGTAGCAAGAATGTGCTATCTCTTGAAAGGTAAGTCCTTATTGCTGAAAACGCCACAGCCTAGAGCTGTGAAGTGACCATGGTGAAACTGACACAGAATCCTGTTCTTTCCTAGCTCTCATAGTGCTAGAAAGTGTTGTGAGAGCTGCTGGAGAATAATGTTATCAACAGATTAAATAAGCAGGGGATATCACCAGATACAAAATCAACCAGGCAAACAAGAAGTATACACTTGTGTAATAGTGGCATCTAGCTAATGCAGGTAAGCAACTGCTCATGGACTGCATATAAGACCCCCTTCATTGGGGGAGAACTCATATCTGGCTCTGGGAACCAAACCTGATTTCCTAGCATAGGAAAACATCAAGAATAGAGAGCCAGCTGTCCACCAGGAGATGGGTCACCTCTTCCTCATCTGCCCAGGGTACAGAAGTCATTACAGAGGAAGCCATGACAGGAATACTATTCTGACAGCTACCTTAAAAATTAGTTCTCGGGAAGTGGTGACAGACACTGTGGTCACTCAAACCTCATCAAAACAGAGATCCAGAAGCTACAGAGAAAGCAACACTAAATCAGATCTCTGTCTTGCTGCTAACGCTTGGGGAATATTGCAAAAGACACAGCAAAAAGACTGTAAGAGCCTCGGGGTGGTTGGAAATAGCCTGAGATTCTATGTCCCCCCACAACCCAGAGACTGACTGAGACCTCTTGGTCCCCACAATGAATACCAATAACCCCACCAAAGAAGACTCTCAGCAGAATTGGGGTGGGATGAGGAGGGTCTAAGAGTACAAACTTTTATATATATAAAAAGCAATAAGCAATAATAATAAAAGAAAGAATTTCAATATGGCACAGAAATGACTATGGTACTTCACTGTGGAACTTGCTGGAAGTCCATAGTGCCAGGGGAATCTGTGGGGCAGCTACCTGAGGGGTTATCAGGAGAATCAGGAGAAGCATCTGGGTACATGCACTTAGGACTCTAATCCTGTTCCCCCTCCTCATTTTATCTTCTGCCAGTGTCCCCAACTGCAACTTCCTTTTGGTATGAAGCAGGCCAAACCCCTCCATGGGTTGAGTGTGATATATCCATTCTCAGTCTCCTGAACTTTGCTTTTAGATTGTGAAGAGAGAATGAGGAAGTAGTATGTTGTCTGCAAACATAGAGGCCTTTCTCCAAGGGGATTTAGGAGTCATCTTTAGCAATATGTTAAAGAATATAATTAGCTTGGTGGTTTCTAAGCTACACCCCCTCCAAGGAAATATTAGTTTGATTTATTTTAGAATGTAAGAAACAGAAACCAATCCCTTCTAGCTTAAAGAGGGAATTCACTGGAAATATATTAGAGAATCTCATAAAATTAAAAGAACAGTTTAACAGCCTGGAGTTTGGAAAGAAAGGTCCCAAAACAACTCCAAGGTCCCAGCAGCTGAAAATAATTGCTCTTTCTACTTTCAATTCAGCTTCAGCAAACGCGAATCCCCAAGCCTAATGACCTGGCATAGGAAAGCGAGAGTGACTGGTCCAGCTTGGAGGAGATTGATATCCATGTGATTCTTCCACTGATGGCCCAGGACCGACTTGAGCTGAGTGTCAAGGGCAGAACAAGAAATAGTGACATTTTGTTGAACTGGGCTGCCAATGGAGAGAAGGTTACATACTTTACCAGTAGGCCAGTGTTGCTAGTAAAATTTGAGGAACTCTCCAGAAGTAGCCAGTCCTATTCTCTCAAATGATAGCTTGTTCTCTTTGGGGAATCTTCAGTGTGTGAAAAGCTAGAAATCCACTGGCATCAGATAAAGCCTGGAAATAATGAACATCTTCCTGATTGCTCTTGTCACTCTTCCCAAGGAGCTGGAAATGGTAATTAATGCAAAAGCTGTGTTTATTGACTCGTGAAATTGAGTGTGTACAGCCCTTTGATACTGGGTCTCCTTGCCGGTGAAAGTTTTGGAAGAGGCGGGAAACATATTGCTTATTAAAGACTCAATTTATTTGACAAGATATTACAACAAAGAAGACCGCATGTGTTTGAAAATCTTGGGCTTTTGTTTGCTTTGCCAAAGTAACAAGGCACAGGAGCAGATGTTTTCCTCACAGGCCTCCTCTCAAAGCCCACATACCCCTTTCACATTGTATACTGTCCTTACCAGGCCACCACAGGATTCCAAAGGTGACATTGTCTTTTTTATTCAAGGACACTAAAAACACCTGTTACTTAGAGCTCTTAGTGAAAGGCTAGGGGAGCAATTTTGTCTGACGATTTCCTCAAACCTTTCAAGAAGGCAAAAAGACATGGGGGTGAGGGTGAGGAGAACAATACCCCCTCTGAATCAGAAGGTAGGAAAGTAAGTTTATTTTATAAAGATTTTGTATGAAGGACCTCATAATTTTAAAGCCTTTTCCTCTTTTCTCAATATTTTAAGTTGTTTTGGTTTTTGCTTAAATTGACTTTTATAAGATTTTTGAACAAATATTCATCATATTGAGTATGAAAGAAACGTCAAAGTGAGGTTTTCAGGATCATTACACACATAGAAGGTACATATACACATATATACACTTCAAACCACACTCTACGTAGGTAACCATGTACCATGGCATATGAATCTACACACACACCCAGACCAGTTATGACTTCACAAATGCATGGATTCACACATGTACCAGCATCCATACATGCTGCACAGAATCACGAATACTGCCATATTGTAAAGTATATTGACTATAACAGTATTACCCTAGTGCATACATCACACAAACATACCTCACACACGTACATACTCACAGTTATATGGTTAGCACAGTCAACTTTACCAGATCTAGAATCGTCTAGAAGACAAATTCCTGGGTATGTCTGTGATGGAGTTTCTATACTGAGTTAATTAAAACGGGATGACTCATCCTAAATGTGGGTGGCACCATTCCATGGGCTGGGCTTCTGGACGGAATAAAGAGGAGATAGTAAAAGAGAAAGGGGAAGAGAGAGAGTCCTTCATCTTTCTCTCTCTGCTTCCTGACTGTGGACATAATATGACCAGGTGCTTCATGCTCAATTTCCATTCCTTCCTTACCAAGATGTGACCCAAATAAATGTGAACCAAAGTAAACCCTTTCTTCCTTCCTTAATCTGCCTTTGTCAGGTATTTTGTTGGAGCAGTAAGAAAAGTTATATGTGTGTGTGTGTGTGTGTGTGTGTGTGTGTGTATATATATATATATATATATATATATACACATTTCATCCACATATCATTCAATCAATATACATACACACACACATATATACTACATAACATGATATAATGTGTATGTATACATATATGCCATATATCATTCAGTGACACAAACATAAAACTAAAACACTTCCTTTGGTTCCATTGGAAACTTTGTATATATTGTAACAGCTCTTGCACCAGATTGTCCCAGGATCCATGACCACACTGGATCACTGAGGAGAGAGTTATAGGTATTGTATATATGCAAGTAGATGAACAGATTACTGGGGGTACAATGGCCTAAGTGAGGTCATGGAAAGAGATTGAGTAAAAGAAAGGTAGGGGGAGGGTTAATTAAAATTTGAGATGTTGTGAATAAACCATATGAAAACCTACTTTTTTGGATAATGGCACACCCAGAGGCCATAGACTATTACTAGAAAAATTTCAGTGCCAAGGATGGGATACCTTACAGTGAGTTGTTGGCTAGCGAGGTCCCTGATGCCCCCAAAACATTGTGGGCCATTGCCAAGGGTCTTGGTTTCCCACCAGAAATAGAGGGTAAGATCCTATTGCTGAAGACTCCACAGGCCCGCGCTATAAGGTCACTGAGAAATCAAGCTGGAGCTAAGCTGAAAACCTCCTCCCTGTAGACCAGCTGACAGAAAGCTGGGAAAAGCTACATTGCATGCAGCTCTATGGGAGACAGAAGTCATCAGCAATGCAAACAGTGGACACTGCCAACCTTAACTTTAGCCAGCCAGGCCAAATGACTGAACAGATGCAATAGTGGCATGTCTGTAACTATGGAAGTTGTCAATAAAAAAAGTTCAAAAAAGAAACAAAAGCAAGTTCTTGGAGAGCAGAGACTGGTGTTGCCTTGAGGGATTTTTCTCCAGTGCTTCACTCTCTTGAGCCATCTTTCTTTCCACAGGTCAGATGTCCTCTTGCTGCATGTGGAGATGAGGGAATAAGAAGGTGAAATACAGGATGGCAACCTGAGATGAAAGAACTGGAAGGAAGAGGTGGAATTTGGAAATCCCAGTTCCCATATACTATTGTTAATAAAGGCCTGAGGTTATCTCCAACTGAAAAAATTATAACAGATGAATCCATCTCGTTCCACGTTTAACTACAAGTAATAATTATCTTGAAAATGATTTTTAGAGTAAAAAGACCTGTAGAAAAACAAAAACCCGAGGTTAAGTGAAAGAAAGTGTGTGATCCTTGTCCTACACCCTGGTGAGCACTGTCATATTTGATATTCTGGCAAATGAATGAATGATACACGCCAGCAAGAAACCGTTATATGAGCATTGGAGTATCTGCTACTGTAAACATGTGACTGGGGGATCTCTGATTTGTAAATATTTATGGTAAGCAACCCTGTAACTTATGTAATGACTGGGGAATGATTCTCTGGAAAATGTTACACAGCTACATACTTCTTTAAATAGAAAACAGTGAGTTTGCAACTGAGCTGATTCCAGATTCCTTAAGTGAGGAGAGCCCACACTTGCCTAACCTGAGATCTACCCTTGGTTTGGACAAGAAGCTCATTTCAGGTGCATGGATAGCATGCCAGAAACCCCACACACCTCTGTTCTTCACCCGTGGCTCTTGAACAGTTGTCATTTGAAATCATTAATAATATATATTTTAAATTATTTATGTATTTGCAAGCAGAAATACAGAGAGAGAGAGAGAGAGAGAATGGGCACACCAGGGTTTCTATCCACTGTAAATGAACTACAGATGCATTTTTGAACCTGGGTCAGGAGGCAAGCACCATAACCATTAAGCCATCTTTCCAGGCTTGAAATCATTAATAACTTAAAACTGTACAAGTTTTTTTTTTTTTTTTTTAATGGCCAGATGACACTTTGGTACCAAAATAGAGGACTGGTTGTTTGCAAAAATCAGGTAGAATGAGATCTGCCCGTTTCTTGCTCAGTGATCTTTCTACCCAACTTTTCTTCCTCCTAACTGAGAAGCCACTTGAATCTTACATTCAGGACAGATAGTCACTCTAATGAAAGAGTCATTCCTTGAGGAAATTAAGACTATTGACCAGAGCAAAGTTGGAGGGTAATGGTAAGCTAAGATTATCTCCCTGGGCACAGTGTCATGCATCATTAAGCAGAAGATGTCTGGGGCCAAGAATCAGTACTCACTCCTCACTCATTATGGAATTTACTATCTCCTAAAAGAAGTCTCTTCCAGTTTGCATTATTAATATTTAATTTTAACCTCATTATTTTTGTAAGCTTAAATAAATATTTTAAGTGTACCCTCTGCTCCATCCTCCTAGAATTCTCACCGGATTGTCCTGCTACATTCATAAAGTTTCTTATCACCACTGGACATGAACTTTTAAAAATCTTGACTTATCCTACAGTCTTTCTGTACTCTTCCTTATCTTAACTAATTTGAGAGAGAAATTCTTTTTCATGACTAAGTCTGAATTCTTTTCCTGTGCTCACAGTCACATTTCAATCTAGCTTTTACTAGATATTACAGCATTAGTCTCATTCTCTTGTATGTTGAAATTTTCACCTTAGTCTATTTAACTGGAATGTATGTTTTGCATAAACAACTGAGGAGTAAATACTAAAATTTGACATCTGATCTTCAATGATTAGATAAATCCATATTGTTAAAATGTCCACATTTTCCATAAGTACCTACAATTTCAGTATTATCTCTATGAAAATACCAGTGGCAAATGACATCCTTAATACAGTCCAAAACATTTCCCAAAATGTGCATGGAACTATAAAAGAATACCAAGTAGCCAAAACAACCTAAGTTAAAAAAAAAACCAAAAAAACCAAAAAACAAAAAACAAAGCAGAAGACATTATACTTTCTGACCTTAAAATATTATCCAAAACTGTGACTAGAAAAACAGTATGATTTGGGCATAAAACAGATAAAATATGAAGCAGAAATACAGCTGCCTCCCCTGCGGTGGGTCCAGATAGAATGAAATAAAGAGAAAGAGGCAACATTCCTTGCTTTGGTGAGGTGTGACATTCATCTTCTTTTGCTATTGGATATGAGTCCACCTGGTGCTTGACCTTCAGACTTGAACTGAACCCCACTGGATTTCTTTTTTATTGTTTATTTATTATTTTTATGAGAGGGAGAGTGAGAGTGAGAGTGAGAGAGCGAGACCAAGAGAGTGAGAGCGAGAGTGAGAGAGAGAGGGAGAATTTGCACACCATGTCCTCCAGACACTGTGATCAAACTCCAGGCACGTGAGGCACCTTGTGTGCCTGTGCCTTGTGCACTTGTATCACCTTGTGTGTCCAGCTTATGTGGGACCTGGAGAGTCAAGCATAGGTCCTTGGGCTTCACAGACAAGCACCTTAACTTCTAAGCCATCTTTCCAGCCCCCCATAAACCAGGCTTTCTTGGTTCTGTAGTGCATATGGACTTCTTGGCCACCATAAACTGTGTGAGCCAAATCCCCAATGAACCTCCTCTTATATGTCTATATGGCCTGTTGATTCTGTTTTTCTGAAGAACCATAAATAATATTCTTCATTAACACATACACCGGGCTTTAAACCTCACAGTTAACACCAGAATTTATATCATTTTTTGATCCTGATACCTTACCCATCCAGGACTCTGTTATCTCTTTAACTCTGTTTCTGATGTACATATAAAACTCTGTGAGTTCTGAAAGGAACTTATTCCCTGAATTTATCATCTTTTCCCCATGGTCTCCAGGACCAATATTAAAACTTATAAACTACTTTAAATTAAATCTTCCATGCTTTAAAAAAACCCATCATAGTCTTAATTAAATAGTTCAAGAAGGGAGGTTGATGGGAATGAAAAGCTTTATTTCTCAAACAAAAGGACCACTTATAGAAAACAGATGTATAAAGAAACACGCTTACACAGCTCTTTGTGGCATTCGGCAATGTTATCTGCTCTTTTATGGAGCTACTCTGGTCATTCTAACAATGGCTCCAGTTTTCCTTCTAATGGCCTATCTGCCTTTTGTCTGTTTCCATTCCTCTTCAGGTGGCTTAAGTATTGGAACTCCTGGTGGGTTTTATTTTGGCACAAATCTATTTCAACACTGTATACTCCCTCTAGAAATTTTAACCCTATTTTTTTGTCTTTGTTTCATACACATGAAGGTGTGCCCTACACAGACACACACACACACACACACACACACACACACACACACCACCCCTGTCCATCACACACACATACTGCTGTCAGTACCAGCCTTTCCTAAAATACAGAATCACCTCCAACCGACTGCCTTCTCAGTATTTAAATGCTCAACTTTTAACTCATTTCTTTTTCAACACCCCCCTTCCCAGGTGCTTGTACATTTTATAAGCTGTTCCTGCTATATTCTCCTTACACACTCAGAAGTGCCGAGCACTTTGCTTCTAACTGAAGGCTTTCAGGCCCTCTGGCCTCTTCATTTCTAGTGCCTTAATCATATCTTACCCGGAGAACTACAATACCAACTTCTCCCTCTATTCCTCTCCCTGCCCTACCAACCCCCCAACATATCCAGTCACTGAGGTAGACTGTTCTAAAACATGTCTTACATTATTACTCTCTTTTAATTCTCTAGTAGATTCTATTACTTTTAATATAAAGGGCCTTAAGCTTGGTACAAAAGTGTTCTGTGACCTGGTTCTTCCTATTTTTTTAAGTTGTATCTACTGCAAATTCTTGCTCTGCAGTGCCTTGATATTCAGAAATTACAAATTTTTGTCCTCTCAGGCACCATATAGTGTTAACTCCCCTATAATGGTCATCATGACGACCTGAATGTCTGCATCCTCTCAAATTCATATGTTGAAATTCCAACCCCCAAGGTGAAGATACTGAAAGATGGAGGTTTGGAGAGGTGATTAGGCCTTGGGGACCAATCACTCACAGATGTTATTGCTGTCCTTATTAGAGAGGTCCCAGGAGCTCCATCTTCTCTCCACCATGTGAGGATACAAGTTGTCCAAAGCAGACAGTACCCAGTGCATTGAGCTTGTGACTTTCCAATATCCAGAACAATGCCAAATAAATTTCTACTGTTTGTAAGCCAGGTTGCCTAGTGGTCCTTTATCACAGCAGGCTGAGTGGACTGAGGTGGCTGGGTAGCATCCTTTCTGTATGGAATATTCATTTCTTGTCCTTTCCATCCCTATGAGTTGGAGTAGATTCTGCACCTCATTGTACAATATTCAAGTCTGAAGAAAATTCTTCTCAAAGATTATTCTGGTTCCGTGGCTGTGGTTCTAACTACAAGACTGTGAGGTATGGAGTTGGGATTTCTACACTCACAGAAGGATCTGATAGGCACAGTTGCCCATCTGGAATCCCAATACTCAAGGGTCCAAGGCAAGGAATTGACAAGCTGGCTAGCTAAACTAGCTGAATTCATAAGCCCCGGGGCCACATACAAGGCTCTGCCTCAGTAAATAATGTAGAGAATGATTAAGAAAGATACCAGACATCACACTCTGGCCTTCATACTCACCTGTACATGTGTGCCCACATACATGTGGACACACATGCATGCACACCACACAGACATACATGTACCAATTTTTTTCTAATTCCTGAAATTCCCCTCTGTAATTGTGCTCCATGCTCTAGTGTACATAACATACTATATTAATTTTATATCATGAAGACTGATTATTTAAGAAGTTGTGCCAATGTCTTTCTAATGAAAATGAAAAAAACAAAAAACCAGAGGAAAGGAAAGTATAGAATGAGTCTGAAAGGAAAGAATCATAGAGAACAGCACAGGAAAGAAAGTTTATGATTTATAACTCTGATATTTGCTAAAACAAAAAATTTAAATTCCAGTGTTCCATTCTGAGAAAGACAGGGATTGTCTATATATCTTTTAAAATATTTTATTTATTTATTTGAGAGAGAGGGAGAGGGAAAGAGAGAGGGGAAGAGGCAGGGGGGAGAGAGAGAGAGAGAGAGAGAGAGAGGGAGAGGGAGGGAGGGAGAGAATGGGTGTGTCAGGGCCTTTGGCCACTGCAAATGGATTCTAGACACATGGTCCACAGTGTGCATCTGGCTTATGTGGGTACTGGAAAATTGACCCTGGGTCATTAGGCTTTATAGACAAGCACCTTAACTGCTAAGCCATCTTTCCAGCCCCAGATTCTCATTTTCTTATGTATTTGAAAAACTGATTAATCAGAGCAGTAGCTCAATCACCATGTTTAACTTGTAAGTTTAACATTTGTTAGAAGAAATAAACAGGTTTTACTCCACCTGTTGGTTAGAATCAGCCTTTGTTATATACCTCACTCAGTGCAGGGACAGTATTATAACACCAGATAAAGGAAACATTAGCATTTCTAGCTCATATTAAATGTATTTTGATAGTATATGAGAGTAATAAGTAATTTTTAATTTTTAATCTGTTCAATTTTATTTTTTGTATTTTAATGACATCCTTGATCTTTCTGGATAACTGTGTCCCATCAAATTTTGTACTATTTTCTTGGGGGAAATGATTAAGGATTGGGCGGGGGCAATTCCTCACTATGGCAGAAGTTCACAGTATTGTGAATTAGTGAAAGCATGAGTTGAAAGGGGATTCAGTTCGATGAGGCAGGCACAGTTCTAAATATTTTTGCCATCTCTTCAATCAGGACAAGGGTCCAGTTCTTAAGAGGGCTGTAATCTGATTGGGGAGATGGCATAAAAATGCATAGAAAGATGAATAGCACCACGGGGAATCAAAATGAGTGCTCTGGACAGAAAACGCTTCAGATTTCAGAACTGGGAGAAGTGGTTAAAAGCTGGAACTTAAGTAGATCTTGGAAGCAGTGAAGGGGAGTCTTCAGCAGTGGGGAGCAACAGGTCAGAAGAGGAGGCTATCATTTGGGCATGATGAACAACTTCTAGAATTGTGGCAATAGTTGTATAACTCCATGACTGTAAAAGAAAAAAATCCATTGAGTTATATATTATCAAAAGGTGAAGGCTATGGCATATGAATTATATCCCATAAGGCAGCTATATGAAATATGTCAGTTATTGTCTTGATGCCCCATGAAGAAACGGAAACTGCTGCAGCCATATCTTCCCACCTGCCTTCTGTAATAGAGATATTGTCAGTGCTTAACTTCATAGTTGAGTTCACAAACCACTATACTTGCAAAAGGCCAAATCCAAAAGGTCATAGGTGATTGTATGTCCTGTACAGTTCTTGAATCATTGAGAATGATATAGGGACCAGTTAGACATGATGTCTCCTCTCTTCAATAAGAACATGAGAGAAAAAAATTAAGGGTTGGAGAGATGGCTTAGCAGTTAAGGCACTTGCCTGTGAAGTCTAAGGATCCATGCTTGACACTCCAGATCCCATGTAAGCCAGATGCACAAAGGTGAGGCAAGTGCAGAGTTGCACATGACCACTAGGTGGTGGGAGCGACAGAAGGTTGATTTCAGTAGCTGAGGCCCTGGCATTCCAATTCTCTCTGTCTCTCTCTCTCTCTCTCTCTCTCTCTCAAGCAAAAAATATTAAAACATTTTGAAATGCCATGTTTAAAAAGTGACCTGCAATATTTATCCTTTCATCAAAGTTTTCTCCTCTCATTCTTCTAGCCTCATTAGCTGCCATTAACCTGCATGTTGCCTCACATTCCCTGTGCTGCAGTCTGAACATCCTTCAACATGCATGTGTTGAAATAGGATCCCCATTGTGATGGGAACTGTTGAAACATAATGAAGTTATGAGGGTAGCGTCTACATATATGAGGGTAAGTCCCTGTTAAAAGAACCAGAGGAAATTAGCATAAGTCCTTTGGCCTTCCCTCATGCCCTGTAAGGATGGAGCAGTCATCCCTTCTTGGGGGCAGAGAAAAAAATGGCCATCCTGTGAATGAGACCTTAGATTCTTGCCAGATACTGAGCACCACAATATCATTTCCCCCCATATTTTATTGACAATTTTCATACAATGTAGTTTGTTAATCATAATCCCATATTATTACCTTTTGTCTCCCTTCCTTCATTCCCCTTTCTCCTTTCCAGCTAGTCTCCCTTCTACTTTGGTATCCTTTTGAACTCTTCCACCATCCATGACAAAAATGTAGATGGGCCCAATATCATGCAGATCTTATAAAAGCAATGAGAATAGGTGTGGGGTCATAAATGAAAAGGCCAGTTCCTGTCTAGAAGACAGTGTTTCAAGCACTCCTCCCCATCCCCTGATACTTTTTTTTTTTTCTCTCACTCTGCAATGTTCCTTGTACCTCAGAAGACATGGTAGAGATGTCTTATTTAGTGCTGAGAACTTCACAGTCACTTACTCTCAGCATTTTGATGAGTTTTTGAGTCTTCCTATAGTGACCACCATCTAAAAGGCAGAAGTCTGTCTGGTTAAAAGTGAGAACAGCACTTGTATATGGCTATAAACACATTTAGAGGGCAACTTCATGGTCATGGCATATTCATTTAGCCCAACAGTAGCAGGAGCTTCCTTCCTAGAGTCCTCTTAATCACAGGCTTTTGGTTAGGCTTCCATTATCAGGCATGAATTCTATATCACCCCCCCTGCCTGACATGGAAAATGTCTATAATCCACAGAGCTCCCATAAACACTAGCCACTATCACACTAGTAGGCACATCTTGCCTGCTTGCAAACCCTAATTTTGGACTTCCCAGCCTTCAGAATCATGAAAAGTGAATTAATTACTCAATCTGTGCAGTCTTTTGCTAAAGCAGCACAAAGGAATGTGGACACCATGCTTGCTTCTTAGGTCTTCTGTCACTCATGTAACCAGTTTTTGGTATTAAACATATTTTGAGGGGCATTACATTATATTTAGACTCTTAAACTGACACTGTATTAATACAATAAATGTGGTTGAAAGAACATATTTGGTAAATGCAGAACTAAAAAAATTCTGGAGTCAGTAATGACAAAAGGAATACAAGAAGTGGAAGCAATTAGTGAACATCGTATGAATTTGATTTTAGGCATGCAAAATTTGGGAAAATGTGTTGGTGATGAATGGATGGATGAAGATACAAGAAGAGTATCGGGACTATAAGTACAGAGTTTGAGATTTGTTTCTATAGAAATGACCCTAAAATTGAAATAATAGCAAAAGCTGACAAGGAAGAATATATATGCCATGAAGCAAAATGAAAGACATGTGAAGAGCCATTAGTGTGTCCTGTTATGAAAACAGTAAGAGGTGAGAAGGAGTTTCTAGTCACAGAGTTAGGGAGGGTCTCTGTTTAGTAATGAGGGAAACATCATAGAAACTAGGAAAGAAAGACCAAGAAGAGACAATCACTCAATGGAAAGGCAGGTTAGTCAGGGAAAGAGAGACTGAGAACATTTACTGAATACTTAAACACTGAATTCTTAGACTATGGTTGGGCTGGGCCGATGGCTCAGTGGGTAAAGCACTTGCCAAGTAAGCATGAGGGCCTGAGTTTAGCTCCCCAGCGCCCATGTAAATGGCAGGTGAGCATGGCAGCCCGACTGCAATCCCAGCACTCCAGAGACAGTGACAAGGGATTGCCAGGCTATGATGGCTAGACTAGCTGAATCAGCAAGCTCTGTGCCAAGGGAAAGGCCCTATCTCAGTAAATGCTGTGAAACATGATTGGGTAAAACACTTGATATTTACATGCCCACTTGTGCAGACACACTGGAACACATGCATATACTCCATGTGCACGTGTAAGAAATGAACACTGTTGAGCTTGAAATCTCATTAGTAGAGTAATAGCTGATCACATGTTGCGAAATGATTAAGTAGATATGAAAATACATTGAGTTTAAAAGTATATAGAGGGCTGGAGAGATGGCTTAGCAGTTAAGCGCTTGTCTATGAAACCTAAGGACCCCTGTGAGAGGCTTGATTCCCCAGGACCCATGTAAACCAGATGCACAAGGTGGCGCATGCATCTGGAGTTCGTTTGCAGTGGCTGGAGGCCCTGACGTGCCAATTCTCTCTCTCTGTATCTGCCTCTTTCTCTCTCTGTCTGTTGTTCTCAAATAAATACATAAAAGTAAATAAAAGAAATTCAAAAAAGTATATAGAGTTGATTTTATTATGGTAATTATCCCAGCAATGAAATGAAAGACAGTTAGTGTAGGAGCTAGAAAAGTTAAGGTAGATATATAGAATTATTAATTATTTGTTATCATTTTAGGAAATGCAGTATGTGTTAACTTTACATATAAGCAAGACAATCAGTTTATAAGGAGTAAGGGTTATTTTGGCTCATGATTTTAAAGGCTTTGGTCCAAGGTCATTTAGTGGCATTGTATATCATGATGGGAGTAGAGATAGCTTTTTACCTAATGGTGGCTGGGAAGTAAAGGAAAGAGAAAGAGGATGGGGCTGGTGTCCCATACATAACTTTTAAGGGTCTGTCTTTGGTCACCTAACTTTTTTCCACTAGGTCCCACCTCTTAAAGGTTTTACCACCTCTCAATAGCTCCGTGGACTGTGAACAAACTGTTCAACATGTGGGCCTTTGGGGTACACTTATGTCAGTCATAACACAAGTTCTACATGTGTTTATAGACAAGAAGAACACGCCAATGGACATTGAATGCACGGAAATGACAGAATCACAGTACAAAATTCTGGGAATATGAGCAAGACAGATGAACCATGGGCATCAACTAAGAAAGTGATTGATTGGCAAGGATAAGGGTTTATTCCTTGATAAAGGAAGGCTTGAGAAGCAGCAGGTGCAGGAGAAAAGAAAATAGCAATGGATTGCCCCACAGAAGAGCCAACACAGAGCGTTCTAAAGGAAGTCCATGCCATTGGTTGACTGCCAAAGGTAGGAAAAGTTTCTGTGGGTAGAGGCAGGCCTAAGATGACATCCTCTGATATCTTAAGTTTAAGTAAAACAAAGTCCAGCAGATGGTTGACAACGTCACACTAACTCTAAGGGAAGCAGATGTATATCATGAGTCAAAAGGGGAAAGTGAAGCTGGGTGAGTGAGAATTCCATGGAAGATAGATAGCATACGAAACAGCAAAAGCTGAGGACTGAACGTAGCACCACATCTGCGATGGGAGAGGAATTGGAGCTGGAGAATACGCAGCTATGAAGAATTCCAACTCTTCCCTCAGGTGGAGGGTGGCAGTGCTTTCTCCTGAAGTGAAATCCCCCCAACTCCCATACTTCACAAATGGAGCTCCATTTTCTCCCTACCCTGCACATTTGCATGCCTAATAGACATCTTTGCAGAGCACTCTGAATGGCCCTAATGTTTCCTCACACTTAAGAAGATGAGCCCATTCACAGGAGCACACGAACTGAAAGAGAAATTTCTGTAAATGGTCCGTAATAGGCACATTCATGGGCGACAAAGCACACTGAAATTTCTTAGGCTTGTATGCAGAAGAGCCAAGATAGATACATTTGGTTGCTGAAAGAAAGAAAATATGCTGTCACTATTGTCAAGACTTCAAATTTTTTTCTTGACAATTAGAAACATGACTTTTCAGTTCGGATCCTTTTGACATAGATGACTGAACGGAAAGGGTCTCTTAGAAATTCATCTTGGCCCAAGAGAATACCATAGTAAGTATTTTTCTAAGACAAATGTCATGTAAGTGAGAATGGATGTTCTAATCATGTTACAAACTCCTGACAGCATAGAAAGTCCCTGTTGCTCTCAGTTGACATATTCTTGAAGCAGTTAGTAACTTGCTAATAATTATTTCCCATCCTCAATGGAGTCGAGCCAAATTGCTTGGATCAGGGGCCAATCACATCGATGTAGGTAGAGGTAGGAATTTTGGTAGTTTCACATGATAAACTTTTTGAAATAGCAAAGCTCTGGGCTCATCCCCCAGAACACACTTCTCTAACTGGAGCCAACTGACATTTACCTCAGGATGCCTCCTCAGAACAGTTCCAGGGATCATATACATTAATATGGAACTTTCCACTTGGAGGAAGATTCTGCATATAAATACTTATAAACATCTAGATGTTTCTTTAAAAGCCATCTAGAAATCCCTATAATTCACTAGGTAATATTCCAGTGTAAGAATGAATCTTAATCACATTAGCCGATACTTCTTGGAAGAGCTCGTTTCCCCTCTCTCCTTTCCATTCTCACTGGCATATGTGACACAAACCACCAGTAAGACTCTGAAAATCACTTTTTATTGTCTCCTCACTTTTAATCATGCTCATGTACACTTGGTTTTTCATATTGCTCTCGGAATGACCTTTTAAAGGCACAGATGAGGGGAGGGGAGATGCTCAGTGGTTACAGGAACTTGCTTGCAGGCCTGCCTGCCTGAATTTAATGCCTCAGCGCTCACATAAAGCCAGACACATGGTGGCACACATGCATCTGTGATCTCAGAACCTCTACAGCAATGGGAGGTGGAGCTAAAAAAATCCAGAAGCTCGCTGCCAGCTAGACTGGTATGCATGAAGTGAATTGTCCAAAACAAAATAACCATGGAGATGCTGTGTCAAGTGGGCTGGAGGAAGAGGACAAACTCCACATACATGTGGGACACACACACACACAGTTAGTGACATTCATTCCTTAATAAAAAGATCTATTGGACTTCATTAGATGCCAGAAATCTTGCAGTAATAAGAATGAGTCCAGTGAGATGGAAACACAAAGAATCACACTAAACCACACATGAATAAGAATAAAAGAATTTGATCCACTTGGAATGTCAGGAAAGGAGAGTGTGAGGAAGTGATGTCAGAGGACAGTTGTGACAGAAGGTAGCTTCATCAGACAGAGAGGGGGCAGCTATGGGACAGAGCTGAGGATAGGGGTACGCAAGAGGAGTTGAGAGGAGGCCAGTATGGCTGAAACCTAGAGGGGGCAGGAGAGAGAGAGGGCTGAACTTTGGGTTAAGAAGCAACAACCAAACTACATAGGAGTCCATGGGCCTCTGTGAGGTGTGTGTGTGTGTGTGTGTGTGTGTTTTCTCTAAGAGCATATTTTTTTAAAAAAAATTGTTTATTTTTATTTATTTATCTGAGAGCCACAGATAGAAAGAAGAAGGGAGGGAGGGAAAGAGAGAGACAGAGATACAGAGGGAGAGAATGGGTGTTCTAGGGCTTCCAGCCACTACAAACAAACTCCAGATGCATGCGCCCCCTTGTGCATCTGGGTCCTGGGGAACTGAGCCTCAAACTGGGGTCCTTATGCTTCACAGGCAAGTGCTTAACCACTAAGCCATCTCTCTAGCCCTGCATATTTTAAATTTTACAGTTTTCAAGCATGGCAAGGATGGGATTCGATTTGTATTTCTACTTCTCTGGCACTGATTTGAACATTATATTGGAGTAAAAATATTGCACAAGGGAGACCAAGATAGTCCTTTGCCACCAGAGTGCAGAGGAGAAAGAACAGCAACTTGGACGAGGGGCTGACAATAGTCACAGACAGAAATGGATGAGCTGGACAGAGGGTGTGGAGTGGATGGGTGAAGAACACTTAATACTAAGGATGCTGCACATATTCTTGGCTTAGGAGCCAGAGCAGATGATGGTGACATTTTCTGGAATGTGCCAGCCAGATAAGAGCTGTGGGAAACTGGATGGAGAGTTCAGATGTACTGAGCATAAGGTGATTTTGATAGTTCCAAGTATAAATATGTTCACTGGTTCCCTATGGCCCAGAGAACTAAATAAACTTCCTCAGCACCTCTGTGACTAACAGCCCATGCTTCCTATGTCTTCCCCATGTGTTCCCCAGACTTCAGCTACCGCATTCATAGGCATGTCCAGAGTGCCCCAAATATCTCACACTTTCATAGCTGGCTCCATACTCTGACTTCTGCTGGGAAGATAGTTTTTTGTTTTTGATTTTTCTCTTTATTGCCTTCAGGAAAGTTTATTTAACCATTCCATTCATCAAGACCCAGTTTAAACAGAATCTCTGGAAAGAGGTCCTTCTAGTTTCAACCTCTGTAATTAAAAAAAAAAAAAGTCAGTCTATTACTGCTTTCCATTAAGTTGTGAGTGTCTACAGTTTGAAGCTAATTTTATACATTTTTTGTGACTCTGTATGTGGCAGTCTATAAAGAATTCAATAACAGACAGAATATGCACAAAAATAAATAAACTTTTAAAATGTGCTCTTGGAAAAACACGCACACACACCTCACAGAGGTCCATGGGCTCCTGTGTAGTTTGGCTGTTGCTTCTTAACCCAAAGTTCACCCCTCTCTATCCTGCCCCCTCTAGGTTTCAGCCATACTGGTCTTCTCTCTTGAAAATATATATTTTTTTAATTTGGAGTATTTCTAGTTAAAATAACTAGGAAACCCTGATAAGACTCAAATATCAGAACTCATTGAAGATTTAAATTAATACTAAAATAAAATATTGATCAATGTTTGGTTCCCTGATTGATCACAAGTAAAAACCCAAGTTAAAGAGCCATAGTATTTTTCATTAGAAGCACTGAATATCATCTTCACATGATCATGAACTAAAAATCAAAAACAATATTAAAGCACCACTTAAAACATGTGCATTTCTGATTATAGAAATGCATGGTATAGTCAACTGGTACTATTAGAAAAAAGTATAAAAACATAAAATGTAAATAAAAATATAACCACTAAAAGTGATGCTTTTAATATTTTATTTGTACCTAACTCCAGTCTTTTGTCTGTATAAGCACATACATAAGCTTTTCTTATGGAGAAAAGCCTTGGATACACAAACAGACAGTTTGCTAAGCCGCTTTGAAACCTGCCACAGAGTCATTCAGTGTCAAAACTGCATAGAAGATGCATGGCAGTGGGGTGATGCGTGCCTCTCAGCAGATGGGTGGTAGAGGCAGGAGGGGCTGATGTTCTGCACTGTCTTTAGGTACCTAGCAAGTTCCAGGCCAGCCTGGATTATATTTGTTTGTTTGATGTCACAAACAAGTAAAAAAAAAGTAAACAACAAACAAACTGCATGGAATATTCTTTATGTACCTTTAAAGCATGCACAGTCCATTTACACCTTATAAGAGGCTAGAGATAGGATTATCCAGGGGCAGGCCAGCTCTTTGCTCCCTGCAGAAATGCATGCGCAAGGGTAGCACTTACAGTCAGGCATGGAAGGAGGTATTGTAAAAAAGACTTTTAAAGACACATGTTTAATCTTCATGGCCTAAGCTGTGGGTTCAACATGATGTTTGACAGGCAGCTTTGCTGTGTGGGTTACCATTCAGATCCCAGGAACTATGCCCTTAGCTACTGGACCCACTGAGTCATACTCTGAGTCAGGCTGCAATTCTTCTAGTAGGTACCTCCTCAAAGAGGTAAGTGGGAGTTCAAGTGATCACTAAGAACGTGCTTGGCCATTACTGGGTTTCTAAGACACAGTGCCACTGAAATGCATACAAAATGTTGCCCCTCTTCTCTAAATATTTAGGCATCTCTTAAGATTAATGGACAAAATGGTGACCACAATATATAAGGTACCCATAAAAGCATGTGTAGATTATATGAAATTCTAGCAGCTGCATGGAATGCCACACACAAAAGAAGCTGAGAATCACTAAATTATTTATATCTTTCATTGGTGAGATTTTCATTTACACTTTATATTTTAAATGCTTATATATATTATTTTTTGCTAGTGGACATAAACCCTTCATTTCTACAATCAGAAATAAACATGCTACAGTCGGGCGTGGTGGCATACGCCTTAATCCTAGCACTCGGGAGGCAGAGGTAGGAGGATCGCTGAGAGTTCAAGGCCACCCTGAGGCTACATAGTTAATTCCAGGTCAGCCTGAGCTATAGTGAGACCTTACCTCAATAAACAAAAACAAAACAAAAAAAAAAAACAAAAAGAAATAAACATGCTATAAATGCATTTTTAATATTGGGTTTGACTTTCAGCTTGTGATTTTTTTATATATCCACAAAATTAGACATTTGTGGATATGCACAAAGCTCTATTTACATAGGCATATAAATATAATGCATGAATAACTACATACATTTACATACATACTCACTCACATTCATACAACTCAAAAAAGTAGGCTTTTGTTTTAGATCATTTGTCAGAATTATTTTTATTTATTTTACAGAAGCTTTTAAAATCCTAAATATATTTAGTTTATGTTTTGTTTAATTATACAAAAATGTCAGCACTTTAAATCATTTGGCATAGTTTAATTCTAACATGTCAGAGTCGTTTGTTAATTATTAGGCATCTTTTCCCCAAAGTGTTGATTCATTCTCTCATTACTCATTCCGTTACTTGGCTGAGGAGAAATGTCACAATAATTGGCCATGAATTTCTCAGTTGGGTTCTTAAGGCAACAAGAACACTGTCAGTGCTTCCTCTGCCCTGCCCTTGGCTATACCTCACCCAGCCATCTGCTCCTGCACAAGCAGGCTGTGTGTGTGTTATTCATGGCCCTAACTTCCCATTTGCATTCCTACTCTGGAAGGTACACTGAGTTTTATAGAAATTTTGAAAAGAAGACAAAACATGACACTAAACTCACAGGTCTCTTCAGACTCTCTTCCTTCTCCAAACCTAATCAATGACATTTTTAAACAGATCACATCTTAGCTTTGATTTCCCTGGCCCTTCTCACCCAGCAGGTTGTTGATTGGTATGTTTGATTGCTATGATTAAATTGTGTGGCTGGAACTGGCCTAGACACCCATCAATGGATGAATGGATAAAGAGACTATGGTCAATATTCACAATAGAATTTTACGCAACCATAAAGATAAAGTTTCTAGGAAAAATGGATGCAACAGGAAGTCATTCTGCTAAGCAAAATAAGCCAGACTCAAAAGACAAACACCACATGCCTTTGCTTATATGGAGAACCTAAAAAAAAATCATACACATGAATGCATGTGTGTGCATGTTTGTGTGATACATGTTTATATATGTGTGTAAGTCACAAAACTAGGAAGCTGTTCATGAGAAGGGGGGAAGAGAGGTTAAGGGAGTCAGGAAACAAGGTGATGGAATCCATGAAGTGAGCAAGCAGACACGGAGACTAAGTGGAGGCAGAAAACAGAACCAACCGGCAGGAGGGAAGGGGAGGGAGGAGATCAGTGGGAAAGGGACCTGACTGAGAACAGAATCTAATGACATGTATGTTTAAATATGTGTGGTGGTTTGATTCAGATGTCCCCCATAAACTTAGGTGTTCTGAATGCTAGGTTCCCAGCTGATGGATATTTGGGAATTAATGCCTCCTGCAGGGAGTGTATTGTTGGGGGCGGGCTTATGGGCTTTATAGCCAGTTTCCCCATGCCAGTGTTTGGCACACCCTCCTGTTGCTGTGGTCCATCTTGTGTTGGCCAGGGGGTGATGTCCACCTTCTGCTCATGCCATCAATTTCCCCTGCCATCATGAAGCTTTCCCTCGAGCCTGTAAGCCAAAATAAAACTCTTTTTCCCAGAAGCTGCTCTTGGTTAGGTGATTTCTACCAGCAATGTGAACCGGACTGCAACAGTAAAGTGGTACAGAGGAGTGGGATTGCTGCTAGACACCTGACTGTGTGGCTTTGGCCTTTTGGAGCTGATTTTCAAGAGGAATGCGGAAGAATTTGAAACCTTGGCCTGAGAGATGCTTTGCAGTGCTGTAAGTACAGCTTGATGGTCTATCCTGGTGAGAGCTGAAAGACCTGAAGGCAGTAAGAACTATGGACTGTGAGGTTTGGCTTATGAGGGCGAGAAAGAGCTTTGCTTGGACTGGGCTAGCAGTTTGTGTGAGAAGCTTGCTCTTATGCCCATGTCCTGAGAAGTTGTGCAGGGTTGCTTTGCGTAGAAATGAACTGGTGTGAGCAGAGGGATATGGCACAGAAAGAAAAATCTTTGGGTGAACTCTTGCCCGTTCAGCTGCAACTGAGCAATTACAACCTTTGAGACTGGGCTAGCTGACCTGCGCTGGGGCAAAAAGAAGAATGTCAACTCTTTTGAAGGGGCCTGAGTGCTCAAGGAGTGTCCTGTTCTTCAAAGTCTGCTTTATTCCCCCCTGGATTAACAAATTGGCACCCTACCTGGTATCGTGGAGTATAAAAAATGCTGGAAAGAGGGTCATTGAGTTTGCAACACGGTCTTGTGTTTTGGAAATGGCCATGGGCAGTGTGAAGTGGGTTTGCTGGTTGCCTGCATAGAGACCCCATGGGGCCATGAGGATGAACCGTGGATTGCAGTGGAGACCCAGTGGAGATGCCGGGACCATGAGATGGCTGCCGAGGAGCTGCCGGCCCCGATGAAGTTTCCCAGGACTGTGAGTAGCCTAGCTGGAGGGGTGGAATTGGAATGCCAGAGACTTGTTGCTGGTTAGAATTATCGGACTTGAAGATTTCTCACTGGCTATAGTTGTTGGACTTGAAGCTACAAATGTTTGCCCTGGTTGTTTTAAATCTTGTATTGGTTGAATGTTTCTTTGCTATGCCCAATGCCATCTTTTGCAGTGTGAATATTTATTCTGTGCCATTATGGGTTTTTTGAGGTTATGTTTTGGTATTATGGCTCAGTTAAAAGATCTTGAATTATGGGGATAAATGAACATCATTGAGATTGATAAAAACTATGGGGACTTTTAAAGTAAGACTGAAAGCATTGTATTTTACATCATGTATGGATATCAGTTTATGGGGGCCAGGGGCGGAATGTGGTGGTTTGATTCAGGTGTCCCCCATAAACTTAGGTGTTCTGAATGCTAGGTTCCCAGCTGATGGATATTTGGGAATTAATGCCTCCTGCAGGGAGTGTATTGTTGGGGGCGGGCTTATGGGCTTTATAGCCAGTTTCCCCATGCCAGTTTTTGGCACACCCTCCTGTTGCTGTGGTCCATCTTGTGTTGGCCAGGGGGTGATGTCCACCTTCTGCTCATGCCATCGATTTCCCCTGCCATCGTGAAGCTTCCCCTCGAGCCTGTAAGCCAAAATAAAACTCTTTTTCCCAGAAGCTGCTCTTGGTTAGGTGATTTCTACCAGCAATGTGAACCGGACTGCAACAATATGCAATAATGAAGCCCAGTACATGCCATCCCAGAATTTGTCACTTTGGCATAAGGATAATTTTGACTTAAAGGCATTTAAAAAGCAGCAGATTCAAGCAGAGCACCCTGATTTATTTTTTTCTTGAAATCAGAAGGTAAAACCCCAAGGTGCTATTGCTTTTCATGCACCCAGGAGCAATGACACCCCTGTTGTCACCAAATCTGACAGCTGAAAGAAACGTGAAGAAATAAATCTTGTTAAACTCAGTTTGACTTTCTGGTCACTTTCCCACAGTTCATCACCCTAGAGCAAACCTTGGCTTGTCATGTTTTCACAATTTACTGTTGCTGGTTCAAACTGGTATGTCGCATTTCACCCTAACTGCCTCTTTGGTTCTTCACTTTTCTGGTAAAGGATCCCCCATGTATTTGTAGAAGTTCATGAATGAATGAGGAAATGTGCATGCAGCCGGGCGTGGTGGCACACGCCTTTCATCCCAGCACTCAGGTGGCAGAGGTAGGAGGACTGCTGTGAGTTTGAGGCCACCCTGAGACTCGTGAATTCCAGGTCAGCCTGGGCTAGAGTGAGACCCTACCTTGAAAAAGTAAAAAAAAAAAAAAAAAAAAAAAAAAAAAAAGCGACAAAAATTGCTGCTTGAGTTTCATTAAAAAAAAAATACTGTTGAATAAATTTTGGCTTGGGATTAGAACTATTTCCAACCATTTCTAAAATGGCCTTAAACATATTTCTGTCATTTTATACTATTAATTTCTGCAAAGTGACATCATCAGCTACATCAATTATAAAATGAAAATACTGATAAACTCTGAATAATGTTCAAGATGTTCCTCTGTTTCCTAGACGATCAAGAATTCAGCCAGGCATTTTTATGCAAATCTAAGCAAGCATATTCATCTCCCTAGTATGCAAATTTAATTTGTCTTTAAGAAATCATCAAATGTATGTATATCAACTGTTGCTTTGAAATAAATTTATATGTATTAACAGTAAATGCTAAGTTTTTACACCTATTCTATATTTTATATTATTATATTTCATATTTCTATATCCCTTGGCTGCATAAAATTTTGGGGGTTAAAAAAGAGTAAAAGTTGCCCTGGTCTAATTTACAAAATCTCAGACTGTGCAAAGGAAAATGAAATTTCCCCTTTCTATAATTTTCTTTGCAGAATTTTGTACTCTTAACCTAACTCATAAATAAGCATATTATGCTGAGTATTATTAATTTATATTAAATGCCCTAATTTTTTAGTTAAGAAAGGAAAGCTTTATCATTTTATTTATGTATATAGTATGCAGCCATGATGGTACCATCCTTATCCTTCTCCTTGCCATCCCCCCTGCAGATTGTGGGTGTTGCATTGTGGGGGTAGCCTTCAGTTATAGGGGAGAGGCAAAGTCTCTGTGCATAATGACCCAATTTATGGCTCTAACAATTTTCTGCCCCCTCTTCCAAGAATTTCCCTGAGCCATGTTGGGTTCATTTTATGTCTGTTTCAGTGATGGGAGGTCTTGGGAGTCTCTTTGTCTCTGGATACCTGATTTGGTAGGAGTTGAGTGTTCTCTGTGTCTGTCTCCTTCACCCTTGTGCTGATACCAGGTACACCGAAAAAGCATCTCTTGCTTATTTCCCCACTAACTCTATGGCTTCAGCTGGTGCCCTGATGAGGTGTGATCCTCTGATTCTCTCCTCGGGTTCTGTGTCCATCTGAAAAAGAGGAGCAAATTACCCAATGGAGAGTGAGGCCAATGCAGGATACATCAATACCCATCATTATTTTAGAGAGAATTTAGTAGGTATAGGCCCTCTTGTAGCCCACTATTGGTGGGAGCTTGAGATTGGAGAGTGGGTTCATTTTTGGATATGGTTCTGACTTGTTTCCCCATTCCAGGTATAGGTTCCGTTCCACTGAGTGGATCCATTAGCCAAATCAAGAGCAGTTGGTAACCCACCATGGCTGTGTGCCACTATTGTACTTGTGTGAGCATCATGTTAGGTTGATTGCTGTTCAGTTTCTTAGATCACAAGTTGCTTAAACAGTTGGTCATTTTCTCCAAGTTGCTCATGTAACACCTTCTGGCACTAGACACACTAACTGTCTGGGGATTGACTCTCTTATAGTTTCTAGCTAGGTTGCTCCATGTTCCATCCCAACAGCATATGGTGTCTTCAGCAGTAAGGTCTTTCCATTAACCTTTGGTGGGTCATCAAGTACTCTGGCAGAATTCTGTTTTCTTTTGGGAAGCCTTGTAGGTCTGTCTGATCAACAGTTCATTGCAGATGTTACCCACATGCTAGTACTGGGAGTTACAGGTCAGTGCCAAGGAAGAAGAAGGAAGAAAAATACAGGTAATATAAAAGAGAGAGAGAGAGAGAGAGAGAGAGAGAGAGAGAGAGAGAGAGAGAGAGAGAGAGAGGAAACAGGAGAAGATTAAGGACAGTCTTTAGCATTTCCTCTCAAGGCCCCTGTGAATCAGGTATTCTCTCTTAGCACTTGATGAAGGTTCGACTCTTTAGTATGTCTTTCAGGATGTAGGATTTTATGGTACCATTTGCATTTGGGTCCAGTTTTTTGTCCCCCAACCCCTCCCTTACCTGCCTCTCCTGCCCCACCATCCCTATTGTCCAGTCTTCAAGATGTTTATTAGTTCTAACAGCATCATGGGCAGATTTAGGTTAGGAGCCATAGATGAGTGAGACCATGCAACAATTATATTTCTGTGATTAGGTGAGTTCACTGAGAATGATCTATTCCAAATTTGACCATTTTTCTTCAAATTTCATTGTGCTGTTTTTCCTTACTGCTGTGTAGAATTCCACTGTGTAGATATACCATATCTTAGTTATCCGTTTGTCTAATGATGGACATGTGGGGTTGATTCCAGCTCTTAGCTATTATGAATTAATCTGCTATAAACATGGTTGAGCAAATATTTCTGAGCTGAGTTTTGGAACTTTTAGGAAAAATGCCCAGTAAGGGAATAACTGGGCCTGATGGTACTTCTATGGTTATCCTTTTTAGGAGTCTCCATATTACTTTCCTTAGTGATTGTACCATCTTACATTCCCACCAACAACAAATGAAAGTTCCTATTTCTCCACAACCTCTCCAGCATTTGTTGTCATTAGATTTTTTAATGTTTGCTATCCTTACTGGGGTAAGGTGGAATCTCATAGCTGTTTTAATTTGCATTTCCCTGATGATTAGGGATGATGAACTTTTTTTTTAAGTATGTGTTTGCTATTTGTATTTATTCCTAAGAACTCCCTGTGCAGTTCTTTGCCCCATTTTGTGAGAGGGTGGTTTGACTTTTTATTGTTTAGGTTTTTGAGTTCTTTGTAGATTCTAGGAATTAGGCCTCTGTTTGATGTGTATCCGGCAAAGATTTTCTGCCATTCTGTGGGAAATGTATTGACTCTGCTTGTTGTTTGTCTGTGAAAGAGCTGTTCAGCTTCCTGAGATCCCAATAGAGTGAGAATTTCCTGAGCTACTGGGCTTTTGTTCAGTAAGTCTTTTCCCACTAGTATATCATGGAAAGTTCCTCCTATTATTTTTTCTTCCAGTTATAGCAGGGTTTCTGGTCTCATATTGAGATCTTTGATCCATTTGGACTTGATGTTTGTGCATGATGACACATGTGATTTGAGTTTCATTTTTCTACATGTGTTTATCCAGTTTGTCCAGCACCATTTGTTGAAGATGCTGTCTTTTTTTTTCAGTCTACTTTTTAAGGGCCTTTATCAAATATCAAGTAGCTATAGTTACTTGACCTAAAGTCTGGGTCCTTAATTCTGTTCCACTCGTCTATGTTCCTGTTTTTATGCCAGTACCATGTTGTTTCTATTGCTATGGTTTTGTAGTATAGCTTTAGATCAGGTATGGTGATGCCTCCAGAGGTGTTTCTTTTGCTGAGGATATGCTTGGATCGCCGAGGCCTTCCGCCATTCCATATGAATTTTGAGATCATTTTTTTCTGTCTCTGTGAAGAAAGATGTTGGGATTTTTATTGGTATTGCATTAAATCTATATATTGCTTTGGGCAAGATTGTCATTTTCACAATGTTAGTTCTACCTATCCAGGAGCATGGGTGGTCTTTCCATTTTCTCAAGTCCTCCTCAGTTTCTTTCTTGAGTGTTTTTATTGTAAAGATCTTTTACCTCCTTGGTTAATGTTATTCTGAGGTATTTTATTTACTTATTTTTTGATACTATTGAAAGTGGGACAATGTCACTTATTTATTTCTCTGTATCTTTGTCTTTTGCATATAGAAAAGCTACTGATTTTTGTGCATTGATTTTTCATCTGGCTACTTTACTGAAGGAGTTAATAATTTTAAGAGTTTTGAGGTAGAGGTTCTCAGGTCACTTATGTATAGAATCATGTCCTCTGCAAATAGGGCTAACTTAACTTCTTCCTTTCCAATTTGTATCCCTTTTGTTTCTTTCTCCTGTCTTAGTGCTTGAGCTAGAACTTCCAGTACTATGTTGAAGAGCAGAGGTGAGAGTGGATACCCCTGTCTTGTCACTTATCTCAATGGGAATTTCTTCAGTCTCTCCCCATTAAGTGTTATTCAGACTTTAGGAGCTTTATATATAGCCTTTATTATGTTGTGATATAGACCATCCATACCTATTATCTCCAATGTTTTGATCAAGAAGTGATGTTGTATTTTGTCAAAGGCCTTTTATGTATCTATCGAGATGATCATGTGTTTTTTGTGTTTAAGCTTATTTATGTGGTGTATTACATTGACAAATTTGCATAGGTTGAACCATCCCTGTGTTCCTGGGATGAAGCCTACTTGATCCAGGTGGATAATGCTTTTGATGTGATGTTGAACTCGGTTTGTGAGGACTTTGTTCAGGATCTTCACATCTAAGTTCACCAGGGAAATAGACCTGTAGTTTTCTTTTCTTGTGGCATCTCTGCCTGGTTTTGGAATTAGATGATACTAACTTCATAGGAGGAGTTGGGGGAGCGTTTCCTGTTCTCTGATTGTGTGTCACAGTTTGAGAAAAAAATGGTTTCAGTTCTTCCATGAAGGTTTGATAGAAATCAGCTGGGAAGCCATCTGGTTCTGGACTCTTCTTTTTCATTTTTTTAAAAAAAGTTATTTATTTGAGAGTGACAGACAGAGAAAGAGGGGGAGAGAGAGAAAGAGAGAGAGAGAGAGAGAGAGAGAGAGAGCAAGTGAGAGGGCATGCCAGGGCCTCCAGCCACTGTAACCGAACTCCAGATGTGTGCACCTCCTTGGCTTACGTGGGTCCTGGGTAATTGAGCCTCTAACCAGGGTCCTTAGGCTTCACAGGCAAATGCTTAACCTCTAAGCCATCTCTCTAGCCATGGACTCTTCTTTTTATGGAGATTTTTGATTCTCTTTCAATCTCAGTGCTTGTGATAGGTTTGTTTAGGAGATTTATCTGCTCTGAGTTTAGCTTTGGTAGGTGGAATGTGTCTAGGAATTCATCCATTTTATCCAATTTTGTGGAGTAGAGGTGTTTGAAGTAAGTCCTGATGATCCTCCCAGTTTCACTTATGTCTGTTGTTATCTCTCCTTTTTCATTTTTATTTTTATTAATTTGAAGAGTTCCTTCTTTTTTTCCACTTGATCAAATTGGCCAGGGTTTTTATCAATCTTGTTTATTTTTTCCAAGAATCAGCTCTCAGGCTGGAGGGATAGCTTAGTGGTTAAGGCATTTGCCTGAAAAGCCAAAGGACCCAGGTTTGATTCCCCAGGACCTACATTAGCCAGATGCACAAGGGGGCGCATGCATCTGGAGTTTGTTTGCAGTGGCTGGAGGCCCCGGCAGGCCCCCCCCCCCCCTCTCTCTCTCTCTCTCTGTCAAATAAATAAATAGATTAATAAAATTGAAGAAAAAAAAGAACCAGCTCTCTGTTTCATCAATTTTCTTAACTGTTTTCTTAGTTTCCAATTCATTAATTTCTGCTCTAATCTTAATTATTTCTTTATATCTGGAGCTTTTTAGGTTGGATTCCTCTGCTTTTTCCAATGCCTTTAGGTGGATGATTAGGCTATTGATTTGGGATCTCTGTGTCGTTGTTATGAAGGCATTTAGCACTGTGAATTTTCCCCTGAGGACCGCCTTCATTGTGTCCCATGTTTTGGTATGCTGTGTTCTCATTGTCATTCATTTCTGTAAATTTTGCCATTTCATCTTTTCATTTCATCTACTACCCACTTATTGTTTAAGAGTGTGGTGTTCTTCTTCTAGGAGTTGGTTGGGTTCCTGGTGCATCATTTGTTGTTGATTTCTAGTAATACAGCATCGTGATCTGATATCAAGCAGGAAACTATGTTGATCCTCCTAAATATATGGAGGCAGGCTTTGTGACCCAGTATATGAACTACTTTAGAGAAGGTTCCATGCGCTGCTGAGAAGAATGTATAATCTGTGGATTTTGGCAGAATGTTCTGTAGATTCCATTAGGTCTAATGGAACTATGGTGTTATTGAGCTCTCTTACTTACCTGTTAATTTTCTGTTTGGATGATCTATCTATTGCCAATAGTGGAGTATTGAAGTCCCCAAATAGGATTGTGTTGGTGGTTATTTCTGTTTTATTGTCAAGTAGTTTTATGGATTGTGGTGCACCTGTATTTGGTGATAAAGATTAATGATTGTGGTATCCTCTTTCAGATCATTCCCTTGATAAGTAAGAAGTGACCTTCTTTGGCTTTTTTGATTACTTTTGGTTTGAAGTCTATTTTATCCAACATAAGTATAGCTACACCTGCTTGCTTCTTATTTCTGTTTGTTTGGAATATCATTTTCTACTCTTTTACCCTGAGGAGGTGTCTGTCTTTAGTGGTGAGGTGGGTTTCTTGAAGACAGCAGATTGAGTGGTTTAATTTACTAATCTACCCTGTTGGCCTGTCTCTTGGTGGGTGAGTTAAGGTCATTAATATTTAGGGTAATAACTGTGAGGTTTGATTTAATACCTGCCATTTTGTGGTGGTTCATGTGGTTTGTTGTTTACTTGACCTTTGTAGTTTTTGGACCTTCCTGCAGTTTTGTTAATGTGGTCTGCTTCTCGTAGGCACTTGAGGTTGGTTATTTGAATCTTCTATGTGGAGCATTCCCTGAAGTACTCTCTGTAGGTTTGATTTTGTGTTCATGTAGTTGTAAAGCTGAGTTTTATCATGGAAAGTTTTACTTTCACCATCTATTATGCGGAATACTTTTGCTGGGTAGAGTAGTTTGGGTTGGAAACCATGAGTTCTTAGAGTATTCAGTGTGCCATTCCAGGCCCTTCTGGCTTTTAGGGTTTCCATTGAGAAGTCTGAAGTAATTCTGATGGGCTTTCCTTTATATGTAATATATTGTCTCTCTTTAGCAGTCTTTAGGACTTTCTCTTTGTGATTGATGTTTAGAGTCTTAATGATAATATGTCTTGGAGAATTTCTGCTTCGGTCCAGTCTCTTTGGAGTTCTGCTAGCTTCTTGTAATTTGATTGGACTTTCTTTTGAGAGAGTTGGAAAATTTTCTTTGATAATTTTGTTGAATAAGTTTTCCATGCCTTTGGTCTGAATTTCTTCCACTTCTGGTACTCCCATGATCCAAATGTTTGGATGCTTAAGGGTATCCCAGAGTTCCACCATGTTCTGTTCACAGAAATTTTTGAACTTGTTGAAACTTTCGGATTCACTAACTGTTTCTTCTGTTTTATCTTCTAATTCTGAGTTTCTAGCCTCCACATGGCTGATTCTATTCTTGAGAGCTTCTATAGAGTTTTGGGCTGGTTCAATTAGGCTTGTATTTTCTACTGCTTTTGATGCATAGTTTCCAACACTCTGTCAAGTTCCCTTTTCATGTCATTTTCTGATTTTCTTAATGCTTCTTGCAATTTACCCTCACATTTCTTTATGTCTTCATTGAGCTTAGCCAGCTGGTTATTGAGGGCCTCTTTGTTTTTTTAATGCTGTCCTTCCAATCATTTAACTGTCTTAGGAACCCTTCTTGGTTGTTTTCTAGTAGGTCTAATCTAGTAACAATACCATTCATATAATTATTGGTCCTCTGTTGTGTTTCTGCAAGTTCTGCTATTTGTTTGGCCAGGGTTGCATAGCTTGTTCCTTCATTTTGGGGTTCTGATCCTATTGTTTCTTTTATGTTTTGATTAGAGACATCCATTGTGGGACTGGGCAATCTAGCTGGATTTACTTGCATCTGATTTTTTGTGCTATTCCTTTTTCACTGTGGTCTGCCCATCACAATGTTTCAGAAAGCCTAGGGTGTGGAATGCTATCCTTTTCTTCCCCGTGAAGTGAGGTGAGGTTAGGCAGATGCCACTTTGATTGGAAGTCGCAGCTTTATCATTTTTGAATCTTACTAGATGTAGTCTTTTCTGTTTTGTTTCCATTTATTTATTTTAAGTGAAAAATGATATTGATTTATCATGTTCAGCATGCTACTTTGAAAAGTGTATGCATTGGGACTTAAAACTGGCTGTTCTGGCAGTTTTCAGTAATACAAACCATGGCTATTAATTATAGTCATAGTGTTGTAGAGAAGATCTCTGAATTTATTTCTCTTTGCTCACTGTTTTTGAATATCTTTCCATTTCCACCTCACTATAATTAGATATCAGATAGTGAAAAAAATCTTGGGGCTGGAGGGATGGCTTAGTGGTTAAGGTGCTTGCCTACAAAGCCTATGTACTCATGCTATACTCTCCAGGTCCTACGTAAGCCAGATTCACAGGGATGCAAGTGTACAAAGTTGCACAGGCACATAGGTGGTGCACACATGTGGAGTTCGATTGTGGTGGCTGGAAGCCCTGGCATGCCAATTCTCTCTCCTCCCTCTCATGAAAGAAGGCCAGTCTGTTTGGTTTGCCTCAAAAAAAAACCAAAAAAACAAAAACAAAAACAAAAAAAAAAACCCACTACCTTGTGAGTCCCTAATCAATGGCACATAAAAGTTTCATAGTGAGAAACGAGATTACACAATATCTCAGATCATATAGATAGCACCTAAAAGAAAGATATTTTTAGGAGAATCTATGACTTATTGTTCAGATTCCTTCTTTGAACCAAGGAACTTATTCAGAAAAATAAATTGTTTTCATTGAACACATGGTAGTTGAGTATCTCTCTTATAGCAGACAGTGATCAGGCAGAAATGTTCTTTCTCTTTCTGTGCTATAGACTCCACCAAGGCCATAGACTATGGAACAAAGAACAGATTTAGTGACCAGAATGGGGAAAAAAAATGGAGCATCAGAGCCGGGTGTGGTGGCGCACGCCTTTAATCCCAGCACTTGGGAGGCAGAGGTAGAAGGATTGCCATGAGTTCAAGGCCACCCTGAGATGACAGAGTTAATTCCAGGTCAGCCTGGACCAGAGTGAGACACTACCTCGAAAAACCAAAAAAAAAAAAAGAAAGAAAATGAAGCATCATAAGAAACATGCACAAAACAAAATCCCAGTTTTACTTTTTATAATTATAGGGTGGTAAGAAGATTAATTTTTGAATTTGGGAGAGTTATTTCATGAGATGAGTCCCTTAAAACTGATAGAGATGAATTTTTATATTTTCAGTATAATAAAACAAAAATATATCCACCAAAGGGTGTCTAACTTTGTTTTACTGTAAAATAAAACCTTAGTTACAGCTTTCTCACAGTGAACGTTATCTGATTCTTCAAGGCTAAGCTTATATTTCTTCATTCTTGTCATTTTCAATATTGCTCTTGCAAACAATTATTTAATCCTGTAATGTTTAGTTATTGTCCATCTCCCACCCACCAAATGACAGAAATATATCTTTTATTTTATCTATGTATTTATATAGCAAGTATGATTATATGTGACATGTAATATTTGACGAATGAATGAATAAGTCAGACCCTGGAGAAAATGATACTGGTCACTTTGGAGAATACAAATGATTCTCTCACCTTCTTGATGACTATTTTTTAAATTATGATCCATGAAGATGCAAATTGACTCATCACGGTTTCAGTGGCCAAAGGAGATGATGAATGGGGTTTGGAGGAATGAGTAGGAAATGGATACCAGGCTGAGGTGTGACAGGGCTAGAAGCGGCAGAGTGGATGTCTGGAAATACTGATGGCCAGTCAACCTGGGATGAGTGAAAAAAGGCCAAGCTCGGGGCTTAATGGGACTGCACATGTCCTTGCATGACATCCTAGGACATTCAGGCTGTGTCCTATGGGAATCTTATTGGAACATTTGTTTATATTTCTAGTATTTACGAGAGAGACAGGTAGAGAGAGAATGGGTGTGCCAGGGCCTCCAGCCACTGCAAATGAATTCCAGATTCATGTGCCACCTTGTGAATCTGGCTTTATGTGGGTCTTGGGGAATCAAACATTGGTCGTTTGGCTTTGTAGGCAAATGCCTTAACTACTAAGCCATCCTTCCATCCAAAAGTGGAACATTCTTGAAGCAAGGAGAAGATGTGACCTGATTTTTGTTCTGGGCAGACGTGCCTGGTGACAGTGAGGACACCAAATGAAACCTGTGGAGAAAGGAGGCTGCATTTTAGAGTTTTCAGTCTTGTGGATACTTGAAAGTGTGATTAAGTGGGATCTAGAATGAAGGAGACCTCTTCCCAGGATTCTGAGAAAGACCAGCTCTAGCCTTGGGGAGTAGAGAAAGATAAGAGGTATTAGGAAATCAAGGGAGAGTGTCTGATCCCGAGATAGATAGATAAATAGATAGATAGATAGATAGATAGATAGATAGATAGATAGATAGATGATAAATAGGAGGGGCAGCCCTTCATCTAACCCAGTCCCTGGACCTTCCCCAAGAGTTCTGAAGCTTCCCATGCTAAAGGTATCCTACCTCCATAGCCCCCTCAAAGAAAGGAATTCAGTGGTCTATGAATGCCAATAAAATTTGGGCTGCCTAGTAGGAGAATCTGGCTTGGATGATACAGAGGGTGGCCCAGGATACTCCCGTTTTTCTTTCCAATGGCCATCACACTTTGTGTACTACGTCTGCTTCCCCAGGATGGGGCAAAAAGAAAACAAAAATAAAGAAATAGAAAACAAAAGGTCCCAGTAGAGATAACTTTGATCATCATTGCATTAAGTGTGCTTAATTTGATTCCTTTTGTGGATTCCTCAGAACTTTCAGTGTCCTAATACAGACTAAAACTCTACATGGGAGAGATATGCTGCTCACAACCCTAAAAATTGTTTTGATGGAGAAATTTTTTGTTTCATGAAATACTCAGAACTTCATGAATGTGGCTTGAATGCAAATTGCCCCCACAGGCCCATGTGTTTTCACAACGGGTCCTCAGTTAGTGGTGGTGTTGTGAGAAGCTGTCGAACCGTTAGGATTGGAGTCTTGCTATAGGACAGGTTTTGAAAGTTGGATCCTGTTGCAGTTACCTTCTCATTGCTGAGACAAACACCTGACTAGAAGCAGCTTTTGGGAGGAAAGGGTTTATTTCAGGCTTATAGATTCCAAGGGATGTTTCATCATGGCAGAACAAGTTGACTCACTTCATCATACGTCACACTAGAGAAATGACAGCCAGCACAGGCTAGCAGGAGCTGACTTTTAATACCACCCTCAAGATCCACCCTCCACTCCAGTGACACACCTCCCTCAGCAGGTCTTCATCTGCTGGACACTAAGTAACAAGTTTCATTAAAAATACCTGAGGCTGTGGGGCCGTTTACATTCAAGCCACCACAGCCCCATTTCTGCTGGAACTCTCTGCTTCATGGTCAATACCATGTAACAAGCAGCTGTTACAATACTGTTGCCACATCCTAAGTCTTCTGTCATACCTTCCCCATGGTGATAGACTATATTCCCTGAGCCATGCCCTTCCTCTCATAAGTTGCTTCTTTTATAAGTATTTGGTCAGAGCAATGAGAAAAGTAAATCACAATGTGAACAATAGCTTGGAAAATTCTCACATCCTCTGTGGTACCAGGTAGAACGTACTAAGTGACAGATCACAAAGACTTGCAATACAGTTGAACAGTCACCAAGGGCTAGCCCATGCCTGGGCTCCATCCAAATATGGCCTTAGGAAAGCTCTTTTAGGCTGGTCAACTCTGTGTTAAAATGCCATTAGACACAGAAAAGGCCTTTCTATCTTAGTTAGAAATAGAGGAGTGAGTTCTGGCCCAGCTCCTTGCAGAGGTGACATGCAACCTTTACTGTACTGGATCAGTTACATTTTTTTTTGTTTCTGAGACAAGATATGTGACTAGAAGCAGCTTAGAGAAGGAGTGTATTTCAGTGCATGGTTCTAAAGGGTAGAGTCCATCAGGGCAGAGAAAGCAGAGCAGAAGCATGAATGTGGCGTTACAGTGTCACATCAACAGGGAAGAAATAGAGAGTGGTGGATGGTGAATGCATAGCTAGCTTACTGTTTGCATGTAGTCAGGGAAGCCAGCCCCTGTGATGAAGCCATCCAAAGTTAAGTTGGGTCCATGTACCTCAAGTAATCTAACCTAGAATGTCTCTTACACATGTGAGCACTATTGCAGTCAGGTTCACATTGCTGGCAGAAATCACCCAACTAAGAGCATCTTTTGGGAAAAAGAGGTTTATTTTTGCTTACAGGCTTGAGGGGAAGCTCCACGATGGCAGGGGAAAACAATGGCATGGGCAGAGGGTGCGCATCACCCCCTGGCCAACATAAGGTGGACCATAGCAACAGGAGGGTGTGCCAAACACTGGCATGGGGAAACTGGCTATAAAGCCCATAACCCCGCCCCCAACAATACACTCCCTCCAGGAGGCATTAATTCCCAAATATCCATCAGCTGGGAACCTAGCATTCAGAACACCTAAGTTTATGGGGGACACCTGAATCAAACCACCACAACCAGAGATTTATTTCCATGGTGACTGTAAATCTTGTCAAGCTAATCATCAGCAATTAACCATCCCAAGTATCTCGCAGATATTCTGTGCTTTTCAAGGTCCATCCCATTAAGATAAATATCCCCTAAAGTTGGGGGAGGGAGGGTATTCCCATGGGATATTTTGCATAATCATGGAAAATGTTTTAAAAAAATTGAGAAAAAATAAAATAAAATAAAATAAGATTACTATCCCCTGGGAAATTCTCATACAGTAATGGCTATTTTGTTCTAAAGTGTAGTACCTGATTTTACTCTCCTTCCCAGGAATATAGCAAGTTGAATTTTGACATTAATACCGGAAATGTTCTCCTAGTGTTTGGAATTTATAAGAGCCAGGCCTCCAACCAGTAAGTACTCCAGTGAGTATCTGCCAAGTCTGGGTTCCTACTTGCCCAGCTAACCACCAGACCCTCTGAGTGACGCATATAGATCTGTGGTGAGAGTCCTTCTGCCCTCTTCTCCCACAGATGGTTCAATGGCTACTTGTAGAAGGGCTCCCATGAGAAGAGCATTTGCCCCAATGTGACCACCACCCGACAAAATCTCCCTTCTCCTGATGACACAAGTCTTCTGAGTAACCTTGGGGAACCTTTATCTTCTCAGAGCTACACCCATCTGGCAAATGGAATGGAACCTTCCTTTTGGCAAGGCTTGAAGATGATACTCTTGCCCACTTGTTCAAACCATCCTACATTCATGTATCATGATGCAGCTTCAGTTTAATCTCCCAAATCTTCACTTGCTCCCATCTTGATTCTAGTCTGTCCAGATTCAGGTCAAACTTGTCCTGTGGAAATGAATTCCTTGAACACAGCGAGGGGAAGAAAGTGTGGCATGGGTGGGTTACAGTGTGTGTATCCCACTGCAGCCCTGTTTTCCTGAGGGTGAGTCTTATAGCTGCTACAACTTGCCACAGATACAGTTTTCCTTGACACTGTCTGACAGCCTCTTAAGAGAAAACATTAAAAAAAATACAATATGTTGGGGCTGGGAAGATGACTCAGGATTTTAAGGTGTTTGCTTACAAATCTTGCTGGCCCCAGTTCAATTCCCAAGCCACCCATGTAAATTCGATGCAAAAATCAATGCGAACGTGTCTGAAGTTTGTCTGTAGCAGCATCAGACCCTGGTGTGAGTGTATGTGTGTGTGTGCGTGCATGCACACATGTGCACACACATATACATGTGTGAATAAGCCAATTTAAAAAATAAATACAACACTTTAATTTTTAGGATAGCAAAAGTGATGTATTTCATTATGGTATTTGCATCATATGTGCCGTATGTTTTGTTCTTATCACTTTTCTTGTCCTCTGGCCCTCTCCCAATACAACATGGCCCCCTCTGACGAGTAACCTTCCTTCCTCCACATAGGCCCCTAATGATGAAGTCAATTTGAGACTTTAAAAAGAATTAATTTGTGAGAGAGAGAAAATATGAGAGCAAGAGAGAGAAACTGAGAGAGAGAGAGAGAGAGTAGTTTGGGGTTTTGGGCATTCCAGGGTGCTGCAAACAAACTCCAGATGCATGTGCCATATTGTGTATTTGCTTTACGTTGGTACTGCGGAGTTGAATCCTGGGCCAGCAGTCTTTGAAACAAACCACCTTTAATGGCTGATCTATCTCTTCAACTCCTACTTGAGACTTTTTGACATTTTCTTAAAAGATAGCATTTTGCTTGGGGCAACCAAGAGCAGATGAGCTTTAAACAGAGAACATGGCATCATTCTTACATGTGGCTAATAGTTCATTTCATTTTGAAGTCAAACACAAAAATTACCAGGGAGGGCTGGAGAGATGGCTTAGCGGTTAAACACTTGCCTGTGAAGCCCGGTTTGAGGCTCGGTTCCCCAGGTCCCACGTTAGCCAGATGCACAAGGGGGCGCATGCGTCTGGAGTTCGTTTGCAGAGGCTGGAAGCCCTGGCGCGCCCATTCTCTCTCTCTCCCTCTATCTGTCCTTCTCTCTCTGTGTCTGTCGTTTCAAATAAATAAATAAATAATTTAAAAAAAAAGTACCAGGGACATATAGCCTCATTGTTCAGGTTTTCAGGCAAAGCCTTAATTGCTGGGCCATCTCTGAAGCCCACAGCTCAGTGTCTTCAAAGTGTTTTAGCCTTATCAATTGTTAAGATAACTGATTATTATAACAGGGGTATTGTAAGAATGTAATACAAAATATATTGTCTCATAAATGCTCAGTAACTTTTTAGTCTTCTGTCTCTCACCATACTGGTGCAAAGAAAATGAATTCATGTTCATTATCAGTACCCTATTTTTCTGTGCTAGGAACCCTGATACTGTTGGATCAAAAATTCTAGTAGTTATAAACGATCAGTTAAATTCTTCCACAGGTTCTGCTACTGAAGGGGGAAGGGGTTTTCATTTGAGCTATGATTTCGCACTCTATGAAAGAGAAGAGCCAAACAGCACAGGCCCCCACGCTTTTCCCTGCATCGCATTGCCACCGACCTTCAGCTTCCTCACACTTCTATGTCAGTGGCCCATAAGCTTTTCTTCCCCTAGGGAAGCAGAAAGCATGCTCACTCCTGATTACCCAGATTGATGCTGAGAGCCTTCTTCAGGCTGCCATGCGAGAGAAGTCACAAAACTTCCCTTTCCATTTCAAATGACTTAGACAGTGAAGCTGTCATCGCGGTGACCCTCATCTCACTGTCCTGTCACTGGGAGTCCAATTAAGTAAGTGATGACGTGATCCTCTGTCAATTATCAGTTGGATCCTGTTTTCACTTTTAATCAGCCTGCACATCATGTGGCCTTTGAGATTCTCTCCTTACCCTTCCTGTCGTCCATAAATGTGATGGGGTGGGAGTTGAAAAGAGAGGCGAGGAATACCATACATCCCAGCTTCCCCCAAGCGTTTGTCATGTTCTTTCCAGTCACCTGGTTTTCTTCTATGGAAGTAATCATGCCACTGATTTTTAACCTGTCAGGATCCTTAAGCAGCTTCTGAATGCTGGAGACTTCCATTCAGGAAGACATCTTTGAAGACCTTTTACTTATTTTCACTTCCAGTTCTGTTTTTTTTTAAGCACATAGCTTCCATTGAAGTATCAAGAACCATGCTCTTTAACTGGAAATTGGTTGGAGAAAATAGGCGCTTGAAAACAGACATACATTGTCTGTTTTCTGAAAGTTTAAGTGGCTTCCCTCTTTACCAGCTGGCACGGGCATGTAATGAGTGTTCCTACCCTACCTAGGTTACACGAGATGTCACACTTTCTATCAAGAAAGAGAGTCCTTGACTCCAAGAGGGATACAAGTCAAGGGGACACCAGAGAGACAGGTGGAAAAGTGATGCAATAAAGACATGGGGTATTGACAAAGGCAGACCGACCCCGCTATATACTTAGACAGTCATTACACTGCGGCCACATCCCGCAGTGCCACTACAAAGGATCTTCAAGAAGTTGAAGTGCTTCCTGGCTCGAGTACAGATGTCTCAGCAAGAGAAAAGTTTATCTGTCACCTTTCCTTTACCTTTAACTCGGATTAAAATGGTACCATTCCTCATGTGAGCCAGGACTGAGCAAAATAACAAAGGGGAATTAAAAATAACTTGTAAGGCTTTTTATTTTTAGTAGTATGACCTATGAGCAATCTTATGACCCTTCCAAATATGTGCTAGGCAAAACCTAACAAGTCACTTTCATTGCATAGTTCAGTTTTACAGGCTTGGGAGAGGGCTCAGTGGCTAAATCACTGACTGTACGGCCTGAGGGCCTGAGATCAAATCCTCAGAGCTCATGTAGATGTCAGGTAGACATGGACAGGTGAAGGCAGGACAGTACAGGCGAGCTGGCTGGTTATGTAGACAAGATCAATTGGTGAGCTCTGGGTTTGAGTGAGACACTGCCTTTACACACCCAACAACACACACATACACACACCACATGACAAGAAAGACAAAAGACAAAGATAAACTTCTCACTGACAAGAACTTGAAAATCAGAGACCTGAGCTCTCTTAAGCTCATTGGCAGTACTTAGTAACACAGCTTCAACCTTCAGTGGTTGGGAGAGAAACTTTGACTCCGTAACATGGGAAGTCAACTAACTCCATATAAAATCAGAGCCATAACAGTAAAAAGATAGGCCAAGAAAAAAATATGTATTACTAACAAATATAATCTATGAGAAAAAGTCTCCCATGTGGTCATTTGTGGAAGAAAAAGAAAAATCACCTGTGACACTTTGTCAGCTAAGGACTGGCTTCATTAACTCAGGGTTTTGGAAAGATAATGTTTGCCTTGGAGAAACTTCAGGTGAGTACACATAATTTTAGCCCCTCCCCATGGGAGACTGAGCCGACAAAATGGAAGTTCCTTCATCTGGGCCCCACTTTCTACACAGACCGTGGATGTCGCAGCCAGTAGGAAAATGCAAATGCAAGTCCTGCAAGAGCATCAAGCCATAGATGGCCGAGAGCCCTGCTCTTTAGAGGTGTCATTGAAAATGTCACAAAATAAAAGATGAAGTAAAACATAAGATATCATAAAACAAAGCAAGCAGTTTGGAAAAGATTACAGTTTCTGAAAATGGAAGATTTATCATTCATCAGAGAGCAGATGAGATGCAATTGACAAAGGATTCATAAACTAAAAGCTAGAAATATTGAAGTTCACCAGAAAGTGGTGAAATAAGATCATTAAATAGCATGTGGGATGGAAACTGAATGGCAAGATCTCACATGAGTTTAACATGGATCCAGAAAGATAAAACAGAGAAAAACCGTGGGAATAGTGAGCAAGAATGTTTAGAATTAAATATGGCTCTGTTCCCACAAAATATAGACTGTCCTCAACAGGTTATATTTCTTTCTAAGAAATTCTCACATAAATAATTGTCACACTTTGTCACATACTGTTGGCACACTAAAGTGATCACATAATTTTCCTTTACTGAGGAAAGTCATGTGTGCTTTTTCTTTTCTAGTTAAGTAGGTATTGGTTGCTCATTATAAATGAAGCTTCATTCATTTATTTAAGAGACACATGTTCTTTTTTTAAATCAGTTTTTTGTTAGCATGCAAAATAATGGGTTTCACCATGCCATCTTCATGCATATCCATCATTATACTTAGTTTTCATTCATTTGCCTGCCCCAGTGTCCTCTCCACCCCCTTCCCCCGTCTGCTCTAGCTGGTTCCTATTCTTCTCCTAGTGTCCACTTATGCTTCTTTTTTAATTTAACCACATGTGTTTTAGTTTTTCCTCTCTATTTCCCATTGTTTTAAGATTGTTGCCTGCCACTCATATGATCCTTTTTCTGGTTTCATGATCTATACACAAAGGACCCAGGTTCGCTTTCCCAGTACCCACATAAAGTCAGATGTACATGGCACTGCATGAGAACTCCAGATGCATGTGCCACTTTGTATGTCTGGCTTCATGTGGATATTGGGGAATTGAACCTGGGTACTCTGGCTTATCAGAGAAGTGCCTTAACTGTGAAGCCATCTCTTGAGACTCAAGCTACTGATTTTTGTATATTGATTTTGTAGTCCAGATTTTATCCTAGAAAGATTTTTTTTGAGACTTTTAATTTTCTTTCTAATTTATTTCATGGCCCATTATTGGTGATTTCAGTGTATATTGCTCAGTGTCCATGTATTTTGGTAGTTTCTAAATACTTTTTGCCTCTTTACTGGGGGGTTGGAACAATTTACACTTAAGTTTACAATGAGAGAAACTTACTTATTACTGTAATTTTATTGGTTGTTCTTCTGCTAGGTTGGATTTTTTTGTTTGTTCTTTACTTTCTTCCCTTTTCCTAGCAGAGATGCTTCTGGCTCTCTATATTGAACATAATTTATTTCTTCCTACCTGTTCTTGGCTCCCTTTTCTCACAAAGCTTATTCTTGTGGTGGAGACTGTCTTCCTCCCTTGGACAGAGGAGTCCTTGAAGTATCTTCTACAGTGGTGGTTTGGTGGTCATGAAATGCCTTAATATGTGCTTTTCTTGAAATGCCCTTATTTCTCAATCAATTTTAGAAGATAGCTTTCCTGAGTATAGCATTCTCGGTTGGCAGTTATTTACTTTCAGGGATCAAGATGTGAAAGGCCCAAGAATTCAGAAGCCCAGAAATACTGTCATGCTCCAAAGGGAGCATAAGCGGGCCCCTGCATACCTCAAACTCCAGGCTTTACTCTCTGTTGGAAGCAAGTAAAGAATCCCTCTTCTCATTATATCAGAGCCCGCTCCTAATATAAAACTAGGTAAAAAGGGCATGAGATAGCCCTCAAGGATGGGAAATGAGTAATGAAGTGAACCACTTATTTGGTTTCTGTAAATAGCCTGCGCCATAAGCCTTAATAGCCCACACGATAAGCCTTAGTAGCCCACACCATAAGCCATAGCAGCCTGCCTCAGACCATCAAGGTCATAGGAGACTGATACCACACTCTGCTACCCCCACCCAAGGATCTGCGCAAATGCTGACCACCAAGGTCATAGGAGGAGACTGATTGGTCCATGAGGGGCTTGAACAAATTAAACTAATTGGCTTAGAAACTATGGAGTGGCACAAACTGACTGGCTCGCACCCTACGGGCTCCTGATGTTAAAAAAATGATTGGTCTAATGCACAGGCTTTGTTAGAAACCCTATAAAAACTGTCCTGTTCCTGCATTCGGGGCTCTGCAGTCCTCTACCCCTGTGCGGTGTACGACTGTGGGCCCCAGCGCTCTTGGAATAAAATCCTCTTGCAGTTTGCATCAAGACCTCTTCTCGTGAGTGATTTGGGGTGTCGCCATATCCGGGCAGAGCGTGGGGTCCCCATTTTGGGGTTCCTTCAGATGTATCCTTTCTTGCTTTCCTGGCTTTTGCAGATTTCTGAAGAGGTTTGATGCTGTTCTGGTATATCTACCTGTAATTGTGTAATTGAATTGTCCCTTATTATCTTCAATATTATTTCTTTGCTTTGTGTTTGCAGCATCTTGACTATAATATATTGCTCAATAGTAGGTTATCTCTACACATGTTACCTGGCCACTGTTCTCCAAGTCATATAATGTGACCAAGAGGATTTCTTTTGCTGCCACTGACCATTCCCAGGAGAATAATCATCCTCCTTCCAAAGCCCACGCCAGGATCGGAGGCTGGTGAGGTGTGTGGGCTTGTTCCGTGGGGAGGACTGCCTGGGCTTTATTCTGGCTTACCTCTTGCAAGTGGCTTCCCAGTCCCCTCCTGCTGGGATCTGTGAGGCTGTGGCTATGTTCAGCTTGCTTCTCATCACAGTGTTTGGGCTCCTTCCCAGTGTCCTTTCCATCTACCCCTCTGTGCATTTCTGAAGCTTTTCGCCTATACCTCTCTTTGGGGAGAAGTCCATTTTTCTCTTTCTCTGAGTCTCACAGACAGTCTGTGTTGCTGTGGCTCTCACACAGACAGACTCCAGTCTGCACCCTGTGGTACATGCTTTCTGTGTTCCAGGCACAGCTTTGTGTGCTAGAAAACACATGACAATGTTTTGATTGTCGTGAAGTTCACATTCATCCACTTTGCTGTTCACTCCTTTGCTACCTTGTGCAAGATATTTTTAAGATTCTCACATGCTCAAAAATATAAAGATGTTGAGTTGAGGACATTTTCTTAAGGTTCTTGAAAAAGTTTATCATTTTGTTTATGATTCTATAAAGTTGAAAAACCTTACAATCTATCTTATAACTCTTCTTTCCCGACGTTATCACAGTTTACAGCATTTTAAAAATATTCACTTATTTGCATGTGTGTGTGTGTGTGTGTGTGTGTGTGTGTGTGTGTAGCAGTGTGCCTTGGTCTCTTGCCACTACAAATGAACACTGGTTGTGCTTTACTGGAGAATTGAACTTAAGCCATCAGGCTTTATAAGCAAGCATCCCTAACTGTTAAGCCTTCTATAACATTTTTTTTTTTTTTGAGAAAATTCTGACCAAAAACCTACAGAGAGTTCAGGAAACATTGAGCAATTAAATCCAGAGCAATGGTTAAAGTGAGTAGGTAGTCACTTCTAATGACATAAATAAATGAACTGGACAGGTTGAAAGCTTAGAGACTATTTCAACTTGGCAATATATATATAAAAATCTGAAAGCCTGAGGGCTGTGTCTGCTTTGTTTACTGTTCTGTCCCCAGCATGTAGCACAGATATTGGCACGAAATACGTGCTCAGTAAATATTGATTGGATATCGTACCAGGAATGAATAGCCATGGCAGGTAGACTAAGCCAAATTGTATCCCATAGAGCAGTCACACAAAAAAGTACATTATAAGAAATTAGAGACCATTAGAGACAATAGGCTGGAACATAGAAATATGGTTATTAGAACATAGGAAATATGTTGGATGCTTTAAATGAAGACACATGTATTGAACAATGACAATTATCATAGTTTTAAATTTCATAATCTGAATTAGTTCTTTGCCTCTTTGAATTAAATATTAGCATAAATCACAAGAGCTAAATGTCTAACTCCACTTTTCAACTAGAGTCAGTCACTGGCTGATCTTCTGTGATCAGGATTAAATGGATAAGGTGGTTTGTGTAATGTAAAAGAAAATTAAATACGATAGCTGTCTAGCTCTGATAAAAAATATCCTTAACATTTGCTGATCTTTTCATTTTTTTTTTTTTCTTCTTGGTAAGAGGATGAGCTTTGGATCAGCATAAAACAAAGTAAATTTAAGTCATATTTGTGCCAGAAAATTCAGTCTGCATTTTCCAGTCACAATGATCCTGTTATAATCCTACTTATTTTTTTTAAAGAAAGTCCCACAAGCACTTTTCTTAATGTTCATATCTATATATTACTGCTACTCTCATTTTTGGTTAGAGAAGCTTCTCTTTTCAGATGGTGGTGACCTTGCGATGACTCAGAAGACACCATGGTGCTGAGAAGTAAGAGAGAAGTGCTCAGCTCTGAAATATCTCTATCACACCTTCCAAGGCTCAGGGTCCATTGCGGAAAAGGTGGCAGAAACAATGCAAGAGCCAAAGGAAGGGTAGGACTCCTTACAATGTGCTCCACCAGACACAAAATGGCCTGGATATCCATGACCTCACAGTGCCTGACACTACCTACACAAGACCATCATAATAGGAGGAAAAGAACGTGACATCAAAATAAAAGAGAGACTGATTGAGAGGGTGAGGGCATATGATGGAGAGTGGAGTTTCAAATGGGAAAGTTGGGGAAAGGAAGGGAATTACTACGGGATATTTTTTACCATCATGGAAGTTGTCTATAGAAATAAATAAATAAATAAATAAATAAATAAATAAATAAATAAATGTGGTTACCAAAAGTGGGTTAAGTGGCTCACACCTGTAATCACAGCATTCCAGAGGCTTAAGAATTTGAGACCAGCCTGGGTTATAGAGCCGGTTCCAGCTCAGTATGGGCTAGAGAAAAACCCTGAACTCTGCCTCAAAATGTAACAAAAGGATGCTAGTGATAATTGGACTGCATGGAGTCAAGCAGATAGTGTAAAGTGCAGGAAAGGGAAGAGGAAATTGATGATTAAGGCATCTCAACTTGATGCTGAAGCAATTAGATTGTTCCAGTCAAAACAAACAAACAAACAAAACTCCCATATAAACAAACACTAAAGTGATAATGTAAGCTACTCAGTCGAGAAGGAGCATATCAAATGGGACTATAAAACTGTATGAGCCAGCCTTTAATTCCTAACTTTTAAAACTATTATCAAAAATATTGAATGGGGGCTGGAGAGATGACTTAGTGGTTAAAGTGCATGCCTGTGAAGCTCAAGGACCCCCTACCCCCGTTTGATTTTCCAGGTACCACGTTAGCCAGATACACAAGGAAGCGCGTGTTTCTGGAGTTCGTTTGCAGTGGCTAGAGGCCCTGGCATGTCCATTCTAACACATACACACACACACTCTCTCTCTCTGTCTCTCCCTCCCTCTCTCTAATAAATAAATAAAAATAAAATCTTTGAAAAAAAATATTGAATGGGCCGAAGAGATGGCTTAGCAGTTAAGGTACTTGTCTGCAAAGCCAAACACTCAGGTTTAATTCCCCAGGACCCAGGTAAAGACAGATGCACAAGGTATCACATGCATCTGGAACTTGTTTTCAATGGTTAGAAGACTGGGAGCACCCATTCTTTCTCTGTCTTTCTCTCTCTCTAAAATAAATCAATAAATAAAATATATATTGAAAAGAAAACTGGGCATGGTGGCACATGCCTTTAATCCCAGCACTTGGGAGGCAGAGGTAGGAGAATTGCCATGAGCTCAAGGCCACCCTGAGAGTACATAGTGAATTCCAGGTCAGCCTGGGCTAGAGCAAGACCCTACCTCAAAAACCAATACATACATACATACATACATACATACATACATGCACACACACACACACACACACACACACACACACACACACACACACATATATATGTTGAAGAGGGTCAGGCATTCCTTTCATCCCAGCCCCCAGAGGCTGAGGTAAGAGGAACACTGTGAGTTTGAGGTCAGCCTGGAGCTACAGAGTGAGTTACAGATCAGCCTGACATGCTGGAGTGACACACTACCTTGAAAAACAAAACACACATACACACACAAATAAAACTACTGGGGAGATAGGAATTTGGAACAAGTTCTATGGAATTACTTATAAAAGAAGGGTAGCTGGCCTGGGATTTTCTGGGGACCATTTCTATACTGGCTAATTATGATGGGTTAATGATGAGAAATGATGTCTTAACATTTCTAGGAGACTTGGGATAACTAAATGGATGATACTAATTCATTATTATAAAGATAGGGATTTTATTTATACATAAAATGATAGCAAACAGAATTTAAACTTTTCACAATCTTTCATCACTGTAATAACTGAAGACACATTGAGTTTTTAATTATTAACAATCTGGCTTGTACTTCATGACAACGTCTACTTGCTAATGGAGATGAAATGTGCTGTGTTGTCAACAGACTCAAACAATATTTTGTCTACATGCCCCCACATTGGTTTCTATTTTTCCTGTCCTAATACAAAAACATTATTAGTTTTGTGACATTTGGTTATCATCCCCGCTCTGAGTTTCAGAGGAATTTCAAAGGAATTAGGTATTCTGGTACAATGAATTCATTATGTTGAGCTCCAATAATTAATTCTGGGAATTAAATGGTTATGCTTATTAATGTGAGCTTTCACCATTTGCCACATTTTCAAAGCTGAACTGAAAAAAAAATATGACATGAGTCCACATTAGGAAAATGAGAATAATGCCCTGGTTCCTTTTTGTCTCAATGGGGGAGTGATTCTTCAAGGGCAAACCAAATTGTCTCTGTTCCATATGCATAGGTTGGAGAGAAGCAGCTTATCAGGAAGAAAGAAAGGAGGAAGTGGGGTATCTATTATAGAGCTTCAATTTAGTATTTTTGAATTCTAGGTATTTTTGAATTCAGCCTGTTTCTGATGGTGGTATATCTGAAAGCCATAAAAGAAATCAATATGAGAGGGTCTTACAAGGCACATTAGGAGAGGGTCTTACAAGGCACGTAGTGGCACAACCCCATTTGTTGACTCCAATTCTTTAATGCTGAGACTATGGAGCTGGAGAGGATCTTAGGAATATGTGTTATTGGGCTTAAAGAAATTTCAGATTTGAACATTTTTACATGCCTATGTCTTGGCAACTGATCTTGGTGGCACCATTTGGGCAGAGTGAGTTTGTTTTATGTTTAAAGAAATCAATCTACAGCAGACAAATGAAACAATAATAAAAAAAATGCCCGAGGTTTGAGATTTGATCTTAGCATTCATGTTTGCTGACACAGCGTCAACACAGAGTGAAGAAGGACATTCTCAGAGGAGCATGAAAAATCCAGTTGTAAAGTTTCAGATGAACTGTGTGGCTCTTCCCCCCGCCCCCATACTCTCTTCGTATACTGTAATCATTTTGAAGGGTTGAGGTGCAAAACTTACAGCATTGAAAGTCACACCTTTCACTTCCGACACTCCCTGCAAAGCAAGGGAAGTCTGTTGACAGGCAGTACCTAGGAGTGACCTGGCCAAGTTCATCTTAAATATGCTGTCTGTTGGGCTGGAGAGATGGCTTAGCGGTTAAGCACTTGCCTGTGAAGCCTAAGGACCCCGGTTCGAGGCTAGGTTCCCCAGGTCCCACATTAGCCAGATGCACAAGGGTGTGCACGTGTCTGGAGTTGGTTTGCAGAGGCTGGAAGCCCTGGCGCGCCCATTCTCTTTCTCTCCCTCTCTCTGTCTTTCTCTCTGTGTCTGTCGCTCTCAATTAAATAAATTTAAAAAAAAATGCTGTCTGTCATCTTTGCATTGCGTCCCAAACATTTGCTTGCATCATCCTTGAAAGAAATCCAACTGCCATCTTCTGGTAGCCCTGTACACAATTTAATATACTAATACATTGCTATACTGATTAATATTTGCCTATGCTTATGTATATTTATATTTGTTTATACTTGTACATGTAAACAATTAGTAACTATTGCTTATCTCACTGTTATATTTGTATATGGAAACAATAATTGCTCAATGTTTATAGCATCAAGATATGCATGTTTTAGACAGGGAATAAAAGTTTAAATTTAGTCAATAAAATTGATACCCACTGTGTGCTGGGATCTTTACCATTTTATTTTCTTTTAATGTGCATAACAGCCCATCTGTGTCTTAGGTATTAAAGTTGCATAAAAATTACTTGACGATTCATTTCTAGAATTAGTGTATCAGGTAAACAGCAGATCATCAAAATTGCCTGTAACATTGTGCTTGAGTTGATCATAAAGTATGATAAACATGATTATGTGTACACATAGTAATAAAAATGGCACCAGTTCATCATGTATGCAGATGATTATCTGTAACAAAATGCACAGATGTAAAAGATAATTTTGCAGTTTTTTCTAATTATGTAAAAGAGAGGACCATATGGTTGAATATCCAAATTTAAATGTAATATAATATCTCTCTTTTACAAAAGAGATAATTAAAACTCAGATGGATGCTCCAAGTCATATATTATAAAATAGAATATTAAAATGTATACTAATATATTCTGAATCCAAACATGATATCAATTGCTTATAGAAAAGATTGAGTACATTAGAATATAACATACTTAATGTTTATTCATATAAATACATTTTAGTAATACTAATTTTCTATTAGTGATGCCAAAATATTTCTCACACATATTGTATCTGCTCCCTCTCATGAAGTTCTTTTTTCTCTTTCACCAAAAAGGATTTTGATAGCACATAGTACATATTGTGCTAGAAAAGAGAAAACTTCCCCAGTTTTCTTACTGATTATCTGTCATATTTATATTTTACCCTGTTCTAAAAAGAACTAGAATTGCTCAATACACAGCATGAAGTCCCATATGAGAAAAGACAATGATAACTGTGAGATTTTAGAGATCGTTGCTCAGATACACAAATTGCATGGATTATTAAGGACTAAGGATTATTAAGGATGGATACTATAAGATCCATTGACCACAGAGCCCTAGAATCACATTTGTGCCACAGTTTATATTCTTGTCACCATAAATATAACAACATAATTCCAGAATTCCCAGAAAAGAGGGACTGTGGGCTAGAGCTAGTCACAAGTGGATCTTCAGAGGACTTGGTCAGAATTGGTGAGTTAGGGAGTTTTTCAAACTGTTAAAAGGGTTGAGAATCCAGGCAAAGATGGGCCCATTGGTTCACTTGTGGTTTTACCCTAAAACAGATGGATCTGAATGAGGGTGAGGATTTAGGTTTTGCTAATTCGCTTGCACGTCATGGTTTGATATAGCTTACCTGCTTTGTGAGTCAGAGGATGGTTTTGTAGTTGTTTCAGTTCTCATTGCTGAAATAATTTCATTGGTAGAATCTCTAATTCAACACCGATAAAATATGTGATGTTTCCCTTATACCCTAATTATTTACTAAGTTATTTTCTCTTACATTTATAAATTGTCAGACATGTGGTAGACACTACTATTGCTGTAGTGGCTTTATAATCTGGCCACACAAAGATTTAATTATATGTTTAAAGCAATTATCATTTGGCTTTTCCAGCTGTGTCTTCATTTCAATAGAATAGCATTTTTAATTGGATTACTCCTTAGTTCATGTGGGGAGATATTTACCTACTGTTATGGTTTAAATGTAAAATGTCTCCAGTAGGCTTTGACATTGAGACCCCAGCTGGTGGTGCTGTTTGGGAATGTTGTTGAACCTTTGGGTGGTGGAGGCTTGCTAGAGGAAGTGGAGCATAAAAGGTGGACCTTGAAGGCTTGCAGCATCACCTCACTTCATGTTGGTCCTCTGCTTCCTGACTCTGGCTGCAGTGTGACCAACTGACCTCCCTCTTGCTATCATGTTGTCTCCACCATGATAAAATTTCTCCCCTCAAAACTGCAAGCAAGAACATACCCTCCCCTTCCTGAGCTGCTTCCCATCCCATCAAGCAGTTGCTCACATCAGCAGTAAAATAACTCATGCAACTAGTGGCTCAGAGACGTGAGATTGGGTTAGCAATATGCTTTGATTTTTACAAAATCACATGGCTTCATGAAATGAAAATTTCCCTACTTTCTATATTTGATGAAGATGTGGCAATCGAGTGCAAGTGAACATGGAACTAACACAACAGGAAGCAAAATACCTCAAGGGGAAGATCTGTGTCTTTTTCAAGAACATCCCCTCTTTTTTTTTTTTTTTTGAGATAGGGTCTCACTCTAGCCCAGGCTGACCTGGAACTCACTATGGAGTCTCAGGGTGGCCTCAAACTCACAGCGATCCTCCTACCTCTGCCTCCCAAGTGCTGGGATTAAAGGCGTGCGCCACCACGCCCTGCTTAGAACATCCTCTCTTAACAACTGGAGGACAGGGATGGTGGCTGGAGTTTTGTCAGTCATCCTGAACAGTAGTACAGGATCTATGTGATCAGGACGACACAGAAACAAAAGACAAAAGATCAGGGTTCCTAGGAATCATTGAATCTCATGGGTCACTTTTACCTGTGTAAATGCACGTTTACCTCCTTCCAATCATTTCTCCTTTGGTTCTTCAGTTGCTATATAAAAGTCCTCTTCTCATAAATAAAATAAACAAGAACTGAAGGTACTTCCCATGCTAAATCCCTAAGAGAGGACTGCTGGTTGAAATCCTGAATCCTTTAAATTTTGGAAATTTTACATTATAAGGTGGTGCGATGTTTCTTATTTATAACATCTCATATTTTAGAAAGCATTGCAGATGTGAACTTATTTGATCCTTAAGGCAAACTTGTAAAGGAAACAGGAAAAGTACTCATGATCTCATTTTGGGGACAGGGGAGCTATGAGTCAGAGCTATCACATGCCCAAATTCACTGAGTGGTTTACTAACACCTCCATAGCAGAAATCCAGGCCATCACTGGACCATAGATTTTCCTCCCACATAAATGACAACATATCCTTTTTCTGGTATTCAGGCATCATGTGGGATTAATAAGGAGACCACGTTGATGTTGTGGCAATGTAAATTGAAACTTCAGTCACAATTTAAGAAGGGAGTTTTATCTTTTTGGAGGCACCTCACTAAAGTGTACTCAATCTGGGTGTCCTGGGATCTAGCTCTGAATTTGTTCAAACTTGACTTCTTATTGGATTAATGAAAGTTGAAAGAAAAAAAAAGTGATCTCAAGGAGACATTCCTTCCCCAGAACAGATTCACTCTGACAGATTAAAACATTCCGACTAGCGCAAAGCTGTCTCCTTTCTATTTGGAAAAAAAAAAAAAAATCCTATAAAATCCAGAGAATGTCAGTTTTTTTATTTTCTAAATTTTTTTTAAAAATAATTTATTTTTGCTTATTTAGGTGACAGAGAAAGGGGGAGAAAGAGAGAGAGAGAATGGGTGCACCAGGGCTTCCAGCCACTGCAAACAAACTCTAGACACTAGGGCCCTTTGTGCATTTGGCTAACATGGGCCCTGGGGAATTGAATCTGGATCCTTTGACTTTGCAGGCAAACACCTTAACTGCTAAGCCATCCCTCCATCCCTGTTTGTCAGTTTTTTAAAAAAGAAAATGTTTCTGTTAGATATTTGAGTTCATGTCATCACAAGAATCAGGTATCACTAAAGTATTGTATAAATTGGCAATAAAATTTCAATTTCTGCTGGTTTCCATGGCAGTGGGTTTGATATAGTAAATAAAAATTAGGGTGCCCTAAAAATTTGAAATATATATGACATTAAAGTCAGTGACAAATACTTCTTTGGGATAAATGTCATAATATTTGGTAAATACTTTTACTGGGGGCAATTATTTGTTTATCTCAAATTCAAATTTAATTGAATATCATGTTTTATGTGGTAAGACTATATTGAAAGCGCCACTGCCTGTGTGATGTTCTCCTTGACTGGTGTGAGTCCTAAAGAAACAAAGTTCTCTAGGAGCTAACTGGTGCATGCAGAACTCTCTGGTTTTGTCAGCTGCTTTCTGACCACTGTGAAAGAAGCAGCTTCCTCTGTGGCCCAGTTCTCCAGCAGAGCCTTGACGGTCATTGAGATCTCCCCACCAGAGCCGATCCCTACAACCATTGTCTTCACCTGCAACAAAGGCCACTTCACCTCATCTGCCTCGAGTGTTTCTCTTCTTTGCAAGTGAACCATGACTGGTGCAGTTCCTTAACTGTCTTCAGTAGTATAGGGAAGAGAAATATGACATGGATGTTTACATAATAAGCTTACAAATCACGCCATAAAAGTCAACATTGAGGCTGGAAAGGTGCCTTAGCAGTTAAGACACTTGCCTGAAAAGACAAAGGACCCAGGTCCAATTCCCCACTACCCACATAAGCCAGAGGTACAAGGTGGCACATGCATCTGGAGTTCATTGCAGAACCTTAAAGCCTTGGCATGCCCAATCTCTCTTTCTTTCTCCTTCTCACTCTTTCTCTCTCTCTCTCCACCTACATCTTTCCTCTCTCTCAAGTAAATATATTAAAATGTTTTAAAAAACAACAGTGATTTTAAAAAAGATATACAGCCTCCATGAAACCACTCTCAATGGTCATCTTGACACATCAATTTTTGTTGTTTCCTCTGGTCCTAGTTCATCTGTAAACATTGTTTTCATGTTATAATTATAAAACAGATATAGTTTTACATTCTACTTTTCTCCCTTAACATTATGGCATACATAATTTTTGTGTTGTCTCATGGTCTTAATAATTATTTAAATGTCTGTGTAATGGCCATTGTTGTCGATGATTCATTTAATTATCTTCTTACTTTTGGACGTAAGGGCTCTTTTGCACTACAAATTATTCTTTGGTTAATGAAAGCTTTATCCTTCTGCTGAATTCCTCCTAAATTCCCAGCAATGGGATAATTGGGTCAAAGGCTAAGAACATTCTGTGTGTTTCAAAATGTTTTTCCAAATTGCTTTTCACAAGGGATGTAAAAAGCACAATTTTAACTGGGTGGCAAATATACTGATGCTTAAATAAAGACAGGACAGTGAAATCTAGACGTCACCAGACAGAACACTTGAACGCGCACCACCCTCTCATCCCGATGCACAGGAAAACAGTTTGCGGAGTTTGTGGCATTGAGTACGAGACAAAGACAAACACTGTTATAAAGCTTTGTTTTTAGCAGAACATTATATCCTCTGACTCTTTAAATGAAGTGAATCTTTTTTTAACTCAATTTTTATTAACATTTTCCATTATAAACAACATCCCACGGTAATACCCACCCCCCCACTTTCCCCTTTGAAATTCCATTCTCCATCATATCCCCTCCCCATCTCAAACATTGTACTTACATATATACAATACCAATCTTATTTACTTTGAAAATTATTTTTTAAAGTGCCTTTGCATATAAAGCCAGAGTAGCTTTTTGTGGTCTTTAATATGTGTTGTTATTAACTTCTTTATTTTCTTTAGCAAACAGGGAGACGTCAACGATAAAAAAAATCCTTTATTAATGCACATTAATACCAACCCTGGAGATAGGGAGATGGCTCAGTTTGTACAGTGCTTGCTATAAAAAGCAGGAGGACCTGAGTTTGAGCCTCTGTGTAAAAAGCTGGGCACAGCAATGTGCCTCTGTCATCCAAGGGCTTGGGAGGCAGAGACAGAAAGAGCTCTAGAGCTTTTAGCTAGCTCGTCTACCTGAAAGTATTACTCTGTATAGCTGGGTTGGTGAGCTCCAGGTGCAGGGAGAGACTGTCTCAAAGAGATAAGCTGGAGAGAGCTTGAAAATGACACCTGTCCTCAACCTCTGCATGCACCCATGTTCATAGGAATGTGTATGTCTACACATAAGAAGTACCAAGTGCTTGCTGTTTGGTTTCAGATTTGTCTCAAGAAATGCTGTTCTTTTTTTTTTTTTTTAAAGTTATTAATTTGTTTATTGAGAGAGGGAGAGAGAGAGAGGAATAGAGAGAGGGAAAATGGGCATGCCAGGGTCTCTAGCCACTGCAAACAAACTCCAGATGCATGTACCGCCTTGTGCATCCAACTTACGTGGGTCCTGGGGAATTGATCCTGGGACATTTGGCTTTGTAAGCAAACACCTTAACTGCTGAGCCATCTCTCCAGCCCAGAAATACTGTTCTTAATTAAGACCCAAAATGTACAGGGACCTCCTAGAACTCAATAGCACAGCCACTCAAGTGACAAGAACAAAGGGACCAAATAGATATTTCTCCAGAGATACAGAACCAGCCAATGAGTACACACACAGGTCTTTAGCACCACAGGTCATGAGGAAAGGCCAAGTAAAAACCACTAGGAAAGCTAGGAGGCAGAGGTTGGAGGATCACCATGAGTTGGAGGCCACAGTGAGAGTACATAGTGAATTCCAGGTCAGCCTGGGCTAGAGAGAAACCCTACCTTGAAGCCCTCTCCCCCAACACCAACAGGAAAAACACCAAAAACCCCACTATGAGAAATCACATCACACTTTTCTAGATGATGATTATCAACAACAGCAACCAACCAACTAGTAACCAACCAAAGACTCAACAAGTGTCATCAAAGATGTGAAAAAAAGGAACATTTCTATACTATAGGTTGTAATATAAATTGGTGTAACCATTTTGGGAAACAATATAGGGGGTTGTAAACAATTATGAGAAATAGGATCAGTGTTTGATATAATTATACTTACACTTCCGGAGGTGTGCATCCAAAGGAATGGAGAACAATTAGTTCCTTAAGAACATACCTGTGGGTGGGAAAAATGGCATAGTGGCTAAGCGCTTGCCTGTGAAGCTTAAGGACCCTGGTTCAAGGCTCGATTCCCCAGGACCCATGTTAGCCAGATGCACAAGGGGGCGCACGTGTCTGGAGTTCATTTGCAGTGGCTGGAAACCCTAGTGCGCCCATTCTCTCTCTCTCTCTCTCTCTCTCTCTCTCTCTCTCTCTCTCTGCCTCTTTCTCTCTCTGTCGCTCTCATATAAATAAATAAAAATAAACAAAAAAATAAAAAAAGAACATACCTGTAAACCCATGCTCACTGTAACATTATTTAAGATGGTCAAGATATGAAAACGACCTTGATGACCTTCAACAGAGGAGTGGAGTAAGGAAATGTGATGTGGTGTGTATATGTATAAAATGAAATATTATCCAGCCTTAAAAATAAAAAGTCTGATATTTAGAACATCATGGATGAATTTGGAGATGATTTTAAGTAAAGTAAACCAAACATAGAGGGATACATATATGATCCCAATCGCATAAAGTATCTAAAATGGTCAATCTTGGGCTGGAGAAATGGCTCAGCAGTTAAGGCACTGGCTTGCAAAGCCTAACAGTCTGGGTTCTCTTCTCCAGGACCCACATAAAGCCATATGTACTAAGTGGCACACGCATCTGGAGTTTGTTTGCAGTGGCTGGGCGCCCTGGCATACCAATTCTCATTCTCTCTCTATCTCTTTCCTTGCAAACAAAAAATATATATAAGTAAGTAAATAAGAGTAGTCAATATCACAGGAGTAGAGAGGAAACTGTGTTGTCAGGGGCTGGGGAGAGGGAAGATGAGAAGGCATTGGCCAAGGGGTAGAATGTTTGGTTCTTTGCTCATTTGTGCAACTGATGGATGAGTAACTCTACAGCTTAGTACCTATCACAAACAACACACTATGAGATACCTAAGTATTTACTAAGAATCTTTTTTGACTAATAAAATAAAATGGGTAAAGGGGAAGGAAATATTGCTGTTGACCCCACTGTGATGTAGGTTTGTTGTAAGGGAAAAAATATATTAGTTTTTGCACATTTTATTAAAGGCTTCCATACATGTAGAAAACATACCATGATCATAACCCCATTGCCAAAACCTCCCTCTCCCCTCCAAAACCCCCCTTCAATTGAATCCCTACTTCTTTCCAACTAGTTTTTCTTGAATTTAGATGTCATTAGTTTTTGTCCTCCTATTATGCAGGACTTGTATAGGTAGTGTCAACCACCGTGAGGCCATGAATACAACAAACAAAGCAGTCTTCCTCTTTGTTAAGCTCTTCCATTCTTTCCACCACCTCTTCCACAATGGTCCCTGAACTTTGGAGAGTGTGAAGAAGATGTCTCATTTAGTGCTAAAAACTCCACTGTCACTTCTCAGCACCTTGGTGAGTTTTGAGTCTCCCCCGTGGTCACCACCATCTGAAGAGAGAAGCTTCTCTAACCAAAAGTGAGAGTAGCGTTAATGTAGGTATAAACATAAGTATACTGAGGGCAGTTTGAGGAGATTTAAATTTTTTATAACTTCTTTAGACTTATTTATAAATGTTTCAAAATTTAAAGTTTTGTCACAATCATTAAATCTAAATTAAAATATAATCATCTTATTTTGTCATAAAATCACATATAATGAGACTTCGAAGGGGTGAAATCTAACCAAATATGCTTTCTGGGAAAAGATGGTTGGTGTAGAAAAATTTGGTTGCTTCTCATTAAAAAAGGCAGGGGGTGGGGGGAGCTGGAGAGATGGCTTAGCAGATAAGGCATTTGCCTGCAAAGCCAAAGGATCCCAGTTTGATTCTCCAGGCCCCATGTAAGCCAGATGCACAAGAGGGCACATGCGTCTGGATTTTGTTTGCAGTGGCTGGAAGCCCTGGCATGGCCATTCTCCATCTCTCTCTCAGATAAATAAATAAATAATATTTTTTTAATAAATTTTTATATATTTATTTGTTTATTTGAGAGCGACAGACACAGAGAGAAAGACAGAGGGAGAGAGAGAGAATGGGCGCGCCAGGGCCTCCAGCCACTGTAAACGAACTCCAGACGCGTGCGCCCCCTTGTGCATCTGGCTAACGTGGGACCTGGGGAACCGAGCCTCAAACCGGGGTCCTTAGGCTTCACAGGCAAGCGCTTAACCACTAAGCCATCTCTCCAGCCCAATAAATAATATTTTTTTAAAAGTCTTAAAAAAATAGTGCTGGTCCCTGCCAGGCACAGGCTGGAGCCTTCAGGAGATGGACCTGAGCTGCCAGCCATGGCTGAGGAACCCCCAGCTACAGGAGGCCACTCCCTCTCCAAGCCCAGCACACCTGAACTTAGGCTTCGCCCATAGCCCTGTGACCTTTGCCTAGGAAACTCCTTATTAGCCAGCAGCCTTCACACCACCCACCCCCTGCTGCCCTCTTCCCAACACTACGGAAATCACCTCTCTCCCTACCTGCTGGGATGAAGGACCCTAGGCTTTGGCTACCAACCTTTGAACCCACCAGTCCCCCGAGGACCCTCTTCCAGCTCTCAACTGCTTATAAACCCATTTCCCTATCGAATGAATTGAACTACCGTCTGAGGTCGTCTCTTGGGTGTACATCCCTCAGCACTCACAGCAGCTCAAGACCCTGCTCTCCAGGGTGGTCTGGGCGCCTTCGGGAACCGTGGCCCTGAGGATCCCAGGACACACAAGTAGTCAATCATCCGGAGAAAGAAGCTTCTCTGAGCGAAGGTGAGAATAGCAGGAGCCTGTGGTCGCGCACATTCCCATCAACCCCACTTTGGAATCAACAAGGTAGGATAATTTTTCAAGGGTCAGATCCACTTATAATGTGCTACCATCTAGGCAGGACATTTTGGGTAAAACTCATTACTTAATTATCATGATAGTCACAGACCACATTTTTTTTTTCCCCATGGTGGTCTGACACTATGAGGTAGATGCCAAGGCCAGATCATGGATATTTTTAGTTTTTCTAGCCACACAAGCTCTGGCATCTCTAATCAATCTGCCCTTGTAATGGTGAACACAGCCAGAAACAATGTAGAAGAAGATAAGCATGACCATATTCCAGTTAAAGGATATTTGCAAAAACCAAGCAGCTGGTCCACTAAGCTAGACAGTCATGATTTGCTGACTGACCTCTGACTCCAGGAATCTGGTTTCATATGACTGTCAGTTATAATCACACCTTTATGGATGTTTTTAATTAAAAAAAATTTACTTTAATGATGATTATGTATATATAATTATATATGTAATTTATTTTGACCATAATCCTCTCCTTTACCTTCTCTTGTCCCCTTTCCCCATCTCTCTTTCTCTGAAGTCCTTGTTCTTCCCAATTAGTTTCTCATTTATTTGATGCCTTTTTTTTTTTTCTTGCTGAGTGTGTGTTATCCATTGACTTTAATTAGTGTTACTTGCATGAATTTGGGTGGGACATTGTTTGTCAGAGCACAGGCAACTTACCAGTGGCTACACCATTGAAAAAAAGTATCCAATTCCCCCAGAAACCATTAACTGCAGCTAACTCATCAGGGAGAAATGGGGGCCTCATGCCCCCCTTTACTGTCCCTTTACTAGGAAATGTTGATAGGTCCACTGTTGTGCAGTTAATGGTGGTTGCTGTGAGGTCGTGAATTCAGTAGGTGCATCACGTCTGGAAGACAGCATTGCTCTGGCTCTTTCTTTCCTTTCAGCACCCTCTTCCACAGTGCTTCTTGGGCCTTGGAGGACATCATAGAGTTGTCTCGTTTAGTTCTGAGAACTCCACAGTCACTTATTTTCAGCACTTTGGTGAGTTTTGAGTCTTTCCGGCACTTACCACCATCTGCAAAAAGAAATTTCTCTGACCAAAGGCAAGAACAGCACTAATTCACAGACATAAGCATAAACATTTAGAGGGCAATTTGATGAGCACAGCGTATCCATTTAGCTAAATAACAGTAGCAGCTTCCCTCCTAGGGCCCGTGACGTTCCCAGCCATAAACTTCTAACTGGGGTTTCAGTACCAGACACAAATCCAACTCCTGTGGAGCTGGCTTCAATTCTAATCACAAACCAGTTCATTACCTTTCTAACAGTCATGCCACTATTGCATCCGTGAGCACATCTTGACAGGCTGGTTAGTTATATAGCTCACAGGGTCCATCAATGGGTAATTACTGATACCTTGTGTTCCCAGTGTCCTGCCCAGTTCTTTCTGGTGCTATGACAGCTAGCCAGCAAAGAGGAAGCTTTCAAGTCACTAACAGCTAGACTTCTCAGCATTCTGCAATTGAAGCAAGTGACATCTTCAGCAGCAGTGTCTTATTGTCTAGCTCTTGTCGGCAACCAAGAGTAGTGCCAAGAGCCTACATGGTTTGTTCTTCTTGGCCAACAGCTCACTGGGAGGTAGCCCGCCCCTGACACTAGGATATTCTTACAATTTTTTGAGGGTCTCTTGTGGATCAGATGATCTGGAGAAAGTGTTCTACAACATTTGGCTTAAAAATGAACTCTGATAATATCTTCAAAAGCCATAGTAGTTTTATTAAAGATGATCCAGAAGCAATAACAAAGGACACTGATCCTTACCAAAAAGATAAGATAAAAATAAAAAATACATGGAGGAACGACTAGGAATTGGAATGTACTTTGGAAAAGGGAATTTGGAAAATAGATTTCCTCAACAAAGGCAACAAAATCCTAGTGGGATATTAAGTAGCTGAATGGCAACCACAAATCCTTGGGGAGAAAAAAAAAAAAACAACTCTATGTCCCAGCTGTCATTTTTATTCCCTTTGTCAGTGACTAAGTCCATCTGATCACAATCAGTGGTTAACTAGTGACTTCTAAGCAATGCTTTTCATTGTCTGAAGTAGACCAAGTTGAACTCTTTGGAGAGCAAGAGGCAGAGAGCCAACTTGGGTTTTGGGAGGGAGTAGAAATGGGGCTAGGAATGGAGGTTCCTAAGCTTAGAGAGCTACCCTGAGTTCTACTTAATGTGGGCCTGGGTTGTCCAGTTTCTGAATTGTAAGGTTTTCAAGCATGATACTATCCTGAGTCCTTTTTCTTTTTTTTTTTTTGTGGTTTTATGAGGTAAGGTATGACTCTAGCCCAGGCTGATCTGGAAGTCACTCTGTATACATTCTCAGGGTGGCCTCAAATTCATGGCGATCCTCCTACCTCTGCCTCCCAAGTGCTGGGATTAAAGGTGTGTGTTACCATGCCTGGCCTGAATCCTTTTCTTTTGTCCCCTATTCTATTAAGTAGGCAACAGTAGACAGTATTCTAAAACAGAATTCTTCCTGTGATGATGAGGAGTAAATGACATATGCATGACGCTTCTCTCGCTCTATCCCTCACCTGGTAAAGTTGACAACAAATTTGGCAATCACAGTTCCTTCATGGCTTGTCACAATTAAAGATGTTAACTTCTGTTTAAACCTGAGCACTTGTCTGCACGTTTCAAAGGTAGAAGAGGATATTGAAGTTGAGAAGAGATGAAGTGGTGCCTTTAAATTTTCTGGTGGCTCACTGCGTCCCATGAGAACTTTCCTTTCTGAAGTCCTGGCTCTCACAAACATCCAAACTATCCCAATCAATCGGGTGCTTTGTATAATTTTGTAGTTTTAAATTCTTTCAAATAAAGATGCTGAATAAACACTCACAGACAAGAAAAACAAATAATTCCTACTATAATCACTAGCCTTCCATAATAGAGAAAAACATGCTTAATACCAGCAGTGGACCATACTCTCAGAAAAAAAGAACAGTGCTTTAAATTGAATTCCTTTTGCTTTACACAGGAGCACTCCATCGTTCTTGTATTTTTCATGCTGGCTCTGACAGCTTATAATTTAATTTTGAACTGGCCCATGTCCAAGCACTGGCACATGGGAAACACAGGGGTAAGTGGAAAGGACCTTACCTTCAGAGTCAGGCAGATCTGACTTCAAACCTGGCTCCTACTCCTGACCTTGACTGACTCACCTCTTGGTCAGGCTATTCCCAGGGAAGGGGTGTGCACCTGGCCCTGCACTGAGGGGTGAGAGAACGTATTCTGGATTTATGCCCACTCTTTCTCTCCCTTTTCTCCTCTCTGTGTCACAAGCACAAAACAAGAGACAGAGCATCCTCACCCTGAGTGTGATTTCTCATTAGTTAATTTTCGCGGTTATAAGTTTCTCAGTTACTTGAAGCTCCAATGTTCATAGCCATCAACTAGTACAAAGAAAATTAGCATGGGCCTACAAATTTTAAACAGCTGAGGAATAAACCTAAAAGAAACGAATGGAGACAAAGGGAATAGACTCAGTTAGTTTCTTCTAGTGATCTCTGACTAATACGGTCACTTTCTACAACCACCTTGATTTCCACCGCAATGGACTTGAACAAAAATTCTCTTGCATGTTTAACTTGGCATCATGCGCAATTTTCCTTTGACAGAGCCCAAGCCACACTGCAAAGAGATGGGCCCAGGAGGAAGTGGGGGGGGGGGGCTGCACAGGGAGCCAAGCCGAGGAACAGTCAACTCCAGGGTTTATGAATTAACATTTTTTTTATTTGCAGAGGTGAAGACCAGATGGAAGTGGTTTAACTTAATTATTTTGGGGTGAAAATGAAAGTCTATTTTCATCCCTGGGGGATAAACCACTAAGTTGGGATGGAATTGAGCAAAACAGAGTCATTTCTTTTTCATTCATGAAATGTTTATTAAATGCTTCGCATTACCATAATGGTTTCTCTAGTGTTCCGAAGACTGACTGAAATGATCTCACTGACGGCAGGTTTGTTGTAGGCAAGCATGCCGGAGGTTTTCTAGTAAGTGCCTGCGCTAATGCTGCTATTTAGTCATTAGCTCCCCTTTCTTTCCTGCTGCTTCTCATTGGCCTTCATAATTACTGAAGAAAGAGGAATGAGGGTGGGAAGGGAGTGGGGGGAAAGTTCTTTCTTCTTTGTAGACTTGCTCAAGGAGCCTACGGATTTGTGTTGCACCTTCGTGTCTGCCAGTTCTTTGTCAAAGTTAATGGAATTCCTGAGGCCGTAAGAACATTGCGGCAACATGATGGAGCATTCCTGTGAGCATAAATCTATGTGCAAAACCTTCCTAGTCTGCTTTTAACACTGTAGGATGGCTCTTGGATCTCCCCATTTTGTTGACAGGGCTGTTTTTTTCCCTAGTGTTGTTGAACAAGAGCACCCATGTCTTAGTTGCCTTCTGATTGTGGAGCAAATATATCTGGCAATAATCAGTTTAAGGTGACAAGGGTTTATTTAGACTTATAGCTTAAGAGCACAGAGTGCATCATGGTGGGAAAGCATGCCAGGATACCTATGTCACAGCCTCGTAGCAGCAGGGAGGAAGGAGCGAAGGTGATGAATACTGAATGCTCACCAGCTTTCTCCTTTTTCTACAATCCAGGGATCTAGCCCATGGGATGGCACTGTTCACGGTGATGGTGGGTCTTCTCACCTCAAGGTAATCTAAAAGTCCCTCATAGACATGACCAGAGATTTGTTTCCATGGTGGTTCTAAAACTGTCAGGTTGGTAATCGGAGGCTACCCATGACAACCTGGAAGAGATTTTACTATAATTTGGACTAGTTTAACACAACAGAATTTCATCTTTTGTATTTCTAAGGCTGAGAAGTATGAAATGAAGGCATTGGCATGACCACATTAAGGCAGGCAAGCATATGGAATAGCTCAGCCACCCAGGACACCTCTTGGCATGGACAGAAAACACACCCATTTCAAAACAATGCACTTCATGGCAACATGATGGAATCTGGTACCCCCACATGCTTTCAATTGCACATATACTCCACTCTAAACAATAGAATTAGTCCCTTTTTCCTTAGAAATCTTTGGTGACACCCATTTGTTGGTCAGCTTCTATTCATACATGTTTTAAGATACATCTTGGATTGGAAGATAGGGACCATCCAACCTGGTCTGGGTTAGGGTATATGTGCAGTTAGGCAAACACTATCCTCTAAATGAACTTTTAGGTAGAATCCTATATTGACCTTCATTTAAAGATTATTTTACTTTGATTTATTTATTAGAGAGAGAGAAAAAATGGGCACACCAGGGCCTCAAGCCACTGAAAATGAACTCCAGACACATCTACCACCGTGTGCTTCTGGCTTGTTTGGGGAATTGAACCTGGGTCATTTGGCTTTGCAGGCAAGTGTCTCAACCACTAAGCCATCTCTCCAGCCTATGTTGACCTTCTTATGCTTGTTCATAATTAAGCATACATATGACCAAAATCATGGATGTCGTGGAAAGGTACATGTGCAGTAGAGAAAATGTTACATAACCCAAAAGATATCAGTCCAACCAAAGAATACCTCAAACCGCCACCCCCCCCCCCCACACACACACACTTGGCAAAGGACTCCTGCTTTTTGTGGACTCCTTGGAAAGAAGTCTTGGGGGAATAGCCTGAGGCCCTTGAATACTTTCTCAGCTAGTGTGCCTGCTGCCTTTCTTGGCAATTCTTGCTGCTTTGTGTGTGTGTGTATCCAAATTTTTCTCCTCTTATAAATATTCTAGTCATTTTATTAAAGTTACTTGAAGTTGGTATTCAATCCTAACTGCATTGCAAAAATCCTCTTTCCAAGTAAGACCACATTCAGCAGTCCTGGATTGACAGGAAAGCGTAGAGAGCACTATTTAATACAGCACCAAACCTAAAGAACCCAAGCCTGTAGGGCTGTGAAGACAACTCACATGGTAATGTGCTTGCCTTAGAAGTGAGAGTACCCGAGTTTGATATCATAGCCCACATAAAAATGAAAGCCAGGGCAAGGGAGAGGGGCCTTGGGACAACCCGAGTTCAATTCTCTCAGGACTCATGTAACCAGCTTGGCCTACCCATGCATATCAGTAGGATGATCCCCGTGGACATAGAGACTGGAGACCCAGGGAGGATTAGTAAATTTGTAGCTCCCATTCAGAGAGACTGTGTCTCAAGGAAATGTGCAGAAGAGTGATAGAGGAAGTATTCCTGGCATTCTCTTTTGGCTTCTGCATGACTGCAAGAGCATCTGCACATGCACGTGCTGTGGAGGTTTGATTCAGCTTTCCCCCATAAACTTAGGTGTCCTGGGTGCTAGGTTCCCAGCTGATGGAGATTTGGGAAATAACCCCTCCTGGAGGCAGTGTATTGTTGGGGGTGGGTTTATGGGTGTTATAGTCAGTTTCCCCATGCCAGTGTTTGGCACACCCTCCTGTTGCTGTTTTCCATCTAATGTTTCCCAGGAGATGATACCCACTCTGTGCTCGGGCCATCATTTTCCCTGCTATCATAGAGCATCCCCTCAATTCTATAAACCAAAATAAACCTTTTCTTTCCCCTCGAACTGCTCTTGGTTGGGTGTTCCTTGCCAGCAATGAGAACCTGACTGCAACACGTGCATAAACTGCACACATACACACACACCACCACCACCACCACCAACAGCAACAACACTACATGCATAAAAAAAAAAAAAAAATCAAAGCCCAGTGTGGTTGTGCATACTTGTAATCCCAGTGCTGGAGAGGTGGAGATAGGTGGATCCTTGAGTTATCTCTGGATGCCAGTTTAGCTTATTTGTCAAGTTGCAGACCAATGAGAGACCCTGTCTCAAAACAGATGGTTAGGGCCTGAGGAATAGCACCAAGATTATCCTCTGTCTTCTGCGTGTGCTTACCCTCCCACATGTATACATAAAAATATAAAATGGCCTTTTCCTAGCCATTTATGCTTGCATCTATCAGCTCTACCCCCTCAAGGCAGTTCTTGGCACCAAATATTAAAACATTTTTGGGGTTCATTAGGCTATAACTTATAACCTTTAGCCTCGTGATGCCCATGACCCCCAACTGTCTTGCAGTCTTACTCAGCTTCTCCGGTTTTATGTCAGGGGAAATAACTTTTTGCTACCCACAGCTCAGCTAAAATCAGATTATGACTATCTCAAGTGCATGCCTCCCTAATAGGAATTCCTGGAGACTGCCCTTTCTCAATTAGGATGAATGACTTCCCTTCACACACTTCCGCCTCTGCTTCACATCAGTGCCCTTTGAAGTCCGGAACTGATGGAGATGCTAATTTGAAATTAACATACACTTTATTTCTGTGCTAACCTCCTCAGGCTCATTTCCAACTTCTTCAGTAGACCTCTCACATATCCCAGCACCCAGAACTTTCTTTTAAGTCATCTGGAAGCAAACTGTCCTCATGGGTGGCTGTGATGTGTGTGGGTTGGTGGTGTGCAGGTGTGTTATTGTTTGTCACGATCCAGGAACTGGGAGACAAAAGTCAATACTTTTCTATCTTGAGTGCTCATGAGAGCATGTATAGTTGTCACCAGTAGCACCTGCTGCTTCCCCACCCCCAACAGTCCATCAGTGAACTTGTGAAGCTTCTGGCAGGACTCTTTTTTATCAGGGGTAAATGTGGTTTACAAGACACAAAAGCTGGGAAGATGGCTCAGTGGCTAACTGCGCTTGCTTGCAAAGCCTGATGGCCCAGGTTCAACATCCCGGCCACCCATGCAAAGCCAAGCAGGCTTTCATTTGCAATGGAAAGTGACCCTGACATGCGCACTCATGCGTGCACTCATGCACAAGTAAGTACATATTTTAAGAAAGGATGCTGGCACAGTTAGTCCCCAGGGCAATGCCTCAAAGACCACACAGCTTTTGTCCTGGATGGTGATATCTTGCTTCCTGTCTGTTTCTGAGCCTCCGTTAAGTGATGCCACGGGATGGAGTTTCTGGTGACCTCTCGGAGGGCACATCTTCTCACCTGGATCTTTCTTTGCCAAGACACCATATGTCATCATCACGCACTCCTGTCAGGACCCTACTTCCTTTACTTTCTATCCTCGAATCTTTCCTTCGCTCCAGGGCTGAGTATATGTGGTGGTTTGATTCAGGTGTCCCCCATAAACTTAGGTGTTCTGAATGCTAGGTTCCCAGCTGATGGATATTTGGGAATTAATGCCTCCTGGAGGGAGTGTATTGTTGAGGGTGGGCTTATGGGCTTTATAGCCAGTTTCCCCATGCCAGTGTTTGGCACACCCTCCTGTTGCTGTGGTCCATCTTATGTTGGCCAGGGGGTGATGTCCACCCTCTGCTCATGCCATCGTTTTCCCCTGCCATCGTGAAGCTTCCCCTTGAGCCTGTAAGCCAAAATAAATCTCTTTTTCCCAGAAGCTACTCTTGTTGGGTGATTTCTACCAGCAATGCAAACCGGACGGCAACAGTATAGAACACGGAGAAATAAATGATGAAAGAATTTGCCCTAAGAGAATGAAAGTGCTACCAGGCAATGTCTAGATCCTAGATGACAAGACATCTCTGACCCATGGTCACTGAAAATACCTGTGCTTGAAGCTGGAGCACCTCCTCAGTTGTGATCAGCTGGAGTGTTCAGAACAATGTCGCTGACCACCAGCCTCCCTAGTTTTCGCCTCTGCTTTCAATGGATGACCACTCAGAAATACAAACACACGCCCCAAACCAACCCCATCAGAGGCATCACTCCTATAGTGTACCCAAGGTTTCCCATGCCAACAACCAACTGTGGATACCCGAAGCTTTCCACATGAGGATCTATGAAGCTTCCTCACTCCCTCCCATGCCTTCGAGTTTCTGCCCAACACTGGAGAAGGTGGACACCTCCCTTGTAATAGTAATCTCTGAGTAAATAGCCGTGGACTATTGTCATTCAGGTGGCCTTTGTTTATGTCACTATCAGATTAAGGAATGTTCAAAAAATAAATTTAGACATATTACATTTTCAAAGGCTATAGTTGAGCATCTACCAATTTTTAAATCAGGCTGCTCTACATATTCTGGCTTAAAAGTGGGAGGTAGCAATGAGAATGAAATTTATATTAATTTATAATTATAATTATGTTAATCATACAAGTGTTAGTGAAAACAAGACAGAGTATATTTGATTGATTGAGAGTAGAAACCATAGTTAGAAGCTAGAAGTTATTTGCCAGTTTCATGTGGGTAAGATTTATGGTTTCATTTTATTGTTTATGTTGGGGTTGTTTACATAAGCACACAAAGGACAGACAGAGACAGATGTGGTGGCACACACCTTTAATCCCAGTAATCAGGAGGCAGAAGTAGGAGGATACCTGTGAGTTCGAGGCTACCCGGAGACTACACAGTGAATTCCAGGTCAGCCTGGGATAGAACAAAACCTTTCCATAAAAAAATAAATAAATAAAAATAAAAGTAAAGGCTAAAGCTCAGCAGTCTTGCAATTTAGGAAAGGAAGGGGTTAGGGAGAGAATGGGCATGCCAGGGTTGCAAACAAACTTCAAACACATGCGCCACTTTGTCATCTGGCTTTTTGTACATACTGGGAAATCAAACCTGGGCTAGCAGGCTTTGTATGCAAGTGCCTTTAACCGCAGAGGCACTTTCCCAGCCCCTGATCCATTTATTTAGTTGTATTACTTTACAACACCTTCGGTAAAGAATGTTGGAATAGAGTTTAGGCTCCTGCTGAATTGCCCGCAAGCTATGTCAAGTAGTAACCAAATGAGTGAAAGACTATGGATACCTTGTGACTGTCATTTGATGAAGATGCCACTTCAGCAGCCAGCCTCAGATGGTGCTTGACCTAAACCCCCAGAGCAAGAGGACACGGCTGGCACCATGCTGTCTATGGCCATGTGACCCTGAAGCAGCTTGTCTTAAATGCTCTGTGAGAGGAAATGTACAGCGGTGGACCATCGCCAGCGACTGTGGGCTGAGCTGAGCAGTTCGCAGTCTTCTGCATGGCCGCCTTCTCAGAGCGATTCCTGACCCAACGGAGAGTCTGTTCTTGCGCTGTCTTTCTCACTACGAGGGACTCTTGTTTCTCTTGTCTTCCCTCCCACATTGCCCTCTCTTCCTTTTGTTCTCTTCATCCTCCTCCTTCCTGTTTCCTTCCTTTTCTCCTCCTTTTCATCTCCTTTTTCCTTATTTTTCTCTTCTCACCATTTCCACGAGAAATATTTAAATCCCTAGATTTGGGCTCCAGATGATAAGGATAAGCATTACAGATCTATTTATGTGAATTGTAATAGGTTTTGAAAATATGCTTATATTTACCTACATATGGAGATATAAGAATACACTCATTTAGGCATTTTAAGGACTTATTCTTTGAATTTATTGCCCTCATTTAATAGAAAGTTCTCAGGTGAGGGTTAAATACTCCAAGATAGAGCTGTGGTGGAAGAGGGGCCGTCTGGGGGAGAGGCCTTTCTACAGACTATTACTCGGCACACCACTGCGGTGAGCCCACATTGTCCCTGCAATGGGGCTTTAATCAAAGGCTGGCTAATGTGAAAGAAATGCAATGCTTCCTCGAGAGAAAGAAATATGGATTTTGGCTTATGATGTCTCCCAGCAATGGAGGCTTTCTGGAAGAAGCCCATCTATCTGCGTGTATGAGGCAAATAGCTCCTCCTGCCACATGGACCTCCGGACAGTCATTGTTTTGCCTGTCTATGTGCCGAGAATAAGCTGAGTGTAGAAGTGGAGATTCTAGGGGGCTGGAAAGATGGCTTAGTGCTTAAGGCATTTGCCTGCAAAGCCAAAGGACCCCAGTTCAACTCTCCAGGTCCCACATTAGCCAGATGCACAAGGGGGGCACATGCATCTGGAGTTAGGTTGCAGTGGCTGGAAGCCCTGGTGTGCCCATTCTCTCTCTCTCTCTCTCTCTTTCTCTCTCTCAAATAAATTCTAAAATTCTTCAGTTTCTTTCTCCTCAGTGTTGGGTGTGCCATGCCCTGAAGGTACCGTGGCTTGATAATCTCATGTGGGGGGTGGGGCAGGAAAGGCACACCAGGAACCCTTTGGTAGAATTACAGCATCATTAGCACTACACAGAGTTCATTTTGGTAAAGGGGTTTGATGATTGCAAACAAGGATGGCCTAAGAAATCCATCTTAACTTTTAAGATGATATTCCTCTCACTGGACCTGAGCAGGCTGGGTGTTGAGTGTACCCAAACAGGATGTCCCCCAAAATGCCACTATGACTGAAATGACTGCATCCTTCTTTCCAACTAAGCCCATTAGTGTGGCACATCACTGCTCTTTAACGAACTGTCCTTTCATTAGGATGCAGTAAAGTATGTGGACTCAAGTATATGTCTTTCTATCCCAGATGAATTTGTTTAATTCTTTTCTAATCTTTAAGCATTGATTTTTTTTTTTTTTTTTAGGTTTAACTCTGAAAGAAGAAATTTATTTCAGAATTTGGAGAAGTGCCTTCCGACAGCTCACAAGAGCTGTCAAGAACTCTTACTTTAAAAATAATCCCTTTTCTTATTTAGTGATTGACCTGTTTCTTGAATGTCAACTCTCATAATTATTCCCCAGTGTAAAATCACAGAGCTTCAAATGAAGGGTTTGAAAATTTTCACTGCTATATTCTAGAGGGGAAGCTTGATGTTAGACTTTTATTATGGAAAGTCTTGTCATATTGCATAGAATCCCTCAGTGGTACAGTGAAAAACAGTCTTGAAATCAGATAATATTTTTCAACATTTGGTATTTGTACAAATATCAATTGTGTAAATATTAAACTCCAAGCAGGTGATAACAACATGAGGAATTACCGTCCTTGAGCCTCAGGTTTTTAAATTTGTAAGGCAGTGGCAGTAAAAATACAACCTCAGGGGTTATTGTGAGGGAAAGTATACTTTGTCAAAATACTTCATGAACTAAAACAATTCTTACAGTTTTTTTTTTTTTTTTACATGCTAGAGATTACTATCTCAGGACTAGAAATATTCCCAGCTGTTGGTAAAACTGGCAGAAGGTGACCTTGGGAATCACCTTTATTGAGGTCCCCACCTTGTTCAATGTCATACTTCCTAGGGACAGCCCACATCAGTGATTGTATAAAACATCTCTGTCAAGGCTTGCTTTGTGTCTTCCACTTGGGCCCATCTTAAAGGGTGCCCTGGAATCAGGTGAATCTTTCTTTCAGACTATATGAGAGTTCAAATCCCCCTCAGCCAATCTGCTTCCCTCTTGTTCCTTTGCACAAGGTTGATTTCAAGGCACACTCTGAATAAAAATCCTATCCCCCCAATCCTTTGCCAAAAAAGGCACTCCAGAAAAGGACACACAGATTTTAGTACAAGTTCCAAGGAAGCAGACAGTAACCCGGGGCTTTGGAGCTATAGTTCACCTCCTGTTTGGTGGAGCCGTTGATTTGTGGAGCATAGATAGTCTTTGACACTCCCAAGTACCATTATTCAAATGTTCGCTGGTAGTAAACTTGAATGCTATACTGTTGCATCTGAATTATACCATTAATTGGTGTCATGTGTTGACTGCTATTCATGAGGTAGAACTGTAAGGACGGTAAAAAAGTGCATGTATTGAGAAGATGATGCTCTTGGGAAGAACAGAAGATGCAAGACTATGAATGATTAATCATCAATACACCAACTAGGAAAACCAGAGGACTTAACCAGGTGCCATTGGAATGAAGCTTTTATTTCTTCCAGTGAAAAGGCAGAGAGGGCAGAAACGCAGTCGTGACCTTATCATAAATGGAGTGAGCCTCAAAGATTAAGCCCTAAATGAAAACTGTTCTGCTAGGTCATGTCAAAAGCCCTGAGTGAAGAGAAAGGGCCTGGCAAGTCTTTTGCCCCAGATTCCCCTGAACCTGCAGATGTGCAGTGTTGATATCCCTCCCCTGAGTGGAGAGCCTCTCTCTCAGAAGACAACACAGGCTTTCTCACCGTAGATCTTTGAGGCTTTCTTGAAAGGAATATGCCATGAAAGATTTTTGGAGATATGAACAGCAGGTCCTGGCTGGAGCTAGAAGAGTCTGATTGAGCTCTAAGGTTGATAGATGAAAAAGTGGCAAGAAATACATTTCAGCAAGAGAACTTATTGCTGTGAGTGCATTCTTGCAGAATGTAGAACTTCACACCCTATGAGCATGTCAGAGAGGCCATGAATGTTTTGCTAAAATGACCCGAACAAGTAGGGAAAAAGCTGTAGGCCACAAGACTTGAGGTAGAAATGCTGGAATTGCTGTTTCGACTGAGAAAGAAGAATTAAAAGGTTCAAGAGAATAAGCTTGCCAGAGAGAATTTATGAGATTCTAAAAATTTCACATCAAAAGATTGTAAGTATATCCATCCAGGAGCTGGAGGCCATGACACGTGCCTGTCATTGCACAGGAATGCAGTTGTGAGATCGGCAACTCCAATTGACTGAAGAAACTGAGGTGCCCATGTATGCGTTTTCTGGTTTGTTTGTTATTAATTATTAGCCTGCAAAGCAATAGGTTTCCTGTAGCACTTTCCCACATACTCAGCTATGGCTGATTCCCACCTCTACTCCTCCACTGTCTCCTTCCTCCCTTAGAATTCTCTTTTCCATTTTTATAACTCATGTATGCTATTGCTCTCTCTGCCACATTTCTTACAATTTCTCTTTTTTCCCCCCATTTTATGGGCCCTCTGGTAGTTTGAATAGATGGCCCCCAATGTATTCAGTGTTTTCTTGGTTTGTAGTTTAGATCTGTAGGCACCTGGCTGAAGGAGGTGTCACTGGGCAGTTTGAAATTCTAATTTAAAGGGATGCAAAGTGTGCCTCGTTCCACCTGGAGTTCCTGAAGTGTGCTATGCTGTGTGGCTTTTGGCTTTTGGATTGTGCTTCTCTCTCTGTGTCTGGTCTTGTGAAGACTAGCCAGCTTCTCCTGGCATTATGGAACTTCCCCTGGATCTGTAAACTTCAACAAATCCCTTCCTCCATAATTGTGCCTGGTCTGGAGGTTCACCTCAGCCAACCGGAAGCTGTCTGCTATAGGCCCCTTTCAGGTATCCTGGCTCCTATCCACATGGATTCTTACCTAAGCACACATATGAAAGATTTAGAAGCTAGTCTCTGGCTATGACAGAGAACATGCAATATTTGTCTTTCTGAGCAGCTAACTCTTTGTAGGCCATGAGATGTTCATGTGATATCAATGGCACAGGTTAGCAGAATGAGCACACAGACCATGCATGCACTCCTCCACCACCACTGTGCTAGCCTGCGTTCCTGGTGGCATGAGTAACCCTGTGTTCTAGCTGGAGGAAGAGAACGCAGCCCCAGTACATGTTATGGAATGATCGGTGGGCTTATGTCAGTCAAATATAGGGAAATAGTTTAACAGCCTGGGACACTGCTTGGCTTGGGCAGTGAACACACCACTTTCCTCATAATGCACTTGAACAACCTGCTGGCAATTTGGGACTCCTACCTGCACCTCCACACTTCTCCAAGCAATGAAAGAGTGTCTAGGCCTGCCATGACCAGTTGCTATTCAAATGTTCTGAAAGTTAGGATTGGAACAGCAGGGATCTGTCTAGCCTGGACCAGTTTTGTGTAGGTAACAAGCCAAACTGTGTCCTCTATGTGAACATTAGAGAGAATTCCTTATTTGTCATCTTGTGCCTATGCATATCAGAGGTACATATGAATAAAATGTATCATGGGAAGTTTGAGAAGTAAAGAAAGTGTTACATAATCCAATCAAAACAGAAAACAGCACAAACTATGATCCTTAACAACTGGCCTCTTCTTGTAGAATCCTCACAAAGAAATTCAAGACAGAACTGTGTCCTTTGAGTACTTTCCCACTCAGGGGACCCACTACTCCTCTTGACAGTGTACTTATTGCTGTGCTCTTGATAGTTTCTCCCTGCATTTTTATTTATTTAAGAAAGAGAGAGAGAGAGAGAGAGAGAGAGAGAGAGAGAGAGAGAGAGAGAGAATTGTTGCACCAGGGCCTCAGCCACTGAAATCAAACTCCAGATGCTTGCACCACCTAGTGGGCAGGTGCTACCTTGCATTTGCCTCACTTTTGTATGTCTGGCTTACTTGGGATCTGGAGAGTCAAACAAGGGTCCTTAGGCTTTGCAGACAAGCTCCTTAATCACTAAGCCATCTCTCTGGCATTGCTTTTTAATTTTTTTAAATTTTTTGCTTATTTTTATTTATTTGTTGGGAGCAAAAGACATACAGAGAGAGAAAGAGGCAGATCCATATAGAATGGGTGCACCAGGGCCTCCAGCAACTACAAAAGAACTCTAGACACGTGCGCCCCCTTATGCATATGGCTTACGTGAGACCTGGGGAATCGAGCCTCGAACCGGGTTCCTTAGGCTTCACAGGCAAGTGCTTAACCACTAAGTCATCTCTCCAGCCTTGCTTTTTTATTTTTATGTGTTTTCCAAATCTTTGAACAAGATTTTGCCAAGAACCTTGGGAATACCAGAGACCGCTGGTAACAGCCTCACAGAAGTGCTTCCAGGCATGTGTTTGCATAGGACTCAAGCAGTCTGTGGCTATTTTACTTTGTGGTACAAGAATGGAACCCATCCAAGCACACGAGCAGCGGAGAATGGCTTGGTCGGATCTGGTGGAGAAAATGGAGAAGACTGGGGACCAAAAGATCAGGAGTCAAAAGCACAGGGATGGGCTCTGTATGGACACCAAGCATAGAGATATCTGCATTGCATATTAGTCTCTAGCAGAGGATATTCATAGATGGGGCATGGAACAACCCAAGACGTGAGATGAGCCAGCTTCTTTCTGCCCTTACTCCACACACTTGCGACCAGGACTGAAGGGATCCTCCCAGGCTCAAGAGCTCATGTAGGAGATGGCTGAGCAGATGATGCGTGTGTGGTCAACCTGCTACTAGCAGTGACAGTGTTGAGAAAACAACCCCACTCCACCACTTGGGATGACAACCCTTGAACCCTTCCCCTCTGGAAGGATCAGTCATTCATCTTTACAGGCACAGACATGTATCCTGAGCACGGGTAGTCTGTCTTGTCCGCCAGGATTTAGTTAGCACCACTTTTGCGGGACTCGGGGAGATTTTGATACCCAAGTGAGGATCTCACTGCGTCAGGCAAATGGATATACTTTTTAGTAAAGTACGTACAGGTGGAGGTGGGAGACTCCATGACCACGGCCTGCACTGTTCTTACAGCAGTTGTTCCAGATGAAGGACTGACCTATTGACAGCACACGCAAAAGGCTAGCTTAAAGATAATACTCCAAGGAGCTGGGCATGGTGGCACATGCCCTTAATCCCAGCATTTTGGAGGCAGAGGTAAGAGGATCTTCTTGAGTTCAAGGCCACCCTGAGACTGCATAGTAAATTCCAGGTCAGTCTGGGCTAGAGCGAGACCCTACCTCAAAAAAAAAATAAAAAATAAAAAAAAAGGACTTTATCCTCTGTGATTCAAATGATCTTAAATGGAGTTCTTTTTAATGGCGCTGTATCTCCAGTAGGTAGGAGAAACAGTTTCAGGAAATAAATGTAAGGCAGAAGGAGTAATCCTGTTTGCCATCACCCAGCTGGCCACGGGGGAAATTAAGACCTCACGTCCCTGGGAGTTAAGAGCCTAGTCCTCAAAGGGGGAGTATTTCCATTAACGACCCATTGAACGATAAGGCTAACGCTGCTTTCTAGCTCAATGATCAGTACGAAGGAAGAAGCACTCTCACTTTGTCCGAGATAATGGATTCTGATCAGTTGGAGAATGTAGGGCTGTCCTAATTCAAGGGATTCCCTTGGGAACTTTCTGGGCCCCCTTTGCCTTGCCCTGACTACAAAGAGTAAAATGCAGCATCCCCAAGCAGAGAAGGGCACGCTGGCGGGATCCCTGTGGTAGTGCCTCAGTCACACCCTCAGGTCATGTACTGAGACCAGAAGAAGTGCTAGAGAGGCGGGGAGGCAGGACGTAGGCTGGATGGGGGAAGAGAGTGACAAAGCGATGGCCATCGTGACAATGTGGTCAACTACAGTCTTGAGGGTGTGGTTCCTCTCTTTACCCTCCTCTTCTAAGTTTCCTGCTGGAGCTGCTCCTCCCAGATCAACAGGAAGAAGCGACTGCCCACCATGCCAGGGTCACAGTGGAGGACGAGGTCATGGACTGCCAGGTGTTTTCTCGGAAGAAAAGGACTTGTTTCCTGGGAGTGTCTCAGAGAATGAGGCACCACTGTCAGTTTTCTTTGAGAGTTCCTTCAGCTGAAGAAAACGGATCTACCCAAGGTCAGGCTGGAAGTTATAATGACCTCCCCCTCTGCCTAAGCTTGGCAATTGCATGATCACCGTGGCCTGACTTAGGTGTCAGCAGGCTTGTGTTGGTTTCTGTCTCTCCCTTAGCTTGGTCCTGATTCTACCAGCCTTGCCTCCATCGGAAAAGCTAGGTCGGCATGCATGTTTTATGTGATCCACCTCACGACCAAGGAAAGAAAACACTGGAGTGGAAGGTGAAACAGTTGGGGCTCCTTGCCCTGTTCTCCTAGGAATTTAGAGTTTGAGCCTTGAGACACTGGGATAAGTACACTGTGTGGAGCCAAGGTGAAAAGTCACACAAAGGGTGCGTTGGTGTGGTGGGGGTAAGGTTGCTGGAATTAGAGACAGAGATGAATCATTTATGAAAAGGAGACATGTGAAAAAAGGAGATAAATCGAGAGCCCTGGTCTTTCCAATTTCTATCTGCAGCTAATGGAAACTCGATTGTATTTTCTTGCAGTTTCTCTGAAAGACCTGAAGACCAGCTTTTCCTGAATCCTTCAATATATATATATATAGACACACATACCCACAGTGTTTTTGAGATAGCTTAAATTGAGAAATCAAGAATCTTAACTAGAAGGATTACATAGTATATTTAACTTTTAAAACTAGATCTGCAAATGTGTTGTATTAAGATAAAAATTAATAATCTGAGCTAATGTTTCACACTTGCATGCAATTGGAATGAATTGAAATTTGTATTAGACAGCGTGCCATTGAGAATACTCTAATACTGTGGAGTGTGAATTTGTGGTCTAGCAAGCGAAATAAAACTGGGACAGAATTATCATTCACATTATTATTATTTTTTTATTTCATTCAAATGTCTTTGGGGTGCAGAGAAGTCCGTGAGAGTGGGAAAGCTGCTTCGTCCTCCCTGCCAAGACGGGTCACAACAGGGCAGGATGGAGAGCAAGGGCCGATGAGAGAACAAAAGCGAACTCATGCCCATGCCCTTTTAATAGGAAAAAGAAGAATTAGAATTAGAATTCTGATGAATTGGTCACCTTTGACTGAAAGAAGCAATCTTATTTGTGAGATGTGAGGGGTGACTTTATATCATTATTCAAATAAATCGGGTAAGTTGTTTCAGATGTGCCACCGTGCGAAAATGTTTCCCTGCATGGTTTTCACATGTCTAAACACTGCTATATGGTAGGAAGGACAGGCTGAAAGACTTTACTGATAGGCCAGTCATTTCAAAGTGAGAGCTCCAGAGTACCAGCCGCAACATCATCTGTTGATTCTTTAGAAATGTTCCCCTGCCCCACCTGTACCATGGATTACATACTTGAAACCCTAAGCTACTAACAAATGTTTTCTATGCATCCCCACTGGCTTTTAATGTCTTCTGCTGAGGTGATTTGATTTTCTCTTCCCAGATATTTGAAGCATCATAAGAACTATGAGGTTGGGGATATGCACTGTAAGTTTTCCATGCTTGGAGTTTTGGAAACTGGAGCCCCACTGCCTTATCCGTAGCTTGTTTTGTTTATCAGCTGAGGTTTGCACTGTTGGGTAACCCCAGAGCACCAGATGTTATCAAGATAGGAAAGGAGATGTGGAGTAGGAAATGCAAACTGGGCTTTTTCTTTATATTCTTGCTCCTATCTTATCTTCTAGCCTCTTGACATCCATTATGAACTTTCTGTGACAAGGATGGTAAAAAACAAAAATGTCTTTGTGGGACAAATATTTTACTTACATAATGACATATAAATTTTAACCAAATTTATTTCCCAACATGTTTCTGTTGGCTATCAACTAAAATATAAACGCCTGACACAAGAATTGTACGTAAATCTTCCTGAGTTGCTTAACTAAATACTTATTCTTCTAGTGATATCAAATGCAATCAATCTGGGGCAAAAGTAAAAACAACCATACTGAACATAAATTCTCAAACTGAGAAGGGCCCCGAACAAGTACCTTTTTCTTGCCCTATCTTCTTTAAATCTTCATGAATATTTAGGGTTTTCCTTAAACTCCCTATCCAGGACCATTTATAATTATTATTAATTTATTAGGTGATCCACCCTTATTTGAGGAGGACAGGCATTAAATAATTTGTTCTTATCATCAAATAACATTATAATGGTGAAAACAATTTTATTTTCATTGAACCAAAGTATACATGCACTTACAGTAAGATCACATGCTAAGCTAATCATCAAATAGATTTCCGTTATTAAAAACAACCAATTCCTCAGCCAGGTGTGGTGGCACATGCCTTTAATCCCAGCATTTGGGAGGCAGAGGTGGCAGGATCACAGTGAGTTCAAAGACACCCTGAGAATACAGAGTGATTTCCAGGTCAGCCTGAGCTAGAGTGAGACCCTACCTCGAAGAACAAAAACAAACAAAAAACAACAACAACAAAAACCAGCCAATTACTTTACTTTTTCCAAAGCTGCTTAAAATATTACTTAGGAAAGAAAAAAATAGCTAATGTAATATGATGAGGTGTAACATTAAAAAGTTTATGATATTTTTGGATTTCCCCCACGTTGTATTTTGCGTTGCTGAACAAATTTCAGGTTGCCTTTATTGTAAATTTGCCTTCTTAGCTCCTTAAATTTGATTTGTGTGGATACATACAGATAGCTACAAAGAATATATGCTGGTTTGAGAAAGGAGCTTAATAAAGAGTAAGGTTCAAGGTCTGTCATTTTAATCAGTATGTCTCATTCAACTCCAGCTTACTCAGGTGTCCAGGTGGACAGCAGCCAATTCCTCCTTGTTTCTTGGAAGTTTTCCTGATTGCCTTAACCCTGTATGATCCCTTGTTTTCTCTGCAGACGTGAAGGTAACATTTATTTTTTTTAACATTGATCATCTACTGCTCTGAATTTCACAGTTGTTGAATTCTGTCAGCTAAATTGCAAGGCCTGTGGGGCAAGACCATTAATTTCTAACCTTATTCATTTTAGCATATCACATACAAAGGAGCCACTGGAAGACTAGAGCAGACTTTTCACCCAGATCCCTTAGAGGCTAGAGAGTGTGTAACACATTCAGAATACCAAAAAAATTAATAATAATCCTGCCAATCAAGAAGTTTTTTACTTAACAAAGTTATTCTTCAAAAGTGACAGGGAAACAGACTTTCCTAGACAAACAAAAGCTATGAGAATTTATCACTACTAGATGTGCCTTGCAGGAAATGTTAAAGGGACATAAAGGGAAACAAAAGGCTGACATGTAGGAACATGACAAGATAGAAAGAGCTATAAATCACTGGGAAAAAAGCAAATATAAATATATAGTATAGTCAAATTCAGAATATTCTAGTACTAACATGGACATGTTAGACACATATGACACATTACAAAAATTTGGTACCTCTTTCTACTCACTTAAGTCAATAAATATTTATTATTTTGATGTACTATTCTCATAATTGTGCTCAAAGATTTTATTGAAGCATCAATCACAGAATGTTTCCTCAAGAATCTCAGAAGTCATGCATTTCCACGGCTGTTGTTCTCTAAGGCATGTTTGAAAAGCCTGTTGTAAAGAGAGAAAAGAGAATGTAAAAAATTTAAACAGAAGTAAACAGTGCTAAATCTATAAAGATTGCATACATTAGTAAAGAAAGCCAGATGGCCTTCTTCATTAGAAACATGAAGTTTCAGCACCAACATGCTGAGGAAATTCTGCTTGTCAGCTTTTCTTTAATTCTAAATTTCACCTTAAATTGAAAATTAAAATAGAATCCAAGAAAAATTCTTCAGTGTTTTGTGATGTTGAAATTGTTTTGAGAGGGTTAATCCATGTGTACTTGTGTTTTTATAAATTCTTGGTTTTAGAATACTCTATGCTTTCTCTTTCAAGGAAATTTTCTGTATATCTATGTTTAAATTCTTCCTTCATGTCTTACTTTTGTGTCTAAACGGTGGAAATTCTACGTTTCTCTTTTTGGGTACATTGTCATTCTTATTATTTTGTGCACTCTTGCTTTTAATGCTTTAAGACACTACACTATTGGAGATAGAGAGATGACTCAGCAGTTAAGGCACTTGCCTGCAAAGCCTAAGGACCAGGATTCAGTTCCCCAGTACCAACATAAAGCCAGAGGCACAAGGTGGCACATGTATCTGGACTTTGTTTGCAGTGACTGGACACCCTGGAGTGTCTGTTCTCTTTCTATCTGCCTTTCTTTCCCTATCTGTATCTCTTTTTCTTTCAAACAAACACATAAGTAAAATATTTTTAAAAGATATTACATGATTGACTTGATTGTACAATACCAACATAGAAACAATTGTGCTTAAAACTGTGTCATTGGAGTTGACAGCACACTTTTTCTTAGAAGATTTTTTTTTTTTTTTTGTTAAAGAAGGTATGAAGACCATGCCTTCAGGGGTTGTATAATATTGTACTCATGAGGCAGATAAAGGGTACCAGCCTTTCCCTAGGGAATGGGTGTATTGTAAGTACTGTTAAAGCATCATTATAATCTTCTAAAATTGCTGTTAGTGTTGATAACATGTTCTTTACATTTATTGTGAGAACTCTTTGTGATGTTCATTTTCCTGTAAATAAGTGACGAACATGGAAAATAGGACAGTTTGACTCCATAATGAGCAGCTATTGGATTCCCTCTTATGAGCCTGGCTGCCTTCAGCAAAAGGACCATCCATCTTACAGCGAACTGGACTACCCTGGTACCAGCACCAGCCATCTTTAACATTCCACAGATGACTTGAGCAACTGTACAAGAATGATGGCAAGGTGCTTGGCTCCCAAAGGCACTGCCCCAGCTAAGGCTGTTTGGAACAGTTTGTACCAGACATTTGTGCTATTACAAACCTTAATGAACTCTTGATGACCATACAACCATTTCCACATTAGCCAAAGTGGAATCAATTTCCCTGCTGGGCTAATACAGAGCCTGCAGTGGTGCGAAGAAGCAAGGCTATGATTGGTCCACATAACAAGCTTCAGTGACTATGATCGGTGCTAAAAGGTGTGATTAGCTCAAATGGGTGTGATCGGTCTAAAGAGAGAGCTCTGATTGGTCCAAACAAATGGCTGTGATTAATCCAAAACACCTTGGGACTGTGTAATCAGGTTGCCACGTCTCACTCAGTAAATCCACTGAGAGAGGTTCTGTTGTGCTCCCTGTGTTATAGATTTGCCCCAGTAAAAGACTCCTCTGGTAGCTGGTGCTCAGAGGCTAAGGGTGCTTACGTGAAAGCCTGCCTGTTTTGTTTCAACTCCCCAGTACCCATGTAAAGCCAGATGCACAATGTGGGACATATGTCAGGAATTTGTTTGCAATGGCAAGAGGCCCTGGGATGCCCATTCTCGGATGCATTCATTCATTCTCTCTCTCCTCTCATGTAAATAAAAATATTTTTATGAGGCTCCTCTGGAATGTTCCTTTCTTGCCTATTTTTAGTGTTATGAGCTGAGCTGGTAACACGAAACAAGCAGCAGAGATAGCCAAGAATTGTGTCTGCAGTGGACAGCTGAAAAAGAGGCAGCAGATGCACTGGTGATCCTGCCTGCCTGCCAGTGACCCTACCAGTGGTGATGGCCACCTGGGCCTGAGTGATCCCAGCGTTGCCTGGTGCTCAGCTCCCGAGAGGGGTCAGTGAGCAGCGGGCTCATGCCCCAGCTTCCAAGGGCAGTTCCAGCAGAATCTGGCACTCTGAATCATCCTACAGTTGGAGATATGGAAAAAGCAGAACAGTAACAAGATAGGAAGTGGAAGGAGAAATAGGAGGGAAAGGAGAAGCGAATAGAACCAGAGAAGAAACTCTTCAGACCCTGGTCGCGAGAGGAGTTTGTGAAAACCATCAAGTCTTCAAAGCTAATGGTCTCAGACGCCAGGCTAACACTGGCCCCTGCCAGAGGCCTGCATGGGTACTGTGCCATCGGAGGCCCCTAGTTGAGATGCTTCCCATTGCCTACTGCCAGGGCTCTCTGCTGGCAAACACTGAGGTACATGGAAGCTATTGCTCTCCAGGTGAAGCAAAAGAGGCCCCACCCAGCTAATTAGGGGCACTCATAACTCTCACAAACGAACTGAAGGATTTAGTTCCAGAAACAATGTAGTTGCATTGAGACTGCTAAGTCAATATCTGTGGGTCCCTAGAGAAGCTATGCATGGATTCCAGGGAGCTCAGCAACTCTTTGTAATACAGAATTTTAATGTAAAAATATATGACAAATATTTATAATTCTTGAGAACTTCAACTATGATAAGCATATTGAAGCACTCTGCTTATAAGCTGGCAATAGGCTTTATCTAAACATATTTTAAATATCTGAGACAAGCAACCATTTGCAATCCTGTATCACTTAATTTTTGTGACACTGTATGCTATGCTTAGAGTCTACTTACTGACGTTTTGGGTCATTTCCCTAAATTTGTGAGGAGAACGTCATTCCCATATCTCAAAGACAACTTTTCATCCAGGTAAATGACCAAGGCTACTGGAATTTCTAATTTTGGAGAGAATTTAATGATAACAAGTATTCCCAGAAGTAATACCAGGAGTTAGGAGCTAAATGTCCCTGGGCCAACAAAATACCTGTGCATGGCCTTTAGGGAGTCTCAAAAGTCTTCAACATTTAGGTATATGTGCAACTGTTTTTCTCCCCCCCCCCCACCTCCCTAAATAGAACACCAATCCTTTTGTCAGATTCCAAAGACGTCTGAGTATTTGTGATAACTAAAAGGTTATTGGCATACAAAGGATTAGGTTTATTTGTGTAATTTTTCAAGCAAAGTTTTTTTTTTAAATATTTTTTTGTTCATTTTTTATTTATTTATTTGAGAGCGACAGACACAGGGAGAAAGACAGATAGAGGGAGAGAGAGAGAATGGGCACGCCAGGGCTTCCAGCCTTTGCAAACGAACTCCAGACGCGTGCGCCCCCTTGTGCATCTGGCTAACGTGGGTCCTGGGGAACCGAGCCTCGAACCGGGGTCCTTAGGCTTCACAGGCAAGCGCTTAACCGCTAAGCCATCTCTCCAGCCCTCAAGCAGAGTTTTTTTGTTTCCCTTCCTCACTCTTCTCTCCTAGCCCCTCTCCCATGTGGACCCTCCCCCACCATACCCTCCATGCCACTTTTTGTCATGTGTGTCCTGTCGCCCTTTCCCCTTCTCAACACCTCTTCTTCCCTCTCATGGTTCTGCTTTGGTCTCATAGACTATACCCAATCTCACATCCCTTTATTCATATATCGACAAATATTAAAGGTTAGGATCTTCATGGGAAAGAAAACGTACAATTTTTAACTTTCTGGACCTGGGTAACCTAACTCAATATATTTTCCAGTTCCATATATTTTACTGGAAATGTCACAATTACATTTTTCTTTACAGATGAATAAAATCTCAACATGTATATGTTCCACATTTTCATTATCCAGCCATCCACTGATGGATATCTAGGTCGATTCTATTCCCTTGCTATTGTGAATCGGGAAGCAATAATGGATGTGTAACTATCTCTGGGATAGGATATCAAGTCCTTTGAGCATATGCCCAGAAGTGATGTATCTGAGTCATAAAATGGTATTTGGATTTTTAGGGTTTCTTTTTTTGTGAAGCAAATCTTTATTGGGTAAAAAGAAAGAAAAAGAAGAAAGCTGGTGCCTCAGGTCTGCATCCCAGAGTTCGGGATCTCAAGATGCAGCCCTGATTTGTGCGGACAGTCAGCTTTTATTGGAAATAGCCACATGATGTTTATAGTAAAAACAGGATCGGGAGTTAAACCACACAATTACATATTGTTAAACAAGGGGGGGGGTATTACAAGAAGTCATGGGGTTGCATAGGTCACACAGGTGGAACTGAGGCAAGAAATAGTCTATGCTGTGTAATCACAAAGATATTTAGAAACAAAGAGATACAGGGAGGTCATGGTACAGGGATCATCCCATTCGTTAGGTAACTATAAACACCTGCATCGCAGAGGGATCATCCCATTCCTTTCACATTCCATTTTCCATTCCCCTCTCTATTTCCTGAGTTCTTGGGTTTCTGTTCAGAAAGGATGTGTAGTCCCTATCATTTTTTCTCTCAGTTTCAGTATTGATGATCGGTTTTTGTCATCAAGTTGGTGGGCTCTAGAATCTCTATGGACACACTTTTAGGAGTATGTGAGGGCATTTCCTGAAAAGATTAATGGAGGTAGAGAAGACCTGTCCTCAAGGCAGGTCATACCCTCCAGTGGGTAGCCTAGATATGAAGAGATGGGGGAAAAGCAGTGTCACCTGCCTGCCTTTGCTTGTTCCAAGTGTGTCTATTGCTGCTACATCCTCTGCTGGCATCAGACTCCAGCTTCTTAGGCCTTCCAAAGTGGACTAACCTGTCCAGGGAGCTTCTAGTCTCTCAATACCAAATTAGGAGTGGTGAAGCATCCCGTTTCCAGAACTGAGAAGTTACTAAGATCTCTACCCTTCCAGTCTACAGACAGCCATTGTTGGACTATCTGGCCTCTATTATGCAAACTAATCTAATGAAATTCCTTTAAAAACATTTCTGGGAGGGGTGGAGAATTGACTTAGTGGATAAAGTGCTTGTCATATAAGTCGAAGGGATGGCATTTGGACTTTGGATCCCTGGCACTCTTGTAAATGCAATGTGGGTGTGGCAGTCAGCCTATAATCCCAGTGCTTTCTAGGCAATGGCAGGAGTTTCCCAGCCAGACTAACAGAATCAAAGAACTCTGGGCTCAAATGAAAGACCCTAAGCAAATAAATAACATGAGAACCATTGAGGAAGACACTCAACATCAACCTCTGTCTTCCACGTGTATGCACACACACATGTGCTTACACAGCCATCCACAATATATGTGCACATGTATGCATGAACACACATACACACACACAGAGAGACACACAGACATACAGACACACACATATTTACTGATCCTGTTCCTCTAGAGAATACTGAATCATAACATTTAATGGAGGCAATGAAGGAGGGTTGCATGGGGACTTGAATGTGCAAACCTGTCTTAACGCACTGATACCATGGGCACCTTAGTAGCTGGTAGTGGCTCATAGGAATCTGAGGGACACTTCCCTTTACCTTAGGAAACTGAGCGTTTACATGTGGATAGGTTTGGGGTGCAATAGTGCATACAGTTCTAGACCTTAACATTTTCCATTTTGTGCAAACTGAACAGCTTTTTAAATTGATTCAGAACTGCATCCAAACACGATACCGAGCTGAAAAACAAAAACAAACAAACAAACCCAATACTCCTCCAAATCATGCAACTAGCTCCGCATGCACTTCCTGATAGATTTCTGCTAGGCGACTGCTGATATCATTGTCCCTGGGCCCAAGAGCTCATCAAAATATCAAGGTGATTTGGGAAATGAAAAGAATCCCGTCTCCAGTCAGAGAGAAGCAACGAAGATTACTTCTAGGTGTCATTTTGTTTTGCATTTGACAAGAAATACAGGCTCAGTGGAACCCTCTGGCTGTCTCTTGCTGCTCTGGAGTTTTCCAGCTTGAAGCAGTAAATATGAGTCAAAAAGCACCTTCTTGCCCAGAGAAGGAAAACAACCAGATATTTACAGGCGTTGGAACTTTGGTACTTTTAAGGCTGAAGTACTCTGCTGTTGTCTGAGCTGTTTTTCTCCTTCTCCACTTCTTCCACTTTCCTCCTCTTCTTCAGCTTCTTATTTTTTATGTTTCCACAAAATAACAAAAGCTCCTGAGGAAGGCCCTGGATTTACCTCATAAACTTCCATGACTCAATGACACTTCCTAGCTTAAATTCATATTATTGTATGAATTTATTCTAAAGCACCTTAAGACATTATTATTTTGTAACACCAAATGAACCAGTAGGTTATTTATGCTTGGCAGGGATTGGGCTGGAGAGATTGCTCAGTGGTTAAGGCACTTGCTTACAAAACCAAAGAACCTGGGTTCAATTCCTCAGTACCCATGTAATGCCAGATGCACAAAGTGGTGCATGCATCTGGAATTCATTTGCAACAGCTGGAGGCCCTGGCTTGCCATTTTCATTCTCTCTCTCTCTCCTCTCTCTCTTTCTGCTTACAAATAAATAACAAATAAAAGCACTTTTTAAAAAAGTGATTCTCAGGAGTCGTCTCTGCAGTGGAATGGGGGAGGTCTGGGGTGCCACAGGCTGGGTGAGAATATAGGTTGTCACGTGGAGTTGGTGTTCCTTTCAGATGACCTTGGAGCAGTCAGTGATCTTTCCCCATCTTCCTCACTAGTCTCCAGCCAGGTTTGAGCAACTTTGTACTGATGCCTTCAGGAGAGCCCTGCGGCAGGTTGGGGACAGTGGGAGGGGTGTCTCAGCATGGGGATGATGTCAGCTCTGGTGGAACACAGGCTCTCCCTCCATGATGAAGCTTCCTTCGCAGCAGGCCCCAGGAGAGTGTTGCTTCCTTGAAAAATGATGCCTCCTCTCTCCCAGATGATCCTTATCATCACCTAACTGCTTCCCTTTGCCTTCCCCAACCCTTCTTTTTTTTTTTTTAACATTTTTTTTTTTAATTTATTTGAGAGTGACAGACACAGGGAGAAAGACAGATAGAGGGAGAGAGAGAGAATGGGCGCGCCAGGGCTTCCAGCCTCTGCAAACGAACTCCAGACGCGTGCGCCCCCTTGTGCATCTGGCTAACGTGGGACCTGGGGAACCGAGCCTCGAACCGGGGTCCTTAGGCTTCACAGGCAAGCGCCTAACCGCTAAGCCATCTCTCCAGCCCTTCCCCAACCCTTCTTAACTCAATGGTGTCTTGACTTCTTCCAGGCTCCCCAGAGCACTGGCTCAGACTTAGGACTCTGGCAGTTCCAGTGTAGCCCCTTGGGTATCCTGGCTGGGCGGTAAGGGGAATCATTGGTCTCATTTTCTCCTATAGATTGTGTGTGTGTATGTATGTGTGTGTTATAGTTTACGTGTGCATATGCACACACATGTGCAGAAGCGCAAGCCCCATGCCAGTACACGTGGAGACCAGAGAATACCCAGGGTCCTCCTCTGCACCAACGTGTTTCCTTCAGAAGCTTCCCTTTGGGGTCACACTGGCTGACCGGCAAGCCCCAGAGATTCTCTAGTCTCTGCACCCCAGAGGAATGGGGTTGCAAGCTAGCATGGTCACATGCAGCTGTTTGTGGGGGGTGCTGGGGAATTAACCCTGGTGTGCAGCAAACCCTCTCGGGTTCCTAGCACTTGTGGCTCGCCGCGTTCTTACATGCCGAGCCTCCTCCCCTGCCTCCTCCCATAGCTTTGACACAAACACTGTGGCCACTGCAAGAACTCTTTTTTCCCTTCAAAACCTCCCAAGTCCAATTTACACTGGAAACATTCAATAATGCTATTTACTCCTATTTTATGCCCATAATTAAAAAAAAAAACGTGTGTGTGTGTGTGTGTGTGTGTGTGCGCGCGCGCGTGTACATGCACCCACGCACATGTGCACACAAGCACACATACAGGCTTGAGTTTTGAGATAGGGTCACACTGTGTAGCTCAGATGGGCCTTGAATGTCGCTGTCACAGATCTGTACCACCACGCTATAGAAAGAAATAGCTCCTTAAGTCACAGTTTTAATTTAAGAAAATTTTTTAAGCCAGGCATAGTGGCATACATCTTTAATTCCAGCACTCGGGAGTCAGAGATAAGAGGATCGCCGTGAGTTTGAGGCCAACCTGAGATTACATAGTGAATTTCAGGTCAGCCTGAGCTAGAGTGAGACCCCACCTCAAAAAAACCCAAAAAAATTTTTTTTAAATTTTTTATTCATTTATTTATTTGACAGAGAAAGAGGGAGAGAGAGAGAGAGAATGGGTGCACTAGGGCTTCCATCCACTGCAAACGAACTCCAGATGCTTGCACCCCTTGTGCATCTGGCCAACGTGGGACCTGGGGAATCGAACCTGGCTCCTTTGGCTTTGCAGGCAAATGCCTTAATCGCTAAGCCATCCCTCTAGCCCCTAAGTCACCTTTTGTGTGAATTACAACAAAATAGTCTTGTAGGCAAAAACAAAAAGCCCAAATTTACCTTTTTGTTAAGCTTCTCTCCACCTCCCAACTCTGTCAGCACAAATCAACTGACAGTGCTTCTGCTATTCCGTTCAGTGGCATCCGGTTTCCACAGCTCTTTCTAACCGTCAAGCTCTACCCTTTCAGCATGGAAAGGTTGTTTGGTGCTTCCGGTCAAACTAGAAGTTCTGAGACGCAGATTCCTCAGAAGGGATGGATAAGCAATGCTGTCAATCCTTGATGGGTGGGCTTTTGCATTCCTGCTAGGGAAGGGATGGGCCAGGACTCCACCCATAACTCCCTTTGAAGTCTTGCTTTTCAATTTCCATTGGGTCTTTTAAAGTGGATTTATGCTCTGGGGATTCAGAGTCAGGACCAAGTCTTGTATGATGTTCAAAGGCTCAAAGAGAAGCTGTCACGGTGTTTACTGAGATCCAGCCATTTTCCAGAATGTCCTCATGGTCCGTGTTCCCTAAAGGCAGAACTTGGTCTGCGCTGCTGAATGCATGCTGTGCATGGCTATCTCTTTATATGAGCGGGACAAAGCGTGAGCGCTTTCTGGACTCTTTAACGTGATCAAGCAGGATCGCCGGGCCTCTCTGGTCAGCCAGTCTAGTCATAAAAACCAGTGAGTTACAAATACAGTGAAAGACCCTGTCCTATCTCAAGGAACTAAGGCAGAAGAAAAGGACACCCCAACTGCCCCTCTGATTTCTTACATGTATACATGGGGTGCATTCATCTGTACATACATGTGCATATATCACACTAATTCAAACACGTATGCAACATGCATTCATACCTATACCAAAATATAAGAAATTTCATGAGGCCTTTGTCATGACATGATTTAGGAAATTAAAAGAGTAAATGGACTGATAGGAGGTAACAGGTCCTGGAAGCACACTAAGAAGGCTGATCAAGGGTCTATCTATGTAGGCAGTGAGAAAAAAATTCATAGCATTGAGGGTGTATTCCACAGAGAACTGTCTTTATAACTCTTTATAACTATGTATAAAGCCCACAAAACCCTCATGTAAATTGGTTTCATTTTTATGTGTGTGTCTGCGGGGGTGGGGGGGGAGGCTGATGTTCAAAATGGACTTTTAAAGAAACAATAATGTAGGTAATTTCACATTTTTCCAATTTTCCCAACATGCTATATGTGATGACTGTGAATGATTACAGCATTGTGAATGAGTCATTGTGTTTGACTGAAAGCATTTGTGATATTAAAATTCTTGTTTCCAAAGAAATCTCATTCAAAGCAATGCTAACATATTGCATGAACCACGGAGCACATTATGCACGTGTTAAAATATAATCATGGTAAGACCCTTGCCCTTCATAGATTACAGTGCCCAGTGACAATGCCTGTGACGATGAGATAATCAGCCACAAGCGCTCAGCCAAGAAGGAGGATGAATCACTGAGCAGATTGTATCGTCCCCAGTAATAAGCACGGAGAATAGGCAATATGGTTTTCATCATGACTACCATCGCATGGATGGTGGATTTACTTTTCAAAGTTGGAACTGATGACTCCATAAAACCCAGAGTGTTGACAGAAGTAATAAAATGGTTATAAATTAATGTCTTGCCAAAGCTTTGGAAAGTAGCCTTTACTAATTGCTCTAATGCATGGCCTCCATCTTTACAGTTAGTGGGTAACTGCTGAAATGATAAGAAGATTGCAGCCCAACCTTGGTCTGCATCCATGTTTTCAACCAAGAGCATATTGAAAATACTCAGAGGAAAAAAAAAAAACAAAACACTGTGGCTGAATTGAACATACACAGACATTTTTTTTGTTGCAGTTCCCTAAACAATACAGTACAGCTATGTTATATCATTTATACTGTAGCAGGTATCATGAGAAATTTGGGGATGACTTCGGTTTACAGGAGGATGTGTTTAGGTTATAGGAAAATCTGAAGTCATTTTACAGTACAGATTGAAGCACATTAATGCTATACAAGCTGGAGGGGGAGGGGGATGGAGGAGTTGTCCTTAGGTGTCCCAAGGGTATTGCAGTAATTTGGCATCTTAAAAGTTCTTGTGTACCGCACCGGGCTGCTTCTGGTCAGTTGGGAATAGCAGGTAGATAAGTGAGCTGGATGCCTTCCTCTAGATTTCCTGATCAAATCATCACTGTGAGTTATACTTTAAAAGGTCCACATTCAAGAATCTTTCTTGGGCTCTGTGGTAGTTTGAATGGATGTCCTCCCCCATAGATTCAGGAGTGTTATTACAGCTTGTGACTTCATGTCACTGGGGATGAAGGATCCTAGTGTGCAGCCTCAAGGTATGTTGAGGTGTGCAAAGTGCCCGAATTCTGCCTGGGGTTCTTGAGCATGCACATGCTCCTGCTCTGGTGGTGGTTTGCTTTGTTCCCTCTTGGGGTGGATTTGTGAAAGGGACCAGTTCCTTCTGCCATTACGGAATTTCCCCTGGATCTGTGATATTTAATCAAATCCCACTCTCTGCTAACTTGTGCCTGGCTTGGGAAGTCATCCTACCAACGTGGAGCTGTCAGGACAGACAGAATTCTAGATCCCACAGGTAGCTACGAATATGCATAATGTTCCTCAGCGCTTTATCCTGACTCCTTTTTGGCACATGTTCCTTGATATCAACGGACCTTCCCCAAGAGATCACAAGTTTCTTGAGATTAGTGGTTGTTCTTCCTGTTACTTTTTCTGTCTTCCAGTGCACATGGCATTTGTATGTATGGGAGAGACCCCAACCCCCTTGCTTTTTGCAGAATGGGACGTAAACGATATAATTAAGATATCTTCAAACTTCTAACATTTTCAAGAATTTTTATACTTAAGGCCTAGTCTTACAGATGATGGAAACAAAACCAATAGAAGTTCTTACCCAAAGGCCTATGGTTAATGTATAATTTAAAAAATAATCCAGGGAGCTGGGGAGACAGCTCAGTCAGTAAAGTGCTTGCTTTGCAAGCATGAGGACCTGAGTTTGGACCCCAGAACTCATCTGAAGCTGCTAGGTATGGTAGAGAAGTGGAAACAGGTAAATTCTTGGGGCTCGCTGGTCACCTCATCTAGCCTAATGGGTGAGCTCCAGTGCACTGAGAGACCCTGAATCAAAAACAAATGAATAGGGCTGGAGGGATGGCTTAGCAGTTAAGGTGCTTGCCTGCAGAACCCGAGTACTCATGTTTGAATCTTCAGGTCCCACATAAGCCAGACTCACAGTGCGTCCCACATGCGCACAAGGGTGCACACGTGCCTGAAGTTCTTTCACAGTAGCTGAAGGCCCTGGGACACCCATTTTCTCCCATTGCCTCTCTCTCTTTCCCTCTCAAAATAAATTCAAAGAAAATTAAAATAAATAAATAAAACATACGTAGCATTCCTGAGGAAAAATATCTGAGGCTTTCTTTTGGTGTCTATAGACATGCATGCACACACACACACACATGCACACTTAAAATAAATAAATAAAATGAAAGGAAGTACCTTCATTTGTAAGGAAGTAGATGCTTCATTGATTCCATTTTCATTTTATTCGTTGTCTTATAAAATTCCCTTTCCTCCACCCTTGCAGGATTGCACCTTCTCTTTCCTGGCTGGGATCAGTGAGGTTTTCCTGTGTTTGTTGGCCCCTGAAGAGCCCTGACTCTGTGATTATGATGTGTGAACATGCTTTGACATGCTTAAAAGCTTTCTTTTAGTCTGCAGGTTTTCCTCAACCAGTGATCCTCTGTGCTTGCTCCAATCAGAGAGAGTCCATCTCTGCCAGCTGAGCTGTGTTTCAGCCTCTGCTTCATTGCTTGCCACTGTTAGACCTGCACCGTTCTTGAATGAATAGATGTTTCTCTTTTGCCTACTCCCCTAGAGCTGTGTGAAGGTGGGGAATCGCAAAATGATCATTTTGGCTTCTCCAAAGCACCTTGCTCCAGTTCTCTGAATGCAATACAAACTTTATAAAGGTTGGCTAAATTATTTCAGCCCATCTAATGTAACAAAATGACAGCTAAAGGAATCTGTTTAAAATTAGGCCTCTCTGCATGAAAATGTTACTCAGAATCTATTGCTTATTGTTTTAAAAAGAGGCAAAATTATAATACATATTAATCCCAAAAAACCAACACATTTCTTAAAATATAAGTTCAACTCAGAGGAATATCTAGGTTGAGGTAGCCCATGTGAAGAAAGAAAACATGTGACATTATTTCCTGATCACCACACAACTGAGGCTGTAGGTAACGACTGTGCAGTAACAAGGACAGTGTTTACAGTGCGTCATAAATACTATGTTTATGACAAGCTTCAAGCTGAACACACCTATAAAGAAAGTTGTTATGGGGGGAAAAAACAAATAAAATGTTATGATAAAAAGTTAACACCAAAAAAAGCTAACACTTCAAAAAATTAATTGTAAAGAAGATTCACGCTTTGTAATAAATTTTTTCTCACACATGGCATTTATAAAGTTGTGAGCTCAGGCTCTTAGTAATAGTGTCAAGGCTTCCTGATCAAGGTTTATCTAAAGTTGCCTTCAAATCTTTGTTTTCATATTCTGACTCAACAGACTTAATTTGGGGCTTCGAAGATGGCTCAGTGGTTAAAGACACTTGCTTGCAAAGCCCGAAGGCCTGGGTTCAATTCTCAGAGCACCCATACAAGCCAGATGCAAAAAGTGTTGCAAAAACCTGGTGTTTGCTTGCAATGGCAAGAGGGTCTGCTGTGCCCCCCCCCCACATGTGTAAATAAATAAATAAAAGATTATTTCTTTGCTTGAGGGGATTACAGATTGTCAAAAAGCTAAAAACTTTTAGTGGAAGAGATCTTTTTTCCTCCTTTTTTGTTTTTAAGACTTTTGATGGATATGACATCAAAATACTTTTACAGAGCATGTACTTTAAGAGTATTTGAGATAATCACTATTCAGACATTGGGGTCATGTAAAGTGGCCAATTTTAAAGGCAGGTGGCTATTATTGGCATGATGTTCAACAGACCACTTATGGTGGATTACATACCTTCTAAATAGACTGATGGCCTTTCAAACATTAACCAAGTCATCCAGAACAACTGTTGAGTGGTCACTGTAAGAAGATGAGGATTCCTGATGTTATGCTACAAATATCTGAGGCACTATTTTGTTCTGACGTATGTGTGTCTATGCACATGTGTGGTTTGTGTGCATATGAACACAAGGTGAGCTAAAATCCTTTGAAGTCATGTCAGCAAAATGAGCACAACATGACCCCAACATAAGGCAACAAAGCCTTTGTGGTTGTCCTGATGTAAGAATGCCATGTAAGCACATTCATCTTAAAATAAAAATGTAGCTGGAGCAACCCTACAATTGAAACTCAGGTGGGGACATGGCCCACTAGGTAAAACACTCGTGTGTAAACATAAAGACTTCATTTGAATCTTAAACACTGTGGTGGTTTGATTGTTTATTTTGGCTTGCAGTCTTAAGAGGAAGCTTCATAATGGCAGGGGAAAGGATGGCATGCACAGAGAAGCTAGACATCACCTCTGCCACACACATAGTAATAGCAGCAGAATGAGCCCCATACTGGCAAGGGGGAGCTGGCCAACCTCCAACTGCACATCTCTTCAAGGAAGCCTCTATTTCCCAAATTACTATTTGCTAGGGATCAAGTATTCAAAACACATGTCTCTGTGGGGGGCATCTAATTCAAACCACCATCGTGATGTATGTCTGTACTCCCTGCACTGGGGAGGTAGCAGAAGGAAGATCCCTGGAGTTCACTAGATAGCCAGACTAGCCAAATTGGTAAGTTCTAGGTTCAATGAAAGACCTTATCTAAAGAATAAGGTGGAGAACAAATAAGGAACACACATGAAATTGATCTCTGGCCTCCAAATGCATACACAAGTGTGCCACATATTTATACACATGCATACATGCTCACCACACACACATACTCACATAAGACAATATGAAACTGTGGTGATCAAGTTAATTGGCAAAAGGCTAATCTGGGGACATGGAAGACTATGCACCTTGGTTGGAGCTTCTTGAAGACAGGAAACTCACAGCTTCTCCAAAGACTTTTGGACAAACATAAACAAACAACTCATGATCTGATTTGAACTTACTTGTGCTCAGTCTCCCCATAGCTTTGCCTGCCTGAAACTGAATAAAAGCTGTGAGTATAGTCAGTTTGGTGAGCACTAGAGTGCATCCCACGACCTTCCTTTCAATCCTATTTTCCCTGGTTCGTGGTCATTTTGCATTTACCCAGACACTGCCGGACACTGTACAGATGAAATGCATGAGAGTTCAGAATAATGCCTAAATCAAGTTGTATGAACAAAACCATTACTTTGTCTCTATAGTAGCAAGAGTGTGATGATTAATCATCAATGTGACAGGATTTAAAATCACTATGGAAACAAATGTCTGGTCATGTCTGTGAGGGGTTTTCTAGATTAGCTTTGTTGAGGTGGGAGGATCCATCTTAACTGTGGACAGTGTGTTCCCATGAGTTCCTGGACTGTATAAAAGGAGAAAGCTAGCGGACCATTCTTCACACTGTGCTGCCTCCTCCCTGCTTACATGACAAGGTGACACTGGGTCCCTGCTCCTGCCATACTTTCCCCACCATGATGGATCCTACCCTCTTGAGCTGCAAGGTGAATTAAACCCTTTTCTTTCCATAAGCTGCAAGGGTTGTGTATTTTGTTCCAGCTACAGGAAGGTAACTAAACAGTAATCAACTGCAATAAAGAAGAAATTCCATTGGAAAAAGCACACCAAGCTGGGCATGGTGGTTCACACTTTTAATCCCAGCACTCAGGAGACAGAGGTGTGAGGATCTCTTTGAGTATGAGTCCATCCTGAGACTACATAGTGAATTCTGGGTCAGTCTGGCTAGAGCAAGACTCCACCTCAAAACAAACAAACAAAAAATCCCACCAAATAATAACTAACCAAGATATGTCTTGGTTATATCAAGATATGCAAGATGAGTCTTGCATTAAAAAAATTACTAACTCTTAAGAAAGACGTAAAGAAAGATTGGCTTATCTTTTAGCTAGCTAAAAGGTTCACTACTTAAAGATACAAATTCTTCTTAAGTAAGCCTTATAACATTAAAAAATGAAAATTTATGGTTTTATTGGTGGGGAGATTTAATACACAATCTTAAAATCTTAAGAAAGAATTTATAGGTTAAAACAACTCATTCATAAATTTTTATTTTTGTCTAACTACCAAAGAGCATTGACAAGTCCCAAATTAATAGGCCTTTTATATAGTAGGTAAAAAGCTTCTGCATTATGAGGTAGAAATGTGTTAGAGGATCTTTCAACATACTTCCTTGTGGTAGACAGATTCGGGTTGCTGAGATGAACTACCAGACCAGGCACAGTTATGGAAGAAGGGATTTATTGAAGACAGAGAAGTCCCACAATGGCAGAAGAAGATGGCCTGCTTTCACATGTCCAAGCAGAGAGAGAGAAAATCCACAATCCAAAACCCAAAAGCCACATCAGCAGCACAGGCAAGCACTCTTCAGGAACTCAAGGAAGTACATACGCACGTTGCCTATCTTTAGATTGGAATCCCAGATCCACCACCACCCCATAGAGCTGGATTCTAAGATTAGCGGGATGAAACCACCTCCAGCCAGGTGGCTGCCGATCTAAATTACAAACTATAATAAAATCTTGAATATGTTGGGGGTCATCCATTTAAACTATCACAGCTCTTTTCTCCCCCACATAGTAAGTAAAAGCAGAACATTAATTAACTTGATTTCTCAGTCCTCAGTTAATAGTAACTTTCTCTTGTCCCTCTGTTAAATGTCCCAGGGGAACTGGGGATTTTTTTTCCCACCTTATGTGGAACTGTGGTTATGTCCTTTCTTGTTAAGGATGAAAAAGACATACAATGATGTCCCCCAAAGACATCTCTTTCTCTTTTGAGGCATTGAAATTAAGCTTCCTCCATCCTCCAACAGAGATATGAAATTGTAATGGGATTTTTAGGGGTCCAGGAAAGTCCTTAAACTCCAAGCCCTGGTTTCGTTTCTAATTGTAATCAAAGAATTGAATAAAAAAGAAGACTAAGAAGGATAATTATTAAATTATATTTATTGAGGAAAGCACAGAGCCGAGGAAAGGCACCCATGCAGCTAGAGATCCCAGTCCTTTGACTCTGAGCTGTTCTCTGTTGGTTATATAATAGAACCAACATAAAGTCACAACCCCAAAATGAGAAAGAAATTTAAATATTCTGAGAGAGAAAAATTAGGCAAATGACAAGTTCTAAAATCTAATATCACAAATTTATAAAACATAATATATGAGCCGAGTGCCTAAAAGAATATTTTCAATCATATTTTTATCTATATACCCCTTGATCATGTCTTTATACTACAATAATAATAACATCATATGAACATTTTCTAACATGTAAATAGAGAATTTTTCCTCTAACATGCTTCAGTAAATTAAAAAAAACAACACAAACACAACAGTGCGAGGCTGGGGAGATGGATCAGCAGTCAAAGGCACTTGCCTGCAAAATCTGCAGGTCTGGGTTCAATTCCCCAGCATCTATGTGAATCTAAATGTGAAGTGACAAAATATGATCCCAGTGGTCCCATGACAGTGGGATGCAGAGCTAGGAGAATCCAAAACTTGCAAGCCAGACACATTTTCAGGAACAAGAGACCCTGTCTCAAAGAGGGTGGAGCACAGACACCTCGAGATTGTGCCCTGACTCCCCACCCCCGCAACCCGGCCGTTACATACACCATGGCACCATGGCATGTACCTCTCTCAATAAGTGAATGATTGAAGATTAAAAATTAAAAAAAAACAATGAAACCTTGGAAGCACATACAAATACAGATGAATACCCAACTTACAGTATATATTTTTTTAAATAGAATTGATCTTAGAAACACAGGAATCATGCTGCAAACCCAACGCCTTGCACACGCTAGGCATGCACACTACCACTGAGTCACACCACCAGTTCTTGACATTTTGAAACAAGGTCTTATACTATGTAGCCTAGACTGACTTGGAACTCTCAATCCTTCTGCCTCAGCCTTGAGTTCTATATTCATGCCTAGCTTAATTTTCACAACTTCTATCACATCTTTTAGATATTATGTTACATTTTTAATCATACACACTGCATTAAGAAAGGATTGTTCTGACACAGAGAACTCTCATTGTGACCAGCCATGATGGAATTTTTGGAAATTTGCCCTTTGGACAACTGAAAGAATTTTTCACAGACTACTCTAGGGTTTCTTTCCTCCTTTCCTTCCCTCCCTCCCTCCCTCCCTCCCTCCCTCCCTCCCTCCCTCCCTCCCTCCCTCCCTCCCTCCCTCCTTCCTTCCTTCCTTCCTTCCTTCCTTCCTTCCTGTCAGCCTGCAAATGCCATGTCATTGATACTTTGATGGGATTTGACAAACATGTATTCTTGTAACCAAAATTCATAAGACATGAAACATTTCAATCATCCAATAAATTTCCTTTCTTACACTTTTGATTCTATAACCCTCCCTAGAAAAAAACATCTCCTCAAATTCCTGTCACTACAGGCAATCTTTTATATTCTATAGCAGAAAAAATACTTTATGGTATGTAACTTTTGTGTCAGTCCTCTGTTTTGGACTCCTATCATGGGTTTTTTGGGTTTTATTTTTTATGTGTGTATATCAGCAGTTCACTTTTTTCTTATTTCTGCGTCATTTTCCATTGTCTGAACATATCATAGTTTATTAAAAAATCTCTAATTGATGGATATTTTGGTATATTCCATCTGGGGACTTCATTAAATGAAGCCCCTATGAATATTTTTAACAAGATTATTTCTTGATAGAGAGGTTCATTTTTCTTAATTTATTAGGAATGACATTGGTAGGACATAAGGTAACTATATTTTTGTTTCATTATTTTTGAAGTCAGCATCAAAAACAATGGGTGTCATTACAGCATTTTCATGCACAAATGCCATTTTACTTTGTGTGTTTTTGACTTTACTGCAATCTGCCAAATAGTTCTCTAAAATGGTGTGCTATTTCTCAGTAAGCAGAAATGCACCTGACTCAGCTGTTCACCATCTTTGTCAACACGGAGCAGTATGATCTGGACAGTATTTTAAATTTTTATTTATTCTAGTGGTTGTGATGGCTTTGTGTGTCTCAAACCTTGTTTCTTCCATGCTGGCCAAAGACACACAGTGCCAGGTTCCTGTCATTTCTGTCTCCTGTAATGAGTTATGGTGACCCTGAACTTAGGTCATGCGGTCAGATATTGCCAGTTAGCTGGCAATATCTTTACTTACCTGCAGAAAACTGCAAACTTACAACATATATTCAACTAATCACAAAATATACATCTCAACTTCCTGTTAATAAAGCACTCAATATGAGCCTTGGTCAATGCCAACTATAAGGAAATAGGACAGAAGGGGAGTGGAAACGGAAAGGGATTGTTCTTTGACACAATTACATTTTAAAATATATTGCATTTTACTCTTTAAAGAAATAGGTAATCTGGGCTGGGAGATGGCTCCATGGGTAACATGTTTGTTGCATAAGCATGAGGACCTGAGTTTAGGTCCCCAGCAGTCATGTAAAACGCTGGACCTGGTGGGCACATGACTATAATCCCAATGTTGAAGGTGTGGAGAAGGCAGAATTCAAGAGTTTGCTGGGTAGCTAGTCCAGTTTAATCAGTGAGCTCTCAGTTGAGTGCCAGACCCTGTCTCAAAGATGAAGATGAAGATGAAGAGCAATTGAGAAAAAGAACATATCTGGGGTATACCTCAGTGGTTAAAGGCACTTGTTTGCAAAAGCCTGACGACCTGGTTTCGACTCCCCGGTACCCACATAAAGTCAGACGCCCAAAGTGGTACATGCATCTGGAGTTCTTTGCATGGTAAGAGGCCCTGGAGTGCCCATATTCTCTCTCTGCTTCTTTCTTGGTCTGTATCTCACAAATAAATATATAACAATATTTAATAAAAAAGATACTTAACATGTAACTGTGGCCTCCATACTAAATACACACACATGCTCCTACACACATATAAACACACATCTACACATGAATGCATACCACCTATCCATAAAACCCCTCAAAACATAGGTAAGTACTTTCAAAGTCTGCCAAAGCAAAAGTTCCTGAGGCTTAACATTTTTCAGTTTCACAGCCAAATTGTCAGTGAGAAGTGCTGTGAGTGATCAGTTCTGTAGTGCTATGAGGTGATCAGTCATGGAGGGAAAAAATGTCACCAACTTATTTGGTATTTAGAAACTTGGAACTGTGTGTGGTTATTTAGGCAATAAGTGCACTTCAGATGAAAACAGTCCCATGGGATGAGTCCTGATCTTCTCCACTACCTAGGCATCGAGCAGCGATGAAGGCAGGCACAGGAAAAGTGGCCAATGCTTTCAAGGAGAATCAAGGACAGAACGCACTTTAGGAAAAAGAGGTCATGGGTATAGTGGTGTGCAGCTGCAACTCTGGAATTTGGAAAGTTGAGACAGGATCCTGGAAGTTTAAGGTCACCCTTAGCTAGCTGCATAGTGAGTTTGAGACTATACTGGTATCTGTAAAATCCTGTTTCAAAAAGAAAAGAGGGATGGAGAACTTAATATTGCTGATAAGAATATTAATATGATCTAGCTATATGAAATTAGGACTAAATTGTCCAGCAAGACTGATTAAAGATAAGATACATGCTGAGATTTGTACATGTAGAATATCACTAAAATATATCACTCCATTTAAATGTGTAATGAAATGTAGGTAAAATAATATTTCCTTTAGATGAAAGTCATCTGGAGAATTTTGATGTTTTTATTAATCCTTTCATATACACACAAAAGTACCAACTATTTCCACATAGGACAAACAACACTGACTGTAACAAAGTGCACATGAAAACAGAGAATTTTTTTTATTGTTGTTGACATCATTTTATAAAACTAAAAATGATGGCTACTAATAAAGCTGACTATGAGACAAAAAAATGTACACATCTTCTGATGGGATGTGTACATATTAGAGGAACCTTTCTTGTGGTCAATTGCATTGACCAGACTTGGTGGTCCATGTGTCAATTCCAGCACTAGGGAGACTGTGACAAAAGGATTATGAATTCTAGGCTAGCAACATTATAGTTATTAACACAGGTACAAGAGAAATTGCCTATATGACTCTTCTTGGATGTACAAAGTATATAATAAAATATTCTTTTTATTTAATATTCATTCATTTATTTATTTTCCAGCATAGATACCTCATTGGTTAAAGGTACACACACACACACACACACACACACACACACACACACACATATATATATATATATATATATATATATATATATATATATATATATAGAGAGAGAGAGAGAGAGAGAGAGAGAGAGAGAGAGAGAGAGAGGGAGAAAAGGAGTGTGGCCTCAGTCACTGCAAATGAACTCCAGATGCATGTATCACTTTATGTATTTGGCCTTATGTGGGCCCTGTAAAATTGAACCAGGGTTGTTAGGCTGTTTACTTAAGTGCCTTAACCATTAAGCAATCTCTTCATCCCTAAAACATTCATTTTAAAAAGAAGATAAGGTAGTTCATATCTAACAACAAAAAATATTTTTTGGTTTTTAAAGGTAAGGAAGGTCTCACTCTAGCTCAGGCTGACCTGGGTTTCACTTTGTAGTCTCAGGGTAGCCTCAAACTCATGGTGATCCTTCTACCTCTGCCTCCCAAGTGCTGGGATTAAAGGCATGTGCCACCACAAACACCTAACAATTTTTTTTTCTACCCAGTGTTTTAAAGTTTAAATTTGATTTTCTATTCATGAGCTCTTCCAACTTAAATGAAGAAAATAAAAGAACCAGGTTTTTTTGGAGTCCATTTCAAATTTATAGACCTGCATGATAGAAATATCAAGTCATATTTGGATATGGAATAAATAATTTCTCTCAGATAGTGGGATAGACCTACCTTCTGTTCTGTAGAATTTTTTGACAATTTTTATACATTTATATTATATATTTTGAACATAATACCCTCCCATTACATTCCATGACACCGCCCTTTATACTAAGCTTCTCCTAAATGAGACACTAGTCTACATTGTATCTCATTTAGTTATTTTTTCTGTATAGATATGAATCACTGAGTTTACTTAGAGTTGTCTCCATGTGCATAGAGGTAAAGAGATTTTGTTTTGTTTTGTTTTATCAGAGTATGTGGGTCCTACCAGTGACTATAACACTACAGAAAATGCCTCCCATTTCCCCAACCTCCATTAGCTGTCTATAACTCCTCAGGGAGGAATAAGGATGCCCTTCTCCATCATCCATGACAGAATGTTGATAGGTCAAATATTGTGTGGGTTTTGTGGAGAAATTATTCCTCTTTAATATTTTTAAAGTTCTACTGAATATTATGGGGCTTTCCAGACCTAAATTACACCCCCTCATTTGGTCAATATTTTACAGTTCTCCTGAAATGAATCTTTTAAGTAATTGAATCAATCTAAAAATTTGCCTTGGTGACCAAGTCAATAAGAAGCTGTTTATTGAGAAATAGTCATTTAGACTGGATGGCCATGAGTTGGTCTCCAAAGGCTATTCTATGAAAAGCATAAAATGAAAACTGCTCAAGGATACTTCAGGGGATTTACAGTAAAATTGAAAAAAAAATGGCTTTAGAATGAGTAGAAAGATTTAGTGCCTCAAAAAACCCCAAAGAGCATGTAGGAAGTTTTGCAATTAACTATACCTGTCAGAGTGTAGATGGTACCTTTATGGGTAAGTTATCCTATGACAATCAATAAAGTCAGGAAATTTCAGGCAGTTCATTAAAAGTCTCAACTTGGTAAAGCAGTGTTAATTAAGAAATAATTTTTGAAAATATGAACACAAAGGGCTGGTGAGATGGTTTAGCAGTTAAGTGCTTGCTTGTGAAAAATAAGGACCCCAGTTCGAGACTTGATTCCTCAGTACCCACGTTAGCCAGATGCACAAGGTGGTACATGTATCTGGAGTTCATTTGCAGTGGCTGGAGGCCCTGGTGTGCCCATTCTCTCTCTCTTTCTCATCTCTGTCTATCACTCTCAAATAAATAAAAATAAATGAAAATTAAAAAATAAAAATAAATATGAACACATAATGTGAAGAATATAGCAATCATGTTTTTAGAAGCAGGTGACAGTCTGTACTAAAGTTGGATGCATGCTTATTCTATTATCTAGCTATCTGACTAATAGATATATATGCTCAAGAGAAATGAGTACACACTCACAGTGATACATGTGTAGCAATGGCTAAAGTAGCTTTATTTATGATAGTCCCAACTAGAAACAGCCAGAAAAATTTCCATCAATAGATGTAGTTAAACAGCCATTGATGAGTTTCTGAGGAAGACGTTCTTGTTTGACAGAGTAGTGGTTACACTGAGCTTTAAAAGTGGGGTACTCCATTGTATGTTCTGTGACAATAATAATTTCTTGAACTCAAAATAAAATTAGTATTCACAGGGAAAAAAACAATACTAAGTATGTCATTCATTTTTCTCTATTTCTCAATTAGATTGTTTCAGCATAGTGAAGAAATAATTATATTATGAAATAGATATTGATCTATATCAAAGGCTAAGTTGCTCTCAAACCTCAGCTCAGCAGTTACATTTAGTCATTGTTGAAGAACCCCTTGTCACCATTGAATTTCCTGTGCCTTAAAACTCAGGATTTCCGAAGTCTTACACATTGCATAATCCACATTTTCCTACGTGGTCCTTATCACAGTCCAAAACAACAAAGATCTTTTTTTTTTTTTTTTTTCTGAGAGATGCTGTCCCATTATATTGACCAACTATCATCTCGGCTCCACAAGTGCTTCCCTGGAGTGATCATCAATGGCTTTGTTTCTTCAGCAATGTTCTTATCTCTACACGGCCAGTGCATTGAGTTGACACAGTTTAAATGTTTTCCAGTTTCATTAAAAATAAACTATGTTGGTCTGGGGAGATGGCTCAGCAGTTAAGGAGCTTGCCTGCAAAGTTTGATGACCTGGTTTCAATTCCATAGTACTCACACAAAGCCAGAAATACAAAGTGGCACATGCATCTACAGTGGCTGGAGACCCTGGTGCTCATATTCTTTCTCTTTCTCTCTCTTTGCAAACAAATAGATAAAGAAAACTAAATAAATAAATAAGGCATGCATTGGATCTGAGAAGTAAGTCAAAATAAAAACATAAGCTCATCAAGCAAAAAAAAAAAAAATGAGAGGAGAGAAAAACAAACAAAAAGTTTTCCACACTAACCAACCAAACAAGAAACAAAAAGCAGTGGCACAGTGAAGAGTGCTGATCCACCTAGATAGGAAATCATATTTGTAAAACTAGTTAATAGTCTGTACTAAAACTGGATGCATGATTATTTTATTACCCCACTATCTTCCTACTAACCATGTGTCCAAGAAGAATGAGTGCACATCCACAGTGATTCGCTAAGAAAATTCCACTGTCCCCTGCTTCACAGATGGCTCTTCTTCATGATTAAGTCTGGCTCATAATGCTAAGATGTCCATGTACTAATTGTGGAGCACAGAGAATAAAACAGAAAGCTATGGTGTGGATATTATATTTGAATACAAAAGCCTTATGCAACAACAGTCCTATAATCACTAGCCTGGGACACATGTCTGGCAGGAATGAATGCAATTTATATATGGCTCCTCAGATACGTGATAACTGAAGTCTGTGATGGGGATGGCTCCAAAAGAGGACAAGTACAAACCAGTTCCGATGGATGTCAAAACATCTTTACAACTGTGCCAATCATTCATATTCTCGTGGTTTTAGAAAAATGTCATTGTGACTAGGGAGCTTGAGTTTTCTTTTGTGGGTTCTTCATCTTATTAATAAAAGAATCTAAGCCAGGTGTGGTGGCACACACCTTCAATCCCAGCACTCAGGAGGCAGAGATAAGTGGATCACCAGGATCCACCCAGAAAGTACATAGTGAATTGCAGGTCAGCCTAGAGTGAGACTCTACCTTGAAGAAAATAATAATAATAATAGTAATAATAATAATAAGAGGAGGAAGAAGAAGAAGGAGGAGGAGGAGGAGGAGAAGAGGAAGAAAAAGAAGAAGGAGGACGAGGAGGAGGAGGAGGGGGAGGAGAATAATCTAGAAACAAACTTCAGGACAGTTTTTGTTAGCTTTTCTTTTTAGTGTTTAAGAGAAAAACCATAGGGAAGTCAAACTGTAAATCCTAGCAGCTGCTGGGAGGACAGAGATGGAGAAGAGAAAAAGAAAAGTCACATCTCTTGAGTTAGTGTCCAGAGAGCAAGAACATTAAGCAACGTAGGTCAGCAAACAGGTGCATGGCATGGGCAAAGTGTTTCTTCAGAGGAACATTGAGAGAACTCAGAGTGTCTGGCTAAGCATGCTTAGAATTTTGACCAGGACCCAAAGGAAAGACAGGAAGGAGAAATAGCAGTAGAATGTCGTGTACTGTGTGAAGGGATGGAATTGGAACTAAGACAGTCACTGGGAGGAGATGCCAGATTTGGAGCAATGGAACTTGATGCTTGCACTGTTTGTTTTGGATCATGTATTGGTTCAATCTTTACTTGTTGTGCCCAGTGGCATCTTTTGCACTGTGAATGTTTACCCCGCATCATTATGTTCTTTTTGTTTTATAGCTCACAGTTTAGAAACCTTGGACTTTGAGCATGTTTGAACATTATTGGGATTGATAAAACTATGGGGACTTTTAAAATGGAATTGAACGCATTGCATTTGAAATTACAGGTGTTCATCAGTTTATGCAGGACAGGTGCAACATGTAGTAGTTTGAATTAGGTGACCCCCCCCCCCCATTACAGTCAGTTTGGCATTACTGGCAGAAATCACCTGACCAAAAGCAGCTTGTAGGAAAAACAAAAAGGTTTATTTTGGCTTACAGACAAAAGGGGAAGCTTCAAAATGGCAGGGTAAAATGATGACATGAGCAGAGGGTGGACATCACCCCATAGCCAACATAAGGTGGATAATAGCAACAGGAGAGTGTGCCAAACACTGGCATGGGGAAACTAGCTATAACCCCCATAATCCCACCTCAAACAATACTCCGCCTCCAGGAGGCATTAATTTCCAACTGCCATTAGCTGGGGAGACTAACATTCAGAATACCTAAGTTTATGGGGGACACCTGAATCAAACTACCACACCTCCATAAACCCATGTGGTTTGAATGCTAGATCCCAGCTAATGGCAATTTGGGGGGTGGCTGGAGTCTTGCTGGAGGAGATGTGCTGTTGGAGGTGGGTTTATGGTTGTTACAGCCAGCTTCCCCTTGCTTGAATAGGCTTACTCTTATGCCACTGTTTTTCACCTGAGGTGGCAGAGGTGATGTCCAGCATCTGCTCATGTCATTGTTTTCCCTGCCATCTTAGAGATTCTCCTTGAGTCTGTAAGCCAAAATAAAGAACTTTAGTCCATCAGCAGCTATTGGTCAGGTGTTTGTTCCATCAACAAGAAAGCAATGACAATAGGGTCTATTCTTAGTGGTCTCTACGCCTGTGTTACTACCTCAAATTTTCCCCATACAATCACTGAGGGGATGTGCAGTGAGTCTGTCTGCTTATTCTGGCTAAAATGGAATGTTGAAGGGCATAAGATCTCAACTCTTGCTGACTTTAGGTCTTAGATGTGGATCAAAGGCCCCCAGATAGATGTAGTTAGGCTTCTGCAGGATGATATGAGGGTGGATGAACTGTAAGCCAGAAGACATGAAATTTTTAAGACAGTGCTGCAGCACGCAAGGACTGAAGATCAATAACATCATCCTAAGATTATCCCAAGATCCAGTTCCAAAGCTGTTTACCAAAAAGGTTGGTGCCTGACAGGGCTTGAACTTGATTTTGTAGATCTTATGAACTTCCTTTCTTTCCCCAGACTTTTCAGTAGACTCCACTTTTCCACAGAATTAACAGTTGTAGCAGAGCTATACAAATTATGTATTTACAGACTAGGTCAAGACAATTGTCATTGGGGAAAGGAAGAAAGCAGTGGCTAGAAAGGCTTTTTAAGTAGACCTGAGCATGCAATGAAAGCTCGGTGTGAAGCTAATAAGGCTGAAATTGATGTGCTACTTGGATATGTCAAGTGAGCCAATATTTCAGAATGACACATTCCAGTCTTGGTATGACTGAAGTATGGACAAGGAGGGCCACAGAGTCATAACATTAAGCCATTGTGATGAAAAATAATGTCAAGCAGTGCTACTCTGCAGTTCTTGTTCATGGTCCAAATGTGAAATGAACAATAACCATAATGATAAACATGATTGCCATGAAGGGGTCAGCAGTGAGTATATTCTGGGTCAAAACAATGACAGTATTTTAAGGCAAGTTATTTTCTTTTAAGATAAAGGAATCAATTCTTTATCTTAAACATAAGTGTGCACAGGTTTGCAACCCTCTGAATATATCTAATTAAGGTCTAAGAGTTTATCGTATGGATCCATTCAGATATCAGGACAATGATTAAAGGTGTTATATAAAACCTACTCCATCACCAGTTACCCTATAGGAAAAATAAAGTGTTGTTTTTGGATTTGGACCCTGTTCAACATAGCCTAGAGCCTTGTGCATAGTAGACAATTTCTTTCACAGATGAGAAATTAAGGTGCAGGGGAGGAAAAGAGTGAAAGTGTAACTGACTTAAAAAACAAAGATCAAGCTTATATTAAATCTGAATATTTCAGAAAAATCATCCCCATTAATCAACTCTTAATTTTTATATGAGAATCTGACTATACAGTCATTTGTGATGGGAAGATTAATAATATGTGGCACATAAAATGCTCGTATTACGTTTAGACTTTGGAAAAACAAAGCTTGGGAAGCTGTGTCCATCATTGCTGTCAGTTCCACAAGTGCCTGGAGCAAAATTGAATGAGAAATTTCACAGACTCCCATCATGAAAAGTTTGGCTTGTGCAGCTAACTTCTCTCATTGCCCTGGATGTGCCAAGTTGATGCCAGGGACACACATTTTGAGAGAATTGCCCATGGGAGAAAAGGACTGCCAACCTTTCCCACATATCCCCATTCCTCTTAGGGTTATTGTTGGGAGTGGTTCTTTGTTTATATAAATTAGCTTGGTTTCTTACAGAGGTTTTTTGTTCTTTGAAATACTGTGTGGAATGTTTTTGTCCAAAGTATTGTAAAATAGTCTCCCATGATAATTGTTCACAGCAATTTGCATTTTTCAGCCTGAAAGTTCTCGGATTTATTATTCTTTCCTTGGTGTTTTGAGTTGCTTTGCACATTGTGGAAAACCTCATAGTAAAAGCATTTGTATTGTCAGTAATTTACTTGAGCAAATAAACACTCTCCAGGTAAGATGATTAAGGAAAGCAAACCCGAATTGTTCACTACCTGACCTTCATTAATGATGTGCATCACTGAATCACCTCTGTTTCACTCCAAATACATGGGGGGCAATGAAGGGAGAGGAAGTAGCTCTTACTTGTTTGGAGGGACTACATGTGAATATGAAATGGTAGCAGAATGGTTTTGAAAACCAGATAGGCAGGTGTGGAGATGGAGATGGTTAAAGGTACCTTCTTGCAAAGGCTGCTTGCCTGGGTTCAATTTCCCAGAATTCACATAAAGCCAGATGCAAAATGGGACATGCATCTGAGATTATAACGTGCCTATGATAACAGGAGGCAGAGACAGGAGAATACAAAGCTTGTGGGCCAGCTAGTTGCAAGTTACTTTGTCTGGAAGTGTGTCCTTTTACCTCCACATGTGCTGTGGCATGCACACCCGCACGCTCTTGCTCAAGTGTGTGTGTGCATGCACATAGCGCACACAGGCACACACCCACACATGCACACTAAATATACAATTTTTTTAAAAAGAAAATCAGAAAGGGCCTTACCAATGTCAGTTTTCAAAAAAGATTCCTCTTCAGGAATCCTCTGGATCAAGAAGATCCTGTCCTCTCCAGGTACAGGTGGTAAGAACCTGGACTCAGAAATGTCCCCAGTCATCATGTTCCTATTGAAGACATGGCAGGTTTGCTTAGAGAAGAAGCTTACTACAGAGATATAAGGGGGGGGGGGGGTTGAGAGGACTATGAGAAAGTGACCAGAGACCAGTATTGCTCCTGGTATTTCCAACTTGATAACATCCTTTATTTTTTTTAATAACTTGTTGGTTTGATTGGTTTTCTGTCACTTGCAACCAAAAAACCTGGCAAGTATTTAAGCTTGCATTGTCGTAAACTGGCCAAGTCACTGAGTCCTGTCATCTCTCACACCTCCCTATGGAGCGTCTCAGCAAATTCTGCTGACCCTGACTCCAATCAAGACCCAGGGTCCCACCATCTCTCAGTACTCTCACTCTTACCCCATGGCTGCAGTCATTAGCCACTAGATTTTTGCCTACTCTGATTCCATTCATATTTGGACTCTTCCAACAACCAGAAGGATTCTTTCAAAGCAGCCACATCACCCTTTAAACAATCCTAATGACTTCATTTCACCAAAGAGAAAAATCAGAAGTCCCTACAAGGTTCCCGAGTCATCCATGAGGAGATCCCTCTTTGGCTTCTAGCCTCATCTCCGGTACTCTGCCGCCTGCTAATGTAGCTACTTTCTCATTTCCTGTACGTAGCACCTTACCAAAAACAGCTTGTAGGAGGAACGGGTTTAATTTGGTTTACAGATTAAAGGGGAAACTCTATGATGGCAGGATAAAAAAAACAAAACAAAACATGGCATAAGCAGAGGCTCGTCATCCCCTCCAGGTCAGCATCGGGCAGAGGACAGCAGCAGGAGAGTGTACTGAACTAACACTGACAAGCTAGCGGCTAACAAACCATGAAGGTTCACCTCTAGAAGCACACCTCCTCCAGCTGAACTTTACTTTCCAAATTGGCCCATCAATTGGGAAGCAAACACTCAGAATCCATGAGGTTATGAGGGATGCCTAATTCAAACCACCACACTGCCCACTACACTTTATCCACACTAGCCTCCTTGATGTTGCTGGAAACATGCCAAACACCCTCCCCCCCCCCACACACCTTGGAGCCTTTGTGGGGAAGACTGCTCTCCTGGATACCTGCTTTCCTGTCCTTGCCCTGCTTCCTTCAGTCAAATATTTACTCAGATATTACCTTATTACAGAGGCTATCAAAACCAACTACAACAACCCCTCAACTAATTTCAACCTCCACTCTCCTCACCCTGCCTCATTATTGATAATCATATAATTTTCTCTCATTAAAAATGTGCCTACAATTGTCTCTCTCACACTGAAATATCCCGGAGGACGGGAATCACAGGTCTCTTGTTTCTGCCTTGCCCTCAGCACCTAGAACAGCTCCTGGCATACAGAAAGACTCAACCATAGGCTGCATAATGTACAAATACAAGCGTAACAAATTCCTGAGCTCATTCCATAGGATAATGAAGTTAAAGGCTCCTTACCATGGAGCTCATCTTGTGATAGAGGTCACATTGCCCGTGAAAGCAAGCAATTGTGATTAGATACTCATTACTTTTTGCTAGAGACCTTGAATGAGACTTCCAGGAGCTAGTCATACTATAGATTCTAGGTTGATACCAGCTCTCAGATTCTCCTTTGAGTACAGTAAGAAGGCAACCAACCCAGCCAACCGTGGATGGAACCCTTGCAAAACCTACTGCAAAATGAGTCCTTCCTCCTGTTAATTGTTTATCTCTGGTAATTTATCACAGCATGTCTTGTATAAACAAAATAAGTTTCACAAAATAATTCCTGCCCAATACTGGATGGTGATTGGTAATCCAGAAATCACTGTGGTGGACTTTTTCTGTGAGGCCATTTTCACACTACCATGCATATCCTCTCCAATGTCAATACTGCCTTGAAAGAGATGTAAATTATATTAAATCCCGGGCTCAAAACATATTAATGAATTCATACCATAAGGAAAAGGACATTTCTGAGGAGCTACCTAGATAGAAAGAAGAAATCAAAAAGCATGAATTGTATAGAACCTAGTGTTAACTTCATCTTCTATACAACTTTGCTTAAGCATCCTACCTCTGCAGAAGAGAGGAGTCACCATTGGGGGGGGTGGTGAGAAGCTGGCCTGACGGAAGTTTATTTGTATTCTCAGGGATTACTTCCTTCCTAGCTCCACTTTTTGCTATTGAAAGGGCAATGCTATTAGAAAGCAAGGTACCCTGATGGGACAGGAAGTTTCAGCTATTGCTTTTAATACATTATCTAATCGCTTGCGAACATTCTGCCTGCTGTTCTTTGTCTTACTAGTAGAGATTTTTCTCTAGTAGTCCATTTTATCTTATTTACACCTTAGAACAGTTTACAGATGGTTGCTGTAAATATAAGTAAGTACAGGGGTCGAGTCACTGTTCCTATGAAGCTGTTCCTATGAAAACAGCCTCTAGCTGTTCCCCTTTCTAGTCATTGCATTCCTTGAGTTGTTCTAGAAAAAATAATTATTCTAGGGGCTTCAACCATAACATGACCTTCCTTGTTTAATTTCAGTTGCAAATAAAAATATTATCATATATCAGCAGGCTCTGTAATTTACCATTTTAACTCCTGTGCCAAAGGAATTGTTGTTGTTAATTATATTTGGGCAAGTTTTATTGAATGGGATTTTTAGCTTCCTGATGAACTTTCAGTTTATTTCTTCAACAGAATCAGGCCCTTCCTGTTTCTAAATGATTTTCTAACACTTGTGCGCGCACACACACACACACACATCATTCTCATGAGTCCTTTCAGACAACCAGTACAGGCTGACCCTCAACTCCAGAGCTCGCCTCTGAGTTACAATTCACAGTTACAGGCACCTTGGGAGCTGAGTCGTACATTCAGTTAGTAATTTTGTCTTTAAAATGCAAAGTCCTTTGGAAACTCTAGAATTAGCTCTTAAATTATTTCTCACTGTTAGATAGGTCTTAGAATGCACAGTGAAAACTTTAAACATCTCAGTAGCATTAAACTGAGAAAAAGTTTGGTTTTGGAAGAATGACGCTTATTCGAGAAAAACAATGTTCACAAGGCACAACCCTTTGCAACTTGAGGGATCAGTTTCAGGACTCCTACCCCACCTCAATCAAACCAAGTCTGAGAATGTCTCAGTACCTGGTATGAAATGGGGTATTTGCATACAACCTGTGCACATACACCTGCATATTTTCTACCTAGATTACTTGCAATGCCTAATATAATATAGATGACACGTAACCTATGTTAATTACCATATAATTACTAGAAAATATAGGTGTATTGTCAGTACAAACACATTTTTTTAAATACAGTATTGTGAATTAAATTTCCCAGAAAAATGCTGCATCTACTGCACCTACTTCCAACGAGACCGAATGGACTCATATGATAAAAACTTGTGTGATCACGGAGAGATGGAATGTTGCAAGGTCAGAGCCAAATTACCTCCGTGTCTGACCTAACATCTTGACTATCGACTGATCAGGCATAACCTTCTGGGCTTGTACTAACAGACCCCCAGCTTCCACCAACCCGCGGTAAGAATGATATCGACAGCCTGTGATGAAGATTTCCCCAATTTGCTAAAACCTGCCCACCTAATGGTCAGCCAGTGTATTTGCAAAGGGCCTTGATTCATGACTGTCTTCTATCCTGTTCCTATAAACACTTCATGGAACTGTTACCATGTTGGAACATGGAACATGTGGTAACCTACATCTGTGGTCCTGGGCCATGGTCACTCATATTTGGCTCCAGAATAAACTATCTCTTATTCCTTTGAAGCAAGGGCTATGTCTTTTGCATCGACATTATTTTCTATCTGTAGTCAGTTTGACACCATGTGAGTGTTGGGGTTCTTTCTCTGACAATTAAAGAATTAAAAGGAAGGGGAGTATTTAAAAGAATTAAGTTGATTTCAGAATATTTTACAGCAATAGGGAAAGAAAGCAGAACCAGCATACTCTCCTAAGAGGAGGAGATTTCTACAGCAGGAATAACCCACCATTCTGGTGTGAATTGAACTTATTATTGAGTGGGGGAATCCAGCCCATCTGGAGTCTGTGGTGGGTCAGTTTACATCAAGGGGAAGGTGGTGGTTGTTTCCTGGTGCATCCACAACCGTGCAGGTCCCATAAATCCCATGAGCCACCCATGCCAGAAAGGAGGAGGAGGAAATGGAGTTACTCCCTTTGCTAACTTGAGTTACCTTCCTCCCTGTCTGTCTTCCTAGGCAAGGAAACTTGCTCCTTGTTCCTACAGTGTTATAAGTTGAATCATCAGGTGTGCAGAACTGCCATGTGAATTCTGGCAAGTTCATGGTCCTCAACCCTAAAGTGGAAGGTAATGACTCCCACCTGCCTGCTGTGGGCAAGGACCCAGGGATCTTAGGACATGGTACTATAAAGGAGGAATTATTCATTTTATGTTTCTCTCTACCTATGTTGGGGCCAATATGAAATAACTGGCAAATGCCAAACACAAGTAAAAGACAAACATAAGCTTATTAATTAGCATTGTATATATGCATGTGAATACCCAGTGCTATGTACCTCAAACCAGTGCTTACAATGTAAGCTTGCCTAGCATCTGGGAAAAAGGATGATACATTTTAGAGAAGCAACAAGACACAACAAAAGGATTTGTGTTTCTAGGGCAACAGCTTGTGGGAAGGTAAACTGAGGAACAAATGAGTAGAAACCCAGGTGGAGTTAGCCAAAACTCTTAGACCGAGTCCTTTAGGCTCTGAAAGGTCTGGCACCTGTCTTGGTCATTAATTGCTTTTCTTCCTGGTAGGGAGGAGAGTGGGTCATCTTTACAAATAGATCTCATGCTTTTAGACAAACAGGAGGAAAGCATAGAGATAATTTTCTTATTCCACTGCTGCAGACTGTCCTGATCTTCAGGTAATCAGTATATGGACATGATATGTATCAGAGGAGCACGTTCATTACATGATGGCGGTGTCACAGAGCCTCCTGGCTAAGATGCAAGGCTCCCAAGAGTCCAGGTTAGAGTGTTGTTTCTGCTACTTAATGATAATGAAACCTTAAGCAGGCTGTGCAACCCCTTTGTACCTCTATTTCTTCATCTGTAAAATGGGTATGATGAAAATAAAGCATCAAGGTCAGACATGATGGGACACACACACACACACACACACACACACACACACAGAGAGAGAGAGAGAGAGAGAGAGAGAGAGAGAGAGAGAGAGAGAGAGAGGGAGAAAATGGTCTCACCAGGGCCTCTAGCCATTGCAAATGAACTCCAGACTTATGTGGCACCTTGTGCATCTGGTTTACATGGGACCTGGAGAATCAAACCTGGGTCCTTAGGCTTTGCAGGCAAATGCCTTAATTGTTAAGCCATCTCTCTATCCCAATAAAAACGTTTTAAAAAATGAACTAAAGTTGAACCCTGAAGGGGATATTACATGTGGCTTCATGTTACTTGCTACATGAATGCTATATGTTACATGGTACATGGGTGGTGGTTCCTAGAGTTGAAGACAACACAAGTTTATCCTAAGTCTCTTCAACCCTTAAAACATGCTCATTATTTCCCACCACTGGCTCATACTGATGTTAGAAACCATACCATGCAAGCTGGGGAGATGATGCAGTGGTTAAAAGCACTTGCTGTGCAAACCAGATGTCAGAGCTTGAATATTGTAGCAGCAACCTTCTCACTGCTGGGATGAGACATTGAAACAGAAGCAGTTTAAGGAAGGAAAGGGCTTATTTTGGCTCACAGTTTTGTGAGGACGTTTCATCATAGCAAGAAAAGCATGGCAAGAGTAGATAACAAGGTGCCACATCAGCTGAGAGGAAGCAGTAAGAGTGAGCTAACCCTCATTTCCCAGTGTAATAAATTAATAAATCTCAAGGCTCCCACCCAGTGATACACCTCCAATCAGGATCCACCTCCCCCAAACCCCACCAGTTTAGGGGGCTTAATTAAGTAGGAGACTTAATCACAAACACAAGAGGCTGTGGGGGCACTCCACGATCAAACTACCACTGATTTCCAGAGCCCACATGAATTCAAAAGCACATAGCACATACATCTGAGATCCCAAAGCATCCATATAAATAAAAGCATAAGAACATAAGTTACACGGTATTAGTTTTTCATCACTGTAATGAAATACCTCAAAGAAGGAACTTAAAAGAGGAAGAACTTATTTTGACTAATGTCTTAGGTGATCCAGTCAGTCCGCCTTGCTGACATTCAGGAGAATCCTGAAGCTGAGGCTAGCTAGGGCCAGCTGCTATGGCATTTTCAGTGGTAAACTACAAGAGAGATACTGTCTTAGACAAGGTAGAAGATAAGGATTGGCAAGGTTATCCACTGATCTTCCCACGTGTGCTCTGTGACATGAGTGTACCCATACATACACTCACTATACCCTCCACCACACACACACACACACACACACAGAGAGAGAGAGAGAGAGAGAGAGAGAGAGAGAGAGAGAGAGAGAGAGAGAGAAAGAGCAAAAGAAATGAATTACTGCCATGCCCTCAAATATTTGGCAGAGGTATCACTCCAGACGTGATCTTGTGTACTATGGTATTGCTCATACAAGGTTGGAATATTTAGTTAATAATTTCTCAAAGTCTATACCACTAAGAAAATAAAAACACAGACGATAGTATGTTAGTTTTCTTTTCTCATTGTTGTGATAAATACCTGAAAGAAATAACTTCAAAGTGGAAGGACTAACTTTGACTAAGGTTTTAGGTGATACAGTCAGTTCATCTTGCTAGAGAATGCATGGCTAGCCGGGCCTATAGATCTCAGGGGCCACTCCCAGTGACCCACTTCCTCCAGCAAGGCCCACTTTCAAAAGGCTCCCCAACTCATAACAGAACCACCAGCTTGGATCCAAGTATTCAAGCACACGTACCTACAGGGAGCATTCTGTATCAACCCACAGTAGGAAGTGTGACTGCACGTTTCCCTACTTAACAGGCACCCTTGCTTTCTGGTGCTCACTGTGTCTAACTTTTCCAATTTCTGGGTCTACTTCCACATAGTAGGTACCATAATAGCTCCATGTTTTTTTTTCCCCCCCTGGGAATATAGAGTTTGATATTTATAGTGTTATTTCAAGGGCAAAGAAACAGGACTCAAAGACAGTGCTTTCTCCTCTCTACCCAACACTTTCATAGTCTTCCTCTCTTATTTGAGAATCTCTTCCTGCCTTTGTGATTGACATCGGGAATCCACATAAGAAAAGGCATCAACAACGTAGAACAGGACTCAGCTTCATCCCTGTGGAGCCCAAGAACCACATCTCATCACATGGTAACTCCTGTGCACAGACAGGCACACAGAGTTCATTCCTCTCGAAGCTGCCTCTTACCTTCTTAACTAGTCCCTTCTAACTACTGCCTTCTAGCTCCTTGATATGAAAGACCTAATCACTTAAAAAAAAATTTTTTTTTGTTGTCCATTTTATTTATTTGAAAGTGACAGAGAGAGGAGAGAGAGAGAGAGAGAGAGAGAGAGAGAGAGAGAGAGAGGCAGACAGAGAGCGAGAGAGAGAGAATGGGCGCACCAGCGCTTCCAGCCACTGCAAATGAACTCCAGATGCATGCGCCCCCTTGTGCATCTGGCTAATATGGGTCCTGGGGAATTGAGCCTCAAACCAGTGTCCTTAGGCTTCACAGGCAAGCGCTTAACCGCTAAGCCACCTCTCCAGCCCGACATAATCACTTTTGAAAAACTGAAAACCTTCTGTCATACTACACCTGGAGATGAATATCAATGGTGCCTTGCTTTCAAAATATCTTATTTGTTATACAATAGCACTCTTCATAAAATGTTCAGTACTATACACTAAAAATTAATAGCAACATTATTGACATTCATAGGCACGTGGTAATGGGGCACTCTGATAGAATCCTGATGTTTGTGGGAAATGGAAAAGTTCTGTTTTGACTGTCCTATCAATGATGGTAAAAAGACACTGAGGGCTGGAGAGATGGCTTAGCAGTTAAACTGCTTGCCTTTGAAGTGTAAGGATCCAGGTTCAGTTCCCCAGGACTCATGTAAGATGGATGCACAAGGTGACGCATGTGTCTGGAATTTGTTTGCAGTGCCTAGAGGCCCTCGTGCACCAAATTCTTTCTCTCTGACTCTCTCTCTCTCAAATAAATAAATAAAACAAAGAAGACACTGATAAGGCAGTATTACTAGGTGATGAAAAGTGTCACTAACGAGATACTAAGCTCCTATGATAATCATATCTTAAGGACAAATTAAAATGATATATGTGGAATTAAGTTGGTTATGAGGTACAAATCATGCTGGAAATATAGGAATATTATTCTAACTTTTACATTTTGCTATATATTACCCATTACTAAGAGAGGTTAACCCATTCTCAGTGAAGAAGTAAGGCTTGGAGTGATTCAGCTTAATGAAAGTTAATTTGTTTTAGGAGGTGGAAGTTTCTACTCTAACGATGATGAAATGATACAACACAGAAAATTTCATTATATGATTATTTTACTATGGAAGATGAGAGAACAAGAGGGAGGGAGGGAAGGGAAGAGAGAAAGAGATAGAGGAAAAATTAATTCCTAAGGTGGCTAGATGTACTTCATAATTGTGGTATATTATTAACTAAATTGTAGTTTGCAGTCACTCCTTATTATGGCTTTTGATTCATTTACTTCTGGTTCGTTTGCTTGTCATAAATTCTAGATCCCCAGAGGTACTGCTAACACACTGTTGAATTGCTTTCTGCCACAGTAACCTTTTACATCATTGCTTAAGGCATATATTTTATGATGCTGGTTTATCTGGGATAACACCGAGTAACTGTGATATAATGTAGGCTCAGTAGCTCCCAATGAACATTCTAGAATTTGAACAAGTTCCTATTCTTTACCTCCCCCCAGTTCCTCCCTAAGTCCACTCATTTTTATTTTTATTTTTACAACTCCTACCTTTCATTGTCACCATTTCCTTAATGTGACACTCAAACTCATTGGAGACAATGAAGTGGAACCGGCAATGTATAACCAGAAAGGGATTCCTCCCTCCCTTCCTTCTTCCCTTTCTTCCTTATCCATGCAATAATAATTGAGACCTAACTACATGACAGGTACTCAGATACAGTGCCTTGTCTCATGGAACAGGTATCAGTAACAGTGATACAGTCCTCACCATCAAGGCCTTTACAGTCTGGTGAGAAGACAGACTTTCCAAGATGCTTTCACATCACATGGGACATGTCATTGCGAAAGCACAGATACAGGACCCCCAAGTCTTCCTGGGGACGAGCTGGGTTGCTTTCCCCGTGTGGGGCATGTAAGCTGGCAGAAGAGATAAAAAGGTAGACTGGACAAGGCCACAGCAGATCAACAGCCCCAAGGATAGGAGAGTTCATTGGAAATTGAGCAGAAGTCAGCACACTATGGCCCCAGGCCAAATCCCCAACTACAACGTCCTTTTAGAAACAGCTTAGATGGCTGAGCTGTGCCATTTGTACAGCATTGAATACTTCTGTTTGTAGGCTATACCTGCACACAGAGCGGAAGAGTCAGTGTTCACTTCAGAATACTAGTACCCACTCACAGCACATTGTTTGGGAGTGAACTACCCTGTGAAATAAGGCGTCACTAGAGAATATGTTAACCATGAGCTTCCTGGCACTGTGTCTTAAGCAAGAAAGGAAGGCATTGGAAAACACATAGATAATATCCTTGGGGAAATCACGAGTTCAAAAATGTACACTTCTAACCAACAAGTTAAAAATCAGTCAGGCGAAAATAAAAATTCGCAACTTATATCTGCAAAGTCCTCTGCTAGGTTCTGATGGGAATTAAAGGTATAGCCTAACATCATAGAGTTAGAGTCAACTGGGTAGATCAACTTACTCTGGGTAAGAAAGATGAGGACACACTGGAGGTATGAGTTCGTTTGAATGTAATGATTTGAATTATGGCCTCATAGACTCAGGTTTTTTTGTTTGTTTGTTTGATTAAACTTCCTATTCGAGCCCTGCTACAGGGGAGCATGGTACTGGGGGAGGACCTTGAGAGTCCAGGTCTAAGGTTTGATTTGGGGTAGATAAGATTTGAATTCCAGCCCAAAAGTGTGTGGGAAGCAGTTTGAGCACTGGTGGTTTGTGCTTGTTTGTGGTGCTGGCCGTTAGTGGTTTCTCTCTGTTTGGATCTATGAAAGGGAGGCCAGTTTCTTCTAGCACTGATGGATCTTCCACTGGATCTGTCATCCTGAAACCAACCCCCTTCCTCTCGTATAGCTGTGTGAAGTTGGATGTTCTTCCCAGCAACATGTAGCTGACAGACCAGCCGCCACGGAGCCATCTGAGTGAGTGAGTTAGCTTCTCTCAGACGTCTGGAATGAGGAGCACCCCCTTCCTGCTTATTCTACCTGAGGACAGAGGTGGCTGTCTGCCACGGCAGTCCTTTGTGACCTGATGCCTCAAACTGAGATAGATCCAGAACTCAGCAAAAGCCAAGGCACCATCCTCTGTCTGCAGACTATTGGTGTGGGCTCTGGACATGCTCTTCTCACTGGTAGGCAGAGCTCCCTGTCACCTTTGTGACCCCTTGCATTGCCAGAAATTCTACCACTAGACATTCTAGTTTTATGCACTTCTTATTAAACTGTATACAGCCAGTCCCAGAAGCTGCTTTTATCTAGCATCCTACTGGTTTTATGTAGTCATGAAAGATTTTTTGAGTGGTGTGCTAAGCCTCGGGGACACAGATACACACACCCAAAGGACCCAGCTTGGCTGAGAAATTGCTAAACCAGGCTCTGTGGGAATAAGACACAAGAAAGTTGAGGAAGAGATGTGTGTGTGTGTGTGTGTGTGTGTGTGTGTGTGTGTGTGTGTGTGTTGAGACAAGCTGAATGAGGGGAGGCTGACAAGAACTTTGGAAGTGGAGTGGGGGCAGGAGCAGAAAGAGAATGTTCTAGTGACAACTGGCATTCCCTTCACAGGCTTGCCTTACGCTGTGCCTGCTAGAGAGCTTCTTTTCGTAGCAGGCCACTGCCCGTACTGTCTGTGCTTCACTTGCCTACAAGAAGTGCTTGCACATTTCTTTTGATTGGGGGTCTCCAATGCCTAGTCGCTACTTTTCCTCTTCAAAGACACTGCCAGCTACGCTAGAAACGTGGCTTAGTGGCTAAGGCGCTTGCCCACAAAGCCAAAGGACCCAGGTTTGATTCCCCACATCAAACCAGCTGCCCAAAGGGGGTGCATGCATATGGAGTTTGAGTGGAGTGACTAGAGGCCCTGGAGCTTTCATTACCTCTCTCTCTCTCTCTCTCTTTCTCTCTCATAAATAAATAAATAAATGATAAAAGATGCAGGCAACAATAGAAACAACAGAAAGTTTCTACCAGAGTCATCTGATATACCCTACTAAATTGGTGGTGGCTTGGTATTATTTTGTTTGTTGGCTGGTTGGTTTTGATTTTTATTTACGTACTTCAGTGGAAAGCACATGTCTCATAGCACATGTATGGGAGTCAGTGAACCTTCTTTGAGACGGGGTCTGTAACCACTAGAAACAAACTGCAAGACTGCCAAGAACCATGAGATTATCTGGCCCATGACCTTTGAATTCTTTTGGCTCCACCTTCTGATGTCGTAGGTGCATTGGGATCACAGATGCGTGCACTATTTTCCATCGGGATTTATGTGAGCTTCATGTGGGTGCTGGGGGGTTGAACCCGGAGCTGTCGGGTTTTATAAGCAAGGGGATTTAAACACTGAATCATCTCCCCAGACTCCTAAACTGGTGTTTTCATCAATAGCTGCTACGGTCCATAGTGCCCCTTGACTTTGGCAGTGCCATTCTGCATGCCTATGACCTTTGTCATGTTTTTTCTCCACCTTTGTCACTACTCTGGTCCTAGTTTTGGAAGGATGAAGATGTGATTTCTCAGAGGGTGATATTTCTCAGTAGCCTATTTCAAACAACAGCTTCAGAGCCTGCAAAAATAATGTGTCAAATAAACCAGGGTACACTTTATTTAGGCCCTTTCAACTTTATCCATTTGCATTCTATCTTCCCTGTCAAGAGACCCATAAGATGCATTCTGATTCCCAGTCCATTTCTTTGTTAGGAGTAAATCTGGTGTCACATTGCTTAGCAGGTGCGGTCCATTAAGACTAGATTGCTTTCAGGATTATTTACCTGATAAATGACTTCCATCATACCCTAGCAATATAGCCAATCCTTTATATAATTGCTTGGTTACAAAGGGAGCAATTTAAAGTCTTTGCCAGCACAGGAGATCATCCAGTTCAATGACTAAATTTATTCTATTAATAAGGCATAAACGGAAGCTTGGAAATGTCATCTGATCTTAAACCTTAGCAGATATGATCAATTCTGATTAATCTGATGTGGTACATTGCCTTAAACTCAAAAGATGACAGAACATTGTGATGACATTTACCTTTTCCTTGCAAATTGCTCTTGAGATATTGCTGCTCCCCAGAGCCCGTTCATTCAACACTTGTTCCTCAGAATTTGCTTATATTACATTCAAGTTAGTTCAGCCAGGAGTCATGGGGAATCTGTTACATTGTGTGGTGAGCACTGGGATTGACACTTGGACCAAGTGTACTCCTGGTGCTTATGGTCAGGAAGCCCAGAAAGGATGAATGTGAAGTCCAAAGGCAGTGCTCTCCACATGTGCCTGGAGGCTCTCTGGTTGTCTCCCCTCCCCTCAGATCCTCTCTTCACTGTTCACCTGTCCCAGTCCTCTGAAGCCTGCCTTGTGTGGAGATCAGACTGACCAGTTTGATGTGTCAACTTGGGTGAGCTGTGGCCGGTTGTTTGGGCAATTACCAGTGTAGATGTTGTGATCAATGAAGGTATACTTTTAGATGTGATTGACAATTCAAAACGTATTCTTTGAATAAAGTAGGTTACCCTCCACAGTGCGGGCTCATTTCACCCCGTCAGGGGAGGAGTTCAGTCATATGACTATGTCTTCAGGTCCAACACAGTTACTTGGATGTTGTCCTTGGATCTGTACTGCACTGAGTCACAGATTTCAGATCTTCTAGCCCTTATTACCACATGATCCAGTTCCTTAAAGTAAATCTCTTTTTGAGGCAGGGTCTCTCTCTTGCCCAGGCTGACCTGGAATTCACTCTGTAGTCTCAGGGTGGCCTTGAACTCACAACGATCTTCCTACCTCTGCCTCCCAAGTGCTGGGGTTAAAGGTGTGTGCCACCATACCCGGCTCTAAAATAAATCTCTTGATGGATGGATGCATAGATGGATAGACAGTCAGACAGACAGACATGTGAATATGGTGCATATTTCTATTGGCCATGTCTCTAGAGATGCCTAATTCACACATATCCATATCCACAGGCTCCCTATACTCAAGCTTTGGATTTGATCTGACTAATAAAAGGCTAACTCCACAACGCATGATCCATATTTCCCAACGAGGAGGGTCCTTGCAGAGGAGGGAGGACAGGGAGGAGGCTAACAATGGTATCAACGTGAATATATACACACTGTGTATGTAACTAATAAGAAACAAAGAAGCACAGGCAATGATGTGAGGAGAAGAGGGGAGGAGTTTCTTTGGCTCCCTTCCTATAGGACCATGAATTAGGAATGACTGAGTCCCTTCTACTCAGGGCTATAGCACCTGTCTAGTGACTCTTTCTTATGCTCATATTACCTGCCTCTATCTGGGTTCTGGTAACTACTGTTTTCTTTTTCTTCAGCTCCAAAGAACATTATAGTTCCTAATTCTATTTATTCAGGGAGTTCACTTACCTTGTAGTTATCCTTAATCCTACTGTAGCAATTATCTTTTGTTGCTGCGGCAAAACTCCCGAACAAAAGCAGCTAACAGGAGGAAAGCCTTTATTTATTTCTGTTTAGTTTTAAGGGTCAGTCTCACCAGGATAGGGAGAGTAAGACAGGCATCTTAAGACTCACATCTCCATATCACCAGGAAGGAAGAAACCTGAGTGCACTAGCTCTGAACACCCAGTGGGTTGAACTCATAAGCCTCAAGGTCCGCCTCCAGTGACACACACCTCCTTCAGAAAGGCTCCACCTCCCAAAGGCTCCACAACTCTTCAGACTGCTCCAGCTAGGGACAAGTATTCAAAACACACGAGGCTACGGGGGACATTTCACATTCAAACCACTCTGAATAGAAGTAGGTGTTTCTCCTTCATCCCTCTCAGTGCTTCACTGAGTGTGCCAGCTGTCTCCTACTGAGATGGTGACAAAACACCCTCTCCTTTCACACTTTAATCAGAACTGGTTTGGTAGCTACACTGGGATTCAGTGAGTAGATGAGTGTTCATGAACCAGGGCTGAACAAATTCTCTTCATTGTGAACCAAACCTGTATATAAATAATTTTTCACTGCTTTTGAAATGAAAGAAAATTTATCAACGACATGTCCAACCTTGATCCATTTCAATTTTCACATGCAAGAAGCTAAATGCACAGAGAGGGAGGGAGCAACTGCATACGTTTGCACAGGTAGCTTCCAAACTGATTCTAGAATGGTGGCCACTCTGAAGTTGTGATAGAGGATTTTATGCTCCCATATGTGATTTTAAATAGTTTTGTTTATTTTTTGTTTATTTTATCTATTGATTTGACAGTGACAGACAGAGAGAGAAAGAGGCAAAAAGAGAGAGAGAGAGAGAGAGAGAGAGAGAGAGAATGAGCACGCCGCCAGGGCCTTAAGCCACTGCAAATGAACTCCAGACGTGTGCGCCCCCTTGTGCATCTGGCTAACTTGGGTCCTGGGGAATTGAGCTTTGAACCGGGGTCCTTAGGCTTCACAGGCAAGCACTTAACTGCTAAGCCATCTCTCCAGCCCCCATATGTGATTTTAAAGTGCCTCAGGGAGAATTGCTCTGAATATTCTATAAAGGAGATGATTTAAAAATCACTCTGGGGTGTGGGGAGGGAACTGGGGACATAGTTCAGTGGATAAGGCACTTGTCTTTCAGGTATGAAGACCTGAGTTTAGATTCCCAGTACACACACACATGTTGGGTAGGTATAGTGGATCAACTGTTGGCGGTAGAGACAGGATCAGCAGGAAGCACAGGAAGCAAGACTAGCAACTTGGACAGCCCAGTGTTCAAGTGAGAGATGTTGCCTCAGGAAATGAGGGATCGAGAAAGTAACCCAACATGAACTTCTGAGAGCCTCAACTTGTACATATGCGCATGCACGCACATGCTCCCACACACATGTAAACACACCCTCCATGCACATACTAGGCACCCACAAAAAATTATTCTGAAAGGGCTGGGCTGTGCTGGGCTGTGCTGGGGTGTAGCTCTGGTAGAGCTCTTGCGTTGCATACACATAGCCCTGGGTTCCATCCCCATTTCAACATTTAAACTCAGATCATTCTGCAAACAACAGGATGTCCCATGGACGAGCTGTTGCTCACTGAATAACACCATGGCCCTTAGTTCTCAACTTGATCTAGCTATGGCTGCGTAGTTCTCACAGTGTTGGCAACACACCCTCTGCGAAGAAGGCTATATTTATCTGCACAAAGAATTTTAAATCTGCCCACACGCACAGAATTTCTTACTGTGACAAATGCAATCAAAAGACAGTGGCACTCAAGGTTTGGTAAATTAGTAGGACCATACAACTGGTCTCAATCTGAGGACAAGCTCACACTTGGCTGACCTGAATCTTGTTTATCAGCATGAAAGGCTAGCCTTGCATATACAGTAGCCCCCATTCCTGACCAATTAGCCTATCCAATAATGATTTTTTTTTCAAATATCAGTTGGTCTCAATATAGCTTTGGTAATTTATACCTGGGTACTTCTCCCATGCAGATGTTTCCAGGCATTAGGAATAAACACATATAACTACAGCATAATACAAAACCACTCTTTGGAGGTCCTGTTCAAAAAATAAAAGAACCCCAGCCCAGGGACATGGCAAGTGTCCACACTCCAGTGTCATGAGCTGCTGGACTCCTGACACCCTTCCTGAGCTATCCCTGCTGGCCTTGCCCTGATCCAAATCAGTGAGATTAAAGCTGCCACACACCCCCTGCTAGTTCTCAGAACCCCACAGCACTCCCCTCACTGCAGAAGAGAGGTCCTGTCTCCATCCTGGCATCCTATGGGCTCCAGGGGAGAAGTGTTTGTCTGGATTTAGATATGTCTGAGAATCCACCTGAGCCACGGAGCCCCAGGAGGTTCTCCTCAGCAAGGGATCCGTACTTGGCATATCAGAGCTAGTGTGGTGGAAAGGGACCAAAGCTCCCGCTGAGTTAGAAACATTGGTTTCTCTCTTCTTGCCTGCCTCTGGGGCCTAGCCATTCCTGATTAAAAGCCTGTGAGTCTATTTTTAGTCAATCCGTGTTTTGTCAGCTCCAAAATGTTTTCTCCCAGACACCAGTGTGGAGGTGCGCTCGTGATTTATCATCAGGGCCACGGGATGGCAGTGCCAGGAGCTCCTGAAACTGACTTTCTTCAGCACAGGCTGTTTTCAGCCTGCACAGGATGAAGAGGGATGGTGCCTGGATTGGGCAAAACTCAGCATGGGTTTCAAAAGGGACAGATTCTTTGCCCTTAAGGAGGGAGGGAGGAAGGGAGAAAGGAACAAAGTAAGGAAGGAACAAAAGAAGAAAGGAAGGGAGAGGGGAGACAGAAGAAAAGGAAATGGAAGAGAAAGATACAGCAATGGAAAGGTAGAGGGAGGTCATACTTTCATATGATAACATTTGGCCAAACTTTATAAAAGTAATTAACTACTCTAATAAGGCCTGGCCAATTTGATGGTCGACTCCTACATATTGAAGGGGAAAGGAGCTCACTGGTGATGAGTTTTCCCTAAGTGCCGGGTACTTTGCATAATCTCCAATAAGAATATTAGCTTACATTTGTTCTGCTTTTATGTCAGCCATTACAGAAAGGATTTTACATGCTTTCTTTCATTCACTTAATGGTCATGAGCATCTAGGTACTCTTTCTGTCCTCTGTTAAAGAGAGGGAAACGGGGCCAACCCCAGAACCTCAGTGACTGAACCTAACTGTGAATATGGTGCACTATGAATCTATCTATCATCTTCGGTTTTGAAAACTCCTCACTGACCTCTGATGTTTAGACCCATTTTCAAATGAGAAAACTGAGATAGGATACACTTACAAAAGCTGTCTAAGGTCAACCTGCCACCTAGTGGTAGAAAACAGACCTGGGTGATGTTCAGAGCTCAGCACCACTCATCTGTTTGACTCTAGCAGGAATCATGTTTATAATAATCTCCACAGGGCTGGGTGTGTGGGACCTGGGCAGGGCAGGATTCCCCGACTAGCCTTCCTCTCATCCCACTCACCCGTACCTTCACACATATGTGACAGTCCTGGAAGAGCTTGGAATTCACCACCACAGCGCCCCATGTGCCGCCATTCCCTCGGCCCGTGCTTTGGATTTCAACCATTTTATAGCTGGCTTACCAGGATCCAAAGAAGGAAGTTTCTGGAAATAGCTCAACAGTTTTTCGTATAGCAGCTCCCCAGACATGAAGCAATCCTGACATTGTTTTTCCAACGCTCTTACTCTACAAACACCAGTGGACATTGCAGTATGAACAATGATGTTCGTGCTACAGAGAGGCGTGCATTTCCGTGAGAGCCACGTGCAGTGCCAGGGAGTCGAGGTTAAGTGGAGATGCTGTGCACAGATCTGAAGAAAACAGCTGCTTTTTCTTAGGGAGTCCATGGGGCCTAGTGGCTCATCTGAGTCTTGAAGAGGAAAAAAAAAATAAGAAAGAGTTTGCAGACATATGAGGTTGAGGCCCTACCTGATATTGGGCAAAGAAAAAGAGAAAGACTATCGCAGATTCTGGAAGCTACCCATGGCACTCCAGTGCTGGTAGAGGTGTAGATCGTTATTATTATTATTATTTTAAAGGTTTGTAATCTAAACTCCTAGCTTTAAGTTGAATGAACCCATTGCTGGCCCACCCATGAGTGCCTAATATTGGTCTGTTAGACCGAAGGCTGGATTCTTACATCTGCTCCATTTCTCTTAGATTTAAGCTGAAGCAATGGAACCAGTCTTCTCAGAGCCTCCCATCTTTCCCACATGGCTGAAATAAATTAGGCCACGGTGCTCACAAGCTCATAGGCTCTGGGCCTCTTCTCTCTTTTCTCCTCCTAGCAAGATATTGAATATAAAGTAATAGTAAAATAAATAATAACAATAATGATAAAAATAAAAAAATCCAGCATTCTGTTTTCATGAATAATAGCATTAATAATGGCATTTTCAAGACCTCTTCATCTCTCTCCCTCTCCTGTCCTAAGCAGCCCCCAGGGGACTAATAAGCTCAGCAAATGTTACATGATGTGAAAGCCGGATCAGACTTCCAAAAGCTGGGTAATGAGGTCACTTTGGAAAGGAACACAACACAGAAAACAGAAATCAAAATGCCATGAGGCAGAGAAAGGAGAGCTTCAATAATTGCATTTCTGATTTGCAGAGCCAATGGAAACCCTGGAGAACTGTGGATAATTAAAGTCCTGAAAAATCATAGTAAATTTATACGAGGTGAGAATACAAATAACCTTTTACACGTGAGGAGCAATGTAGCACTTAATTTCTTCCAAAACATTTTTACAAATAACATTAAATTGAGACTCACAACTTTTCTGCAAAGGATGGATGTGCAGAAAAACTACTTGAATGCTTGAACAGAGATGGGGAGATAGCTCAGTGGTTAGAAGTGCTTGCCACATAAACATGAGGGCATCTTGGGCCAGTCACCGCCAAGTTCAAATTCCCATAACTAATGTTAAAAAAAGGTGGTCGTGGCCATTGCTGGGGCTTGCAGATGGCCAGTATCTCTAGGTTGAAGGAAACCTGTGGCCTGATTTTCTTCTCGAGCCTCCAAACACATGCACACTCACATCTGAACACACACATGTGCATGCATCATGCACACTATACCACATACCACACACAAACAGTATATATATACACGCACACACACAAAGACACCCAAACTATTTGAATAATTGCCCATGATTGTATAAGCCATGATTGATAAATCTTGGAGAATGCTAGGTCAGACATATTTTGCTTAACACGATGACCTCTGCTTCCATTTATTTTCCTGCAAATAACATTGTTTCATTCTCCTCTATGGATGAATAAATTCCATGTGTACGTATGCCACATACATTTTTATCCACTCATCTGTGGATGGACAGGTGATTCTCAAATGATTCTAGAACTTTGCTATTGTGAACAGTATTACAATCAATAGGGATGTGGAGGTATAGCTGGATCATGTGGTAGTTCTCTTTATAGTTTACTTTTTGAGGAACATATACACTGATTTCCATAATGTCTATATGAATTTATGTTCCCAACCCCCAATCCCCCACCACCTTTCTTCAGTTAGCTTTTGTTGTATTTTCTTGGTGACAGCCATTTTGCCTGGGGAACGGCAGTGAGATGGAAACTTCATTGTGGTGGTTTGAATGTAAATGTATGTCCCCAAAGTGTTAAGTATTTTATTTATTTATTTATTTGAGAGAGAGAGAGTGAAAGGTAGATAGAGAGAGAGAATAGGAACCCCAGGGCCTCCAGCCACTGCAACTCCATACGCCAGCGCCCCCTGGTGCATCTGGCTTATGTGGGTCCTGGGGAATCAAACCAGGGTCCTCAGGCTTCACAGGCAAACACCGTAATCTCTAAGCCATTTCCCCAGCCCTTAAGTATTTTTAATTAAGCTTCCTAATGAGTCTTCAGCAGACAGAGCCCTGGAGGAGGTGTGCCACTTGGGGCAGATCTTGAGTCCAGCTCTACTAGGTGTTCAGAGAGCCAGCTTGATCCCTGGATGTTCATGCTTGCTGTTGGTGACTCGTCTCTGTCTGTTGTGTATGCTGAAGTGAGCTGTGCTCTTTGTCCATGATTGAGCTTCCTCTGGAATCTGTAAGCCTGGCATCAACCCTTCCTTCCCATAAGCTGCTTTCTGTGGGGTGTTCATCTCAGCAATGAGAAGGCAAGTGCAAAGTGATGAGTGTGCTTCTGATTTGTCTGACCTTGATTGCACGGACTTTTCAGGCCTAAACTTGGAAGCTGCTTCCACTGCATTCTGTTAGTAACAATTAGGTTGTAGGTTTACATTCTACAGAAGGATGTGTGGGCTCTTTCTTTTGCTGGGAGACTGGCAAAATCAACTAACAGAATGGCTTATGTGGGATAGGGCCATGTTTATGAAATTCATACCAATCATACTCCAGTTTTGCACATCCATGTTTCCCTTTCTGTATTCCTGTCCATGATCAGTGTGTACATGGTTAGTTTCATGCATTGTCCACATCTAAGCTGTGTAATGCTATCAAGTTTTCTTTTATATAATTTTACTTTTTGGAAATTATTGATAGAAACTCTCTCCCTATCACTCTGTTCTTCCCTTTTTCCCTCCCTCCCTTTCATTCTTTCTTTCTTCCTTCTTTCCCTTCTTCCTTTAATTGATTTCCATGTGCCTATTGCTAAGTCTTCTTCAAATAATATACAGGAGTGTAAACTTTGCCATTCAGAGTAGCCATATGCATCAGAGAATCCAACATGCCTAGTCTTTTCTAGCCATAGATTGATCCTGGAGTCATTTGTACACCATCTGAGCAAGGTATTTCTCTTGATAAACTGCTCTCTTTAGGATATCTTTTCTTTTTTTAATTTAAATTCACTAATAATTTAAGTTAAATAGGTTTTATCACATTTACACTTAAATGATTTTTTAAAATTTTATTTATTTATGAGAAAATAAGGAAATAGAGAAAATGGGCACACCAGGGCCTCTAGCTACTGCAAATGAACTCCAGACACATGTAGCATCATGTGCAACTGGCTTGCATGGTTTCTGGAAAATTGACCCTGGGTACTTAGGCTTTGCAGGTAATTGCCTTAACCACTAAGCCACCCGTCCAGCCCAGGATTTCTTTTCTTTAGACATTTGCCCATCTTCTATGTTCAATCCTGTTTTATGGGTGACATACCTACCTTCTGTTGATTTATTTATTAGTTACTCTCTGAGCTTGATGAGAAAGAATGTATGTGTGTGACAAAAATTTTGCGATCTTGCCGACATGAAAATGAATTGCCTCCCCATTTATATTAACTTGACCAGATGTAAATTTCCAAGTCAGAAAGAATATCCCCTCAGCTTTTCGAAGCCATTGTTCTATTATCTCCTCATTCCAATGAGTTGTTGAGAAATCCATTGTCAAGCAGATAAGTAATATGTTCTTTTAGATGGACTTTCTCCTTCTCAGCTCCATTCAGGCTGTGCTGATAGGTAGAGAGAGGTCCATCTATTCTCTTTGCCATTCAGAGTAGCCATATGCATCAGAGAATCCAACATGCCTAGTCTTTTCTAGCCATAGATTGATCCTGGAGTCATTTGTATACCATCTGAGCAAGGTTATTTCTCTTGATAAACTGCTCTTTAGGATATCTTTTCTTTTTTAAATTTAAATTCACTAATAATTTAAGTTAAATAGGGAATGCCACAGGCACTTTTAGTTTGAAATGCTAGTCTGTATTATTTCTTTGATAATTACTTCTAACTACACTCTCATCTTATTACTTATTTTTCTTCAAAATATCTCTTTATCATATATTAGGCCTCTTTGTTTGCTCTAACTTTTTTCTATCTTGCTTTTCATCTCCAATCTTAGCCTTACTTTGGGTAGATACAATCCACTCATGAACTCCTTTCTTCTATTGATCTCCTTGAAATTACTATCATTGTATTTTCTCCCCTAAGAATTCTCTCTTGTCCTATTTACTCTTTCTACAGTACTACCTTTTCAATTGCTTGAAACAATGCTTTCTCTGCTTTTTAAAGGCTGTAGTTTTCTGGTTTTTTTCCCTTATCTTTTTTTTTCTGGTTCCTTTGTATTTTTGAATTGTTTTTAGTTTCTTTTCTGTTGCTATATATTCTTCATGTCCAGTACACTGTAAATTCTACAATTGCTCTCTATCTGGTGATTTAGAAGGAATCAGACTGCTTGCTCGAATGCCATATTTTCTGGCTTTTTGTCCTTGGCATCTGAGAAAAGGCTAAAAGTCATAGGCTTGGTATCTAGCACCACCTCCAAGGCCTGAAAATCACTAAGAGTAGAGACCTTAAAACCTTCTATACCCTATTACAGCTGATACTAGCCATGATTACTTGCTTCTTATCTCCTAAAGGATTTTAGACTCTCAGCTCTCAGGGTGGGGGTGGTATTTGAGGTGGCTGGCATTAGCAGATATGGAGCCATTGAAAATGGATCAGGCTTTGTGACCCTTCCATTCCTAAATAAATGGAGGAGTAGGGAGGTATCAGAGCCCCCCCTTTCTTTTTTGGTTTTTCAAGGTAGGGTGTCACTCTAGCCCAGGCTGACCTGGAATTCACTATGGAGTCTCAGGGTGGCCTCGAACTCATGGCGATCCTCCTACCTCTGCCTCCTGAATGCTGGGACTAAAGGCATGCACCACCATCCCCGGCTTTATCAGAGCCTTTTTGAAGGACAGCTACTTTCTCCTAGTTAAAAGAATAGAATTTGGGGACTGGAGGGATGGCTTAGCAGTTGAAGCATTTGGCTGCAAGGCCAAAGGACCCAGGTTCGATTCCGCAGGACCCATGTTAGCCAGATGCACAAGTGGGCTTATGTGTCTGGAGATCATTTGTAGTGGCTGGAAGCCCTGGTGCACCCATTTTCTCTCTCTCCTTTCTTTGTCAAATAAATAAATAAATAAAAATTATATCTATCTATCTATAGAGAGAGAATAGAATTTGGGATTTTACCTCTGGCTCTGGCTGGAGACATTCTAAGCTACCCCTTCATTTGAGTTAATGCAACTGAGCCTATATATTACCTGGCTATGAGACCACCCCTCAACTAAAGACTTGCTGAGGGTTGGGAAGAACAGTTGTCCCCTTAATGAGATAATGCATTTAAGCCCCCATAAACCCCCTCCCTCCATGTATTCACCAGCATATCCTAATTGCTAAGCCTTCTGTTCTAACTCAAACAAAACAAAACAAAACATAACTTCCCTTCTCTGTCTGTGTATCTCTACTTCAGATCCCAGCCAAAATTGCAAACTTACTTGCCCAGAAATTGAGGTGTTCACTGATTCTTTGAGGAGCTTCCTCACACATTGTAGCTGCTTAGCTGGCCTCCATTGCTGAGCCTGCTCTGCAGTCTGGGCCTTACCTCAAAAGGCATGTCTCTCTCCTCTCCTATTATTCTATTTTCCTATTATTCACCCCTCTCTACACAGCAGTTTCCTGGATTTACAGCTTACATTAGTTTTTCTCTCCAATGCTAATAAAATTCCATCTTTCATTTTTTTTTTTTAAAAAAAGGAGGGCTGGAGATATAGCTTAGTAGTTAAGGCACTTGTCTGTGAAGTCTAAGGACCCATGTTCAACTCTCCAAATCCTGCATCATCCAGACACACAAAGGTGAGGCAAGCTCAAGGTCATACATGCCTACTATGTAGCACAAGGATCTGGAGTTTGACTGTAGTAGCTGAGGCCCTGGGGCACCAATTCTCTCTCTCCCTCTTTTTCTCTCTTTCAAAAAAAAAAAAAAGTAAGATAATGGAGCTAGCTATTGGAGGCCATTCTTCCCTCTGCCAGGGAGTACTGTTTCCCTCCCTAGAGAACAGTTGCCTAGGTGACTGACCATACCACATGCAGAGAAAGTTGTATAAGACATAATTTCATGTGGAAATGTTTACTGTTGTGTTTGGTGAATAGTCCCAAGCCTTTGAAGTCCCAATAAGTTTGGCCATCCATTCTCAATATATCAATTAAAGAGACAAGTAATATTTAAAGACAGAAAAAGGAGATTTACTTCGTGTGGGCACATTGGGAAGAGGAACAAATAAAAAGCTTCATTGATTCCCTAAGTTCATTGACAGGGTGTGACATAAGGTTGAGATTAAAATAGAGACTAAGAACTACACAGAACTGGACAGTCCTGGTCTAGGTGTGGTCCCCTCATCACTGACCCATCACCGTCTTGCCTCTGGTCTGTCTGTCCTGCAAGTTGGTCTGATAACTTATCAGAACTGTGTGACATCTTTTCCTGAAGGCAAGTTCCTTTTCTGGCTGATAGCACATTTTATTCTATCCTTTTCCCCAGCATGGGATTCCTGGAGAAACTGTGATTTTTTTCGGTCCATTTTCTCCACAGTCTGAGAGCCAATTGAGGAACGCAAGCATTTCTTTTTAGAATATCTTCTCTTCTGCCAGGAAAGTTACAATTTGACTATAGGAATTTAACGGTGTTGGTCCCCGTACCACAATCCATCTCATTGTGACTGATAGCACATACCTTGTTTCCCTAAGACCATTTGCCTGCTAACTCTTCTGTATCCCCACAGTATTGTTAGACATCTGTGCCAGTCAATGCCACATCATTGTTGCGTCCCTTAACGTATCTCTTTCCCTCAGTAGTCTGTGACTTCCTTAACAATAAGACCTGTGTCTTATTAACTTCCTATCTACCAATGCACACAACTTTTGGAATACAGATGCTCAATACATATTTATTGAGATATTGTTTATCTAACTTTGAAAAATTTATTTAATATCTTTGAGTTTTAGCTTCCTCTTGTGTACATACACTTGAGTATAAATTATTGTCCTGCTTCCTCAAGGTCAAGTGAATTAATGCAAGATTGTGCACTTTATTTAATTTTTTATTTATTTAGCAGAGAAAGAGAGGTAGAGAGAGAATGGGTATGCCAGGGCCTCTAGCCACTGGAAATGAACTCCAGATGCATGCTCTCCCTTGTGCATATGGAAAATGTGGGTCCTGGGGAATCAAACCTGGGTCCTTTGGTTTTGCAGGCAAATGAGATCCCTCCAGCCCAAGAGAGAGCACTTTAGAAAGAAAAATGATGGAAAATAATAAATTATTATTATGATCTGGAGCCCAAACTGTTTGGTAAAGAATAGAACTAGGACTGTTGTCTACAGAACACAGGAGAGAATGTCTTTGCATTTTTCTTATTTATAATTTTTATCTTTCATTTTGGAAAATAGTCTCTGTGGAAAACAGGAAAAAAGTGGCAGCAATTTTCCAGGCCTCAGAATGCTTTGGCCACATTCTGATCCTTCATTTCTCTTCTTTCCAGATAATTGTCCTTTTTAAAATGGTTTTCCCCATTCAGGAGTTGGAAGCTGCCCATTGTAGCAGATGCTACTAACCCTCCACCCATCTCTCCCTAGTGCCCCTGGCTCCATGCACATGCACAACTTTGCACTGCCAGTACCTCCTAACTTCCCGTTCCTCTGTCTGCAGGAGTGTTCTCAGTTTTACATGAAATTCAGGCTCAGAGTTCCTTAGCAGCAGCCGCCATCCAGTGATGAAATTGATTCTGGTGAATAACTACTCCATCTTCCCACATTTTGGATGGGAGAACTCTGAGTCATGATTTGCAACTTAGGCTGTGAGGAGATTGAGTGCAGATAGCACAGTGGTACCTGCTCGTTAATTATCTCTATTGGTTTCCTCTCCATCCTTTGTTCATCACCAGCACTGACATGCCTGACTGTCCCTTTCTTAGAGATTCCTATCAGTCAATAGGGAAGCCATGCAGAGAGCCAGTACCTTGTCCTTTTTCTTTGTCTAACTTTGGTGTTAGCTTTTATTTATTTATTTACTTACAAGGAGAGGGGGAGGAATGGGTGCGCCAGGGCCTTTAGCCACTGCAAATGAATTCCAGATGCACATACCACTTTGTGCATCTGGCTTTTTGTGGGTACTGGGGAATTGAACCTGGGTCATTAGGCATTGCAAGCAAACACCTTGGCCTCTGAGCCATCTCTCTAGCCCTCTTCATCTAACTTTGAAATGGTTGATTAAAATAAAAGTCTATCATCAGGATTCTGACAACCTTGACAGAATTGATGTTTCAACCTTATTACCTTTTGGTTTCTAGCTTCCTCACCAATATTATTTTCTATGTTACAGGAAATAAGTTAGATGTGACTTTCACTGTGGCTTGAAATATAGTATAGGAGTCAGGGTTGTAGCTTGCCTTCTTAACGGTAAAGGAAACCCCAGAGAAATAAGACAACGTAGATATAATTTAGCCCCAGAACCATGGTAAGGGGAAGGAAAATGCCATGGAGAATACATTATAAATTTAAAACTGGTGCTCATTTTAGTAAATGGAATAAATTCTTTTTTCCCACATGAGTCTCTCAGGTCACAATAAAGGCTAATTACTAATAGCAAAGCTGGTTAGGGAGGAATGTTGAGAGAGGAAATATATGCAAACTTGGGCTGAGCATATGTGTGTGACTGTCTCTGTCATTCTAGTCACTTTTCCAATAAGCAGTGCTGCTGGAGATTTGCTGGACAGCTGAAGTGGCTGGCTGTGCTCTGTGCAGCGCACCCGGGGTGAGAGCGGGCTTGCTGTGTGAAATGACCACAGGCAGCCTTCCAGTAATCTGAGCTACATTTGAAAACAGGCTTGGGAACAATATTGGTGCATACTAAGCCAAGGAAATAATTGGTAGGGGGGGAAAAAAAACACTAGAGGGAGCTTGTTTTGTAAACAGAACATTTTTGTATTTGAACATTGGTTTTCTCAGACCATCTTCATCCACTCTGGGGTTTTCCATTTATGTTTGTTTACTCAACACATTTGTGCAACTTATTCCACTGCTCACAACGACTCACATTTCATGTGTTCATTTACTCATTGTATAAGCAGCTACTGAGGACTTACCAAGGACACACCAAATTTTTATCTAAATAGAGAATAGAACTACGGAGAGCATGGACTGTGTCGTGCATCAGGACATGTAAGGAATCAGGTAAATGAGCGGAATGCTAGGCTGGGCATGCACATGTGTTTCTCTCTCTCTGGCACACACACTCTCTCTCTCCCTTTCAGAATTGCAAGTCCTCAAGGTCAAAATGTAAGCAGCCAAGTTCTAACTGTGGAAAAATATCCCATGATATCTGGGAGATCCTGGGAGGCAAAGCGTGACTCTACCATGACTTTTAATTTGACCTCCAGAAAATAAATTCACCCCTTTCCACCTCTATTTCATCTAAATGCAAGTATTTTTTGTTTGGTTCGCTACTTTCTCCTCAGTTCCTAGAACACAGCCTCACATGGGTAGAGCTCAATAAATTTCTCTTGAAAGAATGAATAAAACAGTTTTGTCCTGAATGTCTAGGGTTTGGGTTAGTTCACAGATCAACTGTAGAGATGTTATTGGAGGCCTCTGTTCTCTGGCCCTCACTAAAAACAGTTTACTGACTTATGTGACTGTTTACTTGAGTTCATGAAGATAATCAGAGTGTTGAACATCTAGTCATTTTTATGGTGAAGGCTGGTGAATCCAGGGAAAAGAAAGGTCAAGCAAACAATAAAATCCAATTCCTACTACAGGTCTGGCCCAGGTGTTGGGTATAGAAAGAGTGCAGGGAGTATGAATGGGAAATGACTTGGTGGTGGCAAGATATCCACAAATATGTATTTAATCACAGCTATTTGTCAGGTTTTTATAGGGGCAAGAAAAGGTACTGAACCAAAGGCACCAGTAACCTCGTTTTTGATTATTTTTAGCTACTTTGAATTTCATTTTTCTGTGTTTTCATTGGCTTTACATTGTTGCCACGGTTTAGTTCATTGTCAGTATTTGTGTATCTCTTTCAGAGCCGCGTGTTTTCTCTGGGACTAAAATGCACAGCACACAGGAAGTGGTAAATTAATGTCCTGGGCATGAACACCAAATGCCTTGTTGCTGTCTTCTTTATGCTCACTTCAGAAGTTTAGCTTTATACTTGAAAATCTTTTCTGCCTGCCAAGAAACGAAAAACTTTAGTGCAATTTATTCTACAGGTGAAGGAAGAGATGCCCTTACAGCCCTCCTTGAGAGATGCTCCAATGTTTCCTTCCTTCCTTGACATGATGAATCACTTTTCTCCACTTTCCAACATTGGTTCTTTGGGTCATCCATGAAGTACGCACTGTGATCTTTTGAAAACTCGGGGACAGACTTGCCGCAGATACATTTTCTTTTCTTGTTGTGACAATAAAAGTTTGTAATAAATGAAATCAAGATAAGGAAGAAAAACCATGTCTTCATTGCAGAGAGCAAATCAGCAACTGGAAATAGTTTTTATATTGCTTTGTTAGGAATGTGCATTGAACAACATTTGCTGTTCAGCATGATTTCAGTTGTCTGTTTGCTAGGTTTAAAAGAGTTAGCCTTGGGCTGGAGAGTTGGCTTAGCAGTTAAGCACTTGCCTGTGAAGCATAAGGATCCTGGTTCGAGGCTCGATTCCCCAGGACCCACGTTAGCCAGATGCACAAGGGGGCACACACGTCTGGAGTTCGTTTGCAGTGGCTGGAGGTCCTGGCACACCCATTCTCTCTCTCTCTCTCTCTCTCTCTCTGCCTCTTTCTCTCTCTGTCTGTTGCTCTCAAATTAAAAAAAAAATTGTTTATTTTTATTCATTTATTTGAGAGCAACAGACAGAGAGAGAAAGAGGCAGAGAGAGAGAGAGAGAGAGAGAGAGAGAGAGAGAGAGAGAGAGAGAATGGGCATGCCAGGGTCTCCAGCTACTGCAAACGAACTCCAGACATGTATGCCCCCTTGTGCATCTGGCTAACGTGGGTCCTGGGGAATCCAGCCTCGAACCAGGGTCCTTAGGCTTCACAGCCAAGCATTTAACCGCTAAGCCATCTCGCCAGCCCAACAAAAAATTTTTTTTAAATGAAACAAATGTTCTTTAAAAAAAGATCCTCTTCACAGCGTATTTCAGTACAGTCTAGTTTCTCTTAAATGCATTTTCCTATTGTGTTGGGTGCTTTACTAACTGTGATTAAATACCTGAGTAGCAGTTTAAGGAAGGAAAAGATTTATTTCAACTTACAGTTGAGTGGACACATTTCATCATGGTGGAGAAGGAATGGCCGCAGGAGCAGGAGACCAGTTGGTCACATTGAAGCCACGGTTAGGAAGCAGAGGCTCCACAGGAAGCGAGGGGGCGGTGCATTCTCAAGGCCCACCGCCAGTGGCACACTTTGTCAGCAAAGACTCTACTCCCTAAGGGCTCCTCAAAAAATTTCCCAAACAGTACCACCATATGAGAACCAAGTGTTCAAACACACGACCTGTGAGGAAGATTTTGCATTCAAACCACAGCATACATGTTATTTGCCATTGTAAGTTAGGGAAGGAATCTCTGAGAACCAACCGCTTGCTGATGCATTTGGCAGAAGCGCTCTTATCAGGTAATGCTCAGCTTCAGTGTAACCAGAAACACTTGATGCCTAAGATGAGATGTGATTCCCTGGACAGGGATTCCATTTGGTTGGGAAGCCAAGTTTTGAGGCAAAAGGCACTTGCTGTCTTTCTTCACTGACTGCACAGGGCCCCTGACTCCATCTGGTTCATCCCTGCACACTGAGGCTCTTCAAACCCATGCTTGCTTTATTTCTTAAGAATATTTATTTATTCATGACAGAGAGAATGACTGGGTGTGCCAAGTCCTCCTGCCACCCTCAATGAGCTCCAGATGCATATGCCACTGTGTGCATCTGGCTTTATGTGGGGAATCCAACCCAAGGCATCAGGCCTTGTGAACAAGAACCTTTAACCACTGATCAATCTCTCCAGACCCTCTCTTTGTTTTATTTGGAGTGAATGACTCCTTCAGTTTCAGATCTGCCAGAGCTGTGCTCTTTAGTTAGTAGGGACCCTAGCATATGGAGCACATATGTATTTGTTATTAAAGCTTTAAAATTTGACTAATACAATACTAACATATGTGAGCTTTCATTCAGGCTTCCACGGGACACTGATGAAGTGGAGAATTGCAGGTTCTGGAATGAATGGCATCTTTCGCCTTTCATAATTTAAGATTTTAAAATCTGATAAGAGATATGGATTTTTAAATTATAATTTGGTTATAAATATTAGAAAAGAGACTTTTTTATTTTTTTAAGTTTATTTATTTGAGAGAGTTACAGAGAGACAGGCAGACAGAATGGGTGCGCCAGGTCTTCAGCCACTGAAAACTAACTCCAGATGCAGGTGCCACCTTGTACATCTGGCTTATGTGGATCCTGGAGAATCGAACCAGGGTCCTTTGGCTTTGCAGGCAAATGCTTTAACCGCAAAGCCATCCCTCCAGCCCGAGAGACATTATTTTAAATGGTGGTAAATCATTCAAATTATTTAAAAAGGTTTTATTGAAAGCCTTTCAAAGATCTTGGTGTAGAAGAACTCATGGTCTACTGACAGAGGTATAAGCGAGGCAAATATAGTTCAGAGTAATTTGTTTAGTGGGGTGGAGTGGGAGCACTGAATCCCTATGTCCTGTTCCTCTGAGGACTTCACATTTAATAACCCACTACTAAAAGACTTTAATATTACCAAGAAGTCAACAAGGATCACAATATCATTTTACTAAATAGACAAGGCATAAAAAAGACAATTTATTGTTTGACATTGTTAAGTCTGACATGCTGATGTATGCTCAGTATAGGTCAATACGTGCAAAACAAGTTTGACAATATGAGTGGCCAGATCAGGGTGACTAGTATATCTGTCACTTCAGACATGTATCTTTTCTTGTGTTAGGAATATTCAAACTTTTTGGCAATAATTGAGTGTTGTCAACCACAGTTACTGTACTGTTCTACAGAACTCTGGAAGTGACTTCCCTTAACTGTAGCCTGGACTAGCTGAGCAGTTCTTCCCCTTTCTTTCTTCTCCCAACCTGTGCCAGGTTCCACTTTACCGTTCTCCTTCTATGAGCTCAGCGTTTTAGGCTTTCACATGTAAGTAAGAACATATGCTATTTGTATGCAGTTTGGTGTACTTCACTGGAGATAGTTTTCCCAGGCTCATCCATGGTGCTGTAAATGACAGGATTTCTGTCGTCTATGGATGAGTAACATTCCGTGTGTATGTGTCCATTAATCCACTGATGGGCACTGGATTTCTTATGTTGAGTCATGTGAAGGCTGCAGTAAATCTGGGAGTGCAGAGATCTCAACAAGATGCTGATTTCTTTTCATTGGCTATATGTCCAATCATAGGCTTGCAGCACCATGTGGAAATTGTATTTCAGCCATTTAAAAATTTTTTATTTATTTGCAAGCAGAGAGAGAGAGATAAAAGAGACAGACAGAGAGAATGGTCATTCCAGGGCCTCTTGCTACTGCAAACTGCCTCCAGATGCATGTGCCACTTTGTGCATCTGGCCTTATGTACCAGGGAATCTTATTCTGGTCTTTAGGCTCTGCAGGCATGTGTCTTAATCACTGAGCCATCTCTCTAGCCCTATATTTCTACTTTTTGAGGAGTCTCCATACTGCTGTTTTATTTTGAGGCCTAGGCTAGCCTGCACTCATTATGTAGCTAAGGATGATCTTGAACTCCTGTTTTTACACCTATTCCCCCCTTACACACAAGTGTCATGATTACAAGTGTGCCTGTTTTATAGAAAACACAGGGGGCTGGAGAGATGGCTTAGTGGTTAAGCGCTTGCCTGTGAAGCCTAAGGACCCCGGTTCGAGGCTCGGTTCCCCAGGTCCCACGTTAGCCAGATGCACAAGGGGGCGCACGCGTCTGGAGTTCGTTTGCAGTGGCTGGAAGCCCTGGCGCGCCCATTCTCTCTCTCTCCCTCTATCTGTCTTTCTCTCTGTGTCTGTCGCTCTCAAATAAATAAATAATTAATTAAAAAAAAAAGAAAAAAGAAAACACAGGGTCTCATGCATGCTAGGCAAGCACTCTGCCAAATGAGTTACATCTTCAGCTCTATGAAAGATATTTTCTTATACTTACTTGCATAAGTAATTGGTAATAGGTGACCTATATGAGAGTGAAGTCCTGTCCTTAATCCAATAGATGAAAAATAATCAAATGAGAAGGTGAGTAGAGGGGCACAGAGAGCTAGAGATAATCTGACAGAGGGATTTTTGAGAGCTCGGGATAATATGATAGCCGGGACATCTTCACGTATTCATGTGTTCACTGTTCAAGCATGTGTGGCAGCCTTACATAAAGTCAAATAGTTTTATTTTTCCTTTTTAATTTATGTATTTGTGTGCATGTCTGTGTGTGTGTGTGCATGCGCATGCATGTACATGTGTGCACCAGGGTCTCTTGCCACTGCAAATGAATATCCATCCATATTTAAGTGGGTGGCTGGGGAATTGAACCTGGGCTGGCAGCTTTGTAAGAAAGTACCTTAACCACTGAGCAATCTTCTCAGCCCCAAGTCAATAGGCTTAAAAAAAAAAAAAAAAACTTTATTGGGCTGGAGAAATGGCTTAGCAGTTAAGTGCTCACCAGTGAATCCTAAGGACCCCCATTTGAGGCTCAATTCCCCAGGACCCACATTAGCCAGATGCGCAAGGGGGCACATGTGTCTGGAGTTCGTTTGCAGTGGCTGGAGACCCTGGAGCACCCAGTCTCTCTATAGATATCTGCCTTTCTCTGTCACTCTCAAATAAATAAATAAAAATAAACAAATCTTTATTTGGAAGAGAGAAAGAGAAAGAGCCAGACAGAAAAGAGAGAGAGAGAGAGAGAAACTGAGTATGGGTGCACCAGGGCCTCCACCCATTGCAAATTAACTCCAGTCACGTGTGCCACTTTGTGCATCTGGCATTATGTGAATACAGATGAATCAAACTGAGGCCATCGGGCTTTACAAGCAAAAGCCTTAACAGCTGAGCCAGCTCTCCAGTCCCCTCGATCATTCTTCAAAGATAGTAAGTGCAGGATTTAGAAAAGCCCAGTTGATAATTGTTTCCTTTCTAAATGAATTTGGGCAGAATAGAGTAAATTTAGGAGAAAACCTACTTCTATTTTTATTGCCAGAATCTACCATTTACTAGGCACCAACTCTATATGAGATGTGAAAGCTAGATTTGTGAGCACATTACCTGGATTCCACATTATTCTTTTTTATGTTTATTAGTATTATTATTAACAAGATATTTCATGTGGATACATCATGTGTTGGTACCCTGTTTTCCCTCATCCCTGCCCCTATTCTGTTGGGGACCCTCCTCAGTGGGGTTGGAGGTGTTCTCCATGGGGTTGTGGTTGGGGGGAGGGAATGCCTCTGGGCATGATATCTGAACCTGTGTCTCTTACAAGTTTTCTGCCTCTCTTCTGCAAAATTCCCTGAGCTATGTTGGGTGAGTTTTAAGTCTACTTCAGTGATGAGCTCTTAGGAGCCTCTGGATCTCTGCTTCGGTAGGTGTTGAGAGTCCTCAGGATCTGTCTCCTTCACTCTGGTGCTGATTATCAGGAACGGCAGGGAAGCAGCACTCTTACTCATGTCCCAGTTCCTCTGTGGATTCAGCTGTGGCTTGGCTGAAGTGCGAGGGGTAGTTTATCTCCTCTAGTCTTGCTACCATCTGAAAAAGAACAGATGGAGGGCCAGGAAACTGGGAAGAGCCTGGGGTAACAGGGATCTGGTCTACTCACTCTGTGCCCACCATGTGCACCCTCTGGCGCAGGGTAGCAGGATATCCGGGCTTCATACCACCCTTTTTCTATTTGTTTTATTAGTTAAGGACACACTCAGTATGTAAACAGCATCCCTGCCCTCCATCCAAAGGGACCCTGCTAGTTGGGGACACCAGTCATCCCCATGGGGATTGTGGGTCATGCATCGTGTGAGTAGCCATCAGTTATGGGGAAGACACACCGTCTCTGTGCATAATGTTGCAACTTGTGGCTCTAATAATCTTTCCACCCGCTCTTCTGTGAAATTCCCTGAGCAAGTCTACTTCAGTGATGGGCTCTTAGGAGCCTCTGGATCTCTGCTTTGGTAGGTGAGTTAGTGTCCTCAGTGTCTGTCTCCTTCACCCTTGTGCTGATGCCAGGTTTGCTGAGGAAGCAGCACTCTTGCTCAGCTTATTTTCCCAGTTCCTCTGTGGTTTCAGCTGGGGCTGGGGTGAAGTGTGATGGGGTGTTTCTCTCCTCAGGTCCCTCTTCAGTCTGAAAAAGAGAAGGAGATTCTCTAAAGGAGAGTCATGTCAGCACAGTTTAAATGGAATAACCATTATTACGGAGAATTTAATGGATGTAGGCCCTCTTATAACTCAAGATTAGTTGGGCTCATGATATTGGAAAACAAACTCATCTGGATATGATTCTGACTTGTTTCCCAGTTCCAGATATGGGTTCCTTTCCACTGAGCAGATTTGTTAGCCAATTCAAGAGCGGTTGTTTACCCACCATGGCTGTGTGCCACGATTGCACTTGTATGAGCATCATGTCAAGTTTTTGCTTCTAAGTAGCTTAGACCTCCAGTTGCTTGGTCAGATGTTCACCATTTTCCCTCAGCAGCTCATGTAGCACTTTCTAGTACCAGATGGGCTGTTTGGGGACTGCCTATCTTCCAGATTCTAGCCAGGTCTCTCCATGATTCATATCAACAGCATATGGTGTCTTCAGCAGTAGGGTCTTACCATTAACCTCTGGTGGGCAATCAATTGCTCTAACAGAAATCTTTCTTCTTTTGGGAAACCTTGTACGTTTCTCTGATCAACAGCTCATTGGGGGTGTTAACCACATCCTGGTAACCCATACCTTTCTTAACAAGCAACTACTGTTAATCCTCTTACAAATGAGATGTGGCCCTAAGTGCTAAGGATTTATTGACCTTTCCTGGCAGAACTGGAACATGAACCCAGGTCGACCCATATTTCCCTTCCCAATTTAGAATTAAAGCATAGGTGCAAAAGAATTTGCCACTAGTATTGTGTACGGAAACATAACAATACCGTGGGGGACAATTAGGACCAAAACACATTCCACTTCATCAGCAAGAGATGGACGAAACAACCAGAGTTGCTCCTCCTGCTGGCTTCCTTTAGTCTGATCATTTTTTGAATAGCAATATAATATATTATATATAAATATACACATATATAATATAAATTGGTAATATAAAAACTACTGGTATTATAAAAGGAAGTTAATGAGATTGAAATAACAAAAGATGTAAACAATTAGAACCAGTTTTCATTTAACATGATCATGTGCAAAATTATCTGGATAAGACACAGTGGAAGAGTTATTTTGAAGCAGGGATTTTACAAGAAGCAAAAGCAAAAAAAAAAAAATTCAATTTTATGCTAATAATAGCAAATGTATACCTTCTCAATAATCGTGGACATGTATAAAAACTTTTTCCCCCGTCTCACTATTTCTTACATTGGTTTTGCAACCTCTTACTAATTGCTAGTTTCTCTAACTGGCTACTGAAATAATTAGTGCACGTAGGTTCACGATACACAGTGACACTCGTTAACATTAGGGACTCTCTTCCCTTGGCAGCAACACTATGGCAGCCTAGTCTCCTCATTTTTTTCTTCCAGAAGTTTTGGAACAGAAATAGTCCTTCCTTTGTAATGCTTGTCAATACATTTCCGACCTCATTATTTTCATAAGAAATTTGGCAACCTCTAAGGCACCTGTAGAGATGTGGCATGGGGGTCATTTGTAAGACCCCTGCATAGTACACAAGTTTTGCTTTCTGATAAGTGTTTCTCCCACCTGTCATTGTAGTTGGGGCTTGGGGTGTAGTTCAGTGGGAGGTCTCTTGCTAACTTATACCCAGGCTTCAATCTCCTCATCTGAATAAAAAAAAAAATCATAATTGTAATATAACTTGTAAGTACAGTTGTGGTAGTCATAATGATGCAGTGTTTGTAGAAAAAAAAACATAATATTAACTTAGATTCTTATATGCAGAATTAGAACTTTATACCTCCAGAAAATCCTTTCAGTCATTGTGGGAGTAGAAGACTATAGGGCTGCAAAAATAAATAAATAAATAAATAAATAAAAATCTTATAGCCTAAAGTTAACCTCTCTCCCTCCTTTTGGCTGGGTTGATTTACAAAATTCTCCCTGCCCCAGTATTACCTCTCAGGATCACTAAACACATATTTTACTAGGTGGGTGTTCTTGAGTGAGATCATTGACTTCAATTGAGTTATATCTTATCTCAGGAAGGCTCAGGTTATAAGGCCAATGGTCATTTACAGAATACTATATATATAGCAGGACTGGGAGAAAAGCAAGACTTATCTTCATCCTTCAAACTAAGAGAACGGACTTTTAGGGAATTATAACACCCACCTGGAAAGAAGACACTGGCTCTGTGTGACAGTTCAGACACAGTGTCGGAGGAGCACTTGGAGCTAGCTCTAAGGGGCCTGTGAAGTGGGCAAGCAGCTGGCCTGGGCCAAGGTGATCACAGAGCCATGGCGGGATTTCACAAGGTCTACTTGGCTCATCTCTTGCACAAGCTTTGCGACCAAAGTATTAGAGGCCACATTTGCACTGAGCTAGATGCCCATCTCAGGGAAAGCTCAGTGAGGGCAGCCTCAGAGGGCCAGGAAACACCACCAACTCGCAGGCTCTCTGGTGGAACTCAGCGGGGGGAGGTGGGCAGCTATGAACAGGGTCCCAACGGCCAGATGAACAAATGCCCCACTCCAGAATGGAATACTTTTTCGGGGGATATAGACTAGCTCTGGATATTCCGGGTTTTATGTCTATTAAATTAATTGGGATAAAGATTTGCTCTTGAGACACTGGCACCTTTAAAAGACAATTCTAAACAAATGCTTTTGTAACAAAAACACAAAGGAGCTGAGCCCAAAAGAACAGAGGATACATATCAAAGAACCATGTTTAATGCCTATTTCATAGGTGGCAGAGGTGCAAATCTGAGCTCTTATCTCCTGAGAAGCAAGGGAACAAAGAAATGGTGGCTGTCATTGCTCCATGTCAACCACAACTATAAAGACAATACCAAGGGAAGCCAACCATTTGTGACACACACCCATCTTCCCAACACCCGATTCTCAGTGAACTTAATTTAATACCTAGTAACTTGCATCAGGAGTTTTGATCCTTGTGAATAGCCTTGTAAAACATGAGAAAAATGGTTTTGGGGTTGTTTAATTTGGTTGGAGCTGAGGGATTAAAAATCATCTTGTTGAAAGCTGGGGACCAACAGATGACATGTCCTTTGTGGAACTTCCAGCCACTTGATTTTACAACCAATTCTGATAAGGAGAAGCAATCAATAGGTGCTTAGCAACATAGTGAAAAAGTGAGTTGCATTTTAATTTATCAAACAGAATGTCAGCTTGGACCTTACCTTGAATGATTCAGAGCTCATGATTTCTGTATGAATATTTATCAATATATCATATGGAGCGCCTCACACAAACATTTTTTGTATGTTTGGCTTTAAGTGTGTGTGTGTTTGCATGTTTACAGGTATGAATCTGAGGAGATGAAAAATTGAATTTTTTCAAAAAGCACCTAGGAAAAGAGGGAAAGAAGAAAGGATGCAGTGAGGTAGGCCCACACTGCAGCCTACTTTAACTTCAGATGTTTCTAAACAAAATATACACAAAGCATCTGGGAAACCTGCCAGACACGAAATATTGAACATATTTTCAAGTTTCTTTTTCTTTTTTTTTCAAGGCAAGATTGAGGCTTATGACAAGACATCCTGATAGGATGGGAGAAATTGGTTGATCATGGGGCTGCTGTGCCTTTAGGAAGCAGAAGCGTCCAGGCATGGCTGAGTGACTAATTTTCACACATCCCACGGGAAACACTTCACCAAGTATTCAAAATGGTTCAGATGGAACTGAACTGATAAATTCCACAAGACTGAGAGTCATTCAAATGAGTGGAGAGATAATGTCTGTGAGAACATTGTGAAAAAATTGTGAATGGCAACATGAAGTACTGTTTTTAATTAATGATCCTCTTCAAAGCTCTAAGTATAAAAAATAGGACAGAAGATAAATGACAGTCAGAGTGGGAATTTTCTAATTGATTCTGTTCTTTTGTTCTGTCCTTACCTGCTGGGCCCATGGAAGTAGAGATGACCATACATTCTGAAGACAAGACTATGAAGCTATTCTTTTCCGAGAGGACCCCTGCGTTTCTTCAATAGCAGCTTAGTGAAGATGCTTCTTTAGTTCTTTAAGTTGATTGAATAGGTTTGGGGCATAATGATTGAAACCTGGAGGTTTGGAATCAAGGAAACAAAACAGTCTCTTGTTAGAAGTGAGACCCATCACAAGCTATGAGCCCTCCACTTCCACACCTGTAAGATGTGGGATAACAGTAGCTATGGTTATTCATCTTCGTAGCTTGTTGTTCCACTAGCTCTTAGGCTTCGGTACTTATTTACAGCAGAATTCAATAAGAGCCTTGCCATCTTGGCAAGCCCATCGAATCTGTTTATCCACATCACAATGACTGTGTCGTTCTTAAGGATGAAGACAGTAACTCCGCTCGATACATTTGTCATTCTTTAAAATAAAGTAAACCATGCCCCAGTGTGTGACAAATGTTTGAGGAGAATATGCGTGCTCAACTTCTAGGCTCATCTCTCCCACCTGCCAAAGCTCATATAGGGAGAGGAAACCGAAGTGAAGTGAGCAAAATCTATGTTTCTACTCCTTTGAATGTGTCCACCTGCCACACAGCAACAGTGTCATGGAAAGTCTCCATGTTGATCACTGTGACCACATGTCTCCTCTCCCATCTGTCCATCCATCCTTCACTGGTGGGCTCCCTACCCTGTTGTCATTTGATTTGCTCTGTTGCTTCTAGAGTGACAATCACTTATGCATCTTATCTCTCAAGGCAATAGCTATTTTTTGGAATATGTGTGTGTGTCTGTGTGTGTGTGTGTGGTGTGTGTGCATGTGTGCATGTGCAAGTGAGCAAATAAGCATGTGCACATGCATCTGGAGGCCAGAAGTTGCTGCGGGATGCCTTCCTCCATCACTGGACTCATTTATTTATTGAGACAATGTGACTGACTGGACCCCGAGCCCACCAATTTGGCTAGACCAGCCATCCAGCATGGCCTAGAGCAAGCACGGTAAGTACAGTTGGGTCACCATGCCTGCCAGACATTTTCATGAGGGCTAGGATCAGCATCTTGATGCTCAAATCATGTGAGGCAAGCTCTTATCAACTGAGCCATCTCCCTAGCCCTGCAGGGCAGGCCCTGGCTTTCTAGGGGTTAGGAAAGGGCTACATGGACGTATATCCACTTTGTCTTTAGAGTATCCTCCTCTCTTTGAAAAACCTTATATCACATACAAAAATGCCAACACACTCTGGGGCATATGAATATACATTCTGAGTCTGTGCTGGTTTGATTCAGATGTCTCCCATTAATTTAGGTGCTCTGACTGCTGGGTTACCAGCTGATGGAGATTTGGGAATTAGCGCCTCCTGGAGGCAGTGTATTGCTGGGGGCGGGCTTATGGGTGTTATCGCCAATGTCCCCTTGCCAGTGTTTGGCACACACTCTGCTGTTGCTATTGTCCACCTTACGATGGTCAGGGGGTGATGTCCACCCTCTGCTCATGCCATCGTTTTCCCCTGCCATCATGGAGCTTTTCCTTGCGTCTGTAAGCCAAAATAAAACATGGGTTTTTTTTTTTGTTTTTTTTTTCCCAAAAGCTGCTTTTGCTCAGGTGATTTCTGCTAGCAATGCAAACCTGACTGCAACACAGTCCTTCGTTCAGCAGTTACTAAGTGAATATCTTCTCCCTAGTTATGCAATGACAGGCGACTCTGAGCCCTGTCTGTGGAAAGCAAGCTTGCTCCCATACAATTCTCAGCATTATCTTAAATTTTAATGTGTTTCTAGAAACATGGCAAGCATATAGCCACGTGGACAGGGGAGAGGGCTGCAGGTTGGGTCTGGAGCTCTACAAATTGGATATATGGCTATTGATTTGAACTACAGCCATGTTATCTTGTGTTTCCTCAGTTAAGAAGGCTGGAATCAAGCTGGGGTTGTAATGGTGGCCTCTTCACCATGCTCCTCGAGTAATCTTTTTGACTATGGGTAGAGAAACTTTATTATGTCAGCCACAGAATTCCAAAGTGGGTTTTTCATGTACAGTGTTAATGGATCACTGATACTATAGCTCAAATCAGGAACGAGGATGGATTTTCCACACGCAGAGCACAACTGAGTGACTATATGCAAAACAACATGTGTCATTAAAGTGGTTTAAAGCAAAGCAGCACACCCTGGTATAATTTCTTTTTTGTACCATAACAGTACTTATTACTTCCACGGCAACTCAGCTCAAAGTGGCCAAATGCTAGGGGAATCATTTTAGGTCCAGGACATCTTATGGACAGACAAGGGTGACACTCCAGACAGGCACCACAATTGACATTTTCTCCATGGGACTCTTGGATGCAGTATAACTCACTTCAGATTTTATATATATATATATATATATATATATATATATATATATATATATATATACACACACACACATATATACATATATCTGTGTATATATATATATGTATATATGGAATATATAAATATATATTCCTTTGTCATTGTACCCAATGCATTTTTAATTTTTTTTAATTTTGGGGGAAGGTTTGAGGCAGGGTCTCACTCTAGTCCAGGCTAACCTGGAATTCACTCTCAGGGTGGCCTCACACACATGGTGATCCTCCTACTTCTGCCTCCCGAGTGCTGGGATTAAAGGCATGCACCACCACGCCCAGCTAAATTTATATTTTTTAAAATTTTTATTTATTTATTTTATATTTATTTATTTGAGAGAGTCAGAAAGAATGGGTATGCCAGAGCCTCTTGCCACTGTCAATGAAATGTATGTGGGAACTAAGAAATTGAACCCAGATAGGCAGGCTTTGCAAGCAATTGCTGTTAACTGCTGAGCCATCACTATATTCTCCTCAGTGCCTTTTTACTCTGGTCTTTTCGACCTATATATTTTCTTCACTTTGAAGAATATTGCTAGTAAAATATGAAATATGGGTTTCGCAGTTAAGGCACATGCCTGTGAAGCCTAAAGACCTAGGTTCAATTCTCCAGGTCTCACATAAGCCAGATACACACTGTGGTGCATGCGTCAGGAGTTTGTTTGCAGTCGCTAGAGGCCCTGGTGTGCCCATTCTCACTCTCTCTCTCTCCCTTTCCCTCTCTCTATCTCTAATAAATAAATAAACAAAAATAAAATCTAAAAAAATTAAGCAATATTTAAAAATATGAAATATAAAAGTTCATTTAAAAGTTGATCTTTCTGAAGGTTTCATCATGGAAGTCTGGAATCAACTGTGCTAGCAGCGTAACCCGGCCAGAGCATCTCTCTACGTTTTACAGATTTGGACTTAGAAGCTCTTGAATTTGATATGTGAATCTACCCAATTCATTTGAATATGTATATTTTTGTTTCATTTTGATTAGAGCATGTTGAGAATAGCACTATAATTACAATGATCCACCAAGAAGGAAGTAAACCAACTGTTGATTTATAAAGACAGAGCTTCTATTTTAAAAAAAGGAAGTTAAAAGACTTACTCAAGGTCAGAAGGCACATTTATTGTAGAGGTAAGAATAGGGTGTCACCTATCTCCTTGAATAGCATCCTATATAAGGGCCTCCTTTGGTCAATACTTCTTATCTTGTTTTGAAAGGTAGTAGACACATCTCTCTTACATAACAAATGACGGTCCTGAGGCCTTGGCTGTTTTCTGAAGCTATTTTATCCTTAAAAATTTCTCTTTCAATCCATTCTCAGGCTTACACAGCTTTAAGAATTTTGCTATTTTCAAAACTTACTTAAATTTATAGGTTTTAAAGGAATAAAATCAGGTAAATCTCACTGTGCAAGCTAATTACATGTTTGAAATGCCACGCCTATCTTCAAGGCATAGTTGTAATCCAGAATGATTCTTGCTATTCTTACTCCAACATACCTGTTACTCTCCACTCCAAAATCCCATGATGCTTATCAGGTTTACTTTAATTGCTTGTGTATTTAGAAAAGGAAAATTAGATTTCTTAATTTTGACTTATTTGAATATAGGGCATTTTTATTCATATTTGACTAAGTATAATTAGTAGTTTTTTGGCATGTAGCACAAATAATAAATGCTGACAGAAAAGATGTTTATCTATACCGCTAATGATGATTTTGTTGTACTTTCCAGCACAAATGGTCTCTGAGGTTGTCTTCTGACCTCCATGTGGCTGCCATAGCATGCAACACCCATATACACTCACACATGCACACACACACACACACACACACACACACACACACACACACACGTGATGGAGAGCAACCGAGGAAGACCCCTGATGCTAATCTCTGCCGTGCACATTCATGTGCCTATGCGTGGACCACTACGCATATATAAACATACATGCACAGCGCATATTCATACACATTTGAGAAAATGAGTGTTGGGCTGGAGAAATGGCTTAGTGGTTAAGGCGCTTGTCTGTGAAGCCTAAGGAGCCATGTTTGATATCTCTTCAGATCCCGCATAAGCCGGATGCACGAAGTTGACACAAGCACAAGATCACACATGCCCTCTAGATGGCGCTGGAGTTTGGTTTTAGTGGCTGAGGTCCTGGTGCACCAGTTCTCTCTCTCTCTCTCTAAAAAATATTTTTAAAACAGAAAAATTGCCATCTAATCGTACCTCAAAAGGGCCCCAGCTGAAACTAAGAGTAATTGGAGGAACCTGCAAGAATGCTGTTTTCTTGGCAGACTGGGAACCAGCACGACCGTGAAGGAGATAGACACAGAGAACAATCAACCCCTGCAAACCAGGTAGCCAGAGACACAGAGGCTCCCAAGATCTCGACACTGAAGGAGACCTAACGGGAACCGAATATGGCTCACAATTCACGATTCACGTACCCCAACAAGGTGGGACCCTGTGAAGGGGGCATACAAGGAGGCGGCTAAAGATGGTACCAACTTGACTGAATTCATTGAGTACTAAAAAAGAAAAAAGAAAGAAAAGCTGAGTGTTGCTTTATGTATCTGTAAGTATGTAAGTTTACATACTTAGCATGTTTGTGAATATGTAGGTCACAAATTAGAAATTTGCACGTGAAAAGCAGGGAGTCATATGGAGTTTGCTCTTTTTATACCTTTAATTTGGGGGGTGGTCTTTCATCTTGAAAACAAAAATTTCTGTGGAAAAACATTTGTCTCAGTTCTTCAAAGAGAAACAAAGAGACAGAATCTTGTTTTGTCAGCTTTCAAGCTAGAGTGCTCCATGGACCAGTCAAGTGGCATGTTGCCGAGCCTCACGGCTTTAAAGAGACACGCAACAAAGGCTGGTCAAACACAAAAGTAAAGAAGTCTATCGCTGCGGAGCTGCTGGGATATGGGCTAGCAAAGGACCTAGGGCTGTGAGGCTCTCCCAGAGGGAGATCTCATTTCAGCTCAGCCAGTCTTCAGTTTCTCTGTTTCCCCATGAAAACAAAGCTATTCTTGGTCTAGGGAGGATAAGTCAAATTCATTGGTCTACTCCTCCCCTGGACTTTTCAAAGGTCTTTAAAACATTTCCAGGGTCATGGTTCATAGCACATCTTCAGAGAGCTTGAAACCCTCAACCACCTATTCTCCAGCCTGTCTGTCTGAGGATGTGTGATTGAGTTACCCTGGACCCCAGGACCAGTGGTGCAGTACAGGGCACATGCTCAGCAGCCCCCCTTTTTTAATCCCTCATCACTGCCAGGGCCTTTCTTAGGGTACTGCATGATGCTAACTTTATTGTCACTGTGACTAACTATCTGAGACATAAAAAGGGTTTACTTTGGCTCACAGTTTCAGTGATTTCAGTCCACAACCCATGGCCTCACTGATGCCCAGCCTGAGGGGGTGGGAGTGTGTAGTCAAGATTACCCATCTTGTGGCAGACAGGAAGTAGAGCCAAGTGGAGGGACCAGATACCAGGTCTACCCTTTAAAGACATAGCTCACTGACTCACTCAATCCAACTATAACCTACTTCCACAAATAGTTCCTCCAGCCGGGAACCACACATTCACACCATGAACCTGTAGAAGACACTTCATACTTAAGTTGAAACTTGTTCAAGTTTTATTCCCTCAGTGGGTGTTAGTCTCACCTGATGAAATCCCATTCCCTCCCTGGACCTCCTGTATACATTTTTTTGAAAAATGTTTTAAATTATCATGTAAAGTGACAGATCCCTTTTCAGTATTTTCATATATACCTTGCTTTTTTAATTTTATTATTTATTTATTTGACAGAGAAAGAGAGAGAGAGAGAGAGAGAGGAAGAGAGAGAAAGAATGGGAGTGCCAGGGCTTCAAGCCACAGCAAACAAATTCCAGACACATGTGCCCCTTGTGCATCTGGCTAACGTGGGTCCTGAGGAATAGAACCTGGGTCCTTTGGCTTTGCAGGCAAACACCTTAACTGCTAAGTGATCCCTCCAGCCCTATACCTTGGTTTTGTTGATTCTTCTCTGGTCTTCCTTTTTCCCATCTCTTTGCACCACTCTCCCTTCCCTGCTGGTGCCCCCCAATCCCCTCAGTATTTCCTCTTCCCTTCTTTATTTTCTCTAAAAATATTTTAATTAATTTGGTTTTGTTTTTCAGTTGTGGAGGTTCAGTCCATGTCCTCACACATATTAGGCAAGTGCTCCAACACAGGGCTACTTCACGAGCCTTGTCATGTAAGGCTGTGTCTAGCACCTCCTTCCTTCTTTGTTTTAGGTTTTCATATTAAAATATTTTTATTTACTTACTTATGAGATAAGAAAGAGAGAGGGAGAGTGAGAGAGAGAAAGAGAGAGAGAGAGAGGGAGAGAGAGAGAGAGAGAGAGAGAGAGAGAGAGAGAGGGAGAGGGAGAGAGAGGGAATGAGAATGAGCATACCAGGGCTTTACGTGGGTGTTTGGGAACAAACCCAGACCACCAGGCTTTGCAAGCAAGTGTTTTTAACAACGGAGCCATCTCCCTAGCCCTGTACTGTGGAATTGAACCTGGGTCCTTAGGTTTTGCAAGCAAGTGCCTTAGCCACTGAGCCACCTCTCCAGCCCCAATAGATCAATTCTTATAAAACAAATGTTTCAGGGCTGGAGAGATGACTTAGTGGCTAAGGCATTTGCCTGAAAAACCAAAGGATCCTGGTTCAACTCTCCAGGTGCCATATAAGACAGATGCACAAGGTGACACATGCGTCTGGAGTTCGTTTGCAGTGGCTGGAGGCCCTGGCATGCCCATTCTCTCTCTCTGTCTCTCAAATAAATAAAAAATATATTTTAAAAAGTGAATCGATGAAAACTTTTGCTTGAGGCCTGGGAAGATTGTTCCATTTGAAAAGTCTTTGCTGTGCAAGCGTGAGGACCTGACTCCAGATCTCCAGACCCTTGTAAAATCTAGGTGTTGCAGTGTCCACCTGTAATCCCAGTGGTATGGAGGAGGAGACAGAGGATCCCTGTCTGGCTCTCTGCCTGGTTGGTCTAGCCAAGTCAGTAAGCTCTAGGCTTAGTAAGAGACCTTATCTCAAAAAACAAGTTGGAGAGAGAATGAGGATGTAGACTCTGGCCTACACACACACACACACACACACACACACACACACACACACACTCTCACTTGCACACACATGAACACATACACACATACCACACACACTTACACAACACAGACACTCGAAATATTTTTGCTTGGATAATTTCATAACTACATAGAAATAAAAGTTTTATATAAGACCTTTAATAAATATTTTATTTATTTCAGAAAGAGAGGGAAGGAGAGAGAGAGAGAGAGACAGAGAGAGAGGGAAAGGCAGATATATAGACAGAATGGATGCACCAAGGACTACAGCCACTGCCCATGAAGTCCAGACACATGTGACATGCTGTGCATCTGGCATACATGGGTTCCTGGGAATCTAACCTGGGTTCTTTGGCTTCATGGATAAGCACCTTAGGTGCTAAGCCAGCTCTACAGCCCTGATATAAGACCTTTTACAAGCAAGTGCAATAAACATATCATCCATCTTTCAAGCCCCACAAAAACCCAAAAATTTTCTTAAATGTATGGAATGGATAGGAATCTATCATTCTTCTAAATATGTTCATAAATATACTCTTTTTAATATAGAACAGGAATATATCCTGTTTGTCCAAATTTGGGGGAATTTCTAAATTGTTAAAACTTAAGTAGATTAGAGCCAGGTGTGGTAGCACACACCTTTAATTCCAGCACTCAGGAGGCTGAGGATCAGTGTGAGTTCAAGGCCAGCCTGAGATTACATAGTGCATCCCAGGTCAGCCTGGGCTAGAGTGTAAAACCCTACGTCAAAAAAACAAAAAAAAAAAAAAAAAAAAAAAAAGTTAAGCATTTTAAACTTACGAATATATCCTTCCTTTAAATATATTCACGGAAATATTTTTGAATATACATACATTTCAATATTCAGCATTTCACTTTGAACCTATTTTCATTTTCAACCTATTCTTTTGGCAAATCCTTTGGAGTCATTTTCTGTCCTATCATTTTGGTTGATATTTTTAGTGTTCAGGCTTTGCTGTGTGTAATGATTACAATTATCAAATTAACAAAGTATAATTATTTTGAAAATATACAATTAATATAGAATGAGATATTTATATAATATCTTATAGACTTTGGTATTACTACTCTTTGAGGAATAATGAGGGCATAGTTAAATGTATACCCATGAAGAGCATAGCTCAGTGGATTATAACAGGTTTGTGCCTGTTGAGTCAGGATAAGCTATTGAAAGTTTCTAGTATGCTGAAGAACCCTTCTTCATGCTCTCTTTCCAGCAGTTAACATCCAAGGCCTCTGACTTGTGCCTCCGTAAATCAGTTTTGTCTACACCAACAGCTAGCAATGAATGTTCCCTCTGCATTTTTCCTGATGTTCTGCTACCTTTGCCTACTGGAAATTGGTCAAATTAAAAGGACTTCTTGCTTGTGGAAACGAGGCAGACTGCCAGTGTCAGGAGACACAAAGACCAGGAATAGAAGAGAACTTGAGACAGAGTGTTTGTGTATGTGAAGACTATAGAAATGCATCATGAGCATAGAGAACTAAAGTGGGCTATGAAGTCAGTGTAGAGAATGACTTCATGAACTGATCTTTGGTGCACCTCCTTACACGTTTCCAATGGCAACAGATGAGTCAGAGTCTCTGAGTCCATTGAAGTCTCATTTTCTTGTGGCTGCCAAGTTACTATCCTTACTGGAGGTTTTCTTTGCAGTCAAGAAGGAAGCTGTGGTTGAGAGGCACGGGCCATGAGAGTGTTCAGGAGAGAGTCTTCACTCATCCAGAGGCAATGGGGGCCACATGGATTTGGGGTGTTATGGTTTCAACTGAAATGCCCCCTACAAAGACCATGACCTAAAAGTTTGCTCATCATCTCACCACAAACCCAGAGAGCATGGAGCCAGTGACCATGACTAACCTCTGAAACTACGAGGCTCTTCTCCCATGACGCTACCGCGTCACCAACCCAGAGAGAATGGACAAATCCCTGAACTGAGAGCCAAGATAAACCCTTCCCCCTTTAGACTATCTCCCGGGTATCCGCAGCAGCGATGACAGGTCTGACTAGCATCGGGGCATCGTGGACAAAAGAGCACCTCTGACCAGTGAGAAATTGGGGCTCTTCTACCCAGACAGACCTGGCCCTCCGCAGCTATCCCCAAACAGTGAAGCAATGGTGACCTACAGTAATGCCACTCAAAAAACTTCAACTTCACATCCAAACCCCATATGCACCGTGGTCATGACTGCCACGCCAAACCCTGTCTCCTACCTCATATGATTGACAAGATCACACCAGCACTGTGGGGTGGCGGAGGGTATAACGAAACAAAGGGACAACCACCCAGGCTTTTCAGCTTCCATTGACTGGGTACAACTGGTTAATTGAGAGAAATAAAGATCTCTGAGCAAAATAAAAGTCTAAGTTTTTATGAGGTCACATTTTATTTTATGATCAAATGGCAGGCAGGCTGTTAGATTTACAAGTCTGGAGTTGAGAAGAAATAAACAGTTACAGGCTTCCTCATCCCTTAAAGTTATGGGAAGAACTGTGGTTTTTAGAACTGTGAGTCACAATCCATTAGTGTTATTATACCATTTTAGTGGGTTAAGACCCATATTTTAAAAAATGAATATAAGCTAGGTGTGGTGGCTCATGCCTACAATACCAGTACTTGAGAGGCTGAGAGAGGAGTCAAGTTCAGCTTGGACTCCAGAGTGACTTCCAGGTTGACCTGAGCAAGATACTGCTTCAAAAGAAATGAGATCTGGAGATATGACTCAATGACTAAAGGGCTGATTGCTCAAGCAAGAGTACCCGAATTCTATCCTCAGACCACACATTAAAAAGGCACCAGGAGTGTACCTGTGCACATGTGCATATACATGTGGGAACACACAAACAAGTAAGGTAGAAGTAGAACCTTAAAAAATAAATATAAGTGAACATAATGTAGAAAAAAAATCCTGAAACTCTACTGTACATATCTTTGGATGGCTGAGCCTCTATATTTATATGACAATTTATAATGATCCATCACTTTATCTTTACAACTTTACACACACATATATATGTACATATATATATCTGTGTGTGTGTGTATAAAATATATATATATACATATATATATATATATATATATATATGTATGTATAGAATGAGGTTCTATTTCTCTGGATAACCCTAATATATATACTAGTAGACAAATTGAGAGAGAGAGAGAGAGAGAGGTTATTGAAGTAAAAAGAGACTATTTTAAAATGCAGAGAGATTGTGTCTACTAAGACAAATGGAAATGAGAGAGAAGGCTTAGATTGGTAAGGACAAAGTCAGATCGACATGGGCTGATGAATATATGGGAAATCAGAAAGCAGAAACAATCAAGGGGTTGAAATTGAAGGCAGAAGTTAGTTTTACTTTAATAAAATGCTAAGGGCGTTACCTTTGGAGTAAGAGAATGTGGAATATATTTGCATCAGTACTCTATTAATTCTAGCTCTAATGCTGGCTTCTTGCCTAGATGAAGAGGGGCAGTCTAGATTAAGGGGAGGCGACTGCACGAACAATGGTGTTGAAAGGATCATGAGACTAAAGTTGGCGGTGACATTGCTATCCTCACATTGGAGGTGCTGGAAATCAGTTAAGTGAAAGGTGATTTTAAAGAGGGGTTATAGCAGTTAATGACTAAATTTGGGTCAATTCTCTTAACCAAATACAACATTCTCACGTATTGAAAAACTATGAGTGCAGAAAATGGACTAGCCAGAGTAGGAAGCAAATTAGAAACTGATACTGTATTTTAAAGAAATGCATCTTGGGCTGGAGAGATGGTTTAGCAGTTAAGCACTTGCTTGTGAAGCGTAAGGACCCCAGTTCGAGGCTCGGTTCCCCAGGTCCCACGTTAGCCAGATGCACAAGGGGGCGCACGCGTCTGGAGTTCGTTTGCAGAGGCTGGAAGCCCTGGCGCGCCCATTCTCTCTCTCTCCCTCTATCTGTCTTTCTCTCTGTGTCTGTCGCTCTCAAATAAATAAAAAATTAAAAAAAAAAAAAAAAGAAATGCATCTTAAAAGTAGTGGACCTAAGAACATATACAAAACTGCATATAGCTTTCTGGCCTGAAAGACTAGCACAGGATTGTGAGACAGGGGATGCTGTGTTCCTTCAGAATGTACGTGTTCAAAACCTAAACCTCGGGGTGAGAGGGGAGGAAGTGAGACCTTCGGAAGCTGTCTTTACGGGGGTAGAGTCCTCATGAATGGGAATTGAAAGAAGCACAAAGGGGCTGGAGAGATGGCTCAGCAGTTAAGACACTTGCCTGTGAAGCCTAAGGACCCAGGTTCAATTCTCTAGGTCCCACATAAGCCAGATGCACATGGTGGCGTACGCATCTGGAGTTCGTTTGCAGTGGATGGAGGCCCTGGCACACCCATTCTCTCTCTCAAATAAATAAATAAAATGTTTAAAAAAGAAGCCCAAGGGAGCTCATTCACCTGTCCTTCCTTGCCAGGCCGCAGTGAGAAGCTGGAAGTCTGTGAACTAGGAAGTACGTCCTCAGGAGATGACAAAATGACGCCTTCACCTTAGACTTCCAAGACTCTAGAACTGCAAGAAAGGTTTTGTTACTTAGGCTACCCACTCTAGGGAATGATGAGATGGCAGTTTAAACCACCGTCTGTTATTATACAAAGTTTATTGAACTGTGCCAAAGAAGGCTTACTTGCCTAGGTATAGTGAGTGGCGCATGCTTGTAATCTCAGCACTTGGGAGACAGAGGCAGGAGGATCACCGCAAAGCCAGCAGTTTGAAGCCAGCCTGGTCTACATAGAGCATTCCAGGCCGGAATAAGGAGACACTGTCTTTAAAAGCAAAGAAGCAAACCAACCACAAAGACACAACAACAATGACAATAGTGAAGGCTTCCTTGTGGAGAGCTTGTTTTTTGAGATGCTACTTGCATTATTATGCTATTTATTCTCAGGGGTGTGGCCAACTATGAATTTCATGAAATTATTTTATTGCCTATAGAAAATTCCTTCTGATCTCAAGTTACACTCCTCTCTCATTGCTCATTAAATTCTTATCTTTAATTTCCATTGCTTGAGCTTAATCAATTTTTACATTTAATTCTATTAGAAACATTCCAAAAGAGACATGAGGAAATAGTCATAAAGACACGGGGAAATTGATTTTTTTTTTTTTTTTTGTGAGGATGGAGTACAGATCAGTAGTAAAAGCACAGGCTTAGCATGTGTGAGACTGTCAGCTCAATCTGTAGGTCCTGTTCCATCTACTTATATATCCGTTTAACATAAAAAGGTAAAGCTAGGATCTGTAGCTCTTTGATAAGGAGCCTCACATGAGCCAGTTTATAAGCATTTGTCAGAGAATCAGGGAGAGTTAAATTATTTTCAAGTTAGTGAGTATATGGCAAGGAAATTAAACTTGAAGGAGTAAACATTTTTTGAAGGGAAAAAATGTTCCCAAAGTATAAATTTGTGATCAAGAAATGAATAAAAAAGAAGGAAGTACTTGCATCTCTTCACTCATTTCATCCTGAGGGGTCGGTTATATTTTCCATTTCTTTTTATCCGGAAACATTATCTGCAGAGGTTTGCCACAACACCAAGAGTACAGCATACAAGAACTCGAGCCTTAAGAGCGATGCCAGTGTTTTTCTCCTGTGCTTAAGCACTTCTCCATGGGCACACAGCACCTCAGGTGCTCACGGGTTCATTGATGGTCTGGATCACTTTATTGTCCTCTTATTGAGAAATAATTACGGCCCAAGGGTGTTCTCTTTTTGCTATGACTGGAAGGCAAATGGTGCCCAAAAGTTTGATCTGGTTGCAATGCTTGGAGAAACTGATGACATTAAAATGTTTCACTTTATTAGGCCCACATGGGCTGATGTAACATCTACTGTGGCATGCCAATTTTATCGAGTTTATTATTACCACTTAATGAGACATGTTTTGTTTTTATGGTTTTCTCTATTCTTACCTTAGTCCTACCCACCAAACTTCCTCAGTACTGATCTACAAAGTACACCTGAAGATAGAGTAGAAAAAAATCGCACCCTTCCCAGAAGTTGAACCTCCACAGGTGCCATGTGAAAATATCCTCGTGCTGTGAAACATTGCAAGGGGTGTGGGAAAAGCTGAGAATGAATGGAGCTCACCTGCATGCTAATTTTTACTCAGGGTTTTCCAGTAACATTATTCAGTGTTCTTCATGAATTAATTTTGTGCCAGAAACAGGATACCTGGCTTAATTTTATAGAAGTGCATACTGCAGCTCTTATAGAGATGACATCATCCCAGACAAGAATTCTCTAATTAATATTTATGTTGTCCTACTTCACAGGCACTAAATGGTGAATGGTGTGATAGTGAAAATCATGCCCAAATTTCCCTGTGGCCAGGCGTAACTTGCATTCCCAGATGTAGTATGCTTGCCAGTATGTTGAGAATTAAATTTTCTTGTAGGTGCCAACAGTAAGAAGACTGGGCTTTATTTCTGGGAGGTGGGGTAAAGGATATTAAGTGGAATGTGTTGTGGACTTGCTGCCTGGTTTTAGGGAAAAAATTAAATGAGACAAGGAGAGAAAACTTATTTAAGAACATTTCTTTCTTTTTTAAAAAAGATTTATTTATTTATTTATTTATTTATTTATTTATTTATTTATTTATTTATTTATTAGAGAGAGAGAGAGAATGGGCATGCCAGGGCCTCTAGCTACTGCAAACAAACTCCAAATGTATTCGCCACCATGTGCATCTGACTTATGTGGGACCTGGAGAATTGAACCTGGGTCCTTAGGCTTCTCAGGCAAGCGCCTTAACCACTAAGACATCTCTCCAGCCCAACACTTCTTTCTTATAACAACCATTTCTGTAGCACCTATACCCAGGGGTTACTCAAAGCTAAAATTCTCCAAGAACTGAAAGAAAGACATTGAATTCATTAGATAGTAAGATAAGAATTTGGTAGTATAGTAAGCAGTCACTGTAGATGCCATACATAGAATAATGTGGAACGAAATCTTCTCAGTGCAGATTATATTCCCATCAAGGTATTTTTAAGCCATCAACCTTTCCACTTCTGGCAAATTTCATAGCTCCCAGATCTGCTCATCAGAGATAAAAACTCCATTAATGGGCTTCGTGTGCCAAAGCTATGGCCTTTCCTATCATGGCAAATGGGACTCATTTCATCTGAATATTTATGCCACACATCAGTGCCCCATTTCTTGGCTCCAGCAGATGCACAATGAAATTTGTCTTGATGAGCTAGAACAATTCTTCCCCAGATCACCATGCTCAGGCTCCTCTGGTGTGAAGTGTCTTCCTTCTCCATCATATTCATCTGAAAATGTGAAATGTAAGAAAGCTTAGTATTCAGTTTTCACATTGATGACTGTGGCTGTTACCCTCTGTTTGTTGTGACAAAATATTTGACCAAAAAGTAGCATATGGAAGAAAAAGGGTTTTTTTTTTTTGTTTTTGGCTTAAAGTCTCAAGGTGAAGTTTCTTCTTGGCAGGAGAGCATGGCATAGCAGAGGTTGGACACCGCATCGTGTCATATCAGCTGTGAGGCAGTAGCAAGACTGAGCTAGTGAGTGAACTCCCAGAAAGGCTGAACTAATGAGCCTCCACACTTACCCCAGTGACACACCTCCTCCAGAAAGGCTCCACTTCCCAGAGGGGCTATCTCCTGGGCATTGTGTATGCATAACCACAAACACGTGACACCGTGGGGACACTTTACTTTCAAACCACCGCAATGACCATTTTCTTTTCTTTACTTTCTTTTTTTTTTTTTTTTTTTTGGCTTCCCAAGTTAGATTTGTTCCTTTTCCCTCAGGGTCAGATGTATCATCCTCCTGCCTGCATCCATTCCTTTCAGACATCTCTGGACTTCCTTCCTTATCTTTTTCTTCCCCCTAACCACAACAGTATGAATTTCTCCTGCATCTTTTTCTTTGGCTCTCTCTTTACTTGCTCGGTTTAAAGAACTTTGTACCTCAAGACTACTCTCTTCACTTCTGTGGTGGTAGTTTCCATATTTGTTTCTAACTTTAAGCTCTTGTTACTCTGCATTTTGTTTTAAAAAAGTTTCAATGGGGAATATCATACATACACATGGTAGAGAGAATAATATACTTAAATACCCAGCTCTCATCACCTCAGTTAAAAATTGTCAAAATTTTGACAGTCTTGTTACACATAGGCTAAGTCCTGGTTCAGTTTTGGGAAACAAGAATATATCTTACACGGGTGATATTGTGCATCTTCTACATGAAGTAATAAAATTTGCCCTATAATTACTGCCAGTATTGATCACTGGGTTGTATTGTCATCTGTTTACTGTATTAACCATTGGCTCCTATTGCTGCTAATCTGACTTATGCCCCGCAATTTTCTCTATTAGCCTAATTCCTTTTATATCTTTTTATTTAACTGAGAACTTTTAGTGTATGAACACATGTGTCTAATGGTCATATTCCCGTAAGGGTATACTCTTCTGTTCCATCTCCCTTACTCCCATTCCCTTGAGGGTCCTCTCCAATGGAGTTGTGGGTATTCACTGTGGGGACATGAATGCTTCCTTATAGTGTTCAGAAGTGCCATGTAAACTGCTGGAGGGAAATGATCACCAACAATGTGAACAAACAGTGGATTCTGGAAGCTACAAAATCAACCAACCAGCCAGTCAAAATGTACACACCAGTACAATAATGGCAAGTGAAGTATGGGGGTAATCAACTACTCTCTGAATGGATATTAGGCCCACTCAGTGGGAGTGCATTCTCACCTGGCACTGAGAACCAAGTCATAAGCCTGTGGCCTAGAGGCTAATATACTCTCAAGGAAAATTTCTATTTTCTTTTGTTAAAAGGAGAGGTTATGTTCATCAAAAATCTTCTAAATGTCTAAAAAAATGTTTATTCCCTTATATCTATGCATATTGTGATTATCCTTGTCTAGATCCACTGCACTGAGTTGGAAAATCATAATTACATCATATTTTTCTTTTTTGTTTTCCTTTTAATTCTATAGAATTTCCTTGGTTACTCTAAAGTGTACCAACAAGACCAGAAACAGTGTACATATTTTTTTCCTTTATTTGTGACTTTTCAGAGATTAATTAGTTGCTTTTTTAGCAACCCTCATAGTGGTGATATTCTTATTTTTGTTTTGTTTGTGAACTATTTCAAGATTTTAGAATTATATCTTTTTTTTTTTTTTTTGCTGCTCACATTATTGCTGTGCATGTTGAAGGAGCTCCTTGAAGTATGCCCCCTTTTTTGATGAACTTGGGTTTTGTTTGTTTGGTTGGTTTGGTTTGTCAAGGTAGCGTCTTGCTCTAGCCCAGACTGACCTGGAATTCACTATGTAGTGTCAGGCTGATGTTGAACTCATGGAGAACCTCTTACCTCTGCCCCCCAAGTGCACAGATGAAAGGTGTGTGCCACCATGCCAGCTCTTGTTTTTATCTTTCTTGCTTCCTGACATCTTAGGATGTGCCCCAAAACACCTGTGCCAGACCTAGAGGTAGCCTCTTACTAAGGTGCCCCATGTCATTGGGAGAAGCCAAAGTGTGATTTCAGCCTTACTCCTATAGAAAACTTGGGCTACTATCAATGCAAGAAAGTAGATACACTTCTCCTACAACTCTTGTGAAGTGAATGAGGTAGTGAGTCATACCAACACTTCCAAATTAAATATAACGGTACATGTTTTTAGAAATATTTTTATTTATTTATTTGCAAGAGGATTGCTATTTGTTTTCAAGGAGAGAGGGAGGAAAGAGAAAGTATATGAATGAACATGGACATGCCAGGTTCTCCTACTGCTACAACAAACTGTTGATGTATAAACTGCTTCAGGCATCTAGCCTTACATGGGTATTGGGGAACTGAACCCAGGCCAACAGTTTTGCATGCAAATAAGTGTTGTTAACCGCCAAGCCATTTTTCCAGCCCAGTATATGGTTTTTATTAAACTTCATCATTAGTTGAATTAGTTTCTGTAAATTGTTTTCATATTCTTTGTGTATTTTGCTTTTTAAGCATATTTCTCTTAAAAATATTTTATTTATTTGTTTATTTGAGAGCGAGTAACAGAGAGAGAGATAGAGAAAGAGAGAGAGAGAGAGAGTGTGACCCCACCAGGGCCGCTAGCCACTGCAAACGAACGCCAGACAAGTTTGCTACCTTGTGCATCTGGCTTTACATGGGTACTAGGGAATCATACTAGGGTCCTTAGGCTTTGCAATCAGGTGCCTTAACTGCTTAACCATCTCTCTAGACTATATTTTGCTTTTTAAATGTCCTCAATATTGAGGGCTTTAACAATAACTCAGGCAATAAAAAGTTCTTGCCTTGCAAGCTTGAGGACCTCAGTTTGATCCCTTGACCCCACATAAAAATGCTGGTCTTGGTGGCATGCTCCCATAATCCAGCACTGAGGAGGTGGAGATGGGAAGATATCTGGAGCTCTCTGGTCAGTCAGTCTAAGCTAATTACTGTCCTCCCTTCTAATGATACACCTTGTCTCAAAAAGAGGTGGACAGTGGACAGCAAGGACCACCTGAGGTTGTCCTCTGGCCTCCATGCTCATGTGCACAAATGTGCATGCATGCTTGCACATACACACAGGTACCCACACACATGCACATACATATACATGCACACCATACACATACAAATATGAAAAAGCTCAATGTTCAGACTTTTTTATCTATTAAGAATAATAATCCTTTATCTATAAGTTGCCAAAATGTTCTACACAATCCCTCATCTTGAAACTTTGCTTATAGTATTTCTTGTCATAAAAAAGTTTTAATAATTTTCATAAATGTTTCTCTGGTTTATTAATATTTAAGCAACTCTTGTGTTCCAATTTGTCACTTATAATTACTAGTTTTATCTTATTTTTCTTTTACAATTAGATCACTGATTTTCTTCCTTTTGAATTCAAAATTAGTAAATGAAAAATCAGTTTCTCACCTTTATTTTCTCTAGACTCCCCTTTTTTCCATTTTAACTCCCATCTCAATGTATATTTTTTTTCTGTATCACCCCAGATAGATTTCTTAAGATTCAGTTTTTGATCTTCACAAGGCCCTGGGGTATTTGCCTAAACATTCTTAATAGTATTAGAAAAAAGGGCTAGGGAAATGGTTCAACAGTTAAAATTGTTTTTTAGCCAACGTTCAATACCCTTGTACCAATGTTAAGCCAGACACAAATGTGGCACAAGCATCTGGTGTTTATTTTGCAGCAACGATAGACCCTGTTTTACCCATATACACTCCTCTCCACAGGCAACTAAGTAAAATATTTTATTAAAAAATTATAGTGTAAAAGCCATAAAACATATATTCATTAGCATTAAGTCTATTTTAGATTAAAAAAATTAATAAATCAAATGGAGTACATGCTTCCTGATCAGGTATGCTAGCAATATTACCTGGAAGAACATTTTGATTTTTCTTAACTAGGATAAATGAGATAAGCCAAGAATCATTGCACATTAAATTCTCTGAATGACTCTTGAGGGGAAAAGTGAATCATGGGAAATAAATAAGCAATTATAAAACTAGCTTCAGACAGTATGAGCAACTGTCAGCCAAACCTGTTTCTGGCAAATAGCTCACTCAAGGTGGCCCAGCCAAGGATATCTTGCCTATACTATGACCAAACAGCTCCCCAGCAGTTAAAAGACCATATAGTGCAGTGGGATTCTTCAATATCAAGTCTGTTTATCATCATATCATTTTGTAGAACATTAAAGGGGCAAATGTCTTGGACCAAGGGAAAGTTACCAGGATTTTGCTAGTAGGTGAAACTTTCAGATTTTTTTCATTTCTGCATATAATGCAACCCAATACATGGCTTACTGTTTTCTTCTAATTATTTGATGTGTTTCAATCCAGTATCAGAAGCTTGTGGTCACATACACCATTGGTTTATTCTGAAAAGAAATCTATATGTCTATTGTCATTTAGTGACACTGATTTTTCAAGGCAAAGAACAGCTTGCAGCCAGCAGATCCTAGAGACTGTTTGTGGCTTGAATAGCTGACAAAAATCTGTTAGCAAGAAGACCACAATTTCACTTTCATGACAATTTAAGATCACATAGATGTAACATTTCCAATATGCAAAAAAAAAATTATAAGAAGACTTACAAATAGGCTGTCAAAAAAGTGTTAATTTTCTTTCATTTAAAAGAGCATTTGAAACAGAATTATTAGTCTTAATATCCTTACATTTGAAAGAAAACATTTAACAATTATCAGCTTTGCTTTAAAAGCACTTTGCTCTGAGAAATGACAAAAACAAACAACAGTGAAGGTAATAAGCAGCAAGTTCTTAACCAGGGATGGAAAACTTTAGAGTTAAAAATTTGTTATTAAAACTGGTTATTGATTCAGAAAAACCAGAGAACTAAAAGAGTTTTTATTGGGGAAAGCTTACAAATAATCAATATTAAATACCTAAAAGCACAATGACATAATGTGAAAAATAGGTCCACTATTGATAGCATCTATTCAACATTCCCTGACTCTCAATTTCTGCTCATTATTCTACTTCAAGTCATTTAGTGGTGGTCAGTGCTGTAGTGATTTGCACATGATTTGTGGCTGATAAACAAATGATGTACATATTATCAATTTTAGTTCTGGTTCTACATTATGTTGGATTAAGAAAGAGTGATACCTTTTTTCCCCTCAATTTTCTAGGCTAGGTGCAGGGTATCTTTCACTTGGCTATTTTTCACCTTGTTTGCATTACTATGCATTAACTACCAGTTTATACACATTATATAATACAAACAAAATAAAAGATGTAGGCTATTCATGAGTTGTATAATTCCAAAATGCATAACTGAGTTGTGGAAACTTCCTATGAAATAAAAATTGTGCCTAAAAATAAACCTAAAACTTTTATTTCTCAGGGATATCAGTTTTCATCAAAATAGGAAATTAGATAATCTAGATAGCTTTCCTGATTAACATAAATAAAATTCAAGATAAAATATAATTTGAAAGCCCTTTAAGATGATGGGAAGGGCGGAGTACACAGAAGCAAACGCCAAGTTAATTAAGAATTGTTGCTGACATTTACACTGGGGTTACCTAGATTGAACTGAACTTTCCTTCTGATGGCTGGCCAAGCTAAGGTCATGGATAAAAGCTTCAGAACTGCATCTGGCAGGAGCCTAACAGAAGACCTGCAAATAATGTTGAGGCCCCATAGAATTCCATAATTACATTCTTTGCATTCTTGGTGTGAGAAAGAAAGAACTGTTATATTTCCTTTGATGTGCTGTGGAATAAAATAGCTCCCCAGAGAACGTGTGAGTTCAGACTTCATGATGATAGACTCTCTCTCTCTCTCTCTCTCCCTCTCGAAAACATTTCATTCTATACTCCAGGATACACTAGAACTCCCTGTATAGCCCAGGTTGGCCATGGACTTGTGGTGACCCTCTTTGCTTGAGTTTCCTGAGTGTTAAAATTATAGGCACAAGCCATCACACCCAACTAAGACATGTTTCCTTTATCTGGCTTGAAAATCCCTAACCAGCAAAATTAAATTGGTCTGTGTTTGGAAGAAACCTAGCGACACAAGCAAATGCAAACACCCTCTGTTGATTTCAAAGTATTGTCACATAAAGATATCCAAAGAGAGCAAAATCTTCACAGAAAAAAAAAATGGGGAAAAATAAGTGCTTACAAAGGACATAAGATCATCAGTAAAAAGGTAAGCCAAAAAATACTAGAATTAACACATAAAGACTTAAACACTTCTGACATCATAAATTAAGTGTATACAGTAGTGGTAGCTTCCCCACTAGGGCTTATGACCTTCCCTGCCACAGGCTTTTAGCCAAATTCATTGTCAAGTTCAAATTCCCTGTCATGGAGCCAAAAGCAGCTTATTAGTGCCTCCTTTTATAAAGATAACCTAAAAAGTTTATTTAACTACTATTATACTAATATTGTAAGAGAGGTTGACCTGAGAAATAAGAGTCCTTTCTGGTGAGGTTCTTTGCCTCATCAACAAGGTAATTTATAGAAGGATATAGCGCATAAGCAAGCAAGTAAAAAAACTTTTATTTAGAAGAGAAAACAAACACACACGTGCTGGAGCGCAACTCCAGTGAACCGCTAGTGAGGTCCACACTGGGGAAGATTGGGGTGAAGTTTATATGGACTCAGAGATGCTGATGAGGGAGCAGTGCTTGGTGAAGACTATTGGACTAGTTTCAAACTTACTTCTTTATTAGTTATCTATTTATTTAGGTGATCATGATGTGTGCATCTGTATAGATGTGTGTGATGCATGCACATGTGTGTAGCTGTGTGTGCTTGGTGTACACACGAACAGAGGCCAAAGAGAGATGTTAGGTGTCCTCTGTTGCTTTTCTGCCTTATTAAACTTAGGTCCTCATTCTTGCGCAGCAAGTGCTTTTACCGACTGAGCCAACTCTTCAGTACCCAGCGTCAATTTTTATAATAATTAATTTAGATAGGGTGGGATATAATTAATACGTTGCCTGTTAGGTAGCTAACCACATATGAGCAGGATTGACGGTCATTGAGAATAGGCTCTCTCCTTATATTCAGCATTTTATGAAACAGGAACAGAAACGCAGGACTTTGATTACTGTCCAGAAGAATCGGACCCGAGTCATATCTTTGGCCCTGCCCAGAGACGTGACATTCTGAACTTCCCAGAAGATCCAAAGATTACTAGCTAGCTGGAGCCATTCTAATAAACAGCAAAGACGTTTCCTAAAGAGTCAATACACTGAAAGTGAGAGCCAGAGGATGGGGAGGAGCGCAGGGCAATGTCGTCTTCCAGACATGGACGTGTCACGACCACGCTATTCATGAGCTCACAGTGCCTATCGCTATCTGAACAAGACCTGCCCAAGATTGTGCCCATCACTGCTTTGTCGCTGATGGTGAATGAACGCGTGAGGCTCCCAGCCATCCCTGAGGAGTTATGGACAGTTAATTGTTGTTGTGAAAGGGGGGACATTTTTCTTCAGTGGCACATGCACACAGAGCTCATTTGCACTGGCAAGAGTCCCTGGCATACTCATTCTCTCTCTCAAAATGAGTACATACGCTTTTAAAGAAAGAAAAAGTGCTCAGGGTTAAAGTGGAGAATGGCCATACAGACTGTCATGCTAACCTACCTTTTAACTATTTCTCAAAGTTTCTGTAACTGACCATCCTGGGTGAAGAGTTATTTTTCTTGTTAGGTGATTGACAGGCCCATTTGTAATAAGATTTTTAAAGTTAACTTTACTTATTGTCGATTTTTATACATGTATATACTGTATTTGGTCATATTCACCTCCTGTTGCCTTCTCTTGTTCCTCTCCTCCTCTCACAAAACCCTTGTTCTCAGCTACTCTCACTTTTATTTTGGTGTCTTTTTGTGTGGCCCATTGAGTTTAATTAAGGCTGACTGGATGGGTGTGTGTAGGGCCATTTGTTAAGAACATACAGCAGTCATTATTAAAATTAAAAAAAAAAAACTTAGCAGGTGGTTTCTAAGAGGTTGTTATTTCATTAACTTTATCTGTTCCACCTTGAAAGATTGAGTGGTTTGAGAGTCGTGTGGCTTAGTGGTAACGTACTTGCCTCATAGCTGAGGCTCTGCCTTCAATCCCTACCACTGAGAGACATTAGGGACAAGGTATCCATCCTTTGCAGGTAGTTAGCTAGGAACACAGGCCCAGAAGCACAAAATCAGCAACTTGCTCTGGTGAGACTAAAAGGCCATTCCAGCCTGTACTTAAACCTGACTCATCAAGATGGCAACCAGGGGCAGCATTGTGCTTGACTTCCTCCTTCTTCTTCCTTCTTGGAACATGGTAGTGGGTCATTTGCTTGCTTGTGCGAATCCACATTCCTTTGCCTAACTCATCAGCCTATCAGGATCCCGCCCCCGCCACACACATCTATTCAAAGTAACCAATTCAATATGACCTAACTTGAGGCCCAATTTGCAACTTCAAGGGTATCAGAAACCCTGATGCACATTACCCTGTCTTTACCTGCTTGGGGCCCCTCCTAACTCAAAATCTGTCTGCTTTACTCACTTTTCTAAGATAACACTTGCATGACTTGCCCCTCTGCAGTGTCTGCAATTGTCAGCTCTTTGAGAATTAAAAGACAAGAAAGCCCACGAGTCACCAGCTTGGGGGGTTTTAGTGAACATTGAGTGTCCAGTGCTTGAACTCCCAAACTACATGTGCTCAGAGCAGAGAGTCTCTGTCGTACTCAAAGCTGGTAAGTATGAGGGGTTGTATCTTCCCTAGCTTTCTCGACTATTTACAGGCTTTATCTGTCTATAAGTTTTACCAGGATCTAGTCAAACATGACTAAATAAATTGGTAAAGATCAAGAAGTCTGGATCATATGTGTTGTGGGGGAATTCTCATTTCCATGGGTATTTCCATTGGACAGGGAAAGTTTCATAATCTTGATTTCAAGATTTTCAGCATATCATAAAACAACAACAACAACAAAAACAAAAAGTAGTTAAGGAAGGCATTGTGGTTCTTCTGAAGGTCTAAACTGATGAGACATTTGTCTAGCATTTTATGTTTGTCTTTTGGACAGGAACTAACTAGGCTAACAGATTCATGATTCAGAGTAGACAGAGGAGGCTGGGCAAGAAAGTAAGTGTGATTTGAGAGTTTAGTCAGTTGATGTAGAATTATTTCTCAACAAATTATTTGTTCAAGCTTTTCATTTATCTTCGGAAAGAATTTCTGGAGATGCCAATTTTGACTCACTCACTTAATTTGCCATCTAAAATTATCTATCGTTATTTATTTATTTTTGTTGTTTTTCCTTCATCTTGCCTTGCTTTTGCTATATTTTATACCTTGCAAGTGATTTTTTTTCCTTTCTTTTGAGACAGTGTCTTCATGTACAGCTCAGACTACCTTGGAGCTTATTATGTGGTCTATGGTGCCTTCAAACTGATGATCTTCCTCATGCTCCTGAATGCTGGGACTATAGGCATTCACTACCAAAACCCAAAAAATAATAAAATCTCTACATTTCAGCCATTTCAGTTGCTTTTGGTAATGCTCACTCATATTCCCTAGAAGACTGCAAGCTCTGAGGACATAGCTTTTACCTATAATTGGATCAGACTTCTACATGAAAATTCTTTCAATCCAGATTAGCCCATGATTTCCTGCTTTTTACAAACTTCCCCACTGAACCCATTTCATTTTCTCTTAAGACTTCCAAACCTAGTGGGGATTAAAGATGATCAAATAAACTGAGAAATTAGTACAAGTTTACGAAGCTTATATCAGAGGCAGACCTGCAGGCGAGGAAGCTCAGCGTACAGTGAAGCTCACTGAGAACAAAAGGGTTGGAAACACAGACAGGTGCCTGCTTACACACCCTCCTTCTCCTCCGTGTTGCCATGAGGGAAGACGTGAGAATCTTTTGGATCCCACTTCTGAAGCCACAAGTAAACATTCATGGAAAGTGGTCAGAACAAACAAACTTAACCGTGCTTATTTGAGCAAAGAATGATCAGAAGTTCAGGGAACTTCTGCATAGGCAGAAGTCAGACACAAATATTTATTCATTTGGTGAGTGTGGAAAAGACCCTGATGTAGTCAGCTCCATGCTGCCCAGATAAACACCCAACCAGGAGGAGGAAAGGGGTTTGTTTCAGGCTTACAGAGCCAGGGGAAGTCCTGTCAGTGGCAGAAGAAGGTGGTTCTCTTTCATAGACCCAAGCAGACAGAAACCACCAGTACCACGCCTTTAATCCCAGAGGTAGGTGGATCACCATGAATTTGAGGCCAGCCTGAGACTACATAGTGAATTCCATGTCAACCTGGGCTAGAGTGAGACCCTATCTTGACAAAACAACATCAAAAAAAAAGCAAGCATAAAAGCCCAGAGCCCAAACTGCTCTCCACACACGTTTTGGCAGGAATCAAATCTGTCCCCAAATGTACTTTAGGACTTTAGGACATACCTGGACTCTAAGATTCACCCCCAGTGATATGCTGTCTTGTAGCAAGAATCTGCCTATCAGAGGCTGGCCTTTCAAACTCAATTTTTTTTTTCAAAATTTATTTGACAGAGAAAGAGGGAGACAGAGAGAGAATGAGTGGGCATGCCTGGGCTTTTAGCCACTGCAAAGGAATTCCAGATGCATGTGCCAGCTTGTGCATCTGTGTGGGTATCAAACCTGGGTCCTTTGGCTTTGCAGGCAAATGCCTGAACCACTAAGCCACCCCTCCAGCCCTCAAACTCAATTTCAATAAAACTCTTGAAGTATATGGAGCCATATATTTATATCATCACATTCAAACTACCACAGGCCCTGAACAGAAATTGCATGGTTTCTGGTTGGTAATATTTCTGGGTTCCTTTGCCTGCTTGCGGTTGCTGAGCTTTCCTTGTCTAGGAAATTAAACTGTGGAGCCATTCACTCTAATGTTACCCCAGTTAATTTCTTTTAGTTGTGTGGAAAGTGTATATTTCAAACATCATTATCTTTAAGTCTGTGACTTTTATTTACTGTATTGACTTCCAAACTATCAAGACAATGAGAAAGAAAAGCAAGTCTGGTCAGATGTGGTGGCACACACCTTTAATCCCAGAGGTAGGTGGGTCACCATGAGTCTGATGCCAGCCTGAGACTACATAGTGAATTCCAAGTCAACCTGAGCTAGAGTGAGACCCTACCTTGAAAAAACAATATCAAAAAATGTAACTCTGGCCTAATTCCATCTATTTTAAATAAGAATTCTCAAAATGTAAGTTTTAATGAACATTTTGTTCTGCTAGTCTGGACAAAATGAAAAAAGAAAACAAAAACAAAAACAAAATACCCAGTTAAAATTCAATATGGTTTTATTAGGTATTTTTGAATATATAAAAATGTACTTTATTCTAATTTCTTTATTTCTTAATAGAGAAAAACAATGTAAAAATTAAAAGGTAAGACTCAAGGAAAGGAAAGGATCAAACAATCACATTATGAAAATAGGCCAAAATATTTTGACATTGCATTTTCCAGGTTCATTGTTTAGAGGATCCTGGGCATTATAGAATTGAATGGTACAACATTTTGTGGTTTGATGTTCTGACAAGGGGAAAAATAGACCTTGTTGTAGCAGAGGAAACAGAGTACCAAACTCCCCACCATAGCAAGTAGTTCCGAAATCCATGGGTGCATGAGGGTTGTTATGACCAGAGATGATTTGTATGTGTGGGGGAACAGAAAATTAGTCTTTGGGCAAGGCAAAGTTTAAGATATATGAGAGACATATATGCAGGTTTCCAGAGCAATGAGGTTTTTCCCCCCTTTGAGCTAATTCCATAAATATCAATTGTCTGCTTTCACTCTACATATTTATTTATTTTTAAATATTTTATTTTTATTTATTTGACAGAGAAAGAGGGAGAGAGAGAATGAGAATAGGCATGCCGGGGACTCCAGCCACTGCAAACAAACTCCAGACACATGTACCCCTTGTGCATCTGGTTAACATGGGTCTTGGGGAATTGAACCAGGGTCCTTTGGCTTTGCAGGCAAATGCCTTAACCACTAAGCCATCCCTCCATCCCCACTATATTTTTAAAATCACATCTTATTCCATGTATAAAATTATTGAAGTTTATCAAGTATAATCTCCGGTCTTCATGTAGTGAAAAATCCAGTAATTTGTTATTCTTTTAATTTTTGGGACATACCTAAAGATAAAAGCAAATTATTAAAAGAAATTTTGTTGCTATTGTTTATTGTTGTCTAGGATTATAATGTGTTATAAGTAAAAACGTAAGTTGAGATATGCAAAAAAAAGAGAAAATTCCATCCTATGTTAAATATTCTTGTTAAATATTGTGACAGACTGACTAGAATTTCTGATTGTGGAAAGTTAGAATGTTGTAGATCCAGAGTCAAATAATCTTTTGCTATCTTCAATTTCCTTAATAGCCATTCAGTGCCCACTTCTGTTAGGCCTTAGCATGTTTTCAACTATCATGTAAAATCTTTGAAATGTATTAGCTTACCAGATCACAAGCTTCTATCACCCAAAAGCTAAGAATGTCATTAGATAACATCTAAAACTTATGACAGAGTTTTCCCTGCTTTGCTGTATCCCACCTACCTGATGTTGAAACATGTCACTGAGATCAACATAGCCTTCCTTATCTCTACTCTTTGATGGGTTTAATTTAGGAAGTAAGGTGATGAACTCTCAACATTCACTGCAGTTCTACTGAGCCCGTGGCTCTAAGTGATATCAGAATTTGGGGTGTCTTTGAGAGTGAAAGAGTCATTCTTGGCTCTTGGTTGGGCATTTAACCCAGAAGCTAGGGTTCCAGATACTGATGGTCACACAAAACTTCCACTGAGTCAGTGGCCCCCAGGTTCTTATCTTGTGAATTTGAAGAATGAAATCCATAGACAACACAAGATGGGATTCTGCAAGATTTTATTACAGAGTTTGAGAAGGGAAACCAGCAGAGCACTTATATAGCAGTAGGGGTGCCTAGAAATAATACTGTTAAATACAAGAAAAAAGCAAGCTCCCAAGTTGGGAGGGGTCCTCAGTTGTGCTCTCACTAGTGACTCTGACTGGGTCATCTATGGAGGTTTACTGCATGAGGGATGAATTGCGTGGTTCAGCTCCCTTGCCAGGTACCTAATCTTAGTCACGTCATCATGTCAGAAGTTTAGGGAAGAGGAATTCCTTTAGGAAAGACAAGGTAAAAAAAAAAAAAAAAGCTTCTGCCATCAGTGGAACCTCCCATGATCGGTAAGCTTGAGATAAAACCATTCTTCCCATTAATTGTGTCTGGTTGGATATCTGTCCCAGCAACATGGACCTGACTACAACACTATACTTTGTGTCTAGACACCTGAAAATCCTCTTTAATTTTAATTTTTATGTATTTGAGAGAAAGAGAGAGAGACAGAGGCAGAGAGAGAGAGAGAGAGAAAGAGAAAGAATATGTGCACCAGGGCCTCTAGCCACTGCAAACACCAGACACATGTACCACCTTGTACATGTGGTTTATATGGGTACTGGGGACTCAAGCCTGCATCATTAGGCTTTACAGGTAAGCACCTTAACTGCTAAGCTATCTCTCCAGCCCCCATCCCATCACCAATTTCATTTATTTATTTATTTGTAAACAGAGAGAGACACAGAGAAAGAGAGAGAACAGGCATGCCAGAGTCTCTAGCCACTGCAAACAAACTCCAGATGTATACACCACTTTGTACCTCTGGTTTTATGTGGATAGATACGGGGAATCAAACCAAAGTCGTCATACTGGGCAGGCAAGTGCTTTAACCACTGAAAAGCAAAAGAAACAAAAAGTAAAAAGCTTTTTGAAACAGAATGGGGTTCTGGAAAGTAGGTTGCCAATGAATTTTTTGTCTGTGGTTTATGATGCTTTCTGGCTAGAGAGAAAAGTCGATCTTGAAAGTAACTGCGCTAAGATCTGGAAAGTGAAGTTATGGCCCAGTTGTCATTCCCCTTGAGGTGTCCATATGTCTTCTTTTCAGTCAGGAAACTGGTCACATTCTTCATCTTCAAGACTGGGCAGGAAAAGGTCCAGCACCTATCTGCAAGCTTTGCAAGGGAGAAACAAAACAGAGTCGAGGACACAAAGCAAGGGGGTATTATGGGGATCAGCTAGAGCCTGTCAAAACTGACTTTGTTAGTTTTGTTAGTTTTCCCAGACCTCTATCCTTCCTGCTCTCTCTCATCTTGGCTTTCTTGCCCAGCTGCAAGCTCTCTTGTTTTGTCAAAACAGTACCATTTCAACCATAGCATTCATTTTAACCTTTAAATTCCCAAGGCAAGGAAAAAAGAGAAAACTGCTAAATTTCAAGGTCCTTCCCTAATTACCTAACACGTTTCTTCTTCCTACTTTGTATCAGTGTTACCATTATTATATATATATTAAAAATACCTTGTTTTAAGACTTTTTTTTGGCCTGTGACTAAGTAAGTTCTTGTAACTGTCTCGAGATCAGAACACATTATTTGAGGCAACCTGAATCCATTCTCCTAAGCCATGGCCTCTCGTATTTGTTTCAGAATGAGTGATCTGTTATTCTCTTTGAGGTGAGAGCTGTATATTACATTGACAGGTAGAGATGTTCCAGACACAGGGTAATAATAGAAACACTTATTATGTGTTAGTAACTAGCTCACAGTGACTTTGGATTCAGTCATACATTTCCTTTGGTTGAGCGATTTCTAATAAAATCCCAAATATAATGTGTGCTATGGCAAGAAGCCCCTGAAAAATACAAGTGCTGAAATCATCTTTTTTAAAAGATTTTTTAAAATTCTAATTTATTTACTAGAACAGAGATAAGGAGAGAGAGATAGTCAGACACACAGAGAGAGAATGGACACACAAGAGCCTCTAGCAACTGCAAACAAATTCCAGACACATGCGCCACCATGTGCATCCGGCTTACATGGGGCCTGGAGAATTGAACCAGGGCCCTTAGGCTTTGCAGGTGTGTGCCTTAACTGCTAAACTATCTTCCCAGCCACCCCCTCCCCTTTTGAAGGTTTATATTTATTTATTTATTTGAGACAGAGAGAGGGAGAGAGAGAAAGTGAAATCATCTTTTTTAGGGATGGGGAGATGACTGTATGGTAAAGTGCCTGCAATGCAAGCATGAGGGTCTGCATCTAGCTAAAAGCCATAACTCATAACTAAATGGAACATCACACCCTATATGGGAGTCAAGGAGACAAAGGCATATAAAAGGCAATATCCTGCAACTGGCAGTGCCCCAGCCTATGAAGATGAGTGCTCTGCATGTACTAATGTGCACTGCTTCCTGAAAGCCTCAAGAGTTCTATCTCTTTGTCAGGAACCCTGGAACAGTAGCATGGGCCTTCAATCCCATCTCTGGGGAGGCAGAGACAGGAGAATCCTTTGGATTTGCTGGCTAAAGAGACCTAGGTTCAGTCAGAAAACTTGTCTTAAATAATACAGTAGAAATCAATTGAGGAAGACACCCAACCAATATTGACCTGTGCACTCCACTCATGCACACACATTCACATATACCCACACTTATACATGTGGACCCTGATACATACAAATGTGCACACAGCATCTACATACGTGCACACAAATACTCCTCATTATTTTAAAAATCATACTTTACATATATATATGGTTAAATTTTGGCCATAAACTATGCAGGTAACCAGTTTTCTAAACTTCCTTATAATTTTGCTGTCATTTATATTGGATAATCAAAACCTGTAGAAGACTTTCTTATAAACTCTAAAAGTGGTGGGGCAAAGAGGCACTATCTTTTTGAGCCTCAAGATTAGAACAATAGTAGTCTTAAAAATCAAGAGAGAGAGAGAGAGAAGCCATGCCTTCCTTAATTGTACACAACCCCAAACTATGAAAGATGGGCCATGTACAGTCTGTAACTCTCCATGGGAATGTCTGTAAACAATTGAAAATGCTGGAATACTGAAGGCTGGAGTCACCCAAACAGCATAACATCATGTAGCTAAACGGCTCCATTCAAAAGAATTGTCACTTCTCCACTGTCCTTTTCATTAGTCACTGCCACTCCTAGGATTCGCCAGTTTCAATTTTCCTGCAGGCAAACATCCTGTAAGGCATAAAAAGGAGGGTGGGTGACTAATTAGTGTGTCAAGGGGAACTAGAAGGTATATTGAGAAATTCAGAATCTCATTTTCCTCTTCCCCCCTTAGAATTGATTTTACTGTCACCACTTGAAAAATAACAAATGGATGTTCTCCTGTTATTTGATGCAGATAAAGTGCTTCTTCCTCTCCAAATATAATTTCTTTCAAATTCTATTAGCCAAATATTTGTTTTGGTTCTAAAATAATTAAAAATTTTTTGAATAAGTCTTAAATGGTCTAATTAATTGTCACTATGAAATGGATTGACTCACATTTCTTTATGTATGTAATTGGAGTAAATCCAAATAGAAGCCGGTTAAAACATACATAATCAGATTAGAGTGCTTTCCAGAAAAGTAATGATTTTTATAAGCTATGCATCATGGAGAAAACATTGCAATCTGCTATTAATATATTATATTCATATAGTTTATTTAGCTGCAGGTTGAATCAGAGATAAAATTTTGTTGTGGTGTTTTATTCCACCCTAGACTTCTTTCCAAGGCTGAGTCTTATTCATATGGTTTGTGAATGTTGATAGTTTTCTCTTAGAACATTTCTTTTTTTCACTTTCTTGCCTTCTGAGAAAGAGAGAAGACAGAGACCACTCTTCTCTCTAAGCTTCTCTTACTTAATAATCATGAATAGGTTAAATGGGATTCCTTTCTATTGCTATCATGTTTTTATTGATAGTCACAGCCTTCTCTATTGTGCCTTGGTGATGTGGATGTGTTAATCACTGTTGCCAGTCTGAGTGTGGCGTTTTGATTATGCAGATGCTAACCCTACAGGGCAGTGTCCTGACTTTCTAAGCTTTGCTGGCTTAGATTCTCTACTCCTGTCCTGTTTCATAAGGGATCGATTTCTGTTCTAGGCCTGTTCATTTCAAACTGGATTCCATCCCAATATAGGTGGATTAAAACAGCCTGACTTACTCTCTTTAACCTTTGATAGTTTGATTTCATTTTACTTTATTATTATTTTATATTTACTTCAGTATTTTGATGTCAAATAATTCATTTTTTTCTCTTTGTGTTTATTTCCACTAGTAGAAAGTTGTTTCAGGGGCTGGGGAGATGGTTCAGCAGTTAAAGGCACTTGCTTGCAAAGACTGTTGGCCCAGGTTCAATTCTCCAGTACCCACAAAAGCCAGATGCAGGGGCTGGAGGGATGGCTTAGCAGTTAAGGCATTTGCCTACAGAGCCAAAGGACACAGGTTCGATTCCCCAAGATCCACGTTAGCCAGATGCACAAGGGGGTGCATGCATCTGTAGTTTGTTTGCAGTGGCTGGAGCCCTGGCATGCCCATTCTCTCTCTTTCTCCTTCAAATATATATATGTATTTAAAAGATATATATATTTAAAAATATATATATATTTAAAAGATATATATATATTTAAATGATATATATATATATATTTAAAAGATATATATATATTTAAAAGATATATATGTTTAAAAAGGCAGATGCACAAAAAAATGGCACATGTATCTGGAGTTCATTTGCAGTGGCAAGAGGCCCTGGCATGTCTATTACCTAACTTTCTCTTTCTCTCTTTCTCATTGTAAATAAATATGTAAAATGTTTCTTATTTCCCTTTGTCTTCTTTCTTTTGTCCCTTCCTTCTCTTCCTTCCCTTCCTCCCTTTGTCACTCCTTTCTTCTTTATTCTTCTCTATGATACTCCAGATCTGTTTCATTTCTTCATAAAGACATCAGAGATGGTATTTACATTGACTTAGGAAACAGGATCCAATCCTCATACCCACAAACCTCATTAAGATCAGAGAAACCAACCTGAACACAATAAGTCACTAGTTCCTAGTTTAAGGAACAGACGTTGTGGTCTCTGTGTTCCATCAAGGTCTGGTTTTAATGATCCTCTGAACAAACACATCTCATTCTTCTTATATAACTCTAAGCAATTTTGGGAAGAAGATACCAATTAAAAATAATTGCCTTCTCTTCAGAAAAAAAAAAAAGTGAAGGGAAGTTGTTAGGAATTAGGAAATAGAAGAAAGATTGAGAAGTGCAAGTGTAGAATGTTGACAGAATAAGGAGGAGAACTCATGAAGCTGAGTCCAGTGGAGAAGCCAGGGTCTTGTTCTAGTATCACCCTCAGCTGTGCCTGTGCTGGCTCAGTCTTCCCCACTCCCAGTTTCTGCATTTGTAAATCTTAAAATAATAAGTACTTCTTTGTGAGGATTCAATGGGAAAACATTCAACCTAGATGGCACCTCCTTGAGGGAGAATGGAGGAGTTTATACTTTGTGTTTTTAATTTTTCTGTATCCCAGAATCTAATATAGTACCTGGCTCATTGTCAGTGCCCAAGTGGAAATCTAGGCACTAAAATGGAAAAGGCTAGTGGCCTACGTACATGGGCAGGAAACTTGTAGAAGGAGGTCAGAAAGATACCCCTGGAGACAAAAGGTGAAACAAGCAGAAAGAACAAAAATGGTGGGTGAAGCCTGGACAACTGGTTGACCTCCAGCTTAAAATCATACAGTGTCCTGGTAAGGACTTTCTTTTGCTATCTTTTTCTAAAATTTTTAAACTTTAAATCTGAAACATGAATAAAGCATATTGAATTAGTACAATGAGAGCAATTTATTCAAATATTCTGATTTCAGCCTATGGGCTTCTGAGCCCTGAAAGTTATTGCCACTGTTCACAGGGATCCTTTTAAAGAAATGGCTAAAACTATCCAATATGGGCTTATTTGACTTAGGTTAGCAAGAACTGAGAAACTGCAATAAGTTGTACTTCATGTTGCTTGTTTTGTAATGACATTTATTAATCTCAATCTGACAATCTGAGAAATGCTCCTGGTATTCGGATGGTCAGTTCAGAAAGGTCATCTAATGTCAGCTCAGGCAGCAGTGCATTGCAAATAAACCCTGATGACAGTGCAGTGGCATTTCATTGTTTTATTTATCTTAAGTTTTGAATAACAGTCACACAATTTAGAACATACAAAATGCCATAGAGGGTTTGCAGAAATTACTCACTTCTGTTGAAATCAAGATCAAACATTTAAATGTTTTCTTGAATTTTCTATGACGATATTACTTTTGCTGTTTATAATTTCCACAAAACTTGAAACAATGAAATTGCATATATGTGTATATATGTATATATACATATATATATACATATATATATATACATACACACACACACACATATATATGATTGTGTAAACACAGATGGATATTTCTCAAATCATGAGTTTTAAGACAGGACACCTATTTAGGACACAACTAAACTAAACAACAGTAAAAGGCTCAAAATAAAATCATGGTATACATTTTTCAAAATTTGCTATTGTAAATATATAACTAAGACGACCTTGAACACCTGGTCCTCCTGTCTTTACTTCCCAGCAACAGATGTGTGCCACCAGCACTAGGGATGTTACTCTGGGATTTATGTTTGCTAACACTCTACCAACTTAACTGTATCTACATCCACCAAAACTCATTATGTTTAAGTTAAATGAAAAACTTGGGCATCTCTTAGAAAGAGATAGTTAAAGGAAAATTAGATCTTTATTGACCATCCTGAGGCACCTGCCTCCTGCATACTGGGACCATACTTAAAGCCTATCCTCAAGAATCACTGAACGGGCTGGAGAGATGGCTTAGCAGTTAAGCGCTTGCCTGTGAAGCCTAAGGACCCCAGTTCGAGGCTCTATTCCTCAGGACCCACGTTAGCCAGATGCACAAGGGGGTGCACGCGTCTGGAGTTCGTTTGCCATGGCTGGAGGCCCTGGTGTGCCCATTCTCTCTCTCTCTCTCTCTCTCTTTCTGCCTCTTTCTCTCTGTTGCTCTCAAATAAATTAATTAATTAAATATATATAAAAAAATAATCACTGAGCACTGGCTGGTTAGGCACTGTGATCTCAGATCTCAGAGGAGTGATATCAAGTGTACTCTACATCCTGGTCATTCATTCTTTATTTGCATGGTGTGTGTGTGTGTGTGTGTGTGTGTGTGTGTGTGTGTGTGTGTGTGTGTATATGGAAAGGCACACCAAGTCTTCTTGCCCCTGTGAATAAACAACAGACTCTTGCACCATGTTTTGTTTCTGACTTATGTGAGTGACTTGGGAAATGAACATTGGACCACAGGTTGTGCAAGCAAGTACCTCTAAGTGCTGAACCTTCTTTCCAGGTCCCTCCTGATCATTCTTTTTGGAAAGAATTCTTTCCCATGAGGCTACAGGATGGGAACGATCCAGTTTGCAGCTCTCCTTCCCATCACACAGATAGTGTCTATGTTCATGACGACCAGTTTTGTGCGTTTTTCTTCTGTGCTGCTGTAAGAAAATATTAAATGTTGGATAATGTTCAAGGAAAAAATGTTTTACTTTCCAGCTGTAAGATTATACCAGCTGGAAAAGTCAAACAGCATGTGTTTGGTGACTGCGTCATAATATGATGAAAAAAGTAGAAATGCCTGCGTACAGGAGAGAACAGCATGTGGAATACTTTTGCTCTCTATTCATGCAAACCAGCTATATCCCTCAGAAATGGCATCAAGTGGCTCCATATAACCTAATAACCTTCCCCGAAGACACACCTCTCAACAATCTATCACCTCCATACTATTAAATTAATGGTGAAGATTCACTAGTGAATTATGCACAGACCAAATGCAAGCTGTAGTGACTCCACTGCTGCAACCTAAATTCATAGAACATGTCTAGCTTGTGAACATGGTTTGTTAAATAAGAAATGAAAGTTAGTCATTGATAATAGGAAGGAATCCAATACCAGAATATTGTCAATGAAGGAGGAGGCCTTCATTCAACAAGTCTAAACTGAACGTGTGCTATGTCCGAGTATTGTTCTATACCTTTTCAAACAGAATAGGGAACATGGGGGACACAGGAGGCTGACACATAGCTCTGAACTTAGCTTTTGTCAAGGTGGCAGCGAGTAAAACACTATAGTAAATTATGTTGACACAGCGTCACCTACAGTAGGACTTTCTTACTTGTTTTCTGTCTTGTGTGTTTTGTAGCCTTCTGGAAATGTCAGTGTGAAGTTCTACCTTGGGGAATAATTCACTTACTCTATTAGAGTGATAAGTGGTAAACTTCTGCTTGGGCAGAGATAGTACACAGTGACATTGAAAATAAAATGTCCTTGGCTCTTCTCATTACTCATATACTTGTGACACGCTTTCCTCTGCTTTCGAAAATGGCCTTTCTTCAGGCGATTATGAGGGCTGAAAGGTCAGATAGCCTTTAGTTTATTACTCAGAGTCCTCAGAGAAGAGTTTAGTATTTTTAACTGCATTTCCACAGTACATTAGTAGCATGTCAGACTGGAAAAAAATCAGTCCAGGATGGACAAAGATGCTTTGCCCACCTCTGATAAGCAGCACATGTTAGAACACGAAAAATCTCGCAAAACTGGGTTAGTTGAAACTTAATGAAGGACGCTGTGTTCTTAAATGTTCTCCTATTACTGTTCATCCTAGTCCTTAGAAAGATGAGAATGGAGCAAGTATTGTTATCTCCTTCATACAGATGTGGCAACGGAGTCTCATAAAAGTCAAATGTCCTGCCCAAGGTCAATGATAGGCTTATTAGCTCCATAGTTGAAACAATATATTTTATTTATTTACGTATTATTTCAGAAAGAGCAAGAATAGGCATACCTGGGCCTCTAGCCACTATATCGAACTCCAGACACTTGCACCACCTAGTGTGCCTGGCTTTACATGGGCACTGAAGAATCAAACCTGGGTCCTTAGGCTTTGCAGGCAATTGCCTTACCCACTGAACCATCTCTCCAGCTTAGCTGCACATTTGCTAACTTAGGATTTTTCTGTCTTAAAAATAACCTGATTCAAAATCTTAAATTGTTAAAACTTGATTGTTTGAGATGTCAAACATAAATATACCTCAAGTACAAGAGAATTAATTCTGATTCAGAACTGATCTTCTCTGACAGTTTAATCTCTTTTTTTCCAATTTGATTGGATCAAGTATCAAGTAAGGGACATGTGTTCTTGAGGTTCTGTGAGGGCATTTCTAGGATACACTGAAAGGGGAAGGCCTTCTCTCAGAATGGACAGTCCTTCCAGTGGCAGACTATATGGAAAGCAGCCCTCTTTGTAAAAGGTGAAAGATTTATGCGATCTGAAGAGAAACCAGAGTATAGCAGCCCTCTTTGTACTGACTGTTCTTTCTGTCTTTGCTGGCAGGTGCATGCACCCGTGGCTGCTATCTTTCACCGACAACCAGAGCCCAGTGTCTTCAGTCTTCAAACGTGGACTGAAGACCAGCAGTTCTCCAGGAAACTTGAGGGTTTCAGTACCGGATGGGGACTGCTGAGGTATTAAGCGCTGTTGATAGAGAAGTTCCCAGGTTCTTCTCCTGTGCCAGGGTGCACTTGAGATAGATCTCATTGGACTACTATGGTTACATACTGCAGTGCGTAACATGTAAACCAATGTAATAAACTCACCTTGCAACATATAATCGTGTTCTTGGTTCTGTTTTTCTAGAATAACCTGAGTGATACAACATCCTAGATGTTGAAAATCCAGGCCAAGGAGGAGGAGGAGGAGGTGACATATGAACTTTGGTATTCCTCTCGCAATGTACCAACATAAGCCAACACGCTGAAAATTTGGGGGTTGTTCTCAGATCCTTGTCTTAGGAATTTGAGGAATGAAATCCACAGACAAAACATACAGTTCAGAAAGATTTTATTGTATCTTAGAGTTTTGACGGGGGGTGGGGGGTTAAGAGAAAGGGAGCTTAAGGGAAGGAAGGGTAAAACTCTCACCAAAGGGGACAAAGTGGGGTTTGGGAAGCCCTGAACTTAGCAGGGAACAAAGTAGAGTTGCTGCTCAGTGAGGCAACAGTGAGTTTGAGAAGCACACCTCAAGACTCAGGTTGGGGCTCTTTATGGGAAGCAGTCTCTATGTGAGGAAGAGCAGGTTTATATGTCTCCACCTGACAAAGTCCAGATTCCACAAGTTTTTATAAAATGGGGCAATATTTCCAGTACTCTTAAGGTAGCGTTTGGGATCTCTGTCATTTTGGAAGGGCATAGGTTTGATCTAGAAATCTTTCTTGGGGGGTGTAACCTTCCAGGGAAGAAAGAGATAAAACAAAAATCCAGGTTCTCCTTGTAGGCTAATGTCATGTCCTGCTTTTAATAAAGGAACAAAAAACCCGTTTACTTTTGGAGTTCTGTTACCCTAATTGCCTAACCAATTTCTGTCTTCTATCCATATGTACTCCCTTTGAAAATCCCTGCATACAGTTCAATATGTATGCATATATATATATATATATATATATATATATATATATATATATATACACACACACATACATCATATACTTTTTAAAGAAGTTTTGGGGCTGGAGAAATGGCTTATCAGTTAAGGTGCTGGCCTGTAAGGCCAAAGAGTCTAGGTTTAATTCCCCAAGATTTCCATAAGCCAGATGTACAAGGTGGCATATGCCTCTGCAATTTGTTTGCAGTGTTTAGAGGCCCTGGCATACCCATTCACATACTCTCTTTTTCTTTCTCTCTTTCACTCTCAAAAGTGGATAAAAATAAAAAAATATATAAAAGTTAAAAAAATTATATCTACTCATTTATTTATGAAAGAGAGAGAGAAAATGGGTACACCAGGGCCTCTAGCCACTGCAAAAACTCCAGAAGTATGTGCCACTATGTGCATCTGGCTTACATGGGTTCTGGGGAATCAAACCTGGACCCTTGGGCTTTGAAGACAAGCACCTTAGCTGTTCATCCATGTCTCCAGCCCCACATCATATACTTTTGCAGTACTGGGGATCAAACAATGGCATGCCTCACACATGTTAGGTAGGCACCTCAGTAAATTAGTAAATTACTGAAATATTTATTATCTTGCATATGTGGACACTTACAGTGAAATTATTATGGAACAATATCCTTGGTTTACTTACAACCTCAGAAAACATTTACTCTGTTCCTTTAGTCTGTTTTTTTTTTTTGTTGTTTTTTTTTTTAATTTCTTCTTGTGACAGTGACAACCAGTGAGTTGAGTCAAGTGGCCGGCTATCCACAGCCTCAGTTGAATAGCGAAGTAGAATTGTCCATGGAGATGGCCAGCCTTGGAGAGAGGTATCTGGGTCAGTGAGTGCGGCTGAGTTGTATTGTGTTCAGTTCATGGAACGGCAGTGTACCAAGCTGAGAGTGGTCTTCTTCTTCATTAAACAAACACTTACTTAGGGAGTGTTGCAGTCCGGTTCACATTGTTGTTAGAAATCACCCAACCAGGGCTGGAGAGATGGCTTAGCGGTTAAGCGCTTGCCTGTGAAGCCTAAGGACCCCGGTTCGAGGCTCGGTTCCCCAGGACCCGCGTTAGCCAGATGCACAAGGGGGCGCATGCGTCTGGAGTTCGTTTGCAGTGGCTGGAAGCCTTGGCACGCCCATTCTCTCTCTCTCTGTCGCTCTCAAATAAATAAACAAAAAAAAATTTAAAAAAAAATAAATAAAAAATATTAAAAAAAAAAAAAAGAAATCACCCAACCAAGAGCAGCTTCTGGGAAAAAGAGATTTATTTTGGCTTATAGGCTCGAGGGGAAGCTCCACAGTGGCAGGGGAAAACAATGGCATGAGCAGAGGGTGGACATCACCCCCTGGCTAACATAAGGTGGACCACAGCAACAGGAGGGTGTGCCAAACACTGGCAAGGGGAAACTGGCTTTAATACCCATAAGCCAGCCCCCAACAATACACTCCCTCCAGGAGCCGTTAATTCCCAAATCTCCATCAGCTGGGAACCTAGCATTCACAACACTTAAGTTTATGGGGGACACCTGTATCAAACCACCACAGGGAGATACCACGGAGGGCCAGGAATAAAAGAATCTTAAGTACACACTTTGGAACTGTTAGGGTATCAGAGCCCTTTCCCTCCCAAATGGTCAAAACTGAGGCTTTCAAAGGTCTCACTTCCCTAGAACACTCTCCCCTCACAGGGCAGTTCCCCCCTACCCCCTATCAAAGGGGACACATATAATGTCTCCCCCAAAGAGCTCTTTCCCTCTTTCTGGCTCCTGCTCCTTGAAATAAGGTATGTGTTTTTGTCCCTGCCTCTCACTCAGTCCCTCTACCTCTGAGCACATACCCTTCTATCTCCTAGCCCTGTTCTTTTATTTTTTATCATTCCCTCTATTTCTTTTCTTTCTTTCTCTCTCTCTCTTCCTCTGCTTCTTGGCTCACACCAAATTCAGACTTTCCCAGCTTCCCCTATGCCTTTCTTTCCTAGTCTGCACCAAGTTTTACTAACACCTGCCTCTACCAGCAATGGGCACTATAGCGGTGACTTCCATTGGTGATTCTAGGCCCCTGTCATCTGCCGTCCATCCAGCTACTATTTTCCCAGCTACCATTCTCCTAATGATCGGCCTCTTTCTTTCTCTTTTCACTGGTTCACTCTCCTTCTCCTTCTGGGATCTTAAATAAACTTCTCTATCTCCCCAACAAATTGTGTACCAGAACATCTGTTTGCTGAACCCTAACAGGAATAGCACTCCTGCTAGTGACTGCAGTGAAATAAGTTGCTTATAATGGGCTTCTATCACCTTGCTTTGGCATGAATATTCTCCTAACTATGCTCTTCAGAGGATGCTGGTGAGGGCTTGCACCCTGTGCACTGGAGAGAAATAAGCAACGGGAACTGAACAGCAGAGCAAAACAACAGAGTCCGTGCACATGAGGCTTCAAGCCCTTATTAAGCATTTCTGTCTTCAGAGCAGAAGCTAGTATTTGTTTAGTGGTTTTCAGTTTATACAAGATCTCTCATTGAAGAATGACAGTTATTCCAATAGTCAGTTTTAGATGATGGAAAAGCCAAGACTCAGAGATGTTAGGTAAATGGCTCTAACTCCCCAGCAGGTAAATAGCTGTGCTCTTAATTAGCCATTACTTCATAATGGTACGTGTCTCCATTCTCTTTGTCCTTTAATTATCACTGGAACAAGAACATCGGGCAAAGGCTGAGACTTCAATGGTGTGACTTTCCCCCACAGCGTATGGGGTAGTTAACAGTCTCTGCACACGGTGACAAAGACCTGCTGTATGCCCGGCCTGCAAGAATCTGCTGTGACTGTGACATCATGTTTTTCCATCTTGGCGCGGTGTTGCTGATCAGTTTCATCTGCTGTGAGGACTGCTTGCTGTGATTATGGCACTAGCCCCTGGCTGGCGGGTGGGGGGGAGGGTGGCAAATTTTATTCAGAGGGCCATCTTCCCATCTCACAGACACACATGGCTTTCAACTGCATTGCTGATTTTCAGGGATTTTTCTAGGCAGACACATTTCCCTAAGCACGAGAACAAGACAGCAAGTGCTCTGGCAAGAAGACATCATAACCTCTGCTAAGTTTAGTCTTTGGGATGAATCATTCAGAGACTGTTTCTTGCTCTGGATTGCTGGCTGTTTTATTTTTAGATAATCTGAATTTCAGTGAAATCCATTTGGCGGTACATAATTGTTGTGGATCCAATCCAAACTAGGTAATTGGGGGTCAGCTGGAGGTGATTATCTGCATCCCTGAGCTGTCCACGGTGTAAGAAGCTCTGTGAAAAGCTTTGCAGCCAACATTTTCTTCCTCATGACCAATTTAGTACAAATGAAGGTCTTGAGGGCTTGTCTTGCCTCAGCCCAGCTTGCTTTGTTGTCCTGCCTCTTTTGCAAGAGAAATCTTTTGCCGAAAATTCTATGTGAAACAGTGAGGAAAATCACCACCACCACCACCAAGTGTGATTGCGCTGAGCTGAACTGAGCTGAGCTGTAACCCCGAGACCTGTCTGCTGTGCTAGGCCGCGTTCATTTGAGGTGTCTCTAATTTGTGGGATTAGTTTCAAGTTATTTATTTATTTTTTTAACTTGGGGCAACTTCAATCCACCCTCCAATGGCCAAGGGAGAGATTTCATGCAGATGTCCCAATTTTGAAATTTTGTGGCTTTCAAAGGATGTGCAAAAGAACTGAAAGAAGCAAATGTGCTGGTGTTCAAGAGGTAAGTCGGCTGGGTCACTCTACCTCCAATGGAGAGTGGATGGCGGTAGAGCCAGTAGGATTTCTTACCCCCTACTGTGTCCTTCCTGTGTGGCCCTGTTTCATGGCAGTGACAGAGCGGGCACCCCCTCGTTGGATGGACTCTACACTAAGCTCCTGCTTGTCCAGAATCTTGCTCACTGCCTTGTGATGAGGTCTGAGGTATCCACAGAAATGTGTCCAGAGTTTCTAATTGTCACCACTCATTTAGAAACCTTCATAGCAAAAGCAGTAACATCTAACATTTAGACTCTATTGGAGATAAGCCTGAGTTTCCTCAGTCATATTTACTACTTTATGTCATTAAATAAGGGTTCCCAGGCTGGAGAAGTGGCTTAGCAGTTAAATCGCTTGCCCATGAAGCATAAGAACCCATGTACAAATCTCCACAAATCTCCAGATCCCATATAAGCCAGACACACAGTGATGCAAGCATGCAATGTCGCACATGTGCATAAGGGGGCGCACGCCTCTGGTGTTGGTTTGCAGCTGCTGAAGGCTTTGGTGTGCCCATTCTCTCTCTATCTCTGCCTCTTTTTGTCTCCTCTCTCACATCAAAAAAAAAAAAAAAATAGTGTTCAGGCTAGGTGTGATGATATGGGCCTATAATGCCAGCACTAGTGAGGCTGAGGCAGGAGGATTGATGTGGGTTCAAGGCCACGAGGACGGCCTGAGACTACATGAATTCCAGGTCAGCATGAGCTAAAGAGAGACCCTACCTCAAACCTCCCAAAAAAAGCTACAAAGAGTTTGAGGCCGGTGTGAGCTACATAGTAAAGACTTGTCTCAAGAAGAAGGAAAAAAAGAAAAGAAAAGAACATGAAAATGAAAATAATGAAAGAAAGAAGTGTTTGGAAACCACTTTGATGACCAGAGCAAACTCTCTGGCTTTGCTTCAACAGCTTGGTCACTGGCTGCAAGATAACCTGAAAATACAACTCCATTTCATGTCTCTTTCCTCTATCACTTGCATCTGAATTAGGGCAGTGTGTTTGTGTCACTGAAAAACAACAAGATGGGGTTAAAAAATTAATGTGTTAAATTGCAGCAATATTGTGCAACAAATGGAACAGCCAGATTGAAAAATGCATGTTTATTTAATAAGCTCTTAGAAACTCTATTTCTTCATTTAAATGAGGAGAGAATAATACATAATACATATCCTATACAATTTATATAAATGATCAGATCTGGTTTATTAACCAACTGTACTCCAAAGTTAATCATCATTCACCTACTAACATTTTACAGATACTGTAGGTTTATCATACATATGTGCAGTAACCTTTGGTATATTATATTAGCTTGTGTCTTAGAATTCCTAAGGTCTGTGAGTACAGGGTATGTGACAATTTCTAATACTAACAGAGTGGCAGGTGCAGATAGAAATGTAATATATGCTATCTGCTCAGGGATTAAATGACCTTATAACATAAGAACAAACCTAAATTAGGAAAACTCCACAAAGTTCTAAAATCATGGTGTGCTACAGCTGAAAAGGACCCCAAAACATGACTTAATGTTTAATGTAAGGATCCATAGACATTATAGGAGCTGCTCATGATTACCTAGCAGGCTAAGTAATCACAAACTTGAACCTAAGCCCAAAATTTCCAAACCTGATCTCTTAACCTTCACCCTGTCCCACTGTCTTTATAACACGTTCTTCGGGTCTACGTGAAAAATACAACAGGAAAGGTCATTAGAAAGGAGGGCGGACTAGAACCTAAGGTGTCAGGAAACTATTACATGAGACTGTAGCATGCTCGTCATTTCTCTCCTGCCCCTGCTTCTTCCCAACAAAAAGGCATGGTTTAACCCATGTTGCTCTGTTTATGGAAAAATAAGCTAGAAGATTGTATATTCTTTTGACATTAAGTTTTATAAGTGACATTTTCTAACCATTGTCTTATGCATATCCATTTAGCTAACTCATTTTAAATCTGGGTCATTATTGTGAAAGCATAGATTTCTTTACTAAAGACTGTGAAGTTAGCTGGTCTGATGGCATATCTCTGATAGCCCTGAACTCAAGAGACTGAGCCAAAACAATTGGAGGTTTGAGGCTAGCTTGGACAACATAGCAAGATATAATGGAAAAAAAAAATCTGATTTCATAGTTTTCTGCAACTATGTATATATATGTGTGTATGCATATATATTAAATATGTATATATTATATATTACATATACTATATATTTTATATAGGCAAATTTTTTGTGCAAAGAATTATAGACTTTTAGTGCCTAAAGTGATGAGTGCATTCTTTTAAGACTATCCTCATTTGGGAGGATTAAAAGGTATTAAGTGATATTTTAAATAATTTGAAAAAAAGTGAATTTTCTTTACTTCTTCCCTCCTTCCCATAGAACAGTCTTTTACACAAAATCCAATGACAATGGAAAAAATGGTTTTTATAGGTTTCAAAATATTTCCCTTCTATTTGCACCATGGATAAGTTTCTCATTCTCTTAGTTGGCTGATCATTTTACCCAAGTATTTTATGTCTTAATTGAAATTACAAATCTTACAGCATAATAAATCACCATTCAGCAAGCAGTTATTGAGTGCTTGCTTTTTCTCTGCTATGGAGACACAAACTGGAGTAAAATCTTATCCATTTGGTCCAGGAGTTCATTCACATTTGATCCTAAGTCTTTGTCCATGTAATTCTGGGGACACTTCTCAGTGCATGCACTATATTCAGTCAGTAGTTACAGCTTCAAGAAGTATCTGTTGATTTTGTGTGTGTGTGTATGTGTGTGTGTGTTCACCATTAGGAGCCATGACTCTTGCTGTTGACATGTTTTTGCCTTCTTTCTATTTACCTAATTGAAAATTAATTATAAAACTAACCAGGCTATTATTATTATTATTTCTATTATTATTATTTAACAAGGATAAGATCTTACTTGACAAGGACATGACAGGCACTAGTTTTTCATTGAAAAGTTTGTGAAATCCTTGTATATGGTCTCTCATTCTGCTACTAATTCTTCGTATAACCCCATCATGTTTTCCACAGAAAAATTCTATTAATAAGTCTGCTGAGAGTTATTTGATAACTTGCCAAAACTAAAATCAGCTATGAAATTTTCAGCTTTTTAACAAAGCAGCAGAACTAAGTTTGTTTTATTTGGATGACTTTTATGAGCTGCCAACTAGCCTGATACAGCACTTCCTTCTGTAAAAACCTAATTAGTCACTAATTCATTAGCAAATAATGTACAGAGATCTCCAAATATGATGCTGTAATTCTGCATTAGGGGTATCCCTGGTTTTTATCTAATGAAATGTATGCCTTGCAGCAAATTACTTGTTTCCATTGTCTACGCAGGAACGCAGCCTTGTAGAAAAAAAAATATGGCAATGTCCTCAACACATAACCTATTTCCTACTAATAAACATCTTAATTCCACCTGTTTTTAAGTAGAAATTTAAATGTATTTTTTTCAATTTTCAAGTCCAAACTTGAATTTTTTTATATCAATTCTATGTCACCTTTTCTGTAAAGTCATTAAATGACTAGGATTTTGGAACTTTGAAGACTTATTTAGCATGGACATTGGTTTCAGTAAAGTCCAGAATTCTTCCAGCCATGACTCTGGTGGTGAGTTTCTGAGCTGTCATTCTGGTGGTGCCATTCCTTTAGCTTTTTACCAGACCACGCTAATCCTATCAAAGCCACTGGGGATGTGATTGAATCAGCTCACCCACTGCAAGTGTTCTGTAACTAATGTTCAATATCTTACAGGACACAATATCTAGAAAGGCACTTTCTGGCCTGACCTTTTATAAGAATCTTCTAGAAGAGAACTTTAAAAGATGGTCTGTAGCCACTGGTGGAATATGTCAAGGAAGGGGCAACTTCCTTCAAATGTATGGGACATTTCTTTTTGATGTTAGTGCAAAGTCTCTTGCAAATAATTTTCCTCTTTCTCCAGGATGCAATTAAGATAGATGAGGGGTTGAATTCCAGCTCCTAACCTATTATTATTTCTTTTGTCTTTTCTTTCAAGGTAGGGTTTATGCTAGCACTGACCTGGAATTTACTATGTAGTCTTAGGGTGGCCTTGAACTCATGGCAGTCCTTCTACTCTGCCTCCCAAGTGCTGGGATTCAATTCCTGTGCCACCACACCCAGTCCCCATTATTATTTCCATCGACACATTCCAATATTTGGACAAGTTTTTGGAAATACTGGCCGGGAAGGTTTGCATACCTTGAAAATTTCTGGTCCAGTTTACAAAGCATCATGGACCAAGTAGAAGGCAAGAAGGTGCTGAAATGGACCTATTTGGTCATTGTGAAAGCAGATAAGAATTAAGACAGTGGAGCCATAAAGCACTGACAATAGTTGTTTGTATGAAGCCTGGAGGGCTGTTCCAGAATCCACAGTGGATGTAAGAGAAAAGAAGTTACCAGTCGGCTATGTTGGTGTAATGGTCTGAGTATTCGTGTCGCTTCTATTGACTTAAGTTTATTCTGAATGATCAGTGTCTTTGGGTTCAAGATTCCTTTATAACTTCTTACAGAATTAAAGCAATCTCAAATGGAAAGAGGAAATTGGGTTATCTACTCCAGCTTATGGGAAGTATGACTTTATATTACCTACAACACGCAGCACATAGAGCTGAGACCTGTAATCTGCATGCTCGACAAGCTTTCAAGTGAATTCTGTTCAGCCACACAGTCATCCAGGCACAAGTCTAGAAAAACTCCTAACGGGTCATGTGACCTTTTCTACATATATAGTGAGTAAAGGAACAGACTTGGGAGCTGAGCTTTGTAGGCAAAACCAAATTGTATTTTCCCTATTATCTGTGGTGTGACTTTGGACCAACATTTTATTTTTTTATATATATTTTTTTGTTCTATTTATTTATTTATTTGAGAGTGACAGACACAGAGAGAAAGACAGATAGAGGGAGAGGGAGAGAATGGGCACGCCAGGGCTTCCAGCCACTGCAAATGAACTCCAGACGCGTGTGCCCCCTTGTGCATCTGGCTAATGTGGGACCTGGGGAACCGAGCCTCGAACCGGGGTCCTTAGGCTTCACAGGCAAGTGCTTAACTGCTAAGCCATCTCTCCAGCTCTGGACCAACATTTTAAATATTCCTAAACTCTGAACTCATCAACAGAGTGATCATTTTATGCATACCAATCTTACAGTGCTTTCCACCCCCCCCCCCCCGAGATAAAAATGAAGAAAGAAAAACTAAAAAGTGCATATTAAGTTATCATACACTGCCTGGGAACTATTGTTGTTAATATTTTTACATCTAGGGAAGATCTAATCAAATATAACTGGAGATGATATATTGTTTAATACAACTTCAAAGTGTTTCTAGTTAAAAGTAGGGTGGGGCTACTTTCTATGGCAATGTCTCTCTTTCCTCCTTTTTTTTTTTTTTTAAATCTGTAGCTAGAAATGAGAAACAATAAAAAGCTTCAGACAAGAGTCAAGGCTATTTTCGTTCAAAGTCAGGCTTCAGCTCCAGATGCAATACAATACAATACTATTTGAAAAATTTATTGATATAATAGTACATGCCAGTTAACAAAGGTTAAAAATCGTATATATGAATATACTTTAAACTTCCCATCTCAAGCTCTACTTTTTCATACATACTCCTGGCCAGAGCTTTGTGACTCTGCCAATAACAGCATTTACTTGTTTTCATGAGCCTGACAGTCTTTCCCTTCCCGAGACAATATTCCCTGTGACTTGATGGCAGTGTTCTTGCTGGCTGCAGGTGCAACCAGTCCAGGTTTCTGCACTACAGAAAGGATTTGTTCTGTCTCAATTCTCTGGCACCCTGCAGCCCAAGAAGGTCTTAAATTTTGTGATTCCAAGGCCAATATGTTGAAGGATTTCTCCTACTTTTCCCTCTAGCAGTTTCAGAGTTTCAGGTCAGCTATTAAGATCTTTGATCCATTTGGACTGAGTTCTTGTGCATGGAGAGAGATAAGGATCTGTTTTCATCCTTTCCAGATACATATCCCGTTCTCCCAGAAACACCATTTGAAGAGCCTGTTTTTTCTCCAGTGAGTATTTTTGTCATTTTTGTCAAAGATCAGGTGGCTATAGCTACCTGGACTTACATCTGGGTCCTCTATTCTGTTCCGTTGATCTATATGTCTGCTTTTGTGCCAGTACCATGATGTTTTTGTTACTATGGCTCTGTAGTATAGGTTAAAATCAGGTATGGTAGTACTGCCTGCCTTATTTTTGTCGCTCAAAATAGTTTTAGATATTTGAGATTTTTTTGTGCTTCTGAATGAATTTTTGGATTGTTTTTTCTATTTCTGAGAAAAACGCCATTGGAATTTTGATTGGGAGTATATTAAATGTGTAGATTGGGGCTGGAGAGATGGCTTAGTGGTTAAGCGCTTGCCTGTGAAGCCTAAGGACCCCGGTTCAAGGCTCGATTCCCCAGGTCCCACGTTAGCCAGATGCACAAGGGGGCGCATGCGTCTGGAGTTCGTTTGCAGTGGCTGGAAGCCCTGGCATGCCCATTCTCTCTCTCTCTCTCCATCTGTCTTTCTCTCTATGTCTGTCACTCTCAAATAAATAAATGAAAATGAACAAAAAAAAAATTTTTAAAAATGTGTAGATTGATTCAACATATTGTTCTTGGCAAAGACTTTCTGATTATAACCCCAGTTTCTCAGGCAATAAAACCACAGATTAACCCCTGGGACCTCATGAAATTACATAGCTTTTGTATGGCAAAAGACACTGTGAATAGAGCAAAGAGGCAACCTATAGAACGGGAGAAAGTCTTTGCCAGCTATACATCTGATAGAGGATTAATATCTAGGATATACAAAGAACTCAAAAAGTTAAATAATTAGAAATCAAACAACCCAATTAAAAATGGGCTATGGAACTAAATGGAGAGTTCTCAAAAGAAGAAATACAGATGGCATATAAACATGTAAAAAATGTTCTACATCCATCGTTATCAGGGAAATGCAGATTAAAACTACTTTGAGATTCCATCTCACTCCTGTCAGATTGGCTACAATCATGAAAACAAATGACCATAAATGCTGGCGAGGCTGTGGAAAAAGGGGAACCCTTCTACACTGTTGGTGGGAATGCAATCTGGTCCATGCAATCTGTGGAAATCAGTGTGGAGTTTCCTGAGACAGCTAAAAATAGATTTATCATAAGACCCAGCTATAGCACTCCTAAGAATATATACTAAGGACTCATCTCATTACCTTAGAGATACTTGTTCAACCATGTTTATTGCTGCTCTATTCACAATCTAGGAAATGGAACCAACCTAGATGCCCCACAAGTGATGAGTGGATAATGAAGATGTGGCATATTTACACAATGAAGTTCTATACAGTGGTAAAGAAAAATGAAGTTATTAAATTTGCAGGAAAATGGATGGATCTGGAAAGAATTATACTATGTGAGGTAACTTAGGCCCAGGAAGCCAAACATCACATGTTCTCTCTTATATGTGAATCCTACCTACAACTGATTGAAGTTCTGTGTGAGTAGGAAGAAAATTCAGTAGCAGAAGCCAGTGAGCTAGAAAAGAGATATAAAGGGAATAGAAAGGGATTGGGGGGTTGGACTTAATAGGATGGTATTGTATATATGTAAGTAGAAGAACAGATTAGTGGGGGTGAAAAGGACTCAGTGAGGTCAGGGGAAGAGATTGAGTAAAGAAAAGGTGGAGGAAGGGCTAATCAAAATTTAAGAGGATAAAAATCAGTCATATGGATACCTACTTTTTTGGACAATGGAACACTCAGTAGCCATAGATTGTTACTGGAAAATTTTCAGTGCCAGGGATGGGATACCTTTTAGTGAGTTGTTGGCCAGGGAGGTCCCTGATGCACACAAAACATTACAGGCCCTTGATGAGGCCCTTGGTTTCCCACCAGGAATAGATGATAAGACCCTATAGCTGAAGACTCCACATACTTGGGCTGCAAGGGCACTGAGGAGCTGAGCTGAAAACCTCCTCCATGTAGACCAGCTGACAGAAAGCTGGAAAAAGCCATTGTGCATGTAGTTCACTGGGAGAGAGAGAAATCACCAGTGAAAATAGTCAACAGTAGACACGGAAAGCCGTATATTTGGCCAGCCAGGCCAAATGAGTCAATAGGTGCAATACTGGCACATCTGGAAGCCAACTCCATGGGAGGGAATACATCCCTGATACTGAAAACCTGCAACAGAGGTAGTCGTGAGCCATAGGGGTGTGACATCTGCTGCTGTCTGCTAAATGTATATGCTATGCTCATCAAACTGCCCAGTAAGCACTTCTCTTGATGTTCATACCCATATATTAAAGCTACTCTCACTTTTGGCTAGAAAACCTTCTCTTTTCAGATGGCAGTGATCTTGGGATGACTCAGAAGGCACCATGGTGCTGAAAAGAAGTGACAGAGGAGTGCTCAGCACTGAAATATCTCTATCACACCTTCCAAGGCTCAGGGTCCACTGTGGAAGAGGTAGGTGAAAGAAAATAAGAGCCAAAGGAAGGGTAGGACTACTTATAATGTGCTCCTCCAGGCACAAAATGGTCTGGATATCCATGACCTCACAGTGCCTGACACTACCTACACAAGACCACCATAATAGGAGGAAAAGATCATGGCATCAAAATAAAAGACAGACTGATTGAGAGGTGGAGGGGATATGATGGAGAGTGGAATTTCAAAGGGGAAAGTGGAGGGAGGGAGGTAATTACCATGGGATATTGTTTACATTCATCGAAGTTGTCAATAAAAGCAAAAAACAAAATCAAAAAAATTTGCGAATCCCTCAGTAATATGTTATTGGCTATCACGACCCATTTCGAGTCTTAGCATTACTCTTCTCCATTCCCACTGAAGCTTGTACTCCTTTTCTCTTCATTTCTTGAATTGAAATTTGAAATTGGCTTTCTTTCCTACAAGGAGAGTCACATGTTTAAGATTTTGTTTTTCAGTTTTATTTCTAGTTGTTCATAGCAGAAGTTGGGATGTGCTGGCTCAGCCCTGGGGGTTTTAAGATTTGAGAAAGAAAGGTCTACTTTGAATTGAATTAGTAGCAGCCTTATGAAAATTTCTACCTGTGACATTTTCTGCTACATTCCGATGTCATTCAAAAGTATGTTGCTTCTTTTTGACCTAATAGCCCTTTGTGTTATATTATATTTACATCATTCTGTGCCCTTTCCAAAGACTCCGCGTTCATGGACCTGTGGCACACACAACCATGGTCCCTGTTCCTCAGCCGCTCTGCAGTTTCTCCATATCCTTTCAAGCCCAAAGCCAGATGTCGCAGGTGCGTTTCAATCCATGTAAATGGGCCACACCACTTCATTGTTGTTCTGCTTGCTTTTCTTCTGTTAACATAATCTCTGACTGTATCAACTTTAATAGCCTTGAAATGCACCCAGATTATGCGCTGCTGCAATATGGGGTGGAACTGAAGCTTACCTTTATTGACTTTTCTCAGTAAATTTAAAGAAACTGAAGGTGTGCGTGGCATTTTGGAAGACTTTATTTATTTATTTATTTTTTGTCATCTGTTGCAAGTGTTTCAAGTGATATCATAGAGAAATAAAAATATCCAGTGCCGGGCGTGGTGGCGCACGCCTTTAATCCCAGCACTTGGGAGGCAGAGGTAGGAGGATCGCTGTGAGTTCAAGGCCACCCTGAGACTACATAGTGAATTCCAGGTCAGCTGAGCTAGAGTGAGACCCTACCTCGAAAAACCAACCAAACAAACAAACAAACAAAAAAAAAATATCCACAAATGAAACCTGTGAAATAAATTCAAACACATCATAATGTACCAAGTATAGAACATCCCTGCAATGCACTGAACATGTGACTGATTTGGCCTTTTCATCTTTATTAATTCAATTTAAGCTGTTTTTCTCCTTTCAAAGGTTAATGTTACGTGTTTTCTATTTTGGTCCTTCTTTTGGATTTATTTTGTCACTAGTCTTGTGATTATATCTTTCAGTTATATTTTTTGTGCAAGTCTTTCCTTCTGCCAATGAAAATTTAACTCTACAAAATACTTGGAGACAAAGTCAGCAGGCTGGTGCCATTTTTCAAATAGCTGGTGCATTTACTGCCATCTGGTGGTGTGTTTTGGAAGGAAGAAAAATAATGTGTGTGTATATAGATAAATGATTGATAGATGATAAATAGGTAGGTAGGAGAGAGAGCAGTAGAGAGGGTGGGGAGAGCGCCACAGGCTTAGTGGTTCAAGCTTATAATACCAACTATTGGGAAGGTTGAGAAGGGAGATCTTAAATTCAAGACAAGCTGGAGATACAGAATGAGTTCAGTCAGCCTGAGCAACGTATTCAGACCCTTCCTAAGCAAAACAACAAACAACAAACAACAAACAAAAACAAACAAAGAAACAAAATTCTATTTAATTAGAGCCACACAAGGTTTGAGTTTATCTTAAACAAGACAAAAAGCTGGTCCTCAATATTTGCCTTTTAGTTGTTAACTTATTGTCTTCACATAAGTCAAAACTCTTTTTTTTTTATACTTTTCTTTTTTTTTAATTTTTATTTATTTTTTTTGAGAGCGACAGACACAGAGAGAAAGAGAGAGGGAGAGACACAGAATGGGTGCGTCAGGGCTTCCAGCCTCTGCAAAGGAACTCCAGACGCGTGCGCCCCCTTGTGCATCTGGCTAACGTGGGACCTGGGGAACCGAGCCTCGAACCGGGGTCCTTAGGCTTCACAGGTAAGCGCTTAACTGCTAAACCATCTCTCCAGCCCGAGGTCAAAATTCTTAGCTAATTATAATCCAACTTTGTTCTTAGGTATAGAGGCATTTCCAGGGAAACTTAAACTAGGAAGTTTCTAGCATAAGTTCTCATAATATATGATTCATTTTACTACTGTTATCTACTTAGTTTTAGTGAAGTAGCCTGATTTAGAATTTTTCCTCCACTCCCTCGATTTTTACAGGCTGTCTATCTAACACCTCAAGAAACCAAGATTCACCAGGTAAAATTTATCTTGGCATCATTCCCTCATCCCAGCATCTTCTTCCCTATAGTGAAGACTGTCTTTTGTTCATGAATATACTACAAAGGCTATGGCCCTATTTTGTTATCTTCCTGCTAAACATTGTGGCATATAGCTTCACCTTTCAGGATTAGATACATGGCTGGGTATTGACAGGGTTGACTTTTATATGTTAAATGGTCCCTTACCATTTAGAAGCACAGAAGTTATGAATAAATTAATCCTAATAGATTTGACCAGTTAAACTTTATAGAAATGTTAACGTTTTAGTCAGGGCACTAAAAGCTAGAAGAATTGCCCAGACTCCATACTAGATTAAACAATTAGCCTCCACTGAAATCATATCACATGGACAACTGCCTGACTTAGTTCTTAAAATTTATTTAACATTTGTTGTTTCTTTTACTTATTAGCCTTTAAGACTTGGTGTCAGGTCCTGGTGACACAATCATAACAAACCAATAGCAGTGGGAAGTTGGATGATTAACAAATATTTAGCACATACCTCATTGGTACATCAACTTAAATATTCATAAAAGTCACCCATTGGGCAACCCATTGTGGAGTCTGGGCAACTTGAGATTTCTGAGCTCTACTAACTCTGTTCCAACAGATCTGGGATTCTAATTCAAATATCCTCAGGTAAAAACATAAACTGTACTTTTCCTTTAGGCCGTCCTGATGCAAGTGTGAGACACACTGCTCTAGAAAGAAACTAAATATAGGAAATGACTGGTACAAAAAAGGGAAGTCGGTTCGATAAAATGGCACATGCCTATAATCCCAGTACTCAGGAGGGTGAGGCAGGAGGATCATAAATTTGAGGCCAGCTTTGGCTACATAGCCAGACCCTGTCCCATTCACAGATGATAGATAGATAGATAGATAGATAGATAGATAGATAGATAGATAGATAGATAGATAAGAGATAGATGGGTAGGTAGGTAGATAGATAGATAGATAGATAGATAGATAGATAGATAGATAGACAGATAGATAATAAAAGGAAAGGCAAACCATAAGGGAAAAGTTAGAAGACTGCAACTCAGGAGAGTTCAGAAAGCTGATCAGTAAGTAGTAAACATGAGATGGAATACATTCAGAAAGTCTAAAAATCCAAAGAAAGAGATGAAAACTCCAGGTTGGACAACTTGATGCTTTCAGGTGATAATAAGTACTCCAGCATTCCTTAGGATGAAGCTGACCACATAACTCAGGCATACAACAAGCATCAATAAATTTCAGAGAAGTACTATAATTGGGAATCAGGCTTTCTGATCACATTGTAATTAATTAGAAGCTTGCTTCATTATTCCAAATGAATGAACACTTAAAACACAGATGTTGAAACAATTTTGTTTAAACAGGTCAAATAAGAATCATAAAATCTTTAAATACGACAAAATTAAACTAATGAAAGAGTTATACAATGAAACTAGTGGGAAAAAGCTGAAATAGTATTTAGAAAGAAAATTATAGCCTAAAAAAACCCCCCACAGATGTTGACAACTAAAGAAAGTGGAAGGAAGAAAACAATTAGAATATAAATAGTGAGAAGTAGAAAGCAAATATTTAGAAAAAAAAGTGGGATTATTGTGCCAATTGCCACAGTTTTTGATAATTAAAACACACACACATTTTTTACATTATTCAAACATGTAATTTAGAAAACTATTTGAACTTATAATTGAACCTGTATTCTACTTAAAAATGATAGCTTTAACTTTCCAAATTATGACCATAAAATATTATGTGAAATTGTTATTAATTTCAAAATCAAGGCTTAACTGGATATGCCACAGTATTATGCCAAAATGTGAATCCACTGATGTACAGATACATTTTCTTGGGAAGATCTCGAACAAGTAAACACATTATTAGTTAAGCTATATACCTCAATGTGGTGCAGGAGGTGACATCTTAGTTTTCCTACCTAACGATCAGAATGATGTGATACCATCAGTAATACAGACAAAGATAGATTTCTGTAGATATGTACCACATAAGTATCTTTCTTCATTGGAATAAGACATAAAAAAGTTTAAAAATAAACCAATTTATTTCCTAAGTAGGCAATATTTACAAGTAAATGAATCAAGGTGTTCATCTAAATTTTTAACTTCAGTGGTCAGCATATTATTTAATTTCTAAGAGCAATTATGAAAAGAAGTAAGGGGGCTAGAGAGATGGCTCAGCAGATTTTTTTTTTTTTTGTAAAGCCTAACAACCTGGGTTCAATTCCCCACTACCCATATAAGCCAGGTGCACAAAGTTGCACATGTGTCTGGAGTTCATTTGAAGTGGCTGGAGGCCCTGGTGTACGCATTCTCTCTCTCTCTCTCTTTTTTCTCTCTCTCTCTTTACTCTCTCCCTCTCTCTGTCTGTCTCTAAAAAAGAAAGATGTCCTAGTTGGATTTGGTGGCACACGCCTTTAATCCCAGCACTTGGGAGGCAGAGGTAGGAGGATCTCTGTGAGTTCAAGGCCACCCTGAGACTACATAGTGAATTTCAGGTCAGCCTGGGCTAAAGTGAGACCCTACCTCAAAAAACCACACACAAAAAAGAAAGAAATATGTCCTAATAATATCATTAAGATTGTGACTACTTAACCAAAGTTTCTAACTGGGCATGGTGATTCATGCCTATGATGCCAGCAGAGGAGAGTGAGACCCAGGCAGGCAGATCACCTTGAGTTCAAGGCCAGCAAGTCACCATATCTACATGGCAAGTTCAGGGCAGTCTGAGTTACAGAGTATGACCCTTTCTCAATAAACCAATATATGTATGTATCTATTGTTTTCCTGGATACCAGAATGATGATATTGCAATAGGTTTTATCTTTCTCAAAATCTTACCCCTTGCACAGTGACACATTAAAAGAAACACCTGTAAGAATTTATAATTCCTAAAAATATATTCTATTGGACTAGAATAATAGTAAAAAAAAAAAAAAAAAAAGCTTCTGAGTCTTCTGAATCCAAACACTCACTTTTTCTCTTCTTTGTCTGATATCATCACTCTTGAGAGTTTTGGAGAATTTGAGGCCTTGAGATGCAAACTTACACACCAGGATATGAAAATACAGAAGAGACTTGATGTAGTGAATGGAAGCTGCTTTTCTTCGAACGACCTGCTGCATGGTGGAGCCTTGAGTGATATCAGGAAATGTTACTGGAAAAAGGTTCATTCATTTCAATAAATCTTTCTCCAAAGGAAAGGAGTGACTTACTGTGCCAAAACTTCAAGCCCTTTATGTAAACAGTATGGTTACTTTGAACACCTGTTCTCCTTAAGGATGTTGGTAGGTGCTCTGTGTTGCTAGATGGTAAGCAGATGGTATCTAGGCTTCCAAGTTACAATCAAAAGATTCAGTGAGCTTCCTAGTAGGTCACATTTGGTACATGTCACAATTCAAATGTGTGGGAAATTAAGAGCACCCTGCATGAGTGTAATCTTGGAAATTTGCATTTGGTTTCATCTGGGGTTTTCCTATGGAGCTCTTTCCTGGGGCGGAGTTCGTTAGGCATCCTTTTACCAGAATAAATCAGCCCTGAGGATGACTATGTGCTGTGTCCTGCTAGTGCTAGAAAATCACCAAGCCCAAGAGTGATGTTGAGGACCGTCAACCCTGTGATAGGTACACAGGAAAGACTGACTTGCCATGTAAGGTTCACTCACACCCATGACACATGAATAACCCGTGAGAGGGATCTTCTTAGCCATGCTGCTTGAAAGTGAATGACAACAGAAAATGAGGCACAGACTTCATGAAGCTGTGGTCTATCTGGACTAGCGGACAGCCCTTCAATCTAGAATAGTACCTTCTAAAAGCGCTAAAAGGAACTCATCAGTTATGTACAACTCAAACAACAGCACTAACATGTAACACCAGTTATAACACGTCTTGCTCACAGTTCTTTGAATGGATAATATTATTTAATCCTTACCTCATCTCCCAACAGCAGTTCTTATATATACTTACTTTATAGATAAAGACACTGGGGATCAGGATGATTTGAGTTTCTCTCTCTCTCCCTCCCTCCCTCTCTCTCTCTCTCTCTCTCTCTCTCTCTCTCTCTCTCTCTCTCTCACACACACACACACACACACACACACACACACACATACACACACACATATACACACACGTGTAAGACTTATACTTCTTGAGTTTGCAATTTAAGATTCCTAATAATCATGATAGGCATTTATATATAAACAGATGTGTTCAGATTCTTCCTGGCTTACAAAGGAGACATATTCCAGTAGTTGGCCACCAAAAATTCAAAACATCAAAAATTGAAAGAGACTGTACCAAAGGCATCCTACTGAGTATCGAAGCTTAGCACCATTAGATACCATGGAGGACCACTATTTTTTTAGTTTTTGTTGTTGGTGGTGGTGGTTTTTGTTTGTTTACCTTTGTGATTGTGGGGCTCACTGGGAGCTGTGCTTGCTACACAGAGCGGTGCACCACAGAGTGCTCAACAGGTTAAAGTGTGCGTCTACTGAACACGCATCACTTTTTGCAGTAGCATAAAATCCGAACCACCAAAAGCTGGGAAATATCTGTACATTTCAATGGAACAGAAAGTATAGAAACCTAATGAATACCCATCAAAAGTGCAGACTGAGTTTTAACTAATGTGTCATAGTAATTCAGTGAGGGTCAAATGATGTTTGCAGCACATTTGAAGCAACTAGATAATGATCTATAAAACGTAAATGATCAGAGTGAAAGAAATTGAGCATGAGTCTTTATGTCACACCATCTACAAAGGTTAACACAAAACGAATCATATACCTTCATGGAGGAGCTGAACCTACAAAACATTTATGAGAAAGCAGGAAAGAAATCTTGAAGCTGGGTGCAGTAGCGCCTCATATAGTGCCCGCTCTTTGGGAGGCCAAGTGGGGGGATTGCTTAAGCCCAGGTATTAAAGTCCTTACCTTGAAAAGAGAAAACCTGTGACATTGAGCCACAGAGATATTTTCCATAAGACTAAAAAAAGTACCAGCAAAACCATGAATTTTAAAGGCAAAAGAATAAGCTAAAATTCTCAAATCTTAAGTTTGGCTCTTCAAAAAGAAACAGTTTTGAAATCCTTACATTCAGAATATATAAAGAATTCTGACTACTCAAAGCAGAGATGAACAACCTAATGAAAAAGAGGGGTGGGAAGATCTGAACACGTTCACTGAAGAGATGCAAATGGAAGATTTCCAATTTCACTAGTCTTAGTTAATTTCAAACCATGATGAGGAAGTGCAAATACTGTGAATGTTAAAACGTCTGACAATGGATAGGTATAAAACAGTTGACAAAAGTCATTGAACTGAGAATAGATGTGTATGTTTTTTTTTTTTAATTTGAGAAAAAGCTGGTTACATGTATACGTTTTATTATATACAAATTACACATCAGCTAAAAATGAATTCACAAAAATATTTTATAATCATTAAGATGTTCATCTTAAGAAATGCTGGTCTTGTTAATTGTATTTGGAAGGACAATGATCACCGGTACCACATAAGTGCATTCCAGTGGCTCTATGTAGTGCTAATACTAATGTAATATTAATATCAAGCAGTAGTAATAACCATCAAAAATTATTAAAAGGAAGTGCTTTGGTTACATATAAAGTATGTCCTCATCATTTCTTTGCTGATTTAATAGATGTGCTTTCTGTCGCTGACATAAGTGAAATGCTATTATTTTAATTAGGTTTGTGAACATTTCTAGAATGTACATCATCAAGACAGAAATCTTGATTCTGCTGATAAATTTAAGTGTCTGTCCTTTCATAAAATGACTTCATGAGGAAAAGCAATGCTTATTTTCAATCTTTTTCACAGAATGAATAAGCTTTTCATTCAGGAAAAAAAAGAATTGAGTTCAATACATATAGCAGAAAACCCAATGTACTGTGACTTTTACAATTACAGCTTTAAATGTTTTTGTTTTTGTCTCATAGAATAAGAAATGCATGAAGTAAGAAGTATAGAAGTAGTAAAATGACTCCAAGATGCCCAGAAATCCTAACTTTCTTCTAGTATCCCACGCAACCTGGGATTTCATTTTTTCATGCATGTCTCTGACTGCTTGAAAAATGGCTGCTGTGGCCACCCACTTCACATGCATGGAGGATGGTGTGGTGGTTCCATTCAAGCGTCCCCCATAAACTTAGGTGTTCTGAATGCTAAGTTCCCAGCTGATGGAGATTTGGGAATTAATGCCTTGTGGAGGTGGTGCATTGTTGGGGGTGGGCTTATAGGTGTTATACCCAGCTCCCCCTTGCTAATGTTTGGCACGCTGTCCTATTGCTATTGTCTACCTTGTGTTGGCCAGGGGGTGATGTCCACCCTCTGCTCATGTTATCATTTTTCCTGCCATCATGGAATGTCAGCCCTCACCCCAGTCTGTAAGCCAAAAATAAACCTCTTTTTTTCTCCCACAAGCTGTTTTTGATCAGGTGATTTCTACCTGCAATGTGAACCTAACTGCAACAGTGGCTAGGCCAGAAGACCATAAGTATTTCTCAGATGACCTCAAGAGCTTTCTAAGAAGTCACAGAGTGACATCTATTTGTATTTCTTTAGCTAGGAGAAAATGCCCACCTGTAGATGAGTCTGTTCATTATGTTTTTATAAAAATCATTGACATTATAGCTATAGTTGAGATTCTGAATGTTTTAACTTAATTAGGGTCTAGATCTTCACAGACTTAGAGGGTGATCCAACCATACCTACAGTGACCTTTCCTTTTTTTTCTGTTTTTGTTTTTGTTTTTATGAGATAGGGCCTTGCTCTAGCCCAGGCTGACCCGGAATTCACAGTGATCTTCCTACCTCTGCCTTGAGGTGCTGGGATTAGAGGTGTGCACCACCACCCGTGGCTTGACCTTTACTTTTAATTGGTGTCAACTTTTGGTTTCTTTACTGAGGTGCTAGGGATGGAACCTTGGGCCTCAGGCATCCCAGGTAGGTGCCCTGCCACTGAGCTACATCCCCAGCCTTGTTACTGTCAACTTTGGGGGGAGGAGAATGAGTCGTAGACTAGGGTGGAGAACGGGCTGCTTCTAGCACAGACTCTATTCCTTCAGAGCTATCCAAACGTGACCTATAAACCATTTAAAACAAAGAGGGTTTTCTTCTTTCAAAGAAATGTGTAGATGAGTTTATGCTTACCTAAAGATTTGAAATATATCAAATTATACCCGTTTAAAATGTTGATTTATCAAAAAAAAAACCTACAAACACAAATGACCTAATATTATATTTTTTCCACATATACAGGTACTTGGTAAATGACATCCTAAAATGTTCATCTATGAGAGAATTTTAACACAACATGGTTGCTCATTTTATCTCAGGAAAGAAATAATTAAAATTGTCATTCAATAGATTGCAGAGTAATCCATTTACCTTACAGAGGATAAACATTTTCTGAAGCAACTTGATTTTTTTTTAAGGAAAAACATGTACATATTCAGAAACCATGAGGAACACAGACTCATTATTGCCACAGGAATGGAGTCATGATAAAAGAGATGCTCAGAAGCCTTGAATATTTTTAAGTATTCCTCTACTTTGATATTCTAAGACTTGCAGGATTTTACTTTGATTGGGTCTACAAGATGTCAAAAGCCATCCAAATGCAAATTCAAAAGGGTTCCTTATCTTTTAGACATAGCTTTAATCTATCTGTACTCCAGTTTTATCTATATAAGAAAAGCAATGCTTGTTTCTTATCCCTTGTGAAAAGACTTTTTTTAAAGCCCGAATTCCTTAACCAAATTGATTGCATCACACGAACAATATACAACTTCACCATTTTGACAATAACAAAGCATTTTGCTGCCTTCATTTAAAACCCTCCATCCTGCAACTGAAAAACAAAAACAACTTCCCATTTGAAAATAAGCTTAGAGCCATTGTGGTTAATAGAGAGCTAAGTAAGACTAGAAGGACAGAAACATAGCATTAGTGCATATGGTAGTGCTATGTCAGACCCCTTTCTAAGTCTCATAGGAGAGCTGTGACAGGAGCAAGACGATCTGGCTTCCAAGTCCAATTCCATCATTACATAGGTTTGAGACGTTTAGACATATGCCTCCGTCTCATGGTCACCAGTTCCAAGTGAGGGTGTACAACTTTTTCATCTTGCAGTTAAATGATACCAGAACAGCTCATTGTTAAGCAATCCTGTTTTGTCACAGAGAAATGTGGATATAACACTGAATTGAAAGGATTCCATTTTTGGATTGTGAGATTTATGAATCTGATCCATGATCTTTAGGAAGAGTCTCAATGGGCTTCTCAAAGCAAAGTATCACCTAGAGTTTGATTGTGAGCTACAGCCTAAAGGAACTCCTTGAAGGACATGGTGTTCAGAGTAGATAAACAGCATGGGTTTACTACGTGGCTTATGTAGAGTTCTGATACTTCTGTCAGTTGATAAAATCAAATAAGGTTTACCATTTTCTTCAACTATATACTTGACAAGCACATAAATTTTCCTGCTGTTTATAATCTACAGATGAAAACCTCAGATGTGGGTATTAATAATGTAACCAGAGCAAATGAATTCTCACTGATATTTTCTTTCCCACATCCAAGCCCTGATCATTTCCTAAGTTGAAAAGGGTGTTGGTCTCCTACCAGATCATGGCTACCCCATCAGTGCTTTTTGAAATATTGGAATTTCTGCCATTTTTATAGCAGTATAGAATACTCCAAGAATCTCAGAAGAGTGGAATAAAGGAGTCAAGAATAGAAAGCTGTTCAGAATGACCTCAGAACTACCTCAAGTGGGAACTGCAAATAAAGTATTCTGGATGAGAAGACATTTGAGTTGGACTTGGAAGAAAAGTAAGATGTTGACAGATAAAATAAGGAGTGGAGGGAGATGAGAATAACTGGAGCTGTCCAGGAAGCAGTGAGCTATCCTTACTCACAGATGTATAAAGGGTTCTATTTTTGAACTGGGCAATGCTATTCAAAGACAGGAAGGCAAAGCAAGATGCCATGTTTGCCAAATGTGTCTTCTTGACTCTATTTTTTTTTGTTAAGCAAGCACAACAGATTGATCTTTTTTAATGAGAGAGCAAAAACAAGAACACATGATTTAAGAGAAAGAGAATTGGTGTGTCAGGGCCTCCAGCCATTGCAATCTTACTCCAGATGCATGAACCACCTTGTGTCGCCTTGTGACTCTGGCTTATGTGGCACCTGGAGAGCCAAACATGGGTCCTTAGGCCTCACAGGCAAGTGGCTTAACTGCTAAGCCATCTCTCCAGCCCTTCTTGACTCTTTATACCTGACTTTTCCAGGTCTTTTGAATGGAGCTGATGAATATGTGTGGTTTAATTATTTGACAGTGAAGATACACTGAGGTCTTTGGAACAGGATGTAGCCAGATTAGTGCCCTGTTTTACAGTAAGTACCCTGTCAGTCATGGGCGAAATATATTAATCTCACAGGGAAATATTGGAATGCAAGAGACTTATTAAAACGAAATGAAACCATAATCCAGGAATTTATATAAACATCTTAGATGCCCAGTTGCCCTACCTGGCATCCAAAAATAATTTACATATTTGCATTTTGGGTAATGAAAATTTTAAGATAGTGACAGAGATTATCTTAATAACAGGTATTTATTTTAAAATTTTTATTTTCTCATGTGTGTATATACGTGTGTGAAACTCAAGTACTGGCTTGGGAGGCCTACATGGCAAATTGGGTCATGCATACTGTGAAAAGAATTCTCAGTATTGATCAGACTATCAGAGATAAGTGTCTAGGTTGAGAGCCAATAGAATGGGTATGCAAAAATAGAAGAAAATTTCCAAGTCCTGCTTTCAAGGGGCCCAGCAAGAATGGCTGCACATGGGAGGCAGGATGAATTGTATCCACGGAGCACATAAAAAATCCCCTTGAGCTTCGTATAGTCACCATCTGCTGCAAGAGCTGAGGCTCACTAGGGCAGCTCTGCCCTAGCTGTGGGTAACACTGCACTATGGCAAGATAAGGGGAGGCTGCAGCAGAAGGACTGATTCATTCTGCTTCCTGGTGTCTTCATTCCTTCTGTAAAGATAAGGTCTAATCACCGAATTCAATTTACTGGTAAGGTGACTTGTCAAGAGCTGAACATAATTGCGGCTGGACCTCAAGTCTCAGGGCTAAATTGTCTCTTAAGGGACATTATCCAAGTTCCTGGTTACATGAATCCCTGCAAAGGCCAAACTATTCCCACTGTCATTCCCACCCCCAGAAAGGTCATTGGTTGTTTGGGATGGCCTTATAGCTGGCATTTTGGTGAATTCTCTACTGGTCTAGTTTCTGGATCTTCTAATACTGAAGGACAGTTGATCATTAGGATAGGCCTCAGTGGAATTAATTCCTGCTACCCAAAAGCACAACAGCCTAATTTATAAACCAGACTTCAGTTATTAATTTCAAAACCTCACATTCTTTTTGGAATGATTCAGAATATAAATAACAGGAGGCTGGGTAGCAACGTGGCCAGAACATATGGTCTTGATTCACACAAAACTATTTTTGAGATCCTTATGTAGCTCAATGACCTTGGGTAACTTCTTTACAACTCTGAACCACAGTTTCCTCTGAAAAATGCAGATGACATTAGCCATCAGGTTCGTTTGATTCTGGTATATACAGCTCAAGGGCAAGGGGTTCTTGTTAGGAAAAAAATCATCACAGGCTGCTAACATTGGCCCCACCAATTACAGTGGACTGACCCAAATATGAGATCCTGGAGAAGTGTCTGAGCAGGAGTGAGTCAGGTGGGCATATTAGAAGGAGCATCAGTCTGGTAGTTGAGCCATAGCAGTTATCAGAAGGGCTCTTGTTGTAGAAAGCCCTAGATGACATCTAATGCCACCCCAAAGTTTGTAGGAAAAAGTCAAGACTTGGAATCATGCTCTTGTCAAATAGCATGGGCCCAAGTACTGGCTTGAGGAATAGAATAAACATGGCAACATAGAGGAGGGAAGGTGAAAAGTTGGAATTCTGCACCCGGGTCATGCCTTAGAGAGAAGAAGTCCCTACTGAAGTTCATGCCCGCCTGCCATTTCTTCCCAATTCCTGATGTGTTGTGGTGGTTTGAATGTTAGTCACCAGTAAACTTGTGTTGGAATACTTGATCTCCACTTGGTAGCACTGTTTGGGAAGTTGTTGGAACCTTGAGGAGGTGGGGCCTAGCTGGAGCAAGTGTGTCACTGGGCAGGGAGAGCTGGGTGTCACAGCCCACCACTGCTTGGCGCTTTCCAGTCTGTCTACTTCTTCTCCGCTGCTGTGACAATGTGACACCAGCTCTCTGCTTCTGCCATGCTTTCCCCGCCAGGGTGGAAAATTCCCCTCGAAACTGAAACTAAAATAAACCCTTTCTTTCTCCAGGATGCTTCTTTCTGGTCAGGTATTTTATTCCAGCAACAAGAAAGTAACTGAAAGGTGGGATGGAAATAAAGCCATTATCTTTCCTTCCCAGAGATGCTCCTAACTTGGGGTAACTGTCATCCATCAAGCAGGGAGTATGGAATGGCTTCCTGGCATCAGAGATTGAGTTCTTAAGTAAGAAAAAGGCTCTGAAAGATTTTAGGAAACTGCGGCGGTCTCACAAAGTGCCTATCTGTCTTCCCAGTGCCAGTTAAGCTATCTCCAAGGCTGTGTGTATCTTGAGATCTAAGTAGCAGTGAACAAGATCCTCTCCCAATTTCTCAGTTGATGGCAGTCAGAAAAGGAGACTTCTCTGATACCACGAGAGTTCTCTGAATTGCTTTCTTTGATACCAAGAGGATTTCCCTCCTTTTCTTTTTCCTCCTTGTCTTCCCTTTCCTCCCTCCCTTCCTCTCTCCATTCTTCCTCCTCTTCTTCCTTCCTTCCTTCCTTCCTTCCTTCTTTCTTTCTTTTTTCCTTCTTTCTTTCTTTCTTTCTTTCTTTCTTTCTTTCTTTCTTTCTTTCTTCCACATTGATAATATCTATTATGTATCATGGTGATCAAGTTTTTAAATCCAGTCTCTTCTTCAGGCTAACACATACCAGTCCCCATAAACACACACTCTTGGGGAGATCAAGACCCCTGTGACTAATGATTTTGGGAAATGAATGACAGAGGTGACCTGACAACATCGAGGAACATGTGCAGTAAATATGTAGGCCCTTCTCTCCCCGGAGACTTCATTCTTTCTCTCCTGTTCCTTTTCATTGCTCTATTTTTTTTTCTATTTCCTTTTTGGGTGAAAATCACCCCAAATTACTCTTCTTTTCTCATACAAATCAATTATCATGTCTTGTGATGATAATCATGCCTTCTGGTAACATCTTATCTTTCTGCAAGGAATGTAAGTTAGGTTTTTCTTTTTGTTTTCGAAGACCATGTCTAAGAGAAATGATTATGTGATCTGTCATGACAGTAAGACGAATTCAACCTTCTATACTGTAGACTTAGAACCCTGGTGCTCAAAGGACACAAAATCCTTCTTAAACAATCCTAAGCAGACACTAAAATGCATTCACTTAGCCACTTCCATCATTCTAGCAAGAGGCTCCATTCATCTAATGTTGTGTATTGACTATCACATTTTAAACACTTCAGTTTACCCTTTATTGTCTTCACAGAATTTTAGATGGAAGGCTAAGCATATGGATTTTAAAGGATACTCTATCCTCCTCAGCTATGCTTTTTAAATTAAATATCTATTAGAATGATATTTCTTCTAGGAAGAATTCTACAAGAGATGAGTATCCATTTTTATCTTGTCCTTTATCATGTTACAGTTTCTGAAACTGGTTAATATTCTTTTTTAATCTTAGAGGTGACCTTTGCCTGAAGTTGGTGATAACCTGTACTCTGGATATTACTTCCAATGAGTGTTTGGTCAAGTTACTCATTGCTGTCAGTTTAAATGAGAGTATAATTGATAAGGGCTCAGAAATATCATTTTAATTTCATTGTGCATAAAGCAGCGGTTAGCTTAACAAAATTTCTGGTTAAAATATACCAGAAGTATTGTGTTCTTGTGTGATAGGAATATTCCCTACATCAGGATGCTGGACAGGTTGATTTTGGTACAGCAATAGTTGCTTTATTTGGCCACATTAACAAAGCACTTTACAAACTAATCCAAAAAGATAATCAGAAAAAAGTCAGATGAAGTATGAATAAAATGATCAATGTTATAGAACAAAAATGTGATGCATCAGTATAGTATGTTACAGAGTGTCACTCCAAGTTTAAGCCTAACCTGAAATTCAACAGAAGCTTAGTAAAAGAATTTAAATATTTTTGCAGATATCTTTTTGAAGATTTTAAATATCTCAAATAGTCTGTCTGGTTTTACATGTGTGTTCTTGAGTTAGGAGACTGGTGGAGAACAAATTGATGCAACATCATAAAAACAGAGATGAATACAGGTAAAAGCACTCAAGCTTGGTAGCACATGAAACACCTCCACGTCGTGTCCCAGTAGTGTTTCCAAGGCAGAAGTGATTCTTCCTTGTTGGAACATTGGTTTGATTGACCAATTCATTGGCTGAAAACCCTACGAGATTTTTTTTTAAGACTGTCATACTTTAAATATAAGAAAGATTCAATTATTGGATGGTACAGTACATTACTATAAGTAACACAAGCCACTATTGATGGTGGAACATGATCAATCATGCGTATTTCCCCTGCTTCCATTCAACACAGTAGAGAAATGGTAACAATGAAAACATAGCTTTATTGCACTACACTGCATTATGGGAGCTTCCCTAAGGAAGAAATGAACAAGTTAGGACCAGGATATGGGCTGGGCAAGATGCTGACCATGACAATGAAGCAACTTGGCTTTTCCTTCCTCCCTTGTGAGAGGGACTGGGAGACCAAGTCTCTGAGTTTGTGACAACCTAGAACCCAATGCAGCTGTCGCCATCCTGCTGGGGTTGAACAGCCTCTGTACCTGCTGGGAATAGCTCTTTCCTCTCATGGCAAGGTAGCCTTACCTGGTTCTTCTCTCTCTCTCTCTCCCTTTCTCTTTCGCTCTCTCTCTCTCTTTCTCTTTCTCTCTCTCTTACTTTCTCTCTGAGACAGGGTTTCATATAACACAGGCTAACCTCAAACTCTCTATGTAGTTGAGGATGACCTTGAACTCCTGAGTTTTGTGTACCACCATGGCTAGTTTATGCAGTGCCTAAGAATCAAACCCAGGGCCTCATGCATGCTAGGCAGATACTCTACCAAGTGAGCTAATCTCACCTCCCACCTGACCCTTAATAATAATAATAATGATGATAATAATAAAAGATGGCACAAGCAAATACAGAGAATGATGAGAAGAACTCTGCAATAGGCAGTAAGAAGAGAGGCCTGAAGACTGGTTGTGGAGCCTGCCAGCATGTCTCACAAGGGCTCATCTCTCTTTCTACAGGTCCAGGAAGTAGCCAAACAGCAACATTTAGAAAAGCCTTCAAAACTGCTTGGTCTATAAACTTGAGATCGATTCAGAGATTTGTTCTGATACAGTGGTGGTTGCAATGTGGCCTCCAAAGTGCATACGTTAGAAATGTCACACGTCACTCCCTCTAGACAATGGTCCTGAGAAGTGAGACTCATTAACAGGCTCCCATCGCTAGAGCAGGCTTAGGTTGTCATCAGAATGGCATTTTCATAAAAACAAATTCAACCCTCTTGCTCTTGTCCTCCTTCCACCTGGGATAATGCAGCAAGAAGGTACCAACAAGAGGCATGACCCTTGATCTTGGACATCCCAGTCTCAGTAGCTTTAAGAAAAAATGAACCAGTCTCAGGCATTCTCTTATAGTCCTATAGAAGACCCTCAGACAGGTGTGTTCGTAGGATGAGGCTTTTTGTTTCTGAATCCCTGGAGTATTTCCAGAGCTGTGTTATTCACTAAGCAGAACTCAGTACAGGTCAGGGGCCGGCACTTCTGTAGCACAAAGCCTGAGTGGCAGGTAGAGGTGCAGGCATCTGGTGCAGAGTTGTACCTGCCAGATGGCTATCGCTTTGCTAAAACTATCATGAGATGATTTTAGCATATTCCATACACATATTGATGAAGATTAACCCAGGAAATATGAATTGGTTGCTGCTGTTGTTCTCACTCTTAAGGAAAAAAAAAAAAACAAAGAACATATCCTCTCTTCCAATGTCCCTGGGTTGCATTTCTTCTCACCTCTGTGTGTATCAATTAAGTAAGAATGACTCTTTGTTACTGTAGTCAATACATCCTACTTTACCAGCCGGGGATACGCAGTGAAAGTTTATTCTTCTCGTATTCAGCATAGGTGCTGTTTCATTCTTTTCCTGGTTGCTGCAAGAACATCTCTTCCTGCTGTCAGGGCTTTCTGTCTTAAGATTGTCATAAATACAACAATTTCAGGGATGCTTTCCTTTTAGACCAAGTTAGTCCAAAAATGAGGGCTGTTTGATATTCTGGTTTTTTTTTTTCCTTATATGTTTGCCTCCTGGGATACCAAAACTCATCAGGACCTGGCATCCTAACAGCTCCCTTGTCCATTGAAGTACAATATACTTCAAACAGAGCATGTATTTCAAGGTTGACCTGGGAGCCCCCCCCCAAAATGTTGTCAATACTTAGTCTCCTTTGAAGTGCATTTTCTGCTGAGGCACCTTCTCAAACAGGAATGGGGAATACCGACTGGAGAGGACTCCCATGATTGCTTCAAATCAGGAGGCTTAAAACAACAGAAATTTACTGGCTTGTAGCTATGAAGACTACAAGTTTGAAACAAGGTATAGGAGGTACCCTTCCTTGGCTCTTCATAGCCTCTACTGGCTGCTGATAAACCTTGGTGCCCTTTAGCAAAATGCTTTTATCTCACTGTAATATCCTCCAAAGTCCTATAGCCCCAGCACTGGGTAGATTGGTTCCCTCCCTCCACAGGGAGAATTCCATCCATCTATGGCCTGGACTTAGACCCAGGGCCTCAAAACAAGTCACATATAAATAGAGCTTTCTCATCTAGGTTTTATTTTGGGGGGGGGTATAGGTTAAGATTGTGGAATCTCATACCAACTTTCTGGGTATTTTTTCTCTTTCTTAATGTCTATGTTTTATGTATGAATTCTTCAGTGGACTTTCCCTTTCATGGTCTTCAGGCTGCTCTTATTTCTAGCCCTATCATGAGTTTCTATTTTCAGGGGAACCCCTCTCCCTTGTAACATTACCTAATAATGATATGTATTTGAATATCTATGGTAATGTCTCCTCTTTAATGTACCTTACCTGCTTATAATTTATTCAGTGACTATTGACTAATAACTTACATCCAAGAAATTGTTCCAACAATAGGAAGTTAACAAAGATGAGATACTCAAAGACAAGATTCCTTCCTTTCAATATAAATAGTATCAATAAGTTAACAACAAGGAAAAGCATAGTCGAAGTCTTATGAAAGCCTTAGGCCTAGACAGCAGTTATCAGACTTAGACCTGAATTAACAGGGAACCCTGAAACCTTTTTCTGGCTGTGTTATCCTTCCCAACACAGAACGCAGACCCCCAGCTTCCTTACACTGCCTTTCAACTTTTTCAGGAATCCAGTGGATCTGACTCATTGGTTTATGCTCTTCTCCCATCTCAGCATCCACTCCACCTTAGAGTCAAGGATTTAAAGCATGTCAGTGGAGATGCAAGGGAGAGATCTGTGGTCAGGGTTGGAGAGACGGTGTGCCACTGTGTGCTCATCAGTGAGGTCAGAGCCTCAAGTCAGAGGGGCTGACAGAGGGTGTTAAATTGTGTATTGAGGTTGGAAGCTAAAGTGGGGAACTCCTCAGCACATCACTGGTAGCATGCAGAGTTATGAAGCAGACTACCAAAGACCCCATTAGGCCCTGGGAGAACATTAAGTACCATTTGCGAATCTCAGTGGAGGAACTGTCCATTGATGGTCAATGTACTTTTAGCAAAGCTGTACTTCTATATAACTTGCCAATTTCTCCAATTTCTGCCAATTTCTCTAGCATCAGTCCCTAGGAAGAGCAAGCACCAGCTATTGATCCCAGGGGAGGACTGTAAGCACCTCTTCAATTACTAAGATTCCTAGATCTGACAGGTTCCTAATCTCACAAGAGGTTTGGCACAAACCCAGCTACCATATTATGGATCTGGTGAGACAATGCTAGCATGGCAAGCCAGGCAGAACAGTTTTCTTATGCACAGATAGGAAACAAAAGTTAGTAGATGTTTAGGGTCCATGGCAAACCAGTTCCAAAAGACTGAGGAGAGATACACAGGAGAAATGGAAGGTCTTGAGCTCATGTTCTGCTTGGCACTGCAGCTGAGGGACCCTGGGAGCAATCCAGTCTGAGGTTTATAACCCAAGCACCACTAGGTTGTCTGGGATATAGTTCAGTGTTTTCAGGATGCCCTGTGTTCTAAGAGCAATGAGGACTGTGGCCAAATTGGCTCAGAAATGTCCTCCTCATTTCAGTGTTTATAGATTTGCTAAAGAATTATAAGCAAGAGGGAAAAGGGTTGAATGTGCCAAAGGGATTTGGGGACCCTGTCCTCCTGCAGGAGGCGGATGAAATGTGAAGTCACAGAGAGGGAGGACTGAATAACATATGTAAAAATATTATTACAAATACTTTTAAATATAAATACTTATAAATACAGGGAATATATATGTAAAATAGCAGGCTCAACTTAGCAAGTGATTGATTTCCCATGATTCAAGCTGAAGAGGGTAGTGGAGAGCTACATGAAAGATTCCGAAAAGAAAATAGAAATGTTTCAGAAAATGGAAAGAAAACAGGTTCCTGGTAATCTACTCACAGTGCTTGAAATGGTCCCACTTGAGCCAATGTCAAGTTCAGTGTGGCTGTTCCTTGTGTGTCTTAACCCTCTCATAGTTGGTTTGGATTGGCCTTGAAATTAAAAAAAAAATTTCTTTGAACATTTTTATTTATTTATTTGAGAGTGACAGAGAGAGAAAGAGGCAGGGGGAGAGAGAGAGAGAATGGGCGCGCCAGGGCTTCCAGCCACTGCAAACGAACTCCAGACACATGCACCCACTTGTGCATCTGGCTAACGTGGGTCCTGGGGAACTGAGCCTTGAGCTGGGGTCCTGAGGCTTCACAGGCAAGCACTTAACCGCTAAGCCATCTCTCCAGCCCTGGCCTTGAATTTTTGACATCACCAATTTCTGTGGATTTTAACTGAATTTGCCTGTGGTTTCAGCATAGTTCATCCAAATGCTTTTCTCTAGACACATTTTAAAGGACCAGAATATTTGCAAATAAAAATGCTTACTTTTTTCTAAAAGAGGAGAAATGCTCCCACTTGATAAACTTGACTTCATTTCTTTTTCTTTTTTTTTAAATTTTTTTTGTTTATTCTTATTTATTTGAGAGTGACAGACAGAGAGAGAGAGAGGGAATGGGCTTGCCAGGGCCTACAGCCATTGCAAACGAACTCCAGACGCGTGTGCTCCCTTGTGCATCTGGCTAACATGGGTCCTGGGGAATCGAGCCTCAAACCAGGGTCCTTAGGCTTCACAGGCAAGCGCTTAACCACTAAGCCATCTCCCCAGCCCTCTTTTTCTTTTTGATCCTGTTTGTTTCCCTTCTTTTTCATTGGTTGCAATGTATACATACATATATATATATATATATATTTCAGTTACATAAAAAAGACTTTGTTGCAAATAGGTAAAAAGGTTTAAATTTAAGAAAGCAGTAGCAATCTATATTTGTTAAAAATATGATAGGGGACATAAAATTATTATTCTTTTTAAAGAGTGGGTCTTTTACAAACTATTTTTTTTATTTTTTTTTTAGTTTCCCATTCTGCAAATACAGGCAGTTTGGTACCAGTATTAGGCTCATCCATGACCTACCCCCTCCCCATTGGCCCTTCCTTGTTGAGGTGTATGGGTCGTGCATTGTGAGGTTAGCCCACAGTTATTGGTATGATAAATGTCTCTGTATATCATGACCCAACATGTGGCTCTGACATTCTTTCTGCCCCCTCTTCCGCAAAATTTCCCTGAGCCGTATTGGGTTCATTTTTGGTCTGCTTCAGTGATGAGGTGTTGGGGGCCTCTGGGGCTCTGGCTCTCTGATTTGGTAGGTGTTGATTTGTCTCTGTGTTGGTCTCCTTCCCCCTTGTGCTGGTATCCGGTTCATCAGGAAAACAGCACCCTTGCTTGTTTCATCAATTTTCTTTAGTTTCAGTTAGGGCCCTTTTGAGTTATGATGGGATGGCTCTCTCCTTAGGATCTGCATGTATCTGAAAAAGAGAAGCAGATTCGGTTTACAAATTATTTTTATTTGTTTGCACATGTGTGTTCTTGTTGCTGCAAAGAAACACCAGACGCTTGTGTCACTTCTTGCATCTGGCCTGTACGGGTGGTTTGGGAATTGAACTTGGGCAGGCAGGCTTTGCAAGCAAGCACCTTTAACCACTGAGCATTCTTGCCAGCCCTGTGAATCTTTTGTTATAGGATTATAGCCAGAAACCCATTGGGAACCGTTAAAAATGTTTAGGAGACCATAAAGCTTGTGTATCAGGTTACCTTTTTTCATTTCTGTGATAAGATATCCCATAAAAGCAACTTAAGTAAGGAAGGGTGTGTTTGGCTCACTTTGTTTTCATGGAGAAGGCATGGTGGAAGGAAGGAAGGAGTGTGAGAAGGCTGGTCACACTGCATCTGCAGTCAGGAAGCAGAGATGAATGCTGGGGCTCAGCTGGCCTTCTCCGAGAATGTTCGGTCTGGGACCTGCACGTATGGCATGGTCCCACTCCTATTCAGGGCTACCTATGTCGGTTTCACAGATACACTCAATGGCTTGTGTCCTAGGTGAATTTTAATCCCCTCAGGTTGACAGACAAAATTAACCATGACAGCAGTGATGGCTCCTACCCAAGTACACTGGACACCAATTCAGCATAAACAATACAATGCATTTTAAGCTTTACCAATCTCAAATCACTGACCAAAGAAATGCACCTCTACCTAGAAGTATTCTAGTTCAACCTGTCTAGTAGATTTTAGTATGTCTTGCTCGTGAGAACACATTATAAACCTTTACCCCCTCATATCTTCTTCATATAAGCAATAGCTTGAGGTTTGTCATTGCCCGACTCAAGAATCACTATGTGCTTGAATAAACAATTTGAAAATGTAATGTTTATACTTTTATCTTTATCTTTTAAGCAAACCAGAGGAATAAAGAGTGAGATACTCTTTACTTTTCATTCAATCCTTCAGGGCAAAATGCTAAATTACTGAGAAAAGAGCAACAGTCCAGTGACTAACTGCTATGTCAACATAGATTTTCTGCAACCACAGCATCAGCCTAGTGTTTATAGTAATATAGATGTATAAAATTCTTCTTGACATAAACAATCATGAGAGCTGTTGTAATTTTGAATACCACAACTGGTGGTTACAAAAAGAGGTTATAAGGAGAGTGCTTAGGTGAGGGGATCCAGAAGAGTAGTCTGACAAAAACTGAGGTAAAATAATACATACTTACTCCAGGCTGTTCCCATCCCTACATGCCCATGAACCAAGGAGGGGCACAGAAATCCTAGTAGTTGTCCCATAAGATGAGGTCCTCGGATATTATGTGGATAGCAGAGCTTGTCTTTCTTCCAACCCAGTTCCCATCACCCTCTGACCCTAACCTCTGCAGCTCACTTTTGCTCTCTAACACTAATCTCTAGATCCTACCACCAGATCCCCAGGCCTTTTGTATTTCTTCTTCCAGAAGCTAATTTAGGCTTTAAACTTCTCTCATGACCTGAATCCAGCTCTAAGTTCTGTCTTCTGACCCATTTCATTACTTCATATTTCTAAAAAGAGTCTGTGTTTGCTAACCTGACTTTCTGTCTCTTCTCTATAAACAGTCCAGTTCAACTGGGTCTTCTCTTCTCCACAGGACACCCTCTACTGAGTCTGCTCTTGTGGGCACTTGAATAACTTCTCAATGACACCATCCTGGCTATGTGTTCGTGAGAGGTGTGCCTTAATTCTAAAGCAATTGAAAAGAAAAATAAATTACACAGAACAAAAACAAAAATAAAGAAACTAATTAATCTCTTTAATCATTTAGCCCAATTATCTCCCAATATAACTTTCTTCAAAAATGGGGAAAAATATTTCTGTATTGACAGGTTCAATATCTACTAAGTACATATGATAATCCAATATGAAGAATAGCTAGTGAGTTAGTGGGTGAAGGGCTGAGTTTGGGGAATGGGGTGCTAAGACATGTTTTCCTTATATAGCCCAAGCTGGCTTAAACTCCTCACCTTCCTGCCTCAGCTCCATGAGTATTTAGATTACAGGTATGCACTACCACATCCAGCTTGAATTTTTAATTGCATCTAATTTTAATTAATTTAACTTTACATTTACTTAGCAGCATGTGCCTAGTGGATATTGGATTGGATTCACAGATCCAATCCAAGTTTGTTTCTGTGACAGAAGAAACATTTCCATCATCAGAAGCAAAATGATCAGATGGAATTAGCTTATTATGATAAAAATTTAAGGAGAAAGGAAAAATCAAACATGAACTTAGAAATGAGGATGTAGCCATGTACCTCCCAAGCAGTAAGATGAAGATGCAGTATCATTTGTGGGTTATTAGTGAACTTTCTTTCTATCTCCGAGCTTCCTTTAGGAACAATGGCAAATCTGAGGCAGCTTGAAGGCTGCTGGGTCAAATTCTACAGGCACTGGTTTGGAACGTTGGAGAAGCAGAGGACCTGAGGACCGTCTCAGTCACTTGATAAAATTCATGACTCTCATGTTAAGCTACTGTACAAGTTAGAGCCAGATTAAGGGATTGTTTTGGCATTTTCAAATTGTCTCTTCTAACTTACCTGAGTCTCCATTTCCTGTTTCTTCCAGATGAATGGCTTCCATAGCATCCATGTGCAATCAGTGATTTCAACTCAAAACAGATGTCAAATTGGGGGTGATGTTCCTGACGTGGGGACCATTTTACTCTGGTACTGGGATTCCACAGAAACAAGCCAACAGAGCACATGAGCAGAGGGATATACTGTTAACTCCGGGGATTGTTTCCACTGTAAAGCTATGGTGGTTTTGAATGGGAATGTCCCCGATGGCCTCAGGTATTTTTGTGATTAAGCCTCTGAGTCTTTAGCAAGCGTGTCCCTGGGGGGGGGGGGCAGATACAGAGTCCCTCCTTAAGGTGTGTTGTGAGGCAGCTTGAGCTCTGGCTGTTTGTTCTCTCTCTGCAATGGATGGATGGATGAGCCAGGTTCCTCTTCCAATTTGAAGTGCCTCCCGGAATCTGTCAGCCTGAAATAAACCCTTTCCTCCCATAAGCTGCTGCTGGATGGGTGTTTGTCCCAGCAATGGGAAGGTAGCTGCAACAAAAGCATAGGGGGTGGGAACTGTTTTCTTAGGAATGACTTTTTGAATAATAACCAGCTCAACTGTATATTCTTAGGGACTCTGGGTTCCATTAGCCTCTGTAGTCATTAAAACATCTTTCTTCCGGGAGCTAAGAAGACAGCTAAATGGATAAAGTACTTTCCATGCAAGTGTAAGGACCAGAGTTAAAATTCCCAGTACCTTCATAAATGCCAGATGGGCATGGTGGTCTGCCAGTGATTCCAGTGCCACAGTGGCAGAGATAGAGAGATTCTGGGTGCAAATCTGATTAGCTGAGTTGGTGAGGTCTGGGTTCAAGTGAGAGACTTTGCCTCAGTAAATAAAGTGGACGATTGAAAAAAAAAAGACACAATGTGTCAAGTTGTTGCTTTTATATACTCACATGCACATATACCCACACACATATGCACCCACATGCATACACCAAGCATGCATACCCACACATATGTACACACACACACACATGCATACAACAAAAGAGAGAAATCCTTTTACAGAATACATTTAAGTTAGGCAAATCTGGGATTAGGATCATTTGCTTTGCTATTGGTATAATGACTAGAAAAGATGAACTAGAGATTAATCAGGGGAAAGAAAAGTGGTGACTTGAAAGGTAATTTAACAAAATAAAAATTCTAAGGCTGGAGAGATGGCTTAGCAGTTAAGAAGTTTGCCTGCAATGCCAAAAGATCCTGGTTTAATGCTCTAGGACCCACATAAACCAGATGCACAAGGTAGCACATGCATCTGGAATTCGTTTGCAGGCCCCGGCATGCCCTTTCTCTCTCTCCCTCTCTCTCTCTCTCTCTGTCTCTCTCTCACACACACACACACACACACACACACACACACGCACACACACATTCTTTCTGTCTCTCTCAAATAAATAAATAAAATACATTAAAAAATAAAGATTCTAATATTCAAATGCGATTGAAAATGAGCTATATAGGCACAAAACCTTAACATTCCAATTATCCCTCAAAAACTCATGTTAACTCTAGCTTATGTGGTTTTGAATGTGTACATCTTTACATAATGGGTTTCTGAGTTACTCCACCATTTCTATAAGACACACTTATAATTTCCTTACTTTCATTAGATAAAAATCAGCTCTACTAAACATGAACTTTAGGTACCTCACATCCTTAAATGGAATACAAGGCTTGTTGATCTGGGAAGCAAAGGAAATAAGACCCTCCTTCCATCCCTCCTTCCCTCTCTCCTGTACTTTTCCCTGTCAGACTGTTTGCTACATGTGAGTGGTGATCATATGCTTAATGATTAAGAAAATACATTATTGTAATACTTTGGCCATCACCATACTTGTGAATCCTTCTGTCTCCACGTCAGGCTTTAGTAGGATCCTTGTGTGGTCTCCATGATGAACTGGAATCACATGATTACAAAACCTTTTTCATGACTTACCCCTCCCTGCACCTCTCAGAAGTATAAAAGGATGCTTTTCTTTTCATTCTCAAGCACTTCCTTTATTTGTCTTATTAATTCCTCTATTTTTCCAAAGAGATGAGGAGATGCTTCACTGTTCCTATAAATGCCACTTGCCTGGCAACTAATTTATCACATGTGACACCAGAAAAAAATAAAACAGTAATTTATATTCATGGAGTTCTCATTTGTGCTCTCTAAACAGATATAATGCAATCTGTCTAACCTCTGCAGGAAGTTCTAGAGCCCTGTCATTCCATGACATTTTCTCTCCGGCATAAGAGAAAAACAGTGCATGAAAGGAAAAAAAAATATTGCAAATAAAACTGAAGCAAATATGTCCTGGGTAAATGAAAATTAGAAGGTGTTGCTAAGCCGTGTATTAGTTCTTGAGCTTGATTTCATAATATGTAAGATGGGAAAGAAAATTTGGACCCTAAGTTGGGGGACTATCACACTATGCCTCACATGTTCAAATCAATATCTATTTTGGCAAACAAACCAAGAAAATTTGAAAGATAGTCATCAATAAGTACTGGGGTGTTTGGCTTGAGAACATGCTTGCATACCCATCTTCATCTGTGAATATATAGCATGCTGAGCTTCCCCTTGTACATCTGTAAATTTTTACCATATCACACACCAAACCAAACTGAATAAAAAGATACTTAATGACATGTATTGCTTTTATGTTTTTAAAATGTCGTTCTTTGAGTTAATTCAAGATTTAAGATCCCCAAGTAAAGAGAAGTTGAGTTTTAAGTCTCAGTTTAATGATGACTTTTTTTTTTTTCTTTTTTGAGACAGGGTATGATGTAGTCCAGGCTGGTCTTGAATTCACCGTGTAGTCAAGAATGACCTTGAGGTACAGTTCTTCTTCCTCCACCTCCTAAGTGAGGTACATTCCTGCACAGAACTGATATTTTTCTGTGGTGCTGAAGAATGAACCCAGGGCCTCATGCATGCTAGGTAAGTGCTCTACCACTGAGCTGTACCTCTAATCCTTAATGATCACTTTCTAAGGGCAAGCTTTCCAACACCCCAGACGTAGCTAAGTGCTCTTCTTAGGTATGTGTGCCGCCCTTTGGCTTTGCACAGTTGCATCATAGGTAAACATCTTGACACAGTTTCCCATGCCACTTATTATTAAGACTAAACTTCATGCTAAAGACCCTCCACTAACCTTGTTCCCCATTGTGACTGAGTGCTGGGCAGAAGTTCTCTCTAGGATATAGTGTCTTCTTACTTAAAAAAAAAAACACATTAAATTCATGAATGACTTTAATGATATCTATAGCATTTGAGGTTTGCATACAACCTGATGTGGATTGTATTGCTCTGTGTAGAAGAAACTAGGGTTAGATCAATGCATCACATGATTAGACTATTTTAAGGTCTCTTTGTATATGCAACTTACATTTTGGGAAATGAAAACGGAGGAATGTGTGGCTAAGCATATGTATGATGAAGTCAGTTAGCTTTGCTTTACCATGCGTGTGTTTCTGGGGGTGATGTGGGGTGTGGGTGTGCAAGCCACGGCATGTGTGTAGAGAGGTCAGAGGACAATTTTGAAATGTCTGTGCTCCACATTCTTTGAGACAGGGTCTCTTGCCACTGCAAATGAAACTGTCAGACTGCAAATGAACATCAGAGTACCTGGCCTGTGAGAATTGTATTCTACTGGCTCAACCTCCCATTGTGTTTTCCCTAGACATGTAGGGATCACAGAGGCACTTACCACTTTGAATCTGGTTTTACGGAGGGTGTTGGGAATTGAACCTGGCTGGCAGGCTTTGAAAGCCAGCACCTTTAACTGCTGAGCCATCTCACAGTCTCTAGATTTACTTTATGATTAAGCAACTTCTTCTGGCACAAATTAAAGCCAAGGAAAAGGGAAGCACAGCATCAAGTGGAGACGAGAGCCGTCACTGACCACATGGACGAGCAGGTCAGGCCCAATACCAGGCAGTTTCCATTGTCAGCAGGGCCAAGCCAAACAAATTGAAGGGTAAAAGCTGTGCAGCAGGGAGCTGGAAATCAGACTGTTGGCAATAATAGCAACTAAGTCACTGGTGGATTTAATGTAATATAATGTATTGAGAGCTGGCACTGCTGAGGGTGGATGGTGACCAGCCCTTGTTTAGACAGCATCAGTTACTTGGTCTTTTACTATGTAACCCCCTCTTCTATTTCAGCAAAGAGCACTGGGGAAACCACATAAACATTGCAAAATAAAAGTTGAACAATAATACTGGCAAAGATGTATGCTATGTTTATAGCTAGAAGTCTGTAGCAAAATAACACTGAAATATGTAACGATATGACCAAAATAAGCATGTTGCTCACAACTTCAAAGAGTGGGGGCAACCAAAGCCAGGGTATTTATGAGGCATGGAGTCTAGTCTATATATACATAATATCAGATAAGAATCATACAATAATATGAAATCAATGGGTAGAGCAACTCAAGTATTTCATGATGAGGTTTTCAAGAGTATCAAAATGGTGCTCTCCATTGGAAAGGCAGGCAGGCTGATGTCAGCATAAATGGGATCTGGGAGAAATTTCTAAAAAAAATAATGAAGTTATCTGCAGGTATTGTCTTCATGGGCAAGAGTTCTCAGGAACAGTTATTGATGAAGACAGTGCGTTGCTGAGGGTGGAGGGAGACCCAGCAAATGTGTGGACAGCTTTGGTTACTTGGTCTTTTACTACTCAGCCCCCACTTTTTCTGTTTCAGTAAAGAGCACTGGGGAAACTACAGATGCGTTGCACAAAAATTTGAATATCAGCATTGCAAAGAGGTGTGATAGCTTTCTAGCTACATCATGTATTGTGTTAGTGTGAGTGGGAGGCCCCTGATATATTCAGGATTTTATTAAAGTTTGTAATCTAGATCTGCAGTCACCTGGCTGAGGAGGTGTCACTGGGTGGATGTTAGGTTCCAGCCCTACGGTGTGGTGGTGCACTTGGAATTCCAATCTAGAGATGCGCAAAGTGCTTGAACTCTGCCTGGAGTTCCTAAAGTGTGCTTGCTGGTGGTCCCTTTTAATTTTTCTCTCCCTCTGCTTGTGCCTATGCGAGTGGGCCAGATTCTTCTGCCATTATGGAACTTCCCCTGGATGTGTAAGCTTCAATAAATATCCCTTCCTCTATAACTGTGCCTGGTTTGGAAGTTCATCTCTGCAACCTGAGGCTGGCTACTACATCTATCACAAGCAAGGCTGACTCCTGAGCCTCTATTTTAGAGGGATTTTGGGATTTAGGAATCCAAATCCCTTCACTCCCTGATTCCTAATGAAATAAACATAAAGCAATAAACAGGGCACTTGAGCCAGAAAAGAGGAAAACAGCAGATGCCACATTCACTTGTTTAATTCATTTGCCTGGAAACTCGTGGAAATATTTTATGGGATAAGTTATTTGTACTGGGGATGGATTACATGAATTTCTAAGGTTAGCTATTAATGTATTATACATGTTACAACAATAGCATGAGCAGTATAATATTTCTGATTGGTAGGTGGGGAAATCCTATCAAATGGACTGGCTATCATTCCCTTTGTCTTATTATATGCCTGGTTAAAAATGGCCACTCTCATAATCAAATGAATTTGAAATGAAGTAAATGTTGTGATTCAATTTTTAAAACATAAAAAAATGCTTCTAATAAAATACTTATTTAAGACTGTGGGGGGGAAATATTATAATTTGGCAAAGTATGTTGAAATGTTTCACAGAATCCTGGAAGGGAAGTCAGTATGCCATGGTATCCTTCCGACGTGGCTGAAGAGACATTAAGAACACATTAAAATTCCAAAAGTTACAGGTATCTACATAAATACACAGCTAATCAGCACCAACGTCAACTTGATTGTTCTGTTTTCTAGCTTGCTTGTGGGGTTGGGTTTAGGTAGGTGGGCTCACTAATTAGTTCACTCTGACCTCACGCCCCCAGCCTCCTGAAGTTCTGCAGTGACAGGAGTGAATCACAACAGCCACCTCAGCACCTCTGCAGTGCCCGGTGACTTAGGAAAAAGTGCATCATGCCCAGTATTGGTGCTGGAGCCCCGTTCTCTTTCCTTCATGGGACTCCGCTGCTTCCCCTAACACTTCCTTCCAAGGAGCTAGGGCTGAGTCCGCAAAAAGCAAGAACCACAACAGAAATGCCTTCAGCGAGCCGGAATTTACTCCAAGACACTGCCAGGCATCAGTAGAAGAGCGAAAGCCTCAGGGGAGCCCTGGAGACTAGTGCAATTTAGAAAGAGGAGCAAGTGATTTGATTCAGTGGACTGTTACCATGGAGGAGGAATACATGCCTAGTGTGGATGAAGGTTTCAATGTTTCAAGAAATGCAAGCATTTTTTCCCCAAAGAGTTCTTAAAAACTTCAAAATTTGGTATGGTACTTTCCTACTTATAATTAGGTTTTATTGATTAAAAAAAAACCAGAAAAAAAACAAAAAACAATTCCACACATCTGTAGGCAAATATTACCCCTAGGATTCACCAATTCTAAAGACAAAATAATCAATTCCTAATCCACTTCTCTCCTGACTCCGCTCTTGGTTTCAGACAGGAGGACCCTGATTCTGTGCAGTTTGACGGGGAGACCCCAGTGCTGCCTGGAAGTACCCTCTTGCTCCTATAGCAGGACCTGAGTTTCCATCATTAGTGTCATTTTTCTTTAATTACAGAGGGTCCTGGGCTGGGGAGATGGCTCAGCAGTTACAGGCATTTGCTTGCAAAGCTTTCCAGTCCAGGTTCAACTACCCAGTACCCACATAAAAATAAGATACATAAACCAATATGCATCTGGAGCTCACAGGCAGTGGTAAGAGTTCCTGGCACGATGGTACTCTCTTTCTCTCTCTGTTTGCAAATATATATGTGTGTGTATATATATATATATATATATATATATATATATATATATATTTAGTTAGTTAGTTAGTTCTTTGATAAACATTAAAATATTCTTGGTTACAACCTCTTTGAGATAATAAAACAACCTGCATTTATTTATTTTTTATTGAAACATATTTTAATACAACATCATCAAATATATCAAATATATCAAACTGTACTGGTCTTAAAGAAAGAAAATCACAATGACAGTGAACATGATCTCTGCCACCTAAGAAGACCACAAGCAGACTGAGTAGAAATGAATACAGTTCTCTCACTGCCCACCCCCCCATACACACACACACACACACACACACACACACACACACACACACACATATACAGAAACAATAATTTACAAAACATTGGAAGAACAAAATAAATGTACCCACCCCAGTATTACAATCTCTCTTAGTCATGATGCTGTAGAGGAACAGAACCACCAGAGTGAGTGCATACTATGAGAAGGGATGCCCTAAGTTGGCTTAGGTGACCCTGGATAGTCCAACAATGATTATCTGCATGTTGGAGAGGCAAGAACCCAGTAGCTGTTTACTCCATGAGAATGGATGTCTCAGCCATTTCAGCCTAGCTGTAAAGGCCCAGAAGATCCCAAGAGAGTCTTCAGTCCATGTTGGAAGTCCAAAGAAACTGTGGTTGGATAGAAGTGAAAGATATCATCAACAGCAACCACGGTATACTCACACTCACTGGCAGAAAGCAAAGAGAGGCAAGCTTTGTCCTAGAACATCTTCGTATTTGGGCTGCTGTTGGAAAATGCTGCCTGGTCTTGGGGGGAGACTTAGCCCTCCTCAGTAAGTCCTTCCAGGGAACCACCCTCACAGACACACCACAGGTGTGTACCTCAAAATTCATTCCAGATCCAATCAGACTACCAACTAACATGTAACATAATCAACCAAACACTAGAAAGGAGTCAATGAGTAAATGATAGAAAGAAAGCAAGTGACACACGAGAGGGGCTGAAGAGATGCCTTAACGGTTAAGGCACTTGCCTGCAAAGCCAAAGGATCCAAGTTTGATTCCCCAGGACCCATGGAAGCCAGATGCACAAGGAAGCACATGCATCTGGAGTTTGTTTGTAGTGACTGGAGGCCTTGGTGTGCCCATTCTTTCTCTCCCTCTCTCTGCCCCTTTCTCTCTCAAATAAATAAACAAAGCTTTTTTTATTTTTTTTTTTTAAGTGACATGCCAGAGTGACGAGTGTGCTGCACTGGAGAATCATGTGCTCAAAATGCAGGTCCCCTGGGTGGAACTGACATGCCAGTGTTCCTCCTGCTCACAGGAGGTGTGTTATATCCCAGACTGCCGGCCTCCCCTCAGAGGATCGGATTCAGTAGGTCTGAGGTGGGACTGAGTTCTTTATTTCTACAGGACCCAGCTGCTGGTGGTCTTTGAACTATGCCTTGAGAACCATTGTTCTGAGGGACTGTGATACAGGCAGAGTGCCCAGACAGAGCCACAGAGGCTCCGCTAAGCTGCACGGGAGCTGTGCCTGAAGGTGCTACATGGCAACAGGGGGAAATTGCCCAATATCTCTCCAAGCAACTCATGGCCTAACCTACTTAGTAGCAAATAACCTGTCAGGATGCTCGCACAAGTGCAATAGAGGCACACAGCCATGGTGGGAAACCAACAGCTCTTGATTTGGCTAACTGATCCCCTCAGTGGTATGGGACCCATAGCTGGAGCTGGGAAACAAGTTAGAATCATATCCAAACATGAGCACGCTCTCCAATATCAAGCTACCACCAACTGTGGGCTACAAGAGGGCCTACACCTATTAAATTCTCTATAATAAAAATAAGGTTATCCCATTTGTCTGGTGCTAACTTTACTCTCCATTGGAGAATCTGCTTCTCTTTTTATGATAGATGCAGATCCTAAGGAGAGAACCACCCCATCATCAAAGGACCCCAGCTGAAACTAAGAATAGTTGGTGAAATAAGCAAGGGTGCTATTTTCTTGGTGAACTGGGTACCAGCACAAGGGTGAAGGAGATCCACGCAGAGAACAATCAACTCCTACCAAAGCAGATATCCAGAGATCCAGAGGCCCCCACACCTCATCACTGAAGCAGACCAAAAATGAACCTAACATGGCTCAGGGAAATTCTGCGTAAGAGGGGGCAGAAAGAATGTCAGAGCCACGCCTTGGGTCATGATATGCAGACATTTCTCCTACCCATAACTGTGGGCTAACTCCACAATGCATGACCCATATAACTCAACAAGGAAGGGCCAATGGGAGGGGGTAGGACATGGATGAGCCTAACAATGGTACCAACTTGACTGTATTCACTGAGTACAAAGCTAATTAATAAAGAAGATAAATTTTTAAAAAGTTTAAAGAAAAAAAAAAAAAGAATTGGAGAGTCTGGAATACCTTTGTTTCTTCATAATGTTGCCTTGGGTTTGGTGCCAGGCCTGACTCTTAACTGCTTTAGAGACTTGGTTGTGCCTTCATGCCCTCATAAAGAATTGACAGTTGCCATATGCCAGATATCATGCTAGGCATAGGCCCATAAATTAATTAGCTGTTCAATCAGAAGTATTTGTGGAGCACCTACCATTTGGCCGGCCGTGGCTCGGAAGAGAGAGTTCTGAGCAGCTGTGAATCAGGAGGCCTGGCTCTGCACTTACCTGCTGGCGGCGTCCGTATAAACTAACCCAAACACCACGGAGCTGCTCCTCTGTGTCGCTGTTCTGCGGGGATGATGCTCCGCAGCACAGACACTGCTCTTTCTACCTTGCTGACAGCTTGGTCAGTGGGCACCCTGAGCACTTTCCTGTCACCAGTAACCAGGCTTCCGATGGTGGCTGCTTGCTTGGCAGCAGGACCCCAGACAGTCTTTTGCTAGAAACAGCGCCTTTCCAGTGACAACAGGCAATGCATTTGTAGCAGACGGCCTCGGGTCGCTGAGATGAGCTTCCAGGCCAGACACAGTTATGGAAGAGGGGATATTTATTGAAGGTTACAGATCCAGGGGAAGTTCTGTAATGGCAGAAGAAGCTGGCCTGCCTTCACAGGTCCAAGCAAAGAGAGAGAGAGAGAGAGAGAGAGAGAGAGAGAACAAGGCAACTTCCCCCCTCCCCAAAGCCAAACAACACAGCACCCTTCAAGAACTCCAAGAGGAACTCAGACACTCTGCCTATGTTTAGGCTAGAAAATTTCAAATCCACCACCACACCTTAAGTCTGGACCCTAAGATTCGCCCAGTGATACCACCGCCACTCAGGTGGCTGCAGATCTAAATTACAAACTCTGATAAAATCCTGAATATATTAGGGGCTATTCATTTAAACTATGACAGCATGTAAGGCAGGCCGTCAGAGCTGCCCAGTGTAGCTCTCCTATGGTGCTTCATGGAAAACGCGCTGAGTGCTCCGTGGAGACCCGCCCTATCTCTGCGTCTGCAGATAGCCGGTAGGAGAGGCCGTGGAGCCCAAAGCAGATCTTGTTTCCCAGTTCCCCAGACTGCTGCATCCAACCTGATGACAAATAATTCTTCATTATTTCTTTTCTTTCTCATTTGTTTAATGTGAAAGCCAGGGATAGAGGAGACCAGGGAGTCTCTTAGTAGCTCTCCATTGCTTTCATGGAGTGATATCTTTTTATAAGTATGGCACAATTGTGTTGAAGACCAAAAGGGGCCTTTTATTTTTTTTCCCCAGGATTGTGCCTTAGGCATGAAACAGCTTTGGCCACCAAGCAAAGGCCTTCCATCTGTACTGCCCCTGACTGATACAAAAACACCACCACCACCAAGGTGTTGTTATGTCCATTGTCAGGGGCCAAAAGGGACTCTTGGTATGTGCTGGGTTTTATTCTTCTTTAACATTTATTTTATTTTCAAGCATAGAGAAACAGAGAGAAGAGAGAGACAGGAAGAGAAAGAGAGAGTTAGAAAATGAGCCCACCAGGGCCTCTAGCCACTGCAAATGAACTCCAGATGCATGTGCCACTTTGTGCATCTGGCTTTAGGTGGGCACTGGGGAATCAAACTTGGGTCATAAGGATTTGCAGTCAAGTGCCTTAACCGCTGAGCCATCTCTCCAGCCCCTGAGTTTTGTATTTTTGGGTTTGTTTTTAGTTTATTCATTTTTTTAAAGGTCTAAGATATCATTACCTAGAAACGTGTGTAAATGGCAGTGAGTTTGAGGCCAGCCAGGGTTACATAGTGAATTTCAGTCCAGCCTCAGAAACATAGTGAAATACTATCTGAAACAAAATAAAACAAAACACTTAGCGAGCAAATACTGACAATTCTGCATGTCCTTACATGGCCTTGTTACCTCAGCTTTAAAGTGGAGGTCATTTTTGAGAGTGCATTGTTTCTTTGAATTATTGTATTAATTTTTAAAATAAGAATTATCAAGCTTAAAACAGTTAAACTGAAAACAATTGAGACTTGGACCTGGTGAATTCACCTCTGTGTTTCTAGGACTTGTGGGTAGCGTGCACTTGGTGCATTTTCATAGGATACAAAATGAGTGAACCTTGGCAAGTGTCTAATTCACCCTCTTCAATTCTCAATAAGGAAATAAACTCTAAGGAGTGAAGTCTTCACCTTCTTGCTAGGGAAGCAGTGAGAATGCTTTCCTCTGCCTATGGCTTGCCCACAGAATCTTGGCACATCTGGTTGAAAGAAAGCTGAAAGAGTTTCAGAAAAAAGTAAGCCCCAAACAATGAGTAAATATTTAGAGAGGGCAGATGAAATTAAAAAACATAATCATAACTATCAAAACAGAGTTTCCAGGGGACAAAAATCAGAGGAAATTTGACTTTATAATCCTAGACTCAGGTAAAACTCTCTATGAAATCCCCAAAAGCTATTAAAATCATTTAAGAAAACACATGCACACATTTTGCTATAGTTATTTTAATGAGATTTACCAACCGAGTTCACCAATACATGGTAAAATTTCTGTTTGGCTGGAAGGAATAACATTTAATTTCAATATGTGCTCAGGAAAGGAAACATATTTCTGGTCTTTGGGGCTTGGTAATACAGATTACATGGTGCCAGTGAATATAAATATGTAATTGGTTTTGATAATTCTCTGTGTTTATCTCCCACATACTTTATTTCAGTGAAAAGACCGTTCAAACCTCCACCTTTCACGGCCTCAGCTAACTCTGCCAAGAATTCTTCACAACCTGGAATTCTTTCTCATTCTCCTCAGCTAAATCTAGGCATCTTTTCTACACAGCTGTTTGTTGTGATATTTTTTTTTTTAGCATGGTGTGCATATGTGCATGCATGTTCTTATGTGTGTGAGTACACATGTCCATGTGTCCATGTGTGCATGTGTATGTGCATGTCAGCAATCAACACTGAGGATATTTCTCAGTCATTTCCCACTGGAGTTTTGGGGACAGGGTCTTCTACTGAACCTGGAGCTCATCAGTTCGGCTAGACTGGCTAGTCAGTTCAGCGAGCCCCCGGGAGGCCCTGTCTCCACCTTTGCAGCACTGGGATTACAGGCGTGCATCAGCACGCTGGACATTTTACATGGGTTCCAGGGATCCACTCGCAGGTCCTGATGCTTGTGTGGCAAGCACTTTACTCACTGAGCCGTTTCCCCAGCCCTGTTTGTTATCATTTTGAAGTACAAGACGGATGATATTATCTCCTAAAACCCTAGGGAAGCTATTTACTGCCTTGAGAGAAAAGTCATGCATTGAGAATGAAGTGTGCCTGGTGCCTACGGCTTTACTCCCGAGATGTTTTCCAGACTTAATGTTCACCGCTGCCCGCAACACAAACCCTGTTCTAGAATCTTCGCCTGCCCTCTTCACAGTGTAAAGTGAGAAAGCCAGTAGAGTACAGCTGTTAAGAGCAGGAGTTAAGGTCTCACACTATCTGGTCTTAAAAGCCAGCTCTACCCTAAACTTGGTGACTTAAAGCAAGTTACATCACGTCCCTGAGTCTCCATGGCCTCACATGAGACAAGTATGATAGAAGCCTTCTGGCATGATCCAGAGTTTTCCTGACATGACGAATGCCTTGTGCTTATAGGAATGAGCCTGCATGAAGTGCTGAGAGGCATCCCATGTCATTGTTCTCATTCTTGCCACTGATGCCAAAGGGTAGCCTGCTCGCCCTGCAGACAGCTGGGGACTCACCCCTTTGGAAGCCAACAAAAAAGTTTTTTTCTGGATGTGGGCACTTTGTCAACATTTTGTTGTGGTTTCATTGTTATTGGGCATTACAGCGTTCCGAGTTCTCCTTCTTGAAGATGAAATCCTTGAGAGCAGAGGCCTGGCCTATCTTGTCTTTCTGTGTGCTTAGCCAGCTCGGCGCTCAGCACATGACAAGTGCTCCGCGTGTGCAGAAGCGATGTGCCCGGGAGCGCTTGACGCTCGCATTCCCACCTCTGGGGAAAGAAGTCAGACTTGAGACTTCTATTCTCTTATCTCTTTGTAAAAGCTATTTTGACTCAGCCCACAGCTAAGTATTGATTCCCTAACATACCAGTGATTAGCAAAGAAAGAAAAAAAAAACGCATCTCCGGCTTTCAAAGAATCTCTTGTCTGTAAATCTAGTTAAAGTTGGCTAAAATGTTAAGTGGCGCAGGCAAAAAGAAAGCAAGGAAGATGGGAGACGGAAAGGCACTCTCTTTCTTGCAGTAGACTTCCTGGAGAGGGTGACACTTGAGACAAGATACAAAGGAATCTTACAGCTATCAGGAGAGACTGTTTCCTACTCAAGGAGAAAGGCTGTGTGACAGAACATTCCAGCAAAGTCTGAGGTACAGCAGTGTAGCCTGTATGCCTGCAATCCTTCTGTTCATTCTACCTTTCAAAATTCCATCCTTGTATCAAATGCAGAAAAATCTGCCTTCTTCATTCTTTTTATTAACAATTTAAATACATGTACATAATATAGTTTGATTATAACCCCCCATTACCTGTTTTTGTTCCCCCTTCCCCATCCTCTTTCCATGGAACCTTATTTTCTTTCCAATTGTCCTGTCCCTCTTCTCTCTTCTTAAAATATTTTGTCTATTTATTTGTGAGGATAGTGGGAGAGAGAGAGTATGCACCACTTGGTACATCTGGCTTTAAGTGGATACTGGGGAATGAACCTGGCCCTGCTGCAGGCTTTCCAAGAAGGTACCTTTAATCACTGAGTCTCTTCCCTAACCCCTCTTCTATTTTGATGTCTTTTTGTTTTTGACCTCCACTATCATCCAGATGGCAGTATTCCTTAGTGTTGCTGGAAGACAAAAAAGAAAAGAGAAATCCTACCTAATCATGCTGGATTCTAAGTTTGTAGTCTTCAAATTTGAGAGGATCATTAAACCCACTCGCCAATCAATTTTATTTTACCTTTTAATATTTTTTCTTACCTCTTAAATAACAAGGATAGGTGTATTCAGTCAGGGTTCTCAAGAAGAATAGAAGCAGTAGCATGGTCGTGCATTATAAAGGAAATTTATTGGACAAGTTTACAGCTGTCTGCAGCCTTGGGCATCTTGGAACCTGGTAGCTGCTGCATCTGCAAGGTGGATGGATACCTCATCAGTCTCATTCTGACAGTAAAGTCTCTACAGGATTCCTGGAGAGCTGCTGGTCTTCAGTCCACATGGAAAGAGTGGTGCAGCTCGGCTCCAGTGTCCACGGAAGGACAGCCAGAACAGAATTGACGCATGCATGAGTGAATGGCTAGGTAAAGAGCAGGCAGGAAGGAATAGCCAATGCAGCCAGGCAAAAAGGTTCTGTATTGGGCTGGAGAGATGGCTTAGCAGTTAAACGCTTGCCTGTGAAGCCTATGGATCCTGGTTTGAGGCTCGATTCCCCAGGACCCCCGCTAGCCAGGTGCACAAGGGGGCGCGTGCATCTGGAATTCATTTGCAGTGGTTGGAGGCCCTGGCACACCTATTCTCTCTCTCTCTGTCTTTCTCTAACTGCCTCTTTCTCTCTTTGTCTGTCACTCTCAAATAAATAAATAATTTTTTTTTTTAAAAAAGGTTCTGTATTCTCTTTTCCTGATAAACTTCTGTGTTATTCTTCACAAGTATTAGTTGCACGGAAAGTATTCCTACTAGAGGAACTGAAGGTTTGGAATTACGAACCTTAAAATACTGAAAAGCCACCTTAAATTTACATAAAGTTCTGCCCACAAAAGGTTGTGCCAGCTTCTACTGTTAACAACAATTATGCATGCAAATTCATGTTTATCCACCGTATGAAAAGTGTCATCTCGATAGATTTCTATGTGTATTCCTCTGATTTTGAGTAACGCTGACTGTCTCTTCATATGTTTATGAGCTATTTTGTATTTCTTTTTTTTATGAGCAATCTGTTCATACTGGAATTTATTTTGGAGTCTGCTTAATTGTCAGATGTTTGGAGTCAAAACTGTTCTAGTTAATATTTCTTCTCCATTATGTTCCCAAGTGAACCAATGCTATAGCCTCAATCATGTCTGTGCTTATCTACTAAATAGGTATGTGTCTAGAACCAGCTCCACCTCAGTAATTTCTGTACTCTACCCCCTAGTCTGTGTGTGGCCATCACCTATGTGAGCTGGGGGAAGGTAGAGGTGGGCAGTCCTGGGATAGCTAGTTAGATGAAACTCGGGTCCTCTGTTCATAGCCTATGAAAGTCCCAAGTTTATGCTCTTCCCTCATGGTCTCAGGAAACACATATCAAAACTATACTGACAATCCATTTTATTCCAGCCAAAATCGCTGTTATCAAAGAAACAAATAACAACAAATGTAACTAAAGTTGTGAGGAAGGAGGAGTCCTTTTTCACTGTAGGTGAGAATATATACCAATGCAGCCACTATAAGATGAAAATCAGTATGAAGGTTACCCCTCAAAAAACCCCTAAAACTCATACTTACTCAGCTACAATCTCCTGAGAATATTCCTGGGAGAATCTAAGCCAGCTTTTCACAAAGATTCTCACAAAGCTCTATTCATTGTTGTATTATTCACATAGCCATGCATGGAACTAACATAGATGCTCATCAGCAGATGGACAGATGAAGAAAATGTGACACACACACACACACACACACACACACACACACACACACACACACACACAGCAGAGCTTCATTTGGCCATGAAAGAAGAATGAAATTAGCAGGAAAATTGAATTGGTGACCATAATGCTAAGTAATATAAACCAATCTCAGAAGACAAATATTACATGTTTTCTTTAACATGGAATTATATCTATACATCTATCTATCCATCTATCCATCTATCTATCTACCTATCTATCTATTTACCTATCTATCATCGACCTATCCATCTACTATCTGTGTATGCAGAAGGAATGTTATGTCTGGGAGGAAGGGGTCTAAAGTGAGAGATAATAGAGAGGGAAATGAGGAGGAAAACCAAAAATAGACATTTTGTCATGCAGAATCCTGTGTGTGTGTGTTTGTGTGTGTGTGTGGTATGGAAAGATGAATGAGGATTGGTTGATTGGCACAGGGGAACCTGCAGGAGGGACAAGAGAAGGCAACAGGAATGAATGGGAACAAAGTACAATGACACACATGTCTGAAAACGTCATAAAGGAACCTATTATTTTGTACTCTAGCTACAACCAATACAAAAGAATGACAAAATAGCAGACTGTGTCTCCATAACTTACATATGTACATATAGATACGCATACATTTATTATATTTTACACACATGGCTTGTGAATTCCGTAGTACTTGCAGACTCTCCCTTTGTAGAAAATGGCATATCTAAGTATTCTTCTCCAAACGATGCAGTTCTTCTACTAAATGGAACTTTAATAAAATTTTCTTTATACCGCATTTCTATAAATCATTATCTGCTAAATATAAGCAGAACACCTATGTAAACTCAGGTACTATTATACTGAGTAAAAGGTCACGTGGTGCTGAACCTCATGCAAAAGCATTTGTTTATACGAGGCTCCTTCAAACAAACTATTTTGAGTCAAGGGCTGGATCTGATGACAAGATGGAGAAAACTGCTGTCCGTTGGCTTGTCTGTACTTATTTGGAGTGGCCAGTGTTTGGAATTCATGCCACGTTCTGATCATGCGTCCAACGTAGGTTAGGAATGTAACATCATATATGGAAGATCTATACTCAGCTTATCTCATGCTTTCTATCAAGGTTTATGTCTTGTGCCAAAAGGGCCCTGTCACTAGCATTGCTGCTATTATTTTTTTTAGACGTCTATTATACCGTTACTTTATGAAAAGTTTACGGGCCACTTACGTGACCTTCCTTTCCTATTGAAAGAATGAAAGCCGTTGAGCATATTGTTCAGTGGATGAGTTTCTGTCTCCATTAACAAATTCAGCCACCCCCCCCACCTCCAGTTTTCCCCTGTTCCAAGCAGTCTCTTTAGATCACACGCAACTTCTTTCTCAAGACTGGTCTTTCTTTGTACACTTAGATCCAACCATATCACACAGCCCCTAGTATCAGACCTCTCGGTCAACTCCCTTTAAAAAAAAAATCACTCTCCAGAAGTCATGGTCTTGAATACCATCTAGCAATTCACCCTTCTTTCTTCTCCACCTTTGATCAAACGTTACCTCTTTCGGCCTGTTGTTTTTAAGTCTTTTTCTCTCCATTCACTTAGCTAACAATGCCTCAGGATTTTTTCTCACTTTTTTCAAATTTATTGATTTTTTTTTTTTTATTAAAGAAAGGTTGAAGGGCTGGAGAAATGGCTTAGTGGTTAAGGCACTTGCCGGCCAAGCCTAAGGAGCTATGTTCAACTCTCCAGATCCCACATAAGCCAGGTGCGTAAAGATGAGGCTAACACAAGGTGGCACGTGCCCACTAGGTAGCGCAAGCATCTGGCATTTGGTTGCAGTGGCTGAGGCACCAATTAACACACACACTCTCTCTCTCTCTTTCTCTCTCCAAAATAAAAAAAAAAAGAAATAAGTTTCTTGAATGTAGGCTGAATGTGGTGGCACACTTTTTTTATCCCAGCACTTGAGAGGCAGAGGTAGGAGGATCGCTGTGAGTTCAAGGCCACCCTGAGACTCCATAGTGAATTCCAGGTCAGCCTGGGCTAGAGTGAGACCCTACCTCAAATAACCAAAAACAAACAAATAAAGAAAGTTGCACACATGGCCTCCTCCCCAATTTTGCTGAAGTCTTCGGTGGGGTTGTTGGTATTCACTGTGGGGACAAAGATGCCTCAGCCTGTCTCTTCAGGGCAGGGGAACGTCATGTCTCAGGCTTTTCCCACCCACACCGAGGCTTTTACAGTCTTGAAGCCCCCTCTTCTGATGCTCCCTGGTCCGTGGTGGGCAGGAGAGGGAGCTGCTTTAGTGCTGCTTTTTCTGTAGACTCTGGATCTCTGTTTCTATGAGGTTTGAGTGACCACAGTGACTGTCTCCATGTCCCTGGAACTGGTTTTCAGACTTAGTGGTGAGAGCAGTATTCGTATCACTGCTTCTTCTGCAGTGACTTCTGAGCCAGGGCAAATGGTGTAGAGGTGACCCATGTCCTGGAAGACAGTCAGCTCTCTCTTCTTGACACATCCTTGCTCTTCCCCGTATTCTCCTCCACACCACAGCAGCTGCTGCGGAACCAGGACACACCTCAACTTTTGTAAAGGCCCCTTTCCCCTGAGCTTTGTTGCTGTCCTTCACATTCTCTGTGCACCCCCACAACTCCAACATGAATCTTGATCTGCGCAGTGATTTCTTCCTCTCCTCAGGCTCTGTTCCCGCCTCTGCCATGGCCTACCACCCACTTACTCTTGATTCCGTTTTCAACCCTTAAAATTCCTTCACTCTGTATGCAAGATAATATCTTTTCCATTTACTTTGCGCTATCTCATGAAACTTCCTGCTTTCATTTGCTACTAAAGTCCTAAAGACATTCACATCTCTTCACCCAGCTCAAATTTCTCACCTTATAGCAATACATGAATTATGATATATCAGAGTCCTACAGACATTGGGGAACATTCCATCTGTCTGAAACTGAGATAATTTCTTCCTTCATAGTTCAGATTTTCTTTATTTTCTATGTCTCCTAGGGTAGGAGCATGAGCATTTATTTTTTCAATGTTTTTTAAAATCTATTTACTTATTTATTTGAAAGCAGAAAGAGAGAGACAGACAGAGCGAAATCGGTGCATTATGGCTTTCCACCACTGCATCCAGACTCTAGATGTATGTGCCACTCTATTCATCTGGTATTGCATGCATACTGGGGAATCAAACTTGGGCCATCAGACCTTGCAAACAAGTGCCCTTAACTGCTGAGCCATCTGCCCAGTCCTAATTTTTTTCTTTACTTTTCAAGTATTTTTATTTATTAATTTGCAAGCAGAGAAAGATAAGGAAAGACAGACAGAGAGAGGTGCTTGCCAGGGCTTCCAGATACATACACCCCTTTTGGCACCTGGCTTTATGTGAGTACTGGAGAATCAAACCCCAGTTGTTAGGTTTTGCAGGCAAGTGCCTTAACCGCTGAGCCATCTCTCCAGCCCCTTCTCCAGTGTTTTAAGCTAACCCACGGGGGAATACTTTTACTTTCACACACCATCTCGATTGCAAAGCTACTTGCAAGTTTTACCTCCTAAATATTTCTTAACTCTGTTCCCTTTTGCCACAGCTCTGCTACTGCGATCCTGGTGAAGGCCCTCCCGTGTGTTATAGCTCAGCCTTCTGCCAATTAGCTTCCTAGCATCCTGCTCAAGCTATTCGGTGTTTGCTAAGCGATATGTCTATAATGTAAAGGCGATGTTGCATTGGTCTTTAAATCCGTTCTTTGCTTGTGTCACATTTCATTTGCAATCTCTCTGTTCTTCACAGCACCATCCTTCCTACCTGTCATGATGTTCCTTGTTCCGTGGCTTTGTTCAGACTCCTTTGTGTTGAATGATCCGCCATTCATCGTTTCCTAATTAGTAAGCAACTCAGTGACAGAGATTCAGCTCGGGTGTCACATCTTCAGGATGTTTTCTCTGATGTACCTTTCCTCCTACCTGCGTCTAGTTTGGGAGCTCTAGGAATGCGTCGTCTTGGAACCAGCAACTCCACTCATTAGCTCAGCATGCACGCTTAATTAAGTTTATATGCGTCTCTAACTCATTCACATTAGATTGAATACTGAGAAGAAAACTGTTCTTTGTATACTTAGGTAAATATAGTGAACTGGGCAAGTCTTTGTCTCACTTCTCATGCTCAATGCCATTCAATAAATGTATGAGGACATGGTTTTGACTAAAGAATGGATATAACTACTAAAGGCATCACTTCACCACCCTGAGTTTTATTCTCATCCTTGTAACTGGGGAAAATGACAGTCATTATTGAGGTGTAAATGTGAAATGTCCCTCGTAAGCTCATGTGCTTGAACACATGATCCCTGGAGGGCGGTGCTGGTTGGAAAGGTTACCGTACCTTTAGGGTGTGGAGTCTTGCTGGAGGCAGTGAGCTCCCTGGGGGCGGGCTTTGAAGTTTTGTAGCCTGGCCCCACTTCCTGTTCGCCCTCTGCTGCTGCCGCTCCGCCTTCTCCGCTGCGATGGACTGGATCCAGTGAAACTGCAAGCTAAAATCAACCTTTCCCTCCTTAAGCTGCGTCGTGCTTGGTATTTGGTCGCAGCAACAAGGAAAATAACTAATAGAGTCATTTTGTAAATGTTAAATGAGAGGTCATTATGTACAACAGTTGCACTATCATCTGATAACAATAACCATGTCAGCTACTTTGGTGACTTGACATATTGACGTCCCTTGACAGCCCCTCAGACTGGTAATACTGTTGGTTAACATCATCAGAAGAGCAATTTGTAAAGTCTGTTCATTTCAGTCACCACCATCGTTCGTTTTAGCAGTGAGGAAATTGACCTTAAGGTGACTCATTTTCTCAATAAGTGAACTTAGAGAATCATGTTGGCTTTATTATTATTATTATTATTATTTAAATGTGTTCATTTTTATTTATTTGAGAGTGACAGAGAGAGAGAGAGAGAGAGAGAGAGAAAGGAAAATAGGGAGAGAGAGAATGGGTGCACCAGGGCTTCCAGCCACTGCAAACGAACTCCAGACACGTGCACCCCCTTGTGCATCTGGCTAACATGGGTCCTGGAGAATCGAGCCTTGAACCGGGGTCCTTAGGCTTCACAGGCAAGTGCTTAACCGCTAAGCCATCTCTCCAGCCCTATTATTATTTTTTAATTACAAAACTATTTTACTTATTTTATCATTTAGAAAATAGAATGGAGCATCTAAAAATTGGTGATAGCAAACTCACTCTCCCAATAAATCACTGTTGGCATATATTTTTCTCCTGAAATCCCCTTCTCTTTCTGTATAATATTTTCAGGGTTGGGGGTAGAGGTAGTTGTCGTGGAAGGAATCCCCACGTCTATTACTTTTGCAGATCACAGACACTGAGAATGAATGAGCTTAAAGGATCTCTTAGGAAAGGAGGTGAGCTTAACACAAGTCCAGACTTGAACTACGGCTCCAAATGAAGAGCAAAACAAGACTCTAGTGTGTTAAATCTTCGTGGGGGGGGGGGGGGGGGATGGAAGCTACAGGATGCTGGGATGATTCCTGGAAAGAACTACGGAAACTTATCCACTTGCAACGCTTACCTCTGAAATGCCTTCCTTACTCGTGCAGCATTGTGATTTCTCTGGATGTTGCTATTTTGTTTTTAGCACCAGGACTATGTTGTCAACCTGGTACTCTTTTTTTTTTTTAATTTTTTTTTTTGTTCATTATTTATTTATTTATTTGAGAGCGACAGACAGAGAGAGAAAGACAGATAGAGGGAGAGAGAGAGTATGGGCGCGCCAGGGCTTCCAGCCTCTGCAAACGCGTGCGCCCCCTTGTGCATCTGGCTAACGTGGGACCTGGGGAACCGAGCCTTGAACCAGGGTCCTTAGGCTTCACAGGCAAGTGCTTAACCGCTAAGCCATCTCTCCAGCCCACAACCTGGTACTCTTGAATGAATGTATCACAATTTACACAGGAGTTAAACAATAGTGGTGGTTTTTCTTTTCACTTTAGCAAGTCATGCTAAAATTAAAGTTGAGAGAGAAAAAAAGAGTCATTCATTCTTTACTTAATTCAATAATTTACTTAATTTATTTAATTTAATACATCTTTGCCTGGCTTCCATATGTTAAGCATTATTTTGGGCTCTGGTTAAACAACAATGAATAAAGTCAATACAGAGAATGATGTCAGGGCACATTAGCTAGACAGAAAACCAAAAGGAAATGGAAAGGCAATCAAATGAATATATTTAGATTGGTGGTAAACGCACTGAAAAAATTAACAAGTATTACCAGCGTAGAGGAAGGCTTGAGGAAATGGTAGGAGGAGGTTCCATCTTTTCTATCTTAGTGATGAAGGAAGATGTCTCTGAGGAAGCACTTGCTCAGTTGAAACCCAGCAGAATGGAGTCAGACATGCAGGAAAGTAAAGAGAAGTGCTCTGGGCTGGTGAGTAGAAAAAGCTTGCCCCATGAGGCAATGAAGAGAAGTGCCATGTGGCTGACGTGTGGAGATAGGACGAGAGGCTCACATCAGATCTCTGAGGTCACGTAGGCCACAACCAAGGGTTTGAGGGTCTCCATAGCTACTCTTTGCAAGTTTCGGCTTCCCCTTTAGATACTGTGGTCTAGATGCTTGCTGTAATCATTGTCTGTCGAGAACACCTGTGCCTAATGTCACCCTGGTGCCTTGTGCACACTCTGTTCCTTCTGCCTGGTAAGGAAATAGTATCAACTTAACTTAGAATGTCTGCTCAGGGACCTGCAAGCAAAACAATCCTGGGCAAGTTGTAAGACCCTGCTGAGTCTCATGACTTATAAAATTAGGAGAAGATATACCACAACATTTTTGTAAAAACAAAAACAAAGAAAAGAAAAATGAAATACTATATGTGAACTTCTCTAGCATTAGGCATGATCAAAAACAGCTGCTCAGCAAATGTTAACATATTTGTGTCTTCCCACTTGTTCAGTTCCTATCCTTTTTCTTACAGGGTGGTTCACATGCCAGGCAAGCACCCTTACCACCGAGCAACACCCTTAGCCCTCCATTGCTATGTTCTAAGATAAGGAAGGATCCTGGGTTGGTATCGCCCATTTTCCTTTACCCAGTAATTCATTCTGAGCTCATTCTTTGTGTGTGTACATCTTTTTTCTCTATTTTTTTTCTCATTTCCCCCAGTACATTAGAGAAGAAGCTATGCTTAAAGTGGATAGTAATGGGTAGGCTTGAACAAAGAGATGTCATTAAATCTCCTATGTTTGTTTGACTATACTCTAGAAAGAAAGGGCAATTTTGGCTGGCAAATCCATGGACTACTGCAAGTGACAAAATGAAAAACTGAAATAGGTTCCAGGACCATAGGGACATAAAGAAGACTTGCCTGCAAAGCTTGAGCTAGAGAAGAGGCCCTGTCATTTCAGGAGGAAGAAAAGTGTCCTTTATATGTTCATAGACAATTTAGACAGTCTTTCTCTGCTTGAAGTATTTAATTATGCAGCAAGCTCAAAGGTGAATTAAACCAGTTATTTGACTCCCCATTAATTAACCAATTCAACATTTAGTTAATGCTTACTATTTATAATGTTATGCCTTGACTAGAAAGAGGTAAAATATTTAAAATGAGCAATTTAATTTTCACAGATTGAACATTGTTACATTGATTCATCTTGCTACATTTGTGGATAATTTTAAAATAGTGAGTTAGCATAGATTTCTCATATCATAGTGTACCACATTAAATATTACGGGATTTAAATTATATATCATGAAATATATTGGGTTCTCATGTTGTGTGTTAAATTAATAAGATTCTCCAACTCCCAAACAAGACGAATGATGTGATTTTATAAATAATATAGCGTATTTCCCAAACTTTTTTAGACATTAATTTATTGGCACAATGACTTGATGATATTTGGTGAATTTTGATAGAAAATGTAAACATAGGGCTGGAGAGATGGCTTAACGGTTAAGCAGTTGCCTGTGAAGTCTAAGGACCCCGGTTTGAGGTTTTATTCCCCAGGACCTACATTAACCAGATGTGCAAGGGGGGGCGTGCATGTGTCTGGAATTCATTTGCAGTGGCTGGAGGCCCTGGCATGCCCATTCTCTCTCTATTTCTCTACCCGCCTCTTCCTCTCTCTGTCTGTCATTCTCAAATAAATAAATAAAAATGAACAAAAAAAATTTAAAAAAAGAAAATGTAAACATATAATCAATGAAATACAAATACTCTATTCCTGTTGCAGCCAGGTTCACATTGCTGGCAGAAATCACTTGACCAAGAGCAGCTTGTGGGTTAAAAGGTTTATTTTAGCCAGGCATGGTGGCGCACGCCTTTAATCCCAGCACTCAGAAAGCAGAGGTAGGAGGATCACCATGAGTTTGAGGACACCCTGAGGCTACATAGTGAATTCCAGGTCAGCCTAAGCAAGAGTGAGACCCTACCTGGAAAAAAGAAAAAAAAGAAAAATGTTTATTTTAGCTTACAGACTTGAGGGGTAAGTTCATGATGGCAGGGAAAACGATGACATGAGCAGAGGGTAGACATTGCCTCCTGGCCAACATCAGGTGGACAATAGCAGCAAGAGAGTGTGCCAAACACTGGCAAGGAGAAACTGGCTATAATATCCATAAGCCCACCCCCAGCAATACACTGCCTCCAACAGGCATTAATTCCAAAATCTCCATCAGCTGGTAAGCTAGCATTCAGAACATCTATATTTATGAGAGACACCTGAATCAAACCACTACCTTCTGCCCCTGGCCCCCATAAACGGATAATCACATACGATAGAAAATATAATGAATTCAATCAAACTTTAAAAGTCCCCATAGTTTTTGTCAATCCTAATGATGTTCAAACATCCTCATAATCCAATGTCTTTTAACTGAGCCATAATACCAAAAATCCCCCCCAAAAAAAACCCTTAATGGCACAGAATAAACACTCACACTACAAAAGATGGCATTAGGAATAGCAAAGAAATATTCAATTAATACAAGATTTTAAATAACCAGGAAAAACATCAAACTCTGGAGCTCCAACACACTGCCTTCTGCAGGTGTTAATTCCCAAATGTCCATCAGCTGGGAACCTGGCATTCAGAAAACCTAAGTTTATGTGGGATTCCTGAAATAAGCCACCACAATTCCCAAGTCCCTATTTAGAAAACGGATCAGTAGAGTTTGTGGATTATGTTAGAGCATTATAATTTTACAATACCACTTAAAAAAAAAACCTATTTGATCATTATTTTATCTGAGAGAGAGAATGGGGCACCAAGGCCTCAAGCCATTACAAATAAAGCTAGATGCACATGCCAACTTGGGCATCTGGATTTACATGGGTCCTGGGGGAAAGAAACCTGTGTACTTTGGCTTTGCTGGCAAGCACCTTGATCACTAAGTCATCTCTCTGGCCCTAATACTTCTTTTAAAATCATGTTTAAATGCTGTATATTTTTAACTTCCCAGAGAGTTTTTCCTCTCTGTTAAATTTTATACCTAGTTTTTTTGTTGCTTTAAGCTAAGCACATTTTAAAAGCAGAGTAATTCATGCAATGAAATAACCTCTTGAGTATATTTGTTGCCCACTTAGAGAGCTATCCCCTTAGTCTTCCAAATGAATTTCTTTTTCTAATAAGAAAATTCCTCAGATGTAAGTATTTTTTTAGAGATTGTACTTTGATACCTTTTTCTCTTTTAATAGCCTAAAGACCTTCATTATATTAGTCAGAGTATTTCTCCAAGGTATTAAATTTATCTTCAACCTTGTGGTCAAGATTTAAAAACATGCCTATAGTTACATGTAATTATATGCCACATTAATCAACCCATGAAATTTCAGGTCACAATTCTGCTATTATTTACCCAGAGGTTTTTATTTTTTTTTAATACATTCTCTTTCCAACTGCCTTTTTTTTTTTTTTTTAAGACTGATCTCTTATGATCCCTACCAAGAAAGTGTCTCTAAATTACCTCCTACTTCTAAAACTGTCTGGAGACTAACTCGCACAAGAGCCTATAATCAATTGTGCTAACAGGGAGCACAGCATTGTTAAAATGTCCATGTTCCCTCAGGAATGTGTCTGTAACTTCTAACTTCAAACCTTTGTTTAAACTCCCATGAGACAGGTATCTGCAGTTGACCTGAGAGCCTTGCTCTGAAGCAACTTTCTTGCTTTTGCATTTTTTATCTTAGGGTACATGACACATGACACACCCCCTATCCCCTACCACCACCTCAAGATTTCTGTTTTATTTTTTTTTCCCTTGCCATTCCTTGGAATGTTCCAGCCAAAATAACAGAAGGGCTTCTCATAGACATAAAAAAAAAAAAAAAAGTTTTTGGTTTCATTTTCTTTTTCCAAAATTTGGTTACAATTAAAAGTTGCAGGTTCTGGCTCAAGTGGACACCAGGTGGACTGTGAGGTCCAAGTACATGTCAGGGATGGCAGGCCATCTAAAGATTTGTTTCCTTTTGAGACCCAAGCTTCTGTAATTCTTCAACGCTTCCTCCTAATGGATCAGAAGGAGGAAAATGATATTAGAGCATCTCATTGTCATTTTTCACCTAATTTTGCTTCTCATTTCTGTTTCCCAGTGTTGCATTTCTTCTCTTGTGACTTGTTCATGGAGATCAAGTAACCCAACTAATAAGTAGTGTAAATGCAGTTTGTTTATTTGTTAACACATCATCCAATTTACACTCCCATAAATACAGGACACCTCCTTCCCCGGTTCACTGAGTGGTCCTTAGCTTTACCTGAGCAGACCCAATTTGGGAGCTTCCCAATATCACCAGCAAGGATAGGCAAATAATGCTGTTGCCATGGAAACAAGGTGATTGCTCAGAGGATTCATTCTGCATGGGTAATATTGAACTAACAGTTGTACAATTTCTCATTCATTACAAAACATTTACAGGGAAAACGTGATGTGTTTTATGATGTCAAGACGCTGCCTTTTTAAAAAAAATAAGGTAAGTAAGACTTTCAGATTAGAAAAAAATGCTAAATGAAATAGAAGTTCTTCCATCAAAAACCAAATGTCAAATCTTCTGAGGCAAATGACCACACAACAAAAGCCATTGGTGGGCCACAGACCTTGACCGAGGAGAGAGTTACAGTGCTGCTCTTTCCTGTCCAGGTTATTTCTGTTGCGTTTTGTAGCCATTGTCATTGAGCCTATCTCATAACGACATTGGGGGAGTGCATACTTTCATGCAGTTTGGACACCATTTTTGTATTCTCTTTTGCCGGATATAATGACCTAATTATCTTTTTCTATTCTAAATTCCTTCCCCTTGGTCAAATTTCCCATACACAGTAGCTTCCTTTATAAAGTTAAACTTTTCCTCTATTGTCCTTGGACAGAATTCATTTTACATATCTTAAATACTAACTTGTAGTATCAAAATCTCAACAGAATTTCACTGAAAGTACTTTCTGGTGACAGTTTTTGTTGTCCGTTGGCTCCAGTCTTATTATTCATAGGTTGTGGTAGTTTGATTCAGGTGTCCCCCATAAACTTAGATGTTCTGAAAGCTAGGTTCTCAGCTGATGAGGTTTGGGAATTAACGCCTCCTGGAAGTAGTGTACTGTTGGGGGAGGGCTTATGGGTATTATAGCCAGTGTCCCTTTGCCAGCGTTTGGCACAGTCTCCTATTGCTGTTGTCCACCTGATATTGGTCAGGAGGTGATGTCCACTCTCTGCTCATGCCATCCTTTCCCCCTGACATTATGAAACTTCCCCCTCAAGCCTGTTAGCTAAAATAAAATTTTTTTTTCCCCACAAGCTGCTCTTGGTCCGGTGATTTCTACCACTAGTGCAAACCTGACTGCAACAATAATGTTGGTACTTTAAGTGGTGTTGCTGCTAGACACCAGACTGTGTGGATTTGACCTTTTGGAACTGATTTTCAAGAGGAATATGGAAGTATTTGAAACCTTGGCTTCAAAGAAGCCTTGCAGTGCTGTAAGTACAGCTAGATAGCTAGATGGACTATTCTGATCAGAACTGAAAGCTAAATGCAATAATAACTATGAACTATGAGGTTTGGCTTGTGAGGGTGAGAAAGAGCTTTGCCTGGACCAGGGTAAAAACAGTTTGTGTGGGATGCTTGCTGTTATGCCCATGTCCTGAGAACTTGTGCAGGATTGCTTTGCATAGTAATAGACTGGTGTGAGCAGAGAGATATGGCACAGAAGTAAAACCAATGGACTGAAACTTCTACCTGCTCAGCTGAAATTATAAGAGAGATTATAACCTTTGAAACTGGACCAGCTGTCCTATACTGGGGTAACAGGAAAAATGTAGACTCTTTTGAAGGGGCCTGAGTGTTCAAGAAGTGCCCTGTTCTTCAAAATCTGCTTTACTTCCCCCTAGATTAACAAATTGGCACCCTACCTGGTATTGTGGAGTATAAGAAGTACAGGAAAGAGAGGGTCATTGAATTTGCAACATAGTCTTGTGTTTTGGAAACAGCCATGGGCATTGTGAAGCAGGTTTGCTGGATGCCTACATGGAGACCTGATGGAGCCATGAGGATGAATCATGGGTTGCAGTGGTGACCCACTGGAGATGCCAGGACCACAATATGGCTGCCAAGGAGAGCTGCTGGCCCTGGATGAAGTTTTCCAGGACTGTGAGTAGCCTAGCTGGAGGGGCAGAATTGGAACTCCAGAGACTTGTTGGTTTGAATTATTGGACTTGGGGACTTTTCACTGACTAAAGTTGTTGGACTTGGAGCTACAGAGTTTGATGTTTTACCTGGTTGTTTTAAATCTTGTATTGGTTGAATGTTTTTTTTTTTTTTTGCTATGTTCAATGCCATCTTTTCCAGTGTGAATGTTTATTCTATGCCACTATGGGTTTTGGGGAATTTTTTTGTATTATGGCTCAGTTAAAAGACCTTGCATTATGAGGATGTTTGAACCTCATTAGGATTGATAAAACAAATGGGGACTTTTAAAGCTGGATGGATGTACTGCATTTTAAATCATGGATGGTTACCAGTTTATGGGGGTCAGGTGTGGAATGTGGTGTTGCTAGGTTCCAAGCTGATGGAGATTTTGGAACTAATGCCTCTTGGAGGCAGTGTATTGTTGGGGGTGGGCTTATGAGTGTTATAGATAGTGTCCCCTTGCCAGTGCTTGGCACACTCTCCTGTTCCTGTTGTCCACCAGATGTTGGCCAGGAGGTGATGTCCACCCTCTGCTCATGTTATCCTTTTCCCCTGCCATCATAGAGCTTCACCCTCTAGCCTGTAAGCCAAAATAAATCCCTTGTTTTCCCACAAGCTGCTCTTGGTCAGGTGAGTTCTACCACCAATGCAAACCTGTTGGCAGCATAGGTCTAGATTAATGTTTCTTCATTTCTCATTCTCAGTTTTCAACTAACTTCCTAGATAGCAGGACTTCTGGATTAGAATAATTTTCTTTTGCAATTCCAGAAAACCTCTACCCCTATTCTTTAACTTGTGAATGGCTATGACATCCTTTCTGAAATTATTCATGCTTCCGCTTCCTCACCATTTTCCCTCACATTTTGGGTAGTCAGCTTTCTATTGCTATGACAAAATATTGAAGGCAATAAGAACACAGGAGGAAAGAGCTATTTGGGTTCATGTTTCTTCATGTTTCAGTTAGCAGACACTTGAACACACTGTTTTGGGCTTACTGTGAGGCACAGCACGATGCTGGAGCAAATGCGCTTATCTTATAGCAGCTGGGAAGCAACAGAGTTAAAGACGAGGGCAGGGAGCATGGTTTGTGAGTAAAGTGCTTTCTGGGCAAGCATGGGACCTGGGTTCCGTCCATTTAACCTACATGAAGTTGGATGCAATAGTGCTCGTCTGTAATACAAAGACTCCTTCAACAATGTGCAAGGTAGAGATAAAAGAAATTCCAGAAGCTCATGGGCCAGTAACCCTGGAATCTAAAGTGGCGAAAAAGAAAATACTCTGCCTCAAACAAAGTGAAGGGTGAAGACTGCCATTTGAAGTTGTCCTTTGACTTCTACACGCATATGCCTGTACACACACACACACACACACACACACACACACACGAGTGAGAAAGATGAAGAGAGTTTCCAATATAACCTCCAAGGCCACATTGTCAAAGACCTAACTTCCTTCCATTACAACTCTCCTCTGGAGGCTGGAGAGATGGCTCAGCAGTTAAGGAGATTGCCTGAAAATCCAAAGGACCTGGACTGGATTCCACAGTACCCACATGAACCATATGCACAAAGTGACATGTGCATCTGGAGTTCATTACTAGTGGCTAGATGCCCTGGTATGTCCATTCTCTCTCTCAAACTTTCTCTCCCTCCGTATGTATGTTTGTATGTATGTATGTATGTATGTATGTATGTATGTATGTATGTATATATATATTTCTCTACTTGCAAATAAATATATAAAATTTAAAAAGCCCTTCTCCTTTTAAAGGTTCCAGCACCTCTTAAAAGCACTATGAGTTGAGGATTAACCCTTTGACCCCTTAGTGTTTGAGGGAAACTTAAGATCGACACTATAGCACCTAGTTTACCATTAAAGCTCATGAAACCAGAGCTAGAATACCTCCAAATTCACTTTCTCACCTGATGCTTTTTTTTTTTTTTTTTGCAATTCAGAAATCACACTTACTATGTACATCATTGAGGAAACCTGGCCTTTTAGTTTGCCTTTCTTTTCTTTAACAAAATACCTTGGAAAAAATGCCTTTAAAGAGGAAATAATTTATTTTGTCTCAAGTTTTCAGAGTTTCCTATCCAAGTTCCATTGCTTTTGTGTCATGTCAAGGTTGGAACAGTCTGGAAGAAAAGTGTGGTAAAGGAAAGCAGCTCACCTTGTGATGGCCAGGAGAGAGAGAGAAAGAGAGAGAGAGAAACATGAAGGGCCCTGGAGGGGGGGCTCTACCTTTCAAAGTCACCCATTTGGTATGGATCAATAGCGGACTAACCCATCAATAACTTTAGTGCTCTTATGGTCCAATCACCTCTCAGTAGTCACACGGCTGGAGACCACATTACCTTTTGGGAGACACTTCATACTCAAGCCATCATACCTGGTCTGACCACAGTTGGCCTATCTTGGATACCTCACCTAGCTTTTGCATACTTTTCTCGTTGCCCTTGCCACATTCTCTTACCATTTGTCATCTCTCTCTTTAGTCATGAGTCTTTGTCCAGTGGACCTGAACTCCTCGGGGAGGAGACTCTTTCCTATGTAGAGATGTTTGCATATAGTCTAGGGTTGGAGTCAACAGTGGCCCTTCAGAGACTATTTAGTGAACACAACAGTTGTTCAATTAAGGTGATAAAATGTTCTGTTGTTCTGTGCATTCAAGGCAGATTGCAGGGAAGGAAGGTCGCCAAAGCCTTCATGAATGTGGCTACCACATCTAACACATGCCCCATTCCACAACCACCAAGAAAGATTGACCACTTGGTGGGTAACTTGAGAGTGGTTATGCTTCAAGAACCTTACTTGTGTGTACAGCTTCCTCCTCCTATCAAGTTTTGTTGCCTAGCTTGCATCTGTGATATTACTACCCTGGCTTACAAATGCTTAATCTGTCTTTTATTCACGGGGCTAATTGGATGGCTATTGTGTTGCTTGTTTTTAAAGACCACAGAACGGTATGACAAAAATCTGATTTGATGTCACAAAATATAAGTAAGATTCAAATTCATAGGACTCATATGAAATGTCAGTTAAATCTAATGGCAATCTATTTCTCTTGGAGTTGGAACCGGGCTTCAATCAATTAGCAGTAAACTTGTCAAAATTCACAAGACAGAGGTTCCTAGGCGCTTCATCATAATTTTATTTGCCCAAAGAACTTGAATAAATGATGTGAAATGCTGCCTCCGGTAGATAATTTCTGGACCTCCTGCTGGAAAAAAAAAAAAACTGTTGGCTAATTTTGTGCAGTAAATTTTCCCAGTCATTGTCACAGCCTGTAGTGATAAATGACTTTTTCTCCCATATGTTACTATGCCTCAGTGCAGGGAGAGAAAGAAAGAGGGAGAGAGAGAAAGAACACACACAGACTGTGTGTTTTTCTGTGAGATGCAGCTGTGTGTGCATTTTATTTTTATGAAGAGAAATAGCTTTCTCCAGAAATTTTTGCGGAAAATTCTATTCCTCCTCCCAAATAACAGGCATTCGATAAATATTCATTGAGTTGCCTTCCACTTTGTGCTGTCTGTTGGTAACCCTGCTGTCTGCAGGATTGGGTGAACAGAATGGAAGAGGTAATGAAGACAGGAAGAAGAGTCTAATGTGGTTCCATACTCATGTAGTCATGGTTTGAGGTCTAATTTGGCCATTGGACTCACAGTGAGAGAAGAAGCTTGGTAGGTACATTTTTTTGTCTTTATAGAAGGGCAGCGGGTACACAGCATCCTACAAGGGACCATCAGGGTCTTAATGCATGGCTCTTGTCCCCTCCCACACTGAGGTCATAGGTAGCTGCAGAAGTCCAGGGCCAAGCCTCCCCACATATCTTTTTGTACTGTATAGTCACATAAGTCCAGCTCTCTGCTCCCGCTGCCCAAGTATATTTTTATAGATTAGGCATAAATACAACAGAGCAGATACAACATTTCCAAATTTATCTTAATACTGCAGTTTCTTGGAAGGTGGTACTGTGAAAAGACAGAATTTGGTCGACATACCATGAGCCTGATGAACACCTTGACACAAGTCCTAATTTCCATGTTATTTGAATTGCAAAATAGATACAGAAAGTGCTTTTAATTTTTTTTTCATTGTCTTTCATTGTCACATTGAAGGAGCTTATGGGAGAAGTCGCTCATTAAATAAAGTGAAATCTTTATCCACTAAGGCTTTAAAATGCTGATCAATCACAAAAGCATAGCAGGTCTTTGCGCTCCAGCATCTGAGTGGACCCATCAGGTGTTTGAGGAAAAACCCCGGGAGTCTTCCTTGCTCTAATATTTGATTCTTTCCTTTAGTTCTCCTGCCTGGGAACTCATTTGTTTGAAATTTATCTTTTATCGTTTTATACTTCTATCTTAAAAAATAATCTAAAAGATGTGTGTCTAGGAATCAGCTTACAACTGGATTGAAAAATCTCTTAAGTGCATGGCTTTATTTAAAAATGAACTCAGTGTAGGCGGATAGCTCAGTGGATAAAGTGCTTGTGATGCAAAATAAGTGCCTGAATTTGGATCCCCAGAACTTACATAAAGCCAGATGCTACAGAAGTAGTGACTGTAACCCCAGAATGCCTATAGCAAGAAGGGAGGCAGAAACAGAATAATGGCCCAGAAGGCCTTAGACCAGCTAGCCTGGAAAACGCAATGGTGTGTGAACAAGAGTCCTTGCCCCAAATAAGGTGGGACATGAGAACTGACACCCAAAGCTGTCTTCTGATCTCTGTGGCATGCCTGTACTCACACTGACACACACACACACACACACACACACACACACACACACCCCAAAAATTGAATTTAAAAATTCCAATTTAGTGATCATAGTTCAATTTCTAGTTTAATGTATCCAACTTTCAGTCTTTCAATTCTTTGGAAGCAATGCCAGACTAAAAATACTACAATAAGAAAACCAAGTCTTACTTAAAACTAAAAGTAAATAAAATATTTTTTCTAGCACTAAGGATTCTCTGTCATTCATATTCTGATAATCAGAGCAAATATTAATGCCAGAGATGTATCTGACTCATGATAAACCTCAAGACAAAGGAAAAAATTGCATATTGTATCTTTCTATGTAGATTTAGATATCTTACCTCCCTAGAGTGAAGAAGGGCTTTCCCATTATATCTGTTGTGCATGGTTGTAAATGCACAGTAAGTTAAATGAAGCTATTACTCATGAAAAAAAAATCACTATTGGAAAATGTACACAAGCATAGTTCATGGGAAATAAGAAAATAAATGCATTGTCCATATACATTAACATTTTAGGCACTAAGACTATGCCTAAAATGATTGAAATTGTTTAAAACATATTTCAAGATTGTCCTGTATTTAAAATTTTTCACATTATATATAGTAGTCTCCAGTTAACTTGTCTTGCTGGTTCACTTGGCAGCAGTGGATAGCTCAGTGCATTACTGACATAAGTCATATTTTTTGATGTTGAGTGCTCAAAAAAATCCACTAACATGCTATGAATGACAGAATCAGAAAATGATGGATCAACTTATTATGGTATTAACTTTTTTTTTTTTTTTTGGTTTTTCAAGGTATGGTCTCACTCTAGCTCAGTGAACTCACTATGTAGTCTCAGGGTGGCCTCGAACTAAAGGCAATCCTTCTACCTCTGCCTCCTGAGTGCTGGGATTAAAGGCATGTGCCACCACTCCTGGACCCTGGTACTAACTTTTTTATAGTACAACATTGCATGGGCTGGAGAGATGGTTTAGTGGTTAAGGCATTTTCCTTCAAAGCCAAAGGAACCAGGTTCAAATCCCCAGGACCCGCGTAAGTCAGATGCATTAGGGGTTGCATACATCTGGAGTTTGTTTGCAGCAACCAGAGACCCTGAATGCCCATTCTCTGCCTCTTTCTCTCCTTTAAATACATAAATGAACATTAAAAATATTTTTGAAAACCACATAATAATTAAAAACCCATGGCTATATATAAGTGACATGGATTAACAAAAATATTATGTCTACTTTTGCTTGATATATATATATAATATATATATATATATATATATATATATTATATATATATATATATGTTATATAATCAAATACTTGCCTATCATTCCAAATTTTAAGGTTATGTTTTTAATTTTTTTATCAAATTTTTACTTATTCATTTGAGAGGGACAGACAGAGAGAGAAAGAGGAGGAGAGAGAGAGAGATTGGGCACACCAGGGCCTCCAGCCACTGCAAACGAACTCCAGACGTGTGCACACCCTGTGCATCTGGCAAATGTGGGTCCTGGGGAATCGAGCCTTGAACCGGGGTCCTTAGGCTTCACAGGCAAGCACTTAACCACTAAGCCATCTTTCTAGCCCTTAATTTTATTTTATTTTTATTTTTATTTTTTTGGTTTCTCGAGGTAGGGTCTCACTCTGGTCCAGGCTGACCTGGAATTAACTCTGTAGTCTCGAACTCATGGCGATCCTCCTACCTCTGCCTCCCAAGTGCTGGGATTAAAGGTGTGCGCCACCATGCCCGGCCTTAATTTCAGCTTCCAAAAATATGAGCACTGTACCATGTTCATAATCCCCTCCCACCACCCTCTCTTTCCCCTCCCAAATCCTCTCATCCCTGGATCTCTTCTATTTCAATGTAATCGTTTCTTGTCCCACTTATCATGCAGGCCTTGTACAGGTAGCATTAGACACTGTGAGGTCACGAATATCAAGGCCACTTTTTGAGTGCCCCTTCCTGTCCTTTGGCTCTTACATTCTTTCCACAACCTCTTTCACAATAGTCTCTGAGCCTTGTAGGGTGTGAAAGGCAATGCCTTAGTGCTGAACACTCCATGTTCACATTTTGTCACCATGGAGAGTTTTGCATCTCTCCAGTGGTCACCACCATCTGAAAATAGAAACCTTCTCTAACCACAAGTGAGTAGCATTAATATATGGGCATAAATATAAGAGGGAAGTTCGGTGGACCTAGTATATCCATTTATCTAGAAAACATTAGTAGATTCTTCCTTAGGGCTTCTAACCTTCCAAGCCATAGATTTTCATTAGGTTTTCAGTACCAGGCAGGAATTCTCTCCTGTACAGCATGCAGGCCTCAAATCCAATAAGGGAAGAGTTGGTTTCCCCCATAACAGACACACCACCATAGCACTGGTTGGTACATTTTCATGGCTAGGCAGCTGTATAGTTTGCAGGGTTGACTGCTGATTAACACCATTTGTGATTTTGTTCTCCAAAAATCTGCATAGCTCTTTCCAATGTCCTGACAGCTAGTCAACAGGGAGGAGGCTTCCAACTTGATCTCTCAGTGACCCAAGCATGTGGGGTCTTCAGCAATAGACTCTCAGCATCTAGTTCTGGTGGGCAACCAAGAGCCTTGGCAATAGCCTGTAATGTTTTGGGGGGCAACAGAGGCCTCCTTGGGCATCAGGGACCACCCTGGCCAACAACTCTCTGAAAGCTATCCCACTCCTCCTGGCATTGAACACTCCACTGTCACTTTATTTTTTCTAATGGCAATGGCTTCTGGGAACAACATTATCCACCTCTGCGAGATACTTTCTTGGTAAACTTTCTCTTATATATTATTAGCTAGCAAAGAAATAGGTTTCTGTATAGATTATTATTCACAAATCTCAATTTTTTAAATTAAGTATATACTTTATGTGGACACATCATGTGTGGGTGCCATCATTTCTCCCCTCTCTGCCCCCACTCTATAGAGCACCCTCCTCAGTGGGATTGCTGGTGTTCGCCACGGAGTTGTGGGTGATGGTGTGACAGCAGCAGTCAGATGTTGGCAGAGGGGCCAAAGCCTCTAGATAGTCCCTCTCCACCGGTGGCTCTTACCAGCTTTCCACACATACTTCTGCAAAATTCTCCGGGCCGAGCCATGGTGGGTGTGTTGTAAGAATCTTTTACTGTTGAGCTCTCAGGAGCTTCTGGATTTCTGCTTTGGTGTGTGTTAAGTGTCCTCAGGGTCTGTCTCCTTCACCCTGGCACAGGTTTCCAGGCTTGCCTTTATATCTTAAATTTGGGGCTGGAGAGAGGTAGTTTAGCAGTTAAGGCCCTTGCCTGCAAAAGCCCAAGGACCCAGATTCAATTCCCCCAGTACCCACCCAGATGCATAAGCTGGCACATGCATCTGGAGTTTGTTCATTGGGGCTGGAGGCCCTGGAAAACCCTTTCTTTCCTTTCTTTTTCTTTCTTTCTTTCTTTCTTCCTTCCTTTCCTTTCTTTCTTTTTTCTTTCTCTCTCTCTCTCTCATCTTTCTTTCAAAAAAGAAGTAAATAAATAAATCTTAAATTTTAACTTTCCCCTCATCCCTCCTCTCCTCCATTTCTTCCCCTTAGACCATTTCTCCCCTTCAAAGTATTCTTCCCCTCTACTTACATATCTGCTACCCCCCTTAAGGCCTCCCCTTTCTGCCCCTTCTCCCCTTCCCCATAGCCTCTTTCTAGCTCACAGGTCTGTGTACAAAGTTATATCACAACTCACATACAAATCTAAATATTAAATCTAGGATCTACATATGAGTGAGAACATGCAGCACTTGACTTTCTGTGCCTGGGTTACCCCACTTAGTATAATCTTTTTCAGATCCATCCATTTCCCTGCAAATTTTGTAATTTTTAAGTTTAATCATATTCCTTTTGATTCTTCATTTTTTTTTTACCATCTAGAGATAGTAGTTCCTACCTAACCTTTTTTAACACACAGCTTCAGATTCTTCCATCTAAATAGATTTTTAAAAAAAATTATTCAGTAAATTTAATTTGACATTCATATGTGTGTGTCTATTTAAATGAGTTAATCACTTCAGCACATATGACCAAAAAATATATCATCTTTGTATTGTCAGTGTGATGAGAATTTGATTGCATTAATACCATGAGAACTAAGCATCATTTGGGGTGTCTGTGAAGTTACTTTCAGAGGAAATTAGAAGGTGAATATGAATGGACTAAGTGGGGAAGATCTACCTCCATGTGATGTGGATAGACACAGTCCAGCTGCCTGGGCCCTAACCAGGGCAAAGCAGATGAATGATGGATTGCCTTCTCTCTGGCATGTGGGATTAATACCTCTTATTTTGCACTTGGAGATCAGAACTCTAGGCACTCTGGCTGTTGAACCTCAGGACTCACATTATCATCCTTCCCCCAGGACCTCAGGCCTTCTGCCTGAGATGGAGAATTACTGAATTCTCTGTTTGTGGGGGGAAGGTTTTTAAAGTTGGTCTCAGCTATGCTCCCATCATTCCAGGGTCACCAGCTTGCAGACAGTCTTCCATGGTATTTCCTAGTCTGCAAAACCACACAAACCAGTTCCCCTACTAATCCATTCTCTCCCTCTCTTTCTCTCTCAAAACCAAATAAGGTTTTAGTTCACAAAACTTGCTACAAAGAGGTAGAAACAGCACATTTTTTAAGGTCACAAGGGGATAACATTAGGACAAGAATGCTTTCAAACAGGGCCACCTGGTCCAGTTCTTGCCAAAGCCCTCCATGAGTCATGCCAAGGGATCTTTCTTCTAATGGGGAAGGATGACTCTTGTTCTGGAAGACAGAGATCAGCATGCCCCAGAATGACTCACGAACATTCTCTCTGCCCTGACACCCCCATCAGCACAGGCACCTAATGAATGGAAAAGTTCTCTCCCAGTGACTTCCAATTTAGTCAATAAAAGAGGGTATGTGCTGGTTATTATATCCTCATTTTTTGGTAGGGGAGATACATGGAAATAAAAATGTATGCTTCGGAATACAGTGGCTTTAAGCATGTATTATATATTCACAAACGATTCTCCCTTAACCAGAACATTACATTCTAGTTCCTGTCTCCTGCACTGACCTTTATCACTTAAAAGGTTCTGACTCAGCAAGCATCATTGAAGGGGAAGAAAAAGACAATTTTTAGGTGCCAAGTTCTTTCACAGCTAATTTGTTAATACATATGGCCCCAATCCACATGATGAATTATGGGAACAACCAGCAATTCCTGATAGAACCTTTATAACAGGGTGAGATTTGGTGGAAGAAATGGCATTGGCTAAAAAAAGGAAACATCAGATAGGAAACTTTGAAGATAACTTTAAGTAAAACTAAAGTCATAAAGTAATAATAAAAATTGGAAACACACAAACGCATCTATTTAACTCAGACACATATAAATTTTATCTTCATCTCAGATAATTTTACTATATGGCACACTAAATTTCTAGTCACCTAATAATGGGCTTGATAGATCTGTTTAAATTAGGACATTAAAAAGAAAATAAAAGTTAATTTCTATCCAATACATTAACTTAGTTTGTATAGCAACAAGGAAAATTGCTATCATTTGTTATGAATAGGGTCAGTACATTTCTATCCATTACAGTTACATGGAATACTCTCAAAATTGTGAAATAATGACAAAGTTTGATGATACGTATATTAACTGCAACTATTCATTATATATGTGCATTTGTTAATAATGCTTCTAGAAATTTCTTAATAGCCCAGATTTTGTTATGCTATGAGTGAAATAATGTGTTTTTTGTTCCATGTCATTATTTTATACTAGTACTTATTAATCCCATGGATAATTTGCTTATAATACCACATTTGGTCAATGTTTAATAAAACTTCAGAAACCTCGGTGTCCCATTGAAGGGATTAGTGTTAGAAAAGATGAAGGTGCTTATTAACTTAACTTGATTAACACACATTATATCCATGTATAGAATTACCATAACATACCACATAAAGATGTAGAAGTAAAAATATAAAAACACTGCTTTGGTGTCTGTGCGAAAAGAAAACTGTTACTTCATCATTGAGTTTATCTCCTTTAAATGTGAAGAGGATAAGGCTTGTACTATGTACTAGAGCGGAAGGGGTAAGCCACATCCCATCTTAGGCACACAGAGAGAACACAAACAAGAGGTTTATCTTCAAAATATATTACTTTTTTAAATTTAAAATTTTTATTTTTAGAGAGCATAGAGAGAAAGGAAAGAGAGAAAGAATTGGTGTAACAGGGCCTCAGCCACTGCAATCAAACTCCAGACTCTTGCGCCACCTAGTGGGCATGTGTGACCTTGTGCTTGCTTCACCTTTGTGCATCTGATTTATCTGGGATCTGGACTTGAACATGTATCCTTAGGTTTTGCAGGAAAGTGCCTTAACTGCTAAGCCATCTCTTCAGCCCTCAAAATAAATTTCCAACAAAAGCCCTGGTAGAGAAGATGATTATGAAAAGGGGGGAATATTACATGTATACCTTCAAAATTAATGTCTAAAAATTTTTTATCAATAGAAATCAATGTATCAATAAATGACAACGTAAATATATTTCCAAGGCTACTTTGTGTGGAAATAAATTATATAAGTAACTTTTTTTTATAAAGCAATATATATTTAAAGCTGCATAAAGAAAATGCCTCTGCTACTATTTTGCTTTCCTTGGGAAAGATAATTCTACAGTCATCAACTTGGCAAACGTTATCTTCATTTTGTAATCCGTGCTTGATTTTCTGGATATTCATGGGGTAACACATTTGGGATGGCAGATCCCTACAGGGGAAAGTGGAGCCACTTTATCCCATGTATTTAATTATTACATAGATTCTTCTCTGCTTGGATCTGATTAATAAATATGATTACCATGTATATCCAGACAAATAATTTTGAAGCCAAATTTTACTAACAAATTTGGGAAGATGGCCGCTAGATAGAGAAGCCAGAGCAGCCTCAGCAGCAGCTTTGGTGGCACTGAGCCTGGCCTTGTGCGCAGAGGGGATGACAAGAAGACTCAGGCGGAGACTTGGTTCCCAAGCCACGGGTATATCTGGCCATCTTCCTAGACTGTTCATGGTGGGGAATCTCAGTGCAATTTTTGGCTGTTCTAGCCAGTCAGATTCTCTGCATCTGCTAGCTGAATATTTATCCTTCACTGAGCATCTATGAGAAATGTGTTTAGAACAACATTTCATACCTGAAATCTTTTTAGATTTAGAATCACTGAATTTTAGATGAGAAGCATTCACTATAGCCCATCATTTAACAGACAACAGCAATGAAATTCAAAAGGTTAAGTGGCTTTTCTAAAAGCATGAAGGTTTCTTCCCCCCCACCCTTTTCTGTCTTTTATTTTGTGACAAGCTCTAGACATTCACAATGTTAGATCTGACGTCTTTCACTTCCACTGCTGCACGATTCTCTCTTAAATAGATTATTAAAGCACTATTACCATTTTACACAAGCTTTAAGAAAAAGTTTTAGCCTTCAAGAGCTTATATAAAATATCCACTGAAAAACAATATAGATAAGCAAGAAGAGCTTCAAATAGACTAATGGGTTTGACATTTCAGAGCTTGAGTCAGGAATCAATTGTGTGCGAAAAAATTAAAAAAGCATTCGTTAACATGTCTGAGCAGTTGTAAGCTTAAAGAAAGCAGAGTTCATGTCTAGCAACTTGTTCTGGTACCTAACAACTGTCTACCAGATAATGGTTCTGCTTGTTGAATGACTAAAGGAAACATTTTGGTAGTAAATAGAAGGAATTCAAAGCCTACCGTTAATGTAAATTTAAGACAATCTACGCCCTCACACTGCAATGAAGGATGCCTACAGGTTCACATGGCTCAAGGGCACATCACCACAGAACAACCTAGGATGATGAGAAGCTAGAAAGAGGGCACTAGATAGGTTTTCTGACTGAGGAAACCCAGTAAGGTTTAGATGTCACTGTAACTGGAAAACAAAGCAGAAATCCCCAAATAGGAAAATAAAAAAAGATACCTGAGTTAAAACAGAAAGAGGAGAGAGGCCTGAAAACTTCCTAAGCAGAAATGAGATATTAGGGACATAAATTAGACTGGAAGGAAGCCTGGAAGGACACTTCGGTGTTGTTTTGCTTCCAAAATTGGCAAGTGCAGCAGTAATAACAGTAGCAGTAACAGACTCTTGGGAGATCGTGAACAGCAATAGGAGAGACAAACTCTTGCATCTTAGGAGTTCTGGTCTACACAATTTTTATTTTAATGTTATTTTATGGGGCAAGGAAGCAATATGGTTCTTCTTTTCAATCAAACTCATAGGAAAACAATGTATCTGGAAAATTGGATTGTACAAGTTTCACGAGAAGCAATGAGAGCAAACAACAAAAGAGGACAAACATTTTTTAAGGACTCTCTTTGACAGGAAGTCTCTTTGTGACATACAAGCAAGGAAACTGTCTGAAAATTTAGAAAGTAAAACTATATAATGCAGATATATGCAAGTAAGGAACAAGTTGTATAAGGACAAAGATGGGTAGTTAGTACTTCTAGAAAAAGAAGGGTAGCTAGAATTTAGAGAGCATGGGAGAGGCTACCCCATTCATCTTTATATATATTTGAGAGGGAGATACAGAGAGAAAGAGGCAGATATATAGAGAGAAAGTATGTGCTTCAGGGCCTCTAGCCACTGCAAATGAACTCCAGAAGCATGCACCACCTTGTGCATATGACTTATGTGGGTCCTGGGGAATTGAACCTGGGTCCTTAGGCTTCGCAGGCAAGCACCTTAACCACTAAGCCATTTCTCCAGCCTTAGGCCATTCCTCTTGATAAGCCCTGACTACTTTCAGGATAAATATGTTTCCAGTCACCTCTATTGCTAGACCGGGTGTTACAGAAAGAGAAAGGAAAATGAGGGGCAGAAAGAAGTCCAGTCAGTCCTAAGCTGTGCCTGAGAGAAGATCTTGTAGTTTTAGGGGGCTGGATCTTGGAAAGCTCACCTCTGAGCTTCTGGAAAAAGCAGACAATGCATCTTCCATATGCTTTAGGGGAGAGCAAGAGTCCCCTTACTAAGCAGATTCTGTTGGATGAAGTCTAGACTAGAAAATAAAAACCTAACATTTTGCCTCAATTTATGTTCTTAGCCCATGGCTGCTGACATAAAAATTTTCCTACGGAAATATTAAGTCCAAGGAACTGTTGGAAGACAGGTCTGAGAAACCAAACATTTCATCATGTTTAGGTGCTGTGTATAAAAGCTACATTAAAAATGGTTGAGATTTTCATGAAATATAACCTCAGTGAAATGCTCCAGAACTCTTTGAGACTGACCATGAGATTGTTTTTAAATGCTAAAAAAAAATATGTTGGAAATAAATTAAAAGGAAGGTCAGGACAGAGGCCTGTCTGAATAGGGGACTATAAAGCATGGTGAATACAAATGGATACTGCTGAAATAAGAGATCATTTACATCTGTTCCATTTTTTTCTTTTAGGAAATAAGCAATAGAATTGAAGCAAATGAGCCAATTTTAGAACTCATTTTCATATAGCATCATTTCTCCCGCAGGTTCACCAAAAAGAAAACCAACTCCATCCCTAGCTCAACTCATGGAGAAGGGAAGCTAAATATCTTGTCTGAGAAATACTCTCTTGGAATACAAATTCTGAACTAAGAATTGAGTTTCGTCCCTACATGCTAGAGCCAATACAAAACTCATTATCCTAACACAGGCACGAATGCACATGCACTTATATTTTTCTGTGTAATCTATTGATCTCTCTGTCTAGTTTTCTTTTTTAAGCCATTTAAAATAAGGTTTTGGTTTGGATCTTTATAACTTCATATTTCTCCCCAAGCTTTAATTATCTCTCTTCCTTCATAAGTGTGTATGTCTGCTTTCATTGTCTCTTTGCGGAGAGAACTTTGTTGCTTTGAGACAGTGTCTAAAGACATTCTATATGATTCTCTCTCTCTCTCTCTCTTTTTTTTTTGTTAGAAATTATAGACTGTGAACCATGTAAGGGGAGACATTGCCCTCTACTTGCAAGATGAAAAAAGCCTGCCAAGTCCATGTATGTCAGCAGAAGACATGAGACTCTTGGATCAGAGCCACAGGATGTGCCCACTCACAATACAGTAAGCCTTAGGGGTTTGCCTCCCACTGGATTCTCTACCTTCTTCCCTCAAGGAGGTCAGCACAGGGCAACAGAGCTGCTGCTCACAGACAATGACCTGGCTGAACCTGAGCACAGGAAACATTCTTTTATAAGGGCTGTCGGCAAACCTACTTCACCTGCCCTCCAGGTTTTATTTTGTATCTTAGATCCTACCTTTCATTCCAAAGCGGGACTCTCTCTGTATCTCCCAAGTTGTTTTCTTGACAAACTTTCTTTAAAGACAGTACAGAACAAAAGACCCTAAGGCCTTTCAGCTGAAACAGGAGATGATAGAGAATTGTCTCCCAGCACACTTAAGTTCTTAAGACTTCAGCTTATGCACAGCTCCAGTGATAACCAGTTTGCCTGTCAGTTTCCACAGTGTGTCTCATCAGACAGTCAGCTCTGTTTCTATGTTGCTTTGACAAAGACATTAGTCCAGCTTCTGTTTTGTTAACAGATTCAATCACTCTTCTCACATGTGTCGTTATTTGCACCATCTTTTTATTTATAAATTTCCTTATTTTTTCTGCTGTGGGTCTATGCTCTATTTTAAAAAATATATTTTATTTATTTATTTGATAGAAAGAGGCAGAGAGAGAGAGAGAGAGAGAGAGAGAAAGAGAGAGAGAGAGAGAAGGTGTGCCAGGGTCTCCAGCCACTGTAAACGAACTCCAGATGCATGTGCCCCCTTGTGCATCTGGCTTACGTGGGTCCTGGAAAGTTGAGCTGGGATCCTTTGGCTTAACAGGCAAATGCCTTAACCACCAAACCAACTCTACAGCCCTGGTCTATGCTTTTTTTTTAAAAAAAAAAAAAGTATTTTTATTTGTTTGATAGAGGGAAAGAGAGAGAGAAAGAGAGCGAGAGAGAGAATGGGCACGTCAGGGCTTTCAGCCACTGAAAACAAACTCCAGGCATATGTGCCACCTTGTGCATCTGGCTTAGTGGGTCCTGGGGAATCAAACAAGGTCCTTTGGCTTCACAAGCAAGTACTTTAACTGCTAAGCCATCTCTCCAGCCTGGGCCTATGTTTTGTTGTCTGACCATTATAGCTCCAATGCTTACCTGTTGTCAAGGTCTGTCTCCATTGATGAAGTGGTTGAATTTTTGATAAGATCTCAGTAGACCAAGATTCAGAAGCATGTATTTCAGACTCAGACTTTCACATCACAGACTTTTCACAGTATTTGACTTCCTTCCTCCAAGGTCTTCTGAGTATATATCCCCCATCTGGTGACACTTCACACCAACGAATAGTGTCTGTGCTGGAAAGCAACATTCCACAGACCTCTGAGGAAAGGACCCAGGCCCAATTTCCTATTTCTGAGAAAGAATTAACATTTATTTCCTTGTTTTAATTATTCTTTTTTTTCTGTCTTTAAAAAAAAATTTTTTTTTAGGCTGGAAAAAGATAGCATCTTCAACAAATGGTGCTGGACAAACTGGGTAACCATATGCAGGAAAATGAAAGTCAATCCACACATCTTGCCATGCACAAAAATCAAGTCCAAATGGATCAAAGACCTCAATATAAGACTGGAAACTCTGCTACTACTAGGAATAAAAATAGGAACAGCTTTCCATGATATAGGAATGGGAAAAGACTTCCTGAACAAAACATCAGTAGCTCAGGATCTTAAACAAACACTCAACCATTGGGATCTCATGAAGCTGAGAAGCTTTTTCACAGACAAACATACAATAAGCAGAGCCAATAGATTAGCCACAGAATGAGACAGTTAGCTTGTCTAGTGCCAAAAGGTGCTACATGAATGAATGGGAGAAAATGACCAACATCTGTCAAAGCTACTCATGGTCTAAGCTACTCAGCAGTAAACAACCTGACATGATGCTCACACAAGTGCAATAGTGGCACATAGCCATGGTGAGTAACTGACTGCTCTTCATTTGGCTAATGGATACACTCAGTGGAATGGAACCCATAGCTGGTTCTGGGAAACAAGCCAGAACCATATCCAAAAAATGACCCGGCTCTCCATTATCAAGCTCCCACCAATTGTGGGCTATAGGAGGGTCTACACCAATTAATGTCTCTCTAAAATAATAATGGTTATCCCATTAATCTGGTGCTGACTTCACTCGCCATTGGAGAATTTCCTTCTCTTTTTCAGATGGAAACAGAACCTGAGGAGAGAATCAGCCCATAGCACCTCACCAGGGCCCCAGCAGAAACCATAGAGTAATTGGGGAAATGAGAAAGAGTGCTGCTTTATTGGTGAACTTGGTATCAGCACAAGGGTGAAGGAGATAGACACAGAGAACACTCAACTCCTACCAAACCAGATATCCAGAGACACAGAGGCTCCCAAGACCTCATCACCGAAGTAGACCTAAAACAAACCCAACACAACTCAGGGAAATTTGCAGAAGAGGGGGCAGAAAGATTATTAGAGCCACACGTTAGGACATTATGCACAGAGATATTGCCTCTTCCCCATAACTGACAGCTAAACCCACAATGCACGACCCACATTCCAAAACAAGGAGGGTCCCTGTGGAGGGGGAGGACAGGGAGGAGGCTAACAAAGGTTCTAACATGGCTGCATACATACTGTGTACATAATTAATAATATATATATGTATATATATATATAATATATGTAATATATATGTTATTTTTAACCTTCTTTTTGGTTTTGATTTTTATTTTTTGAGGAAAAGTGTCATTCTAGCCCAGGCTTACTGGAATTCACCATGTCATCTCAGGCTGGCCTCGAATTCACAGTGATTCTCTTACTTCTGTCCCCCAAGTACGGGGATTAAAGGTGTGCACCACCACGTCCAGCTTATTTTTATCTTTTTAAGAATACTTTTTAGCATGTGTGTGATGAATGTACAGGTATTCCCATGCCATGGTGCATGTGTGGAGGTCAGAGGGCAATCTGAAGTCTGGGTCCTTACCTTGGTGGGGGCAGGCTGTTTCTTGTTGTTCACCATGGCATGTGCCAGGCTGGCTGGTCCATGACTGTCCAGGAATTTCCTATCTCAGCCTCCCATCTTGTTTCCAGTGCTCTGGAATTATAGTCATGAAGCAGCCTCTGGCTTCACATGGAGTCTGGATGTTGGAACTCTAGTCACAGGTTTGGAACCATCTCCTCAGCCCTGATTTTTGTTGTTATTAAGGAAAGGGGGTAGCAACTGTACCCTCATTTTTGTACTGAGAACATTTGAGCTGCTGTACAACTTGTCCTTATGAGCCACAAATTTATCTCAATTTTTCTGACTTTTCTCAGAATGTCTTTAAAGTCATCTTTCAGAATGCAAAATTCATTTTTAACATTTCCAGCACAATATCCAGTTTGTATCTTCTACTACTGAGTTCTAGCTTCAAAAAATGGCTGTTGTTGCCAAGTGTGGTCCCATCACTTGGGAGGCAGAGGTAAGAGGATCACCATGAGTTCGAGGCCACCCTGAGACTACATAGTGAGTTCCAGGTCAGCCTGGATTAGAGTGAGACTCTACCTTGAAAACAAACAAACAAACAAACAAAAGGCTGCTGTTTAAAACCCAAACCCCCAAAGAGCATATAAACAAAGTAGGCTAATAAAATGATGTGTATATTTGTGAATCTATGATGAGACATATCTTTATGTGGCTTACTAATTGGCCCTTAGCAGCATGCAGATGGAGGAGCTCCAAATGTTGCAGCTTTGAGGTGATGAAAATAGTCCTTTCACAGAGCTCAGGGAGCTCCTTGACTAACAACAAAAATGGCAAAAGTTTGGTAACATGTGCCATTTGAGTTGTTTAACATTATCTTATTTTTTTAAGACAAATAGATTATATCAAAATGAAGGGGCTTTGTCTGGGACTATTATCTTTTTTATTATTTTTTTATTGCCAGAGATGGTAAAATAATTTCAGGAGTTTATTACTTTGTTGAGTAAATTAATCTGTCCATTTTCCCTTCTGTTTCATAATCTCTACCCTCCTCCACTGTTTTATTCTTGTTGTTGAAAGATTCCGAGGTTGCTCAGATATAAGGGACATCTATGAATAAATTCTATCTTCCAAATGATATTGGATTAAATTTAGTCAAGTTACTTCACTAATAAATAGGATGTCATTCATTTGTGGAAATGGAAATAGAAACATCTGGTTCACTGGATGCTTTTTAGATGGATGAGACAATAGACATGTAGGTGATTGGCAAAATTGAAAGGGAATCCTTGCTTAATGATTCTCTTCTCTCTATCTTCCCTGTTCCTACCTAACCTACTGGCAATTGCATTTTCCATATCATTTGAATATTTGCTTTGGAACAGAGGAATTGGGTTGAAACCTCTAGGTTTATGGTGGTTGAGCTGCCAAGTTCAATGTACTTCTCAAAATGCATGCCACTCAAGATAAAAAAGCAAGAGAGAAGAGGGGTCTATTCTTGGTAACACTTTATAGGATGAATGCAGATGTAACCTGGTGGGAATATCAGCTGAACTCTCCTAGATAACTGAGCTGGGCTTCAATTCAATTATATGACAGCCACAAAGGCTGGTGAATGTTTTTCTCCAATCTGTAAGCCTTTGATTGCACGTATCACCAAGGAAAACATAAGGCCTCTCTTCAATGGCGCATGGAAAGGTAACGGAGCAATGGCGTCTTCCATGGAAGAATAAAGCCGTTCAGGTCTCCTTCACATGTGTAATCGTACTTACCCAGTAGACTGTCAACTCGAAATGGTGGGAAAGAGGGGAGTGGGGCTCTCATCTCAGCAGTGTGGAGACTTGGAGGGTGTAAGATGTGGGAAAGGAACAGGAAAACCTTGGGATGAAGAGCTAGAAGTTTCAGAGATCCTTAATTTGATACTCTTTTATAGATTATTGAAAATCCATAAATATTTTTAACTAAAATTTTTGATATTTATTTACGTGTGTGTGTGTGCACGCATGCACATGTGTGCACATATGTGCATGCACCAGGATCTCCTGCCACTGCAAACTAATGTCCATCCAGCCTAATGTGCATTGCTGGGGAATAGAACCCAGGCCAACAGACTTTGTGAGCAAGCACCTTTGACTACTGATACATTTTCCCAGCTCCACCTGGATTTTCTGTGGAACAGCACTAACATTACGTAGAATGACCTTTGGCCTTTGTCTTTGGATCGAGTCTGTGTTGGAATCTTTTTGCAGAGCCAACCTGGGGACACTTAGCAGGCAAAAAAAAAAAAAAAAAAAAAAAAAACCAACACACACACACACACACACACACACACACACACACACACACCTGATGTTCTAACAGGTGGCAGTCTCACATGTGGTCTTGGAACTTTCGGGCTATTTCCAACTGTCAGGTGGGGATGAAAAGTTTAAATTCATCATTTCCAATTATATCAAGTACAAATCTCATAGAGGACACTTACATCTACCTGGAAGATCCAGATCAATCACCTATCATAGCTTCTTAAGGAAAAAAAAATAAAACAGTTGAAGCTAACACAAAATGTGAGGCTGCTGCCAGTAATATCTTATTTCTTCCTTTATTTTATACTGAACAGTATATTTATTAAATTGCTCACCAGAAACAAAATGTCCTGAGGTAGGGCTTAGGAAAATACTTCGTAGCAACATCAATATTCTTTTCAGAAACTATTTTGGCTTTTCAGCTCTCTGGCTCTTTTCACTGCCCTGCCAGTTAGCAGGGAGAGCCTAGACTTGTCTAGAAGAACTCTGCCCCTGGAGTTTCTCTTTCCCTTTTGCTTCCTCCATTTTCCTTTTCATTGAATATTCTCAGCACTGAAATGCCAGCTTCTTGTCATTTTACTATGCCAATTGTCCTTCAGGCTTTTGTTGCTCTGTTTTGTTTTTTTTTTTCAAAACCTCTTTAATAGTAAACAAGGTTATTTCATTTGTTTGTTAGTTTGGGTTTTTTCTAGGTAGGGTCTCACTCTAGCCCAGGCTGACCTTGAACTCACAGTGATCCTCCTACCTCTGCCTCCAAAGTGCTAGGATTAGAGGAGTGCACTACCATGTCCACAATGATTTTATAAGTAGAAGGGGTAGGCTATGAAATAACCAATTTAGTAGGTGAAATACATAAACCAGGAACAGAGACATTTCTCTTAATTTCTTCTCTTTGTTTCAAGGGAGACTTCCTAATCATGTCCTGGCTCTCACACAGCAGAAACATGAGTCAGAGATAAACAAGAGCAAGAGGCCATTCTTAAGCCCCCATGATTTTCTGTGTGGGCTTCCAGGTGCTTACGTGGTTTTGTCTCATCATAGACCCACAGTGTGGTGTCCCTTGGTTCCACGGTGGCCGCTGATGTACAACCGCTGTCTGCCACTTGTGTTTGTAATGAATACTCACTTCCTAGATGGACACGTGGGGAGTTCTTGATGCTTTATTCCCCTAGCTACCAAGGGCTGTGAATTATCTTTGCAGGTTGTGGCTTCTCTTGGCTTTCTTGCCTGCCTGGCATGCCAGCTGTGAGGAAATGGAGCGCACAGCAAAGAAAGATGTAATTGTTTTGTGAGGAGGTTTCTGAAACCCAGTACATCTTGGGGGAAAATGCTTCCACCTTTCCCATTTTAAAAGTCGCATTTTGCAATGACTGGGAGGCCGGTGAGCAGAGGAACTTGAGGCACATTACCGAATAATGTGGAAAATCAATATCTGGTGTCAGACAAGTTCTTTATTGTTCAACGTTTTCTTCTGGCTATCATAGTTCAAGAATGGACTCTTAAATTTTTTTTCATAAATCTCAGAAAGACCAATAAGACACTTTTTGCCTTTTTGATTTTCATCAAGGAAATTTTAATGGCTGTCAGAACTTTTCTTAACCAATGTTTCAGAGTTTAAGCAATGAAAAAAAAAAAAAAGGTTAAGGCAAATCTAGCATTAGAGATGTAGCTTTGTTTTGCCCAATGAAACCTCTCTTTATTCATCTTGCATTATGTGTCCATCCAGTGAAATATACATGGCAGGAATCTAAGAGCCATTGCTACTATCAGCCAGGATTCGGTCATTTGTTCTCCAGAGCTATGGGTGAAGAGAAAGGCTTATTTGAATGGATTGCTTGTGAGTTGTGATGGCTGGCAAATCCAAAGTCTGTGGAGTTGACCATGAGGATAGAAATTGAGGAACAATTTCTATGTTATAATCTGGAGGCAGAATTCATTTTCTAGGAAGCCTCATATTATCAATTTTATAACACTTTTATTGAGAATTTTAATACACAATGTGGTGGTTTGAATCAGGTGTCCCTCATAAACATGTGTTTGAATGGTAGTACTTTGGAAGTTGGAGCCTTCCTGGAAGAGATGTGTATCTGGGGACAGGCTTTTGACTGTTTGGTATAGCCAATTGCCCTCCTTGCCAGAGCTCAGCTCATTCACTTGATGCTATTTTATTTCTGCTATGGCAAGAAGTCATGTACCATTTTGCTCATGCCTTACTTTCCTCTGCCATCATGAATCTTCTCCTCAAGACTGTAAGCAAAAATAAAGCATTTCCTCCCATCTACTGCTTATAGTCATGTGTTTGGTCCCAGAAAACAATAGTAGGTAATTGCAACAGAAAACTGGTACCAGTAAAATGGGTCATTTCTGTTAGAAACCTGATGATGTGGTTTTGGGTCTTTTTGAATTTATTTGTGTGTGAAATGTGGGCATTGGAAACTTTGGGCTAAGAATATCTTAACAGTGCTACAACCAGACATAGATAGACTAGAATGGCCAGAGTTTGAAAGATCTTAAATTCATGAGGAAATATGGGTCATAGAGACTTGGTTTATGAGCGGATGAAAGCTTTTTCCAGACAAGATTAGTGTTTGTATGGGAGACGAACTGCATTAGCTCTGTGTCATGAGAACTTGAGCAGGGTTGAGTTTATAAGAAATGAATTGGTTTAAGCAGAAAGAAATGCAAGTTTTGTTGCAGACATACAAAAATAACTAAAACACACAAACACACTATAATTTGATCATATTCCCATTCTATTAATGCTTTCTGTCCTCCCTCCCCACCCCTGTTCCATTGGGCCCTTTTTCTCCCCAAGTACTTTTCTTCTCTTTTGATGTCTCACCTCCTTTTGTCCTTGTTTGTCCCCTGCCCCAGAATGTTTATGGGGTCAGTATTGTGCAGGTCTTGTCAGAGTAATAACATTGTGAAGTTATAAATGTATCAATCAGTTCAAGTCTGGAGGACAATCTCTAAAAGCACTCCTTCCCACTCTGTGGCTCTTATGTTCTTTATGATTCTTTCCCATGTTTCTAGTCAGTTTAAATGTGGGAGATATCCTCTTTGATAATTTTATCTAAGGTACCGATACTTCTAAACAAATTTCTCTAAAGTATATTATTTATTTTAAAACTTTTTAATTTTAAGTTTTTTTTTATTTTAGAGAGAGCAAAAGAGAGAGAGAGAGAGAAACAGATAAAGAGAGAGAATTGGCAGGCCAGGGCCTCAGCCTCTGAAATCACACTCCAGACATTTGTGCCCTAAAATTATTTTATTTCCTGCTGTGGATTAAATAAATGTCCCTACAGACCCATTTATTAAAGGATTGGTGCCATGGGAGACAGGCAACTGTAGGAAGTGGGGCCTACTGGCAGGAAGCTAGGTCACTAGGTCAATATTGGGCAGGTCCTTTACAGACGATGATGACCGCTGTGAGGTCATGACTGCAACAGTGACGGGAATTCTTGCATATTTCATTCTTCAGTAAGATTGGAGTCCAAAAAGCACCTGGCTGATTTCCCAAAGAAGTCAAAGGTTGACTTAATTCTAACAATGTACACCTAGTAAGCAGATTGACTTTGTTGACAGAGGGACCTAAGCGAGTACCTTAGATATTTCATTGCAGTCATATAGTAGCACAGGTCAACCCAGAGCTGAGCATGCATTAGCTGGGTCTCAAGTGGAAATCTAGAGCTGCTTCACTCTAGGGCACACAGAGTTTAAGTAAGTGTAAATGCATGCTTTCAGGGTCAGGAACATTTTTGTCCAGGTGATGGTGCCTAACTTCAACTGACAGAGATTCTTATGAGGTATTGTATGGCCCTGATGACTTCTTGGGCCCTTAACTTGGAGACTATAATCCCATCAGAGGATCTGACTCTTATGAAAAAGGGTTTAAGGAAACTTACACCTGTAATTTGCCATAAGATCAAATTTTTAGATCATGCATGCCCTTACCTCTCAGGTCTCTGAGTTCTGGCCTCTCATCTGCTTCTTTCTTGAGTATCTGTTTTCATCACCTAGACAAAAATGTCTTAACTCTATAGCACTGAAACAATGTCTTATAGAATAAACAATGACAGTTTGACTTCTGAGGCATGTAATATACACTTATAGCCATTTAAAGAATGAGTGAAGTGGAAAACAGCTTAATTACAGAATTCACCCACAAAGTTATCATGGGAATACTATACACGTTATTTGATATAAAGCCAGGAAGTCTATTTTATTTTTTAAGTTCATGTATTTATTTCAGAGAGAGAGAGAAAGAGGTAGGTAGAGAAAGAGAAAATGGGTGCACCACGGCCTCCAGGCACTGCAAATGAACTCCAAACGCATGCACCACCTTATGCATCTGGCTTACATGGATACTAGGAAATCCAACTTGGGTCTTTAGGCTCTTCAGGCAAGTCCCTTACCATTAAGCCATTTCTACAGACTAGCAAGCCCAGAATTCTATCTTTTATGCCTGGAAAGTAACATCAGCAGGCATCAGAAGTGTATAATGCCTCCTTACTACCAAGTCCAACTTCCCAGGAATTTCTGCATTTATATGAAATGCTTACTATCAGGGAATTTGGTTGCAGTGGCCAGTTATGATTCTGGACTGTGCACCACCAACATAAAACATGTTTTCCTAAATAAAATCTATTCCGACTTATTTTCCCTTTACTTTGTGAATCTGAACTGAGTTGACTATTACTTTTTGTTCTTATCTCCACGCATAATTGATCCTGGCCTATCTCCTCTGACATATGCTGTGATTACATGTATGTGTAATAATATTCCTCTTTTGTACAAGGGCAATGGTAGTTACCAAGAAGCGCAATGTGAAAACCTGACACCTCTCCATCCTTAGAGAGATTTGCAAAGCCCTGAAAAGGATAGGATGAAAACTGACCATTATTTCCTCCTGTTTCTCTCTCTCTCTCTCTCTCATATCTCTATCTCTTTTATATCACTTATCCTTTTCTTATTTCTCTTCATGGGTGCTGACCTGTAACTCCTGGTACCAGTGGGTAGATATTATCCACAATGAGCTTTTGATCAGAGAGACCTACAACGTCTCCCAAAAGAAGACAGATTTATGTCAGAGTGCTTGATAACCCACCATAGGTTAGTGGTATGATCTTGCTGCTGAAGACACCATACACTGTTGGCACAAATCATGGAGCAACATGGTTGGAAGCCGGAAGAGAGTCAGTCCCCAGACAGTTAAAGATTCTAGTGCTGGAAGGTGCTACATGAGCAACTGGGGGGAAATGACCAGTATCTGTCCAAGCAATGCATGGACTAACCAATTCAGCAGCAAACAACCTGATGTGATGCTCACACAAGAGGAGCATAGCCATGGTGGGAAACCAGCTGCTCTCGATTTGGCTAACTGATCTGCTCAGTGGAATAGAACCCATAGCTGGAGGTGGGAAACAAGTCAGAACCATATCCAAAAATGAACCCACTCTCCCTTAAACTCACTCCAAAATTATTGGTTATCACATTTACTTGGTGCTAACTTTACTCTCTGTTGGAGAATTTGCTTCTCTTTTTCAGATAGTTGCAGTTCCTGAGGAAAGAACCACCCCAACATACCTAAAAAGGGCTCCAGCTGAAACTAAGAATAATTGGGGAAACATGCAAGAATGCTGTTTTCTTGGAGAACCAGGAACCAGCACAACAGTGAAGGAGATAGACATAGAGAACAATCAACCCCTACCAAACCAGATATCCAGAGACACAGAGACTCCCAAGATCTCAACACTGAAGCAGACCTAACATGAACCCAACATGGCTAAGAGAAATTTGCAGAAGAGGGGGTGGAAATAATGTCAGAGCCACATGCTGGGTCATGACATGCAGAGACATTTCCTCTTATCCCAAACTAAGGCTAATCCCACAATGCATGAACCATATAACCCAGCAAGGAAGGTCTCTGTGGAGAGGGGAGGACAGGGAGGAGGCTAACAATGGTAGCAACTTTACTGTATTCACTGACTACAAAAATAAAAATAAAAATAAAAAATAAAATAAATGTCAGGCAGGCATTTATACCAATCCCAGAGCAATGACTTCCAAGCAGAGCTACTTAGGCAGAATCCCAAACAGAGAACTGAAAACAATGATGGTAAACATGTTCAAAGAATTCAAAAAGGACATGAACAATCTCCTATATATATTCAAAATGGGATGAATAATTTTCTAAATGAGCTCCAAGAGAACCCAAACAACTAAAGGAAATGAAAAAGTCAATCTAAGACATTAACACAGAATTCAATAAAGAGCAGAATTTCTGAAGAAAAAAAAAGCTGAAAGATGCTAGGAATAAACAATCAATATAAAGGTCAGTTGGAGAACAGAGTATCAGGGGTTGAAGACAAGGTAGAGGAATAGGATTTATGAGTCAAAGTCAATGACAATTTTAAAAATATCAGCATTAACAGAACATGTGAGATCTTTGGAATGCAATGAAGGACCAAGTATTAAAAAGCATAGAAAAATCTTAGAACATAGAAAGCATAGAAAAAGGAGAATTCTTTAGCAAAGGCATAGACAATATTTTCAATAAAATTGTAGATGTAAACTTTCCAAATTGAGAGAAAGAAATGGCCATCCAGGTATAAGAGGCTTACAGAACACCAACCAGAGAGATCAGAAAATAAACTACACATGTCATATTGTAATCAAAACTCCAAATACGAAGAATAAATAAAGTATACTGAAAGCTGCAAGAGAGATACATTAAGTCACATTTAAAGTCACCAGAATAACAACTTGGAATGATGTCAAGCCAGACTACTATACCCAGAAAAAGTATCTGTCACAATTGAAGGAGAAAGAAAAATGTTCCATGATAAAAGCAGGATAATGAAATTTATGACCACCAAGCCAGAATGATAGCAGATACTGAAAGGATTATTCAGATTGAAGAGAATAAATGCACTCAAAATGCTACAGGGGAAAAAAAGTCAATTCTAGGACAGTTGCTAAGCAAATAATGACTCCAAAGACATCAGACTACAAAATCATCAAAGTGACAGGAGTTAAAAATAAAAAAGTAAAATTTAAAATTAAAGTTAATCTTTTATCCAGGATGCATGCATGTGGGTCTGCTTTTTTCCTCAGTTGTAATATTTTTTACTAGTGAAAATTTTAACTATTAAAAGAGAAAATAGACCAAAAGAAGAATAAGAATACAGTGGTATGGATAAGGAGAAAAAATTTTAGCAGTAAGATCTTATATTTAATATCATTTTTCTTATATGATTAAAATTGAAAATGAAAATTATTAGAGCTTACATTAATTTTTTTCCTACTTTTAAAAATGCAGGTATAGTATTGATGATCTAAAATTACTCTTTTCAAAGGTATAGTTCTGCCTATACTGACACAAAGTTTTGTAGTCACTTTAAAGAACTACTTCATTGCCTTGTACAGAGAAGGTGAATGAGAAAGAGGAAGAGGCAGATAGAGATTGGGTGTGTTACAGCCTTTAGCCACTACAAAACCTGCAGACACATGTGCTACTTTGTGCATCTGACTTAAATGGGTACTGGGGAATTGAACCTGGGTCCTTAGGCTTCACAGGCAAGCACCTTAACTGCTAAGCCATCTCTCCAACCATAATGTGATATGTCTATAGAACATAATTAAAATGCAGATTTTATAAGCTCTAAAATGATTATCCTTGCCTGAAATAGGAACCTTACAATTGTCTTTAGCCATACAGATTTCTTTTGATCATTCTGTGCATTTTAAGCAATTATGATGAATCAAGGAATTGAACTGCTTAGGAGACCTTGAGTTTTAATTAATTAATTGTTTATTTATTTAATTATTTGAGAGAAAGAGAAGGAAAGGAAGAGGAAGAAACAGAGAGAAGAAGCACATCAACGCCTCAAGCCACTGCAATCCAACTCCATGTACATACACCACCTTGTGCATCTCGCTTACCTGGGTACTGGGGAATTGAACCTGGGTCCTTAAGTTTTGCAGGCAAGCACCTTAACTGCTAAGCCATCTCTCCAGCCCTGAAGTTTTTATTTAACAAAAAATTATTTTTCTGTTATAAAAACAATGTGTAATTTTTTTAAAAAAAGCAATAAGTAGAAGAAGCCCCAGAAGCTGGAGAGTTGGCTCAAGAAGATCAAGTGCTTTCCCCGCATGTGTGATGGGAGTTCAGTCTCCAATACCTGTGCAAATGTCTGGGTGTGGTGGGGTGTGCAGACAAGCAGATCCTCGGAGCTCACTGGCCAGCTAGTCTAGCCTAATTAGTGAGCACCATGCCAATGAGAGACCCCATCTCAGAGCAGGTGGGTATCGTAGTTGAGGAAAGACATCCGAAGTTATCCTCTGGCCTCCACACACATGTGCATGCGCACCTGCACACACATATGTGCCCACATACATATATGCATGCACACCATAAAATACACACATAAAAAAGAGATCTCATCCTCTAGTCACCATCAGTTAAACCAAATTCATGCCAATATCTTTTATTTAAAAGTACTTCACAGATTTATATGTACACATTTATGTAAATATAAAGAAAAAAATTACTAACAAAACTGCAATGCTTTTGCATAGTTCTTAAAATATATTCCTTTCAAACTTCCATTAAATTATTCATTCAGAATTGCCTCTTTGTACCAATCATGCATGGTAGTGGTTTAATAACTTGGGCTTCAAATCAGACAGAAATGATGGTTATGTCAGCTCACCCTTACTGTCCTTACTACTTTGGGCAAAATGCTGAGTTTCTCCAAGCTTTGGTTTCTCTTGTTTGAAGACTAGGAACAATTATATCTAATTTGCCAACTGAGTCAATGAAGATAAAATGAATTAATATGTGTAAAGTATATTATTACACAAATCCAAGCTTGGTCCCTTACTTGTTTGGGCCATGAACACATAACAACTTAAGGTTAATTTTATAGTTACTGTGGGAAGAATTGTAAGTATGTAGGAAAGGTCTTGCCTGAAGAAGTTGTAAACAGTGGTCTATGGCAAGTGGACAGCTAACAGCTGATCCCCACGGGTCAGTGTCTTTGCATCTCAGTATACTGTGCTAGGCACTCTGTCCTGCAGTATCTCAATGTGGTCCTAGGTAATAGCATCTTTTATTTCATGGGATACATCAAGGACTCTTTCACAGCCCAAGGAATCCAGTCTTCACTTCCTGAATCTTCCAGCTTTTGTTTCTCTGCCTCTTTCTTCAGTCCTTTTCTCCTCTTTTTTTTTTTTTTGCATTCATATATTAAGTCTGTGTGTGTTTGCATGCATTTGGGTGTGTGTATGGGTATGTATGCACATATATGTGAAAGTCAGTGGACTACCTCAGGTATAATTTCTTAAATATACCATCTGCTTTCTTTGAGACAAGGTCTCTCATTAGTCTGGAGTTCACCGATTAGCCAACCAATGAACTCTAGAGATCTATGTGTCTCAGGATGCCAGGCCTGAATTATTTACATGAGTTCTGGGGATCAAACTCAGGTTCTCATGCTTGTGAGGCAAACACTTCACAGCTGACCTGTCTCCCAGCCCTCTTCTGTCATTTTCAATTGTTCAATGATGCACCTAAACTTTCGAAGGCATTTCTCTCTCTGGTCCCCAAGAACCCTGGACAAGCCCTTGCTGGAGCACTGTGGAATTGCAAGCTTTCCCAAGCCAAGAACCCTTTGGACATCTCGACCAAAGCAGTTAGAAATGAAAAGGAGAAGCCACTGGTACCACAGTAATGGTAAAAAATTAATCTTAGGTTGTTACCTGTGCACGGCCCAAAGAAATAAGGCGCCAAATTTGAATTTGTTAACGAAACTCCTTCAATCAAACATCTGACTCCTCAGATGTTTCTACTGTAGATTTTCTACAAATGCATGCTCAATGACCAAAGGAAATGACTGCAAAGAAGCCATGAAGAAAACAGGGTGAGTCAATGAATTTAAGTAACAAGTGATTTTTCTCAAATACTTGAGAGAACCATTTTCTGTTCAAACAAATTATAATTGCCACAACTCCTTTTGAGTATTAATTCAGATTACCTCTGATAATTTTTGTTTTCCTTTTTCTCTTAAATACTGAGCACCCACTTGCTATTCTAGAAAAAATACTTTCACTGAATGAAAAATCAGTATTACATTCCAACCCCTTGACTCTTGATAATAAAGTATCACCCATCTTGAGAATAATTCACTTGAATAACCTATAGGCTGCATTTACTACACAGTGTTGGATCCAATTTAATTTTTTTAACCACTCAGTCAGTATACTGTGCTAATAACTCTTCATTTGAATGATAGAATTTACATTAGGTCTGTCATAACATTTGACTGAATAATTGGACAGTGATGGAATGGGTTAGGAATTTTTTTTCTCATTAACACAATCTCCCAGAAAGGCACTTGAGAGAAAGATTTACAGGTAGGTAGATCTTTTTACTTGTCTTTAAGTTTTTTTTTTTTTTTTTTTTTTTTTTACTACCCACATGTAAGCTTAGATTATAATGGATGCTAAGAGGCTACAACCTGGTTGGAAATGGCTCAGTGGTCAAGGAACTTACTTGAAGAACCTAATAATAATTAACCATGTAAAGCCAGATGCACAACGTGGTGCATTGGCAGCAACTAGAGTCCCTGGCACATCCATTGTCTCCCCCTCCCTCCTTTTAAATAAATAAATAAAAATAATTAATAATTTTTAAAAGATGCTCGAGCCAGGTAGCATGCAGACTTGAACTGGAAATAAAGAGCTCAAGAAGAAATGTGCTGTATTCAGCATTCTTTTGACCACCTGGAAGCTTTATTTCATGACTCTAGAAAATAAACATGAAAAAAAAAATTGTCCTCTGGGGAACAGAGCTGCAAATGGCTTGCATGTTTTAATGTCCCATTATTTATTATCTTTCCTTCAAAAAAAAATTAACTTTCTGTAGTTGAGGGAAAGGTAGACAAATAATTTAAGCAAAAATTTAAAGGCATTTTCCAAATAAATTTAAGATGCCTAATGAATATAGATGATGTGCATCTTTTTTCTAAATACAATGTTGTCTTTCTGTAAACTAGTTAGGGTTTTGTGGTTCTAAGAAAAAACACAATTGGAAATGTTGAGGACAAAGGGAAATGATTCTAGCTGGGTACCCCAAGAGGTAGAAAGATGTCAAAGTGTTGAAGAGAATAAGAGGGCCCATGTACTAGACCTTAGAGATGGCTCAAAGGAACGGAACTCTTGCAGAAACCATGGGAAGCCTGTCTCAGTCCATTTTGTGTTGCTATAACAGAATACTCCAGAATGGGCCTTTGGTAATGAACAGAAGTTTGTCTTGTCATTCGCAGGGTTGGGAAGTCAACAACCAAGGATTTGCTTATGTTGAGGGTCTTATGACTGAGTTGTATCTTGTGGAAGGCTTTCCACAGCTAGTGCATGCACATATGCATGAGGGAGGAAGTGCGCCTACCTCATCTTTTTACCCAAAATCCACCCCAGGGGGCTGCGAAGGTCGCTTTGTTGGTAAAGCGTTTGCTATGCAGGCACGAGGAGCAGCATTTGGACCCATGTAAAAATGCCACTCAGTATTCAACACCTGATTTTTGCCTCATAAACTTGGGCTCAGTTCTTAACTGAAAAATATTGGCTTTGGTTGCCTTTGGTGGGGGCTCAGCAGATCAGTCAGTATTATTGAACTCTTTAATAATGCAAACAGTTTAGAGGTGAATACCAACCAACAGCCAGACCTGGATTTGCATTCATTTTTAGTTGTATGGCTCTGTGATACAGACTTCGAAGCCCTGCCTTCTCTCACTCTCTTCCTAAGAAAACAGATGTGGGTGCAAGAATGTTACCTCAAAATTATAGTCATTTTACACACACATAAAACTGAGAGGCCTGTGGGTTAGGAAATAATAATATGCCACTGTTTTTAGCTTCATTAATATACATATTTGCACATAAGTCTTCAAGCTTTCATAAGTTCATGAATAAATCCGGAGACCCAAATTTGGCACATATTTCTCACTTAGTGTTTATGTGCTAGTCCATCTGTTGTGTGATCATTAGACGACAATGGCAATTCAAGCAGCTAAAAGGGAGACCTTCGTCTCCTCTCATGTCTGTTTGAACAAAATAACAGATCCATTTTCAAAGATTTATATATGATGATGGATTGCATTGTGGGACAGGCGACATAAAGGAAACAATTCCTCTCTGTTCTTCCATCACTTCCCCTTTTATTCATATATGGATACACACACACATGCAAAAACAGCATGCATTTCTCACACACCATACACAAGTAAAAGGTCCATGTCTCTAGTTATCACTTGAAATTGAAGACAACAACATGTCAGGCTGAAGTGGTTGTTAAGTTTGGCTGTCTACAAGACTCATGGTTGTATGACTATCCTGAAATCATTTTGACCATCTGGGAGCCATCTTTTTAAAAAGAATATTAATAATATTTTGATCAGTGAAGGACAACTGTGCTATGAAGGGGGGTTCTGAGAACTCTATATTTGAGAAATACTGGCATGGATCAGAAATGCCTTTGGCCCTTGTCACTCAGCGTAACTCAATGGAAAACTTCCCCATGGCTTTCAAACTTATACACCTCTGCTCCATTTTTTTTCATGCACAAATATTTTTTAAAAATTAATTTTGTTAAGATGATGCATAGTTGTTCAAACTTTTCAACTTGTCTTCATACATTATTTATAGTTATATATAAATTCAACTGGCATTTGTTCTACTTAAAAAGGCACTGTGATAGGTGATGGATGTTGTGGATGAAGAACGTTTAGTTTCAGAATGAAGCATGTGAGGGGCTTCTGGGATAGTCACTGAAATAGGCAATTCGTCTATTCTGATCGGAATTTTAATGAGACGTCAAAGATAACTATAAATACATGTCAATATCATTTCTATGGAAATTGAGGTTAACATGGTCTGGGGAGAGATCTTAGTTGGTTAAGCGCTTGCCTTCTAGCATGAGTAGCTGTTTGATCCCCATTACCCATAGGAAAATACCGGGCATTGTGGTAATCCAAGCACTGGAGAGGCAAATCCCTGGGGCTTAAAGGCCAGCCATTCTAGCTTGATCGACAAGCTCCTGATCAGTGTGAGTCCCTGTCTCAAGGAAAATAAAAACATCGACAGCTTTCCGGAGTGCAACACCTGAGGTTGTCATCTTGCCTGCCCCTCCACATGCATGTGCGTACACGTGCACATGACCCTGCACACACAAACACACTCCCTCACAAACATGTACACAGAAGCAAGCGAGAAAAAGAGAAATTATGATGTGTGTAATCATCACACAACTAGATGAAATAGGGTATAGTAATGGAATTATAATATTGAGGTTGCATATAGTTTAAGAGGAATAAAGTCACTATGTCCCACCCATCCCTTTCACTCTCCTGACATAGCTTCCTTGTTTGTTTGTTTGTGGTGCCATCGTTTCCAGCCATCTTTAACAGGAAGCTTTAATGAACACACACATACACACACACACACACACACACCAAAAACCAGAGTGCTGTCATTGACAGCAAGGGCAAAGAGCATTTCAAAAGCAGAGAGTGGCCAGCTTATATCAGAAGGTTTTCAGAGGAAGATAACAATGTAAGAAGCAATTGACTTAGATAATGAGTTTATTGAAGTCATTCTAAAAATAAAAGATACACTGAAGACTTTTTTTTTTCCAAAGTAAAGAGCAGGAGCTGTTGTAAAGCTTTGAGCACAGCCTATTATTTTCAGAAGTTCCTTATTAAAGAGAAGAGATGAGACGGTAGTTTAGTGTGGAGGTAGGATCAAAGAAGGGATTTGTTTTAAGATAGGAATGTACAAGCATGTTTGTAATCAGAAGGAAAGGCAGAGGAGGGAGATAGACTGAGGATGAAGGGCAGGCATGATTGATGGCAAGGATGTAAGGATAAAAGGCATCAAGGTAATAAGCATAATAATTATTTTACATAAAGACAAAGTAATTCTTCCTCAGAGATAGGACTAGCAGAGAAAAAGCATGAGTATTGATCCAGAGAAAATCCGAGGTGAAGAGGAGAATAATTAAAGTGGCTATTACAAAGAATCAAAAAAAAAAAAAAAAAACCCACAAAAAACAGCTCCATGTGACGTATAATGCTTGGCAACCAGCCTAGAAAGAAGGAGATATTGGCCTGATCAGAGGCTCAGGAAAGTATGGGTTTGATATAAATTGTTTCCTGAGCCATGTTGGTCTGGAGTAGCACTTACATTATTATAAAGCAATAGTTGTATCTCAGTGAGACCTAATATAGATCAAGATCTGAGCCCTTATAGCGAGTTGGGTCAGCACTGGGGCCAGCTTGTCTCCGCTCCCCCTGAGTGGCGGGGCCTTGCCTTCCACATTTATGTCTACTCTCTGCTGCCCTTCCAGGAGCCGCTCTCCCCAAGGTCTCACTGTACTTTTTAGAGTAGCAATTCTAGCCAGGCATGGTGGTGCACACCTTTAATCCCAGCACTCAGAGGCAGAGGTAGGAGAATCACCATGAGTTTGAGGCCACCCTGAGACTACACAGTGAATTCCAGGTCATCCTGAACCAGACTGAGACCCTAGCTTGAAAAACCAAAAAATAAAATAGCAATCCTTGGAAATATTCTAACAGTGCTAAGCGTAGGATACACTGCTAAGAATTGTTGGTCAGGGAGGCTCCAGAGACCCTCAAAATCATTATTTTGATGTGCTCACCAAAACTAGATGGTAAGACCTCACTCCTAAGGACACTAGACACTTTTGTTGCAGGGCATAGAGAAATCAAGCTGGAATTGGCTGGGAAGTTTCTTCCCTGCTCTCTACTTGGCACAGCACCAGAAAAGTTATGCAGGATACTGGGGTAGATGTCATTACCTAGCTACAATACCAGCCCACTGGCAAGATATGACTTCTGGTGTAAGGATGGCATGATTATTACTGGAGTAACTTACAGTCAGTTTCATATTGCTTGCAGAAATCACCTGACCAGGAGCAGCTTTTGGGGAAAAAATGGTTTATTTTGGCTTACAGGCTCAAGGGGGGAGCTCCATGATGGCAGGGAAAATGACGGCATGAGTAGAGGGTGGACATCACCCCCTGGGCAACATAAGGTGAACAACAGGAACAGGAGAGTGTGCCAAACACTGGCAAGGGTACACAAGCAATAACACCCATAAAACCCTTCCCCAACAATACATTCCCTCCAGGAGGCCTTATTTCCCAAATCTCCACCAGCTGGAAACCTAGCATTCAAAACACCTAAGTTTATGGGGGACACTTGAATCAAATCACCACCAGGCACAGACTGGAGCCTTCAGTAGACAGGCCTGAGCTTTCAGGCATGGCTGAGGACCCCTGGGTTATAGGAAGCCACTCCCTCTCCAAGCCCAGCACACCTGAATTTAGGCTCTGCCCTGTGATCTTTGGCCAGTTGCCTAGGAAACTCCTTATATGGTATCATCCAACAACCTTTACACAGCCCATCTCCTTGTACTCTATACCTTCTCCCTGCCATTGCTTAGGTACTGGAATGTATGTTCCCATATGCTAATTAGGCACCAGCAAGCAACCTTGTACATCCAGTCCCCTTAGGACCCTCTACCCACTCTCAACTGCTTACCAAGCTGTTCACAGGGATTATGTCCCAAAAGTGATTCTTTCAGCTCACCATGGTTGTTGCCTGGATGTCTTCGGGGGAACTGTGACCAGCCCTGGAGGACCCAGGGACCCATAACCAACCACTTTCTGATTGCATTTGAAGGCAGTTTCACCAGAAAGAATCCAGGCTCAGAAGTGTAAACCTGATCAAAAGCCCATGGCTTGGGAAGGTTATAACCACCAGGTTTTCTGCTAAAAGGATTTTTGTACCCATCAAGCTACCTTGTAAATATTTACATTTATACTAATAGTTTAGAGCTGTTCTCAGACTTGATCAAAGAAGACTCTTAATTTTTTTTTTTAACAGTGAGCAATAGTTAGTGCAGTGATTCATAACTGGTCAAAGTTTTGGAATTAGTTCCCAGCCCAAAATTCATATCACACCCTCCAAGGTCCAGAAAACATCATAGAAGAGTGAGTGGAAAGATTGTAAGAGCCAAAGGATGGGGTGGAGTGCTATAAAAGACTGTTTCCTAGACATTACAGGGTTGCTGGATTCATGAACTCTCAGAAGCTGTGGTTACTTCATAAAACCTGCACAAGATGGGCTCATCCACACTCCAGCACGAATGGGGAAGAGAGTCATGGGACCACACGGAGGGCCTGCTGGAAGCTAATGGATGTTGGGAGGAGAGAAGTCATTTTCTTCAGTGGTGTGATGTGGCCACTGGTAAGTTGCCCGTGCTCCTGCAAGTGGTCATAACTAAGCTCAGTGGGACAGACATACACACACAATCACACACACATGTACACACACTTGCATATACATGCATTCACACACATGCATACATATATATATACATGCACACATACACACAGTCATACACACATGACACACTCATATGCACACACCCATACACACATGTGCACACATACATACATACACACATGCACATGCATACATACAGACACACACAAACACCATGGAAGCAGACAAGGCACTGTTAGGAAGAAAACAGGCTCCACAACAGTGGGAGGGGACTAAGAGAAGGTAATGCAGTGGATATATTTAAAATATGTTACATACATCTATAAAATTAGGAAAAATAAATAAGATATATATTTTTTAATTAAATAGCTGCTCGAACAAATGGGACTACATCCTGAGAAGATAACTCTGGATATGTAGCAAAACCAATAAGCAACTGGAACAAGATGAGTTTAAAATGGAATTGCAGTTCATTGATGAAGTTAAGGAAAGAAAAGGTGGTTTCTTTTTTTTTACTACTCGGTAAATATTGGATAAACATGAATAAATTAGATGCTTCTGTTTGTATCAGAAGGCAGATAAAGGTCAAGCCAAAATATGAAACATTTGTGCAAATAAATTTGTTAATATTTAATTTTGCATCTTAATTCCAGTTTTAGGCAGTATTTCACTGTACAAGTAGTCTAAATTTCATCCTTGGCTTAAATCATATATCATGAGATTTGACTCTTCTTTCCCAGAGTCTAGTTTTCTGAATTACACTTTGATACTTTGGACTGCAGTACTATAGACAAATTTATGAAAACTTTTCTTTGTACCTTTGTAGGTATATTGCTGAAAGTATTTCATGTCACTTCAGGTCAAGTGTCTTCTTTGGCTGAGGCTAGGAGAATTTTATTTTATTTTTCTCTTATAGCCAAAGTTGAATTTCTAAGCAACTAACATTATCTTGGTGCTATGGAACTGGGAATATTGTAATTGGTTATGATTTCTTTGGGGCTTTGGCAGTGTGTCAATTGAGAATGCTTTTAGCCACAATTACTTATAAAAATTAAAGAACTGGCCTTTTCTCTTTTATTTTTGACACAGCAAAATATCTGACAGAAGATGAGTGATTTCTGGCATAAGTTTAAAATCTGATTTGGGGATCACAGTCTCTGAGTTTATTTTATTTCAGACACAGGATGAAAGACAGCATTGTTCTCACACCACAGATGCAATAGAAGGATGTGGGGAGTTGATCGAGCATAGTGGCCCAGGCTACTTGGCCTAGAATAGTGGCCCAGGCTACTTGGTCTAGAATTGAGACCCAGGTTACTTGATCTAGAACAGGGCCTCAGTCTCCTGTGTGTTTACAGTGCTGCTCAGATGATTCTACTACTGGTGAGGCCCTAAGTTTGCATCCCATAGCTTTAGTCCCTGGCACGTAAGGCAAGAGAGTACATCAAAATGCAAGCCTGTCTCTGTGTCAGACAATGTCTTCTACTTAACTAGATAAGACAAGAAACATCTGAGTCACTCCAGTCAAATTCTTCTTTCTTTGGCCTTAAGAAGAGCTGGCAAAGGAGTTAACTTTTCTTTCAAAAGGTTTGGCGAAAAACAAAATTCATAATGAAGGAAAAAAACTAGAGGCATGGGCATTGGATGATGTTATAAGTTACTTTCTCACCGTATAGACAAAATACTCCACCAGCAGCAGTTTAAGGAAGGAAAGAGGTTTATTTCAGATTACAGTTTCAAATGGAAGCTTCATCCTGACTGGAGAATCTTGGCAGGAGCAGACGGCCAGCTTCACATTGTCATATCAGTAAGGAGGAAGGAGCTAGAGTAAGAACATCAGGCAGGATGGAACTACAGCACTTCAATTCCTGTTCCCGCAACATACTGCCTCCAGCAAGGCTCCATAGGATTCCATAACCTCCCTGGACAGTGTCGACAGCTGGGGGGTCTAAATATCAAAACGCTGAGCCCTCAGGGAACGTTTTACAGTCAAACCATCACAGATGAGCAAAGGTCACTCTTTTAGGGTCAAAATTGCTTCTATCTATATACTGTAACTTGTTCTATATGCTCCCCGATAGTTATCTCTTGAATTTTTTTATATTCTCTGTTTTCTTTTTAATTTAAAGGATTAGTAACCTCTCTTCAGTTGTTTTCAAAATACACGAGGATGTGGTGACAGTGAGAAATTCTTGTATTCTGCTTGAAGATGTCTATTTGTCTCATAAACAAAGTAACACCAGAGCTGGTATTGTTGCAATGTCCAAGCTACTTTAGGATCACACTAAGGAGAGTGCCTGCACACTCCATTTCTATGTGTTTATGTTCTGTGTTATAAAGCAAGCTTATTGGGCTATTCACAAAATCAAAATAAAGCTGAGACTTCACCTTGATTAGATATAATTTGAGATTTGCCTTTACTGGCAATTCTTTTCTACCCTAAATGTGATCCCAGTAATTTCTTGAGATTTTGTAACTCCAGCTCATTATATTACAACCCTCGCTGTGCATCAGACTTCTTGCAAAATATGGATCCACCTTTAAAAAATTTATTTATGTGTGTGTGTGTGTGTGTGCGTGCATGCATGTGTGTCATAGCACACGTATAGAAGTCAGAGAGCAACGAGGTGTCTGTGTGCTTCTTCAACCTTCTTTGAGACAGAGAGTTTCTTTAGGCTTCAAACAAACATGAGTCTAGCTGACTACACCTGTCACTGCCTTTGAAGTATTGGGAACACAGACACATGTACCTTTTTAAACCCATTTTACATTGTATGGTGCTAAGGAATGGAGCAAAGGTCAGTAGGCTTTGTAAATAAACACCTTTAAGCACTGAGCCTTTGTCTCAGCCCCACACATTTCAGTTTGATGCTCCTTGGTGATTCTGATGGTGTGTCAAGTCAAAGAACTTCTGCTCTGACTGGTAGACTAGTCTAACCCTGCCGATGGGCACTGCCAGGCTTTTAAATTCTGACTCTCTTTCCTACTTTCAATTTCTGTTTGCAGGTCTCATTCTTCCAATCTCTCTCCAAATTCTGATCCCAAGTGTCAACCTGGTTGTCATTTGTGACAACCCACTGGGTTCTGGATTTGGTTTCTGTAATGCTGGTGCATCTGGGTTGACCCTGCACTAAACATTTCAGTAGCAAGAGCTGGGTTTCCTTGTCCGGGTCTCGGTAATAAGCCAGCCCCTCCCATTGACAGCCCAAAACTATAGGGAAGTGTTGAGCCTGACAAAGTGTGTGTAAGTCAAGAGACCCAATGCTGCTTGATGTCTTTGCAGCATTTCTTCTTGAATATACTTTCTTTCCTTTTTTCCCTCCTATATCATTTTCAAGTTTTTTAGGAAAGCTGAGTTCTCTGTGAGTCCCACTTAAGGTTCAGTCTCTCCGGTCCGCCATTTGAGCCACTGAACTGATTGCTTTATTCTTCTGTTGCCTCAGCCCGGAAGTCCTGGTGTTTTATTCTCCCCTACAGATCTCCAGGAGTTCGTCGCAGATGATGGTGTCTTGGTTTGTTTTCATATGACACAGAGACCTGGGCCTCTTTGGTAAGAACACTTTCTCCTGGTCCAGCTTCTGACTTAATGACCTCCCAAAGGCCTTATCTCTTAAAACTATCACCTTGGATAGTTAGGATTGAAAAATATGTATTTGGGAGGCACAGTGATATCATATCACTTATCAGTAGCTCTGTGGACACATAGATCCAAAATCACTCAGGCCATCCTTTTATAATTTATCAAAGGCCAAGTTTTAATAGTCAGCAAGAAACTTTAGAAGAGCAACCTAAATGCTTATTTAGAAGTCCTTATTTTCTCCAGGGTAACAAAAAAAAAAAAACCCTTATTTAAGATAGCTTTTCTAGTCCTAATAAATGTTTAATTTGTCTTCATTATTTATTTAAACCTAGCCAGAACTGTTTTAATTCTTGAAAGAGATAGACTAGGTCTGGAGTGATGGCTTAGTGGTTAAGGTGCTTGTCTGTAAAGCCAAAGTACCCAAGTAGCCCCAAACTAAAGTATATTTTTATATATGTGTACACATATGTGTGTACATGTGTGTGCATGCATGTGTATGTGTTTATGTATGTGTACATGTGTTTGCATGTGTATGTTTATGTGTTTGTGTACATGTGCATGTACATGTATATGTACGTGTATGTGGATATGTATATATGCACACATCTGTCTACGTAGATTTTCAAAGGAAGTAGATACTGATAGGAGACAGAAATTGGTTACGCAATTAGGATAACAGAGCCCCAAAAGTAAATAGTTTTTTTTTTTCCTCTGTTGAAAGCAGTACATTGGGCTGGAGTGGTGCCTTAGTGGTTAAAGCACTTTCCTAGGAAGCCTAAGGACCCAGGTTCGATTCCCCAGTACCCATGTAAGCCAGATGGACATGGTGGCACATGCATTTGGAGTTTGTTTGCAATATCTAGAGGCCCTGGTGTGCCCATTCTCTCCCTCTCCCTCTCTCTGGCTTTCTATTTCTACTTTTCTTTCTATCTAAAAAACAATAGACTAGGATGATTTTTCAGTAGGCTTGGGTAAATATTTTCCAAACCCTTAAGGGCTGGAAAGTAATGAATACATACAGCATAACCTTACCTCTATGAAGCCTGGAACTTGGAAGAGACAGGAAACCATTACATAAGAGCACTTTTTCCCTGAACCTGTCCATGTCAGCTCCTTAGCACATCCTGAAGTCATGTGAGTCCTGCAGGAAATGCATATATTGCCTCATATATAATTCACAGCCTTTGAGAGGTAGAGCCTTGCTGGAAGAGGTGTGTCTCTGGGACAGTTTAGCCTTACTAGCTACACTTATGTAGCTCACCCTCTACTTCCTCCATGCTGATGTGGAGATGTGGCACATGGCTCACTGCTCCTGCCACGCTCTGCCCACTCCTAGTGATAAAATTTCCCTCCAAAAATGTGAGCAGAAATAAACGCTTTCCTTTCATAGGTTGTTTCTGCCTGGTATGGCATTTTTGTTCCAGCAATTAGAAGGTCATCACTGCAACATTTCACCAAAATTGCTGAGATACATAGGAGTAAAGGAGTTGTAATATCAGTCTAGAAAAGGTGTGTATGACTTCTGAGAATCAGTGAAGAAGATTCCATGGTAATGTGACCTGGAAGAACTTTGGAATCACAGTGACATGCCATGGAGGTTGAAGTAACAGCTGGCTACTCTGTTAAAGTGTACAATGGTCTCACACCTGAGTATTTTGGTAATAATTGCATTGGAGGGAAAGTGCTCTGTGTATCACTCAGTGAATAAGCAAATACATTGAGATGCATTACTCTATAAATTATGGGACTATACCCCAAAGCATCTTAATGGGATAAGCTTGAACAATAAAGTATGAAATACTCCATAAATATAAACATAGAGCTTAAAGGGATGAATATTTTCTCCCTCATTTGTTTCAGTATAACAATTCATCTATGATTTTATATCATACCATAAATTTTCCTCCAGCTAATAATTACCTTGTTTTGGGTAATGTAACCCAGGACATAATAGTGTAGAGCTGCTAACAATGCCTCAGGAAGGCATAGTAATGATTCCTCTCAGGTGTTTGTTGGAAGAAAAGAGAATATGGCAAGGACAAGGGAATTTGAAAAGCACCGAGCACCAGTGTTGCTTTTAGGAAGAAATAACATGAATAATTTATTAGCCATGTCAATGAATATATTTAGCTATGTACTGTGAAGAGGAAGTATATGGACCTTGTGACCCTCTTGCAAAATTGGAATTCACAACCACCAGCATTTTATCATTAGTCTTTCTAAGAGCTATTTAAAAACAGGTGTGACAATTTACTTCTAACATAGTAACCAAGAAATATTGCAAATGTTCCTTTTTCCAAAATATACATATAGTTTATACACATGGGATAAAATTCTTTCATAAAATAATGGGTAATGAAAATGTGGTGCATATACACAGTGGAACTTTACTCAGGTGTAAATAAAGATGAAGCTATGAAATTTGCAGAAAAAATTGACAGGACTGAAAATTTTTTTTTACTAAGTGAGGTAACCCAGTTTCAAAAGACAAAAGTCACACGTTCTCACTTGTATGTGGATCCTAATTTTTAATGTTTGTGTGTATATAAAAAAGGTTATGCAAGACAGTATAGATAGGAGGCCATGAGAAGGAACAGGAGGTAACTATCATGGGGGAAAGGACACAGGAAACACGGAGTATGAAAGCAAATGGGGGTGGGGTGGGGAGGGCTAATCTGGGAGATGAAGGCAAAAGGCGGCCAGGAAAGAGGAAAGGGGAGAAGTAAATAAATAAATCAGTTTGGAAACACCATAAGGAAACCCAGTTCTTTGTATTCTAATAAAAAAGGAAACTTTAAAAAGGTGTACCCTACAGAACGTACACTGCATTCCTGAATAGTATCTTCTCGATGATGGATTTGAACCTTGCTGAAAATAACTTCCTCCGTGCTCTGCAGTTCTTCAGTGTCCTCTTTAAGTAACCTGTTATTGGTCCCTCTGGACGCCTGTTTGTTGAAGAAGTGACAGTGATATTAAGAATGGAATAGTGCACTCCAGAGGCCACAGTGCCATTGTTACAATATTTGAGATCCTTTATTTCCCCCTTATAAACATATGCACATTTTCTTCCACCGATTCCTGTTATTGGAGAAATCGTGTTCCTTAAAAAGATCTGTTAGAGCCTGGGCAGCTCCAACACTCATGCGAACAAGCCAGGTGTGCTTACATTTGCCTGTAATCTCAGCACTGGGTAGGTAGATGGAGACAGGAGGATTTCTGGAATGTTCAGGTTGGCTAGTCTAGCAGAATTGATGAGTTTTAGGTTCAGTGAGAGACACTGATTCAAAAAAGTAAGGTAGAGAGCAAACGAAAGGGACACCTGATGTTGACCTCTGGCTTGTGTGTGTACACTCATACACAAATACACACCTACAGCACATATATACCTACATGAACATGTACAAACAAAAAAGATATATCGAGGGCTGGAGAGATGGCTTAGCAGTTAAGCGCTTGCCTGTGAAGCCTAAGGACCCCGGTTCGAGGCTCGGTTCCCCAAGTCCCACGTTAGCCAGATGCACAAGGGGGCGCACGCGTCTGGAGTTCGTTTGCAGTGGCTGGAAGCCCTGGCGCGCCCATTCTCTCTCTCTCCCTCTATCTGTCTTTCTCTCTGTGTCTGTCACTCTCAAATAAATAAATAAATAAAAATTAAAAAAAAAGATATATATCGAAGTCAACCCCAGCTCCCTGTGAACATGAACTTATTTAGCAAGTCTTTGCAAAGTTAAAGACATTAGGGTAGATACTAAATATAACCAGTGCCTGCATAAGGGAAGAAGTGACACAGAGTCACACAGAGTATGTCATGTGAGAAATGGGCTCATGTGAGAAGATACCACAGATCTCCAGCCACACCACAGGCAGAGAGATGCTCATTGAGCAGAACCTGTCCTGCCCTCTTCAGAGGAAATGGCCTGAATTCGTGTCTTGAGTTCACAACCCCAGACTCCAGAACTATGGCTTAAAGAACTTATGGTTTAAAGGCACATGATTTGAGCACCTCTATTACAGCAGCCCTGCATGATTGATATGCTCTATTGCAATGTACATTTCCAGAGTGAAAGGCAGTGAGCTAGCCAGCATATGAAGACAAACTACTACTGAAGGATGCACAATTGGATCCAGAGTACAGTTGCTTCCACAGCTGGAAGAGCTGAAGGGTACATCTCAGTGATCACCAAGTATGTGGGGGATACAGGCTGTCCATGTGTGTCTGTGTTTGTCAGGAACTGCTGGTCTCCACTTATTTTCTTGGAATAAAAACCATGGCCTATTCATTTACAAAGTGCCCCACTTTGGATGATGCATTATCACTGCTTCACTTATTTGTATAATGGTAAGTACTCAGGAAGTTTCACTAATAGTATTTATTGATTTGAATTGGAAAAAAAAAAAAAAAAACAATCCCTAGCATCATAGTCAACATTCCCCTAAGACTGTCGCAAGTTAGCTTAACATACTAAGGGCTTCATTCACTTAAGGACTAACAAATTTGTGCCTCTCATGCCTGAATCCTCAAGACATGGCTCTAAACACAATGAGTCAAGCTCGGCATGGGGAAATAACTGGAAAGAATTGTTCAAGTAGAACATGAGAATTCTATGCCAGGCAATTACTTATTGAAAGGTGGTTGAAATTACGAACATGAACTCCAAAAAGAAGCAACAAAGATATGGCATCTATTCCTTTCTGCATTGTTAACCTTTGTTAACCTTGAATAAACATTTCCCTGCCCTCAGTTCTCCCACTTGAGAATTGAGTGCTAGATTTTCTTTGTCTTTCCCATCCATGGCAGCTAAAAAAAAAAAAAAAATCACTCAAAATTTTGAGGTTTACATGCTAAGTTCTCTCACTGGGAGCTGCCATACCTCACAGTTCAAAGTGTATTCAATGAATCAGTAACATGATACTGACATGTAATTGCAATTTACTATAGGGCAAAAATGATTCAAGAAGAAAAATAACGTACAGTGTCTATTTACCTTTGTACAGGCAATTGGTAACATTACTCTGCTTTTAACATTTATACATGGATAAAATGCTCATGCATGTATAAGAATGTCACAGTGCAAGATGTTGCTACCCAGGCACAAAGTATTAAAAGCTATTTTGTGGAAGAAAAAAAAAAAAGAATTTTCCTACTGAGAGTGAGAAATACGGCTTAATTCCCAATTCTTACCAGTTATGTGCTTGTTGTATTACTGTACCAGACTCTACCTGAAGTGAATTGTATAGGATAAATGACTTTTCACAGTGACTACAAATCTCTGCTCCCTCTGTATGCCTCACCTACATACTGTGTTTAACTTGAAATAAAGCCATGTGGATATATCGATTACTTTCTCATTGCTAGAATAAAATATCCAACCAGAAACATTTTATGGAAAGGAAAGAGTTGAATTTGGCTTACAGTTCCAAAGGGTAGAGTCTGGTGTGGTGGGAAAGGCATAGCAGGGTGCAGTGTGAGAGCTGGGAGCTGGTGTCAGAGCTGTACAGGAAAGAAGGGGGAGCCAGGCTATAACACCTCAAGTACTACCCCCTGTGATACACTTCTTCCAGCAAGGCTCTACCTCATAAGTGTTCTATAAATAGCACCAAAATCCTTCCCAAAGAGCACTGCCAGCTAAGGATTAAGTATTCAAACACATGAGCCTATGGAGGATATTTTTACATTGCAACCACCTCAGTGGCTCACTCTTTATTTCTATATCAATTTTGAAACTTTCATACATGTATATAAATGATCTTATTCATTCCAACTAACCTCTCTTCTCCCCTTCACCTCCCACTAAAACCCTTCTTCTTCCAAGTTAATCCTCATCCTGATTCCGTGCCTTGATTTTGTTTTCATTGACCACTGAGTTAAATTAGCATGGGTAGGAGGTTATCTATGAGAGAATAGGCAACATACCAGTGGCTATAACATTGAAGTCCATCACTTCCCCTGTCCGAGCAGCTATTAGCTGCCAATTGCTACTCTTGAAGGTGAAGTGTCTCATATGTCCTTTCCCCATGATGGTGACAGTCTTAATCTTTGGTGGAGAACTACATATGCTATAACTTCATTAGTGTAATGGCAATGCAGCATTCAGAAGACAGCGTTTCACAACTCTCCTTCTCACCCTCCTACACTTAAATTCTTTCTGACCCCTCTTCTGTGAGGATCTGTGAGCCTTGGAGGAGTGGTCGAAGCTTTCTGTTCAGTGCTAAACACACAGTAGTCACTTATTCTTGACAACTTTTTCTGCATTAACGTCTTCCCGATGCAAAAAGAAACCTGTGTGGATCACTCTAGTGAGTGTTTTAATTCTCTGCTCTCACCTCTGAAGATAAGTCAAGGCTCAATACCTTTCCACAGTGAAGGCTTCCCATAAAATACCTGCAGAAGGTGGTAGAGGAATGTTGCTGACTGCTAAAAGTTCTGGTATTGGGGAGGTATGGTGTGTCCTAGCACATTTGTAAGTATAAGTGTGAACAACGTAGCCTAGTGTAATTGCTCACATCACAGCTCTGTACGGCATCTCCTCTGTGCATTCACAATGGCCTATGAATGGCAATATCGTTTCAGTGACATTATTTTTTATGTTTATAAATTTATTTCTTTCAGGAGATAGTGAGTTGCTGAAGCTTAAAGTTATGCATGCCCATCTTATCTTCAGTACTTTCCCAAATATTGAACAGCGACACTCACTACACATTTGTTAAATGAAAAAAAAATTTAACTGTTACTAAATAACAACAGTTTTCTTGGTATTTAGTCATTGAACTACTATGGTGACCTTGTAATGGGCAAATCTCATTCTGCTGAACCATGCTTACAATATTTCCTTTCACTGAATTTTTCCTGTTGGAATGGTCCGTGAGAGATATTTCAAAAAGATTGTTTCATGGCTGCTCAAACTCAGAGCAACACAAGTCAGTTCTGCCCAGCCCTCTGTTCCTGCTGCAAACAAGGAAGGCCCTGTAGTGACCTGACTGAATCAGGAAGAAACTTTGCCATCAGACTGAGGTGACTCTAGGTAAGGATAACCTAAAGTCCTACTATTACGTTTACAAGGTCACTGCTTGGCATGGAGGATTACAGCCTCCTGAACTTAACAGCCAATTTAATCTTGTCCACATTTTACCCTAAGAAATGAATCATGGGTCCCCTCACTTGACTATATGTGTGGGTTCTAATAGCTTAGGCCTTACACCCAAAGTATAGGCTTCGCTCCACTTAAAAACCAGCTAAGCTGAATTTCTGATTGTAGATAGTTATACACATGACAAAGAAACAATTTGTTTCAGCCTTCCATATCACATTGTCTGTTCATACAGCTCCTCATCCTGAATATCAAGAGACCGCCCCCGCCCCCATAGGAAATACATTAGGATAACTGGAAAATTATTCTACTACTGATTGGGAACCTAAAAGTTGGATTCAGGGTAAACATAGCCATTCCTTTTCTGTCTCTACATCTATCAGTTGCTCAATAGTATGTAACAATGAGTCTGTAATATGGGGAGAAAGAGGTCTATCCATCCCCCAATGCTTTTTAGGAAAATGGGCACCACAAACCTCTATTTGGTAACATGGCTCAACCTATTTAAAATTATTCAATGTGGGAAAGTAAATTTACAGAACTAAAAAATGTCACCACTTACTTTCTATCACTACCATATATTCATATTTCATACAATATTTAGATGGCAAAAGTTAACCAGTAACCATATTATTTCCAAATGGCCTAGATTGAAGCAAGATCACCAGAGGCTCTCTCACAGGGCTGCTTCTCTGATGAGCCCTCCCCCCAGACCCCTCGTGTGGGAAAGCCCCCAGCATCTTGACTACCTCACACGTCCTAGATCCTCATCTAGTTTTCCATCTCGTCTAACACAGTGTTTAGCTGCACAGTGAAGTGTGTCCTGTGGCTTAGTCAGATCATCACCCTGGGCCACGTTGAGAACAGAGCCTGGCCTTGTGAGTTCCGGCTTGTGCTTCCCGTCCAAGCTTGCCCCTGTTTTCACTGCTCTATAGCCATCCTGCCTCCTGACAGTCTGGCTAGTGGACATGATGCTGCAGCATCAGATGAAGATGCCAGCCTTACTTCTCAGACTGCTGACTCCCACTGTTGTTACACCAATCCCTATACCAAGTCCCTTTACACACACACACACACACACACACACACACACACACACACACACTGAGGTACATGTTACGCTTCTGGCAGGTGCTAATTCTCTGGTAGAATTCTCACTGATGCATCGCGACTCTGAGCTCTTGGAGATAAATTGCCCAAGTGTCTGTCTTTCCCCTTACCCACTCTCCATACACCTGTGTATACCCGAGGTTAAGATAATACCAGCTATTGGAACAAACCTCTCAGCAATTTAATACAATAAAATAATTTATCACTCTACCAAAGCCATCTCTCTCTCTCTCTCTTTGTGTGTGTGTGTGTGTGTGTGTGTGTGTGTGTGTGTGTGTGCTGCATTGTGTTTATGAATCTAGACTGAGGAGATTCTGCCATTGTTACGAAGCCCTTGAGGACATCCTGGGCAAGAACTTCTTCCCCAGCAGAAAGGGGAGATAACAGAGATACCTCCATTTACTTTCTGGCCACTCTAGAGCTGGCACTCACTATTCAGTATATAATCCACAGGAGAGAATTTCTTCCAGCATATCACTTAGAAGGATGTGGTGGTGCTCAAAATGGAGCATCACTGGAACCCTCCTACAGCTACATCCTAAGGCAAATGAAAGGCAGCACGGTTTATAACCTGTTCAGAAGTTCAGGCCCTTGCTGATCCAGCCACAGCTGGAATAACCAATTAAAAATTCAGTGTTTACTACCAACACCTCTAGCATCAAGTTCCATCAGAAGATGTCTCTTTGCCAACTCCTGGAAACAGAAGCCATCCACACTTTGCTCCCCTTGATGCCTGGAAATTGGCTCTAAGTAGACATCACTAGCCTGGAGCAAATGCTCGTGCTTTGGCTTAGTACAAGCATCAGCAGAAGACGCTTGGCTGAGTGTATAGGCCTTCTTCCATCCCCTGAGATTTGGCAGCAATTGTGCTGAGGGTGAAGTCAATCTCTGCTTGAATCGTATTCCGTGTTCTTTGACTACACTTTGTACATAGATAAGTAATCACAGATTTGCAATATGGGAAGAACACAAAGTCTGCTTAGAACTCACAGATGCTTATATCTTTTCTCCATTTACTCGTTTGTGTATAAAATGGTTTTTCATTCCTTTTTTTTCCCCTATTTTGATTTTTTACTTTGGCATTTTTCCCCGTTATGTTTATTTCATGAGCTAAAAGTTTGTGGCCTAATACAATTACAAAATGCTATGAAAAGGGGAAGATTTACTAAAGGTTGAATTCAATTCAGCAAGCTGTAAATTTGCTGAAAATCTCCTTAACTAAGGAAATACTGACTTAAATAAAAAAGATATAAATTTGAAGTAAAATTTTACATTTAAGTTAAATAAACCAAATATACTAGCCAATGTGCTATTTAGTAGTTGTGCATATAAAAGTATCTTAGAGTTTATATACCTATAAATTCAACACAAGAAGGCAGGAAAATAAAATAACCAATATAAATTTAGATTTTACTAATCAAAAGACAAAATTTGCAATTTGCAGTGGTTATATGTGAATAAGATAACATATTGAGCTGATTGTTTTAGATGATGTGGCTCGTTATGGATTAATCATTTCAAAAACAACAACTGAACAATTACTAAGCACACACAGACATAAAGACATGCACCTGTTTGAACACACTGGAGTGTTCTCTACACAACCATGACTTCAGGTACTAAGACCCCAGAAACAAGAAGTATGAATTGAGAAAGGTCTGAAGTTTTGTGAAAAACATCCCCTGGAGCTATTTTAGTGAAGTGCTAAGATGCTGAAAATCTGTCAAAGACAGAGACTGGGCACCTTCAGCTAAGCTTTCATCACTCCTCCCTCTCTACAAAGCAGGGTCCAATGTCTAAGAAACGAAGATCTTAGAGAACAGGAAATTGTATGGAGGTGAACCTAGTAGAAAAAAATTACTTCTCCATTGAAATTTCTTTTTCCTTTCATTTCATAAACAGTGCAAACTGAACTGTTACAAAGCAGAGCAGAAACATTTGGATAAAATGTTAGGAAGATGCTCTGCTCCTAACTGTTTCATAAGGCAGAGAGTTTAAATTTGGAATCAGAGCCAAACACAGAGTCTTCCAGCTAAACACTTTGGAAGATCTGTACTCTAGAATTAAGGTGAAAGAAGAAATTAGAAGAAAAGGCAGGTAGCTAAATAGATGTTCTCTGTGGGAAACTTTTACTCAGACAGGGCAACAAAAGAAAAGGTTTGCATTTTGAGGACAATAAACAAGAGAGAACTCTGACCAGGACTAACAAGGAGGGTTGGAGAGTCAGGGAACCCAGAGAAAAGAGCAATGAAAGTTTCAGCTTCAACCCAGACTCCCCAGCCTGGAGGGATGAGGAAGTGAGCAGCAGCCCGACCTGCAGACTACGAGACAGAGACAAACCACTGGAAATGGAAGAGAGAAAAATGACAACAAAAGAGATCACGAGGCCACTCAGCTATTGATGCCAATGGAAATGAATGTTCACTTAACAAGGATTACTACAGCATAGAAAATAGCAAAGAAATGGGTAGCTTTACCAAGGAATTGGAGTCCTTAAAAGCATTCAATGGAAAAGGCATAAATAAGAAATGATATAAAGTAGGTACAAAATAGATTAACTGTATATTTGACACAGAAGAGAAGATTAGTGAATGGAAAGCAAGTGTAATAACATATTGAGGCTGAATGGCAATGATATGTAAAGAAATTCTAGGTCCTTGTGGGAAAGAAAGGAACAGAGAATTGATTGCAGAGAGTTAACATACTATGGTCTGTGAATTGCCTGTCTGTTTCTATAAATGCAGGGTTTTGAAACACCATCCACGCCCATTTATTTTTGTGTTTCATGGCTACAATTGCAGAGTTGGCTTGTTTTGCCAAATGAATCAACTACCAGGGCAAATTATTTGACATTTTAAAGAAAAAAAATGGCGAATTTTCTTTTAAGGACTTAATTGAACTCATCTGACAATGTGATTTTGAATACACATACCTCTCCATAGTGGCTACTTAGCTATTTCTCCAGGCAAAGTAGGACAGGCAGAATGTTAGACTTAAAACTTTAATTGCTGGTCAATTACATTGAATATAATCATCAGGATGGATAAAAGTTGAAAGCATGAAGTATATGCTCTTTGCAAGAGACATACATATACATGAACTTAAAGGTTTCAAAAAATCATACACCAGGGCAAAGCACAACCCCTCCTAAGACAATGTTCTGGTGTTACTATCAACCAACGTTGGTTTTAAAGCAAGAACCATTATGAATTATAAGAAGATAAGTTTCATTGTAATAAATGGTATATCTTTTAGGAAGATGTATCAGTTCTAAATTGGACAAAAGTAATAACATAACCTCCAAATATGTAGAGAAAGAAAATGGATAAAAGTAGAAAAATAAGGTAAAAATTTCTTAAACAGAGCATATCATTTTGAATGTGCATCTCTCAGTAACTGATAGAATAAGCAGTAAACATTTGAAATATTTCAAAAACATAATTAAGAAAGCTGACTGTGGTAGTTTGAATAGATGGCCCCCAATATACTTACTGTTTTATTAGTTTGTAGTTTGCATCTGTAGTCACCTGGTTGGAGGCGGTGTCACTGGGTGGATCTTAAGGTGTGGTGGTGGGTTTGAGATTTCAATCTAAAGATATGTAAAGTGTGCCTAGCTGGAGTTCCTGAAGTGTGCTGTATGGCTTTTGGTTTTTGGCTTGTGCTTCTCTCTCTGCTTGGACCTGTGAAGGCAGGCCAGCTTCTTCTGCCATTATGGAACTTGCCCTGGATCTGTAAACTCTAATAAATATCCCTCCCTCCATCACTGTGAGTGGTCTAGAAGTTCATCTCAGTGCACCCGAAGCTGTCTGCTACACTGACCAAATGGGTATATATAAACACTGAAAAGAACTTCAAATCATGCATTCTTTATAAGCGATGATGGGTAATTTACCCAAATCAACTTTTCAAATGGTTTCAACAAATTTCAGAGGATTAGAATTGTTCATCATATGTTCCTTGTAATATTTGTTATTGTATATGTATATGTTCCTTGTTATATGTAATAGTGGAGCCTGATAAAACAGATTTATAGAAAAGACAGAGGACTCCAGATGTTTGAAACTCTGTGTGTCAAGGGTCCCTACAACCACATGCAAGTTCAGTGGTTTCCTATGAGAACACAAGGGATTCAGCATGTAGACATACTCATGGTTGTTGATTAGGACAAATGGAGGGATATAGAACAGAGTCAGCAAAGAAAAAGTCTCATGAGGTGAAATTCTTGGAGCAATATTAGACCCAGGTGCACATGTCCAGGATCCTCTCCCAGGAGCTGTTCTGATAGTGTATTGGGGTTTTCAAGAATAACAAACTCATTAGGAGATAAATTCTGCATAGACAGTAAATAAATGATAGATTAGATATATATATGTATATTATTTTGATAGGTAGATGATAGATAAATAGATTGACAGACAGATGATAGATACATGATAATGATGAAGATGATAGAAAGAAAGATAGATAGATAGATAGATAGATAGATAGATAGATAGATAGATAGATAGATGATAGATAGATAGACAGATAGATAGATGATAGATAGATAGATGATAGATAGATAGATGATAGATAGATAGATGACAGATATAGATAGATAGATAGATAGATAGATAGATAGATAGATAGATAGATAGATAGATAGAAAAGTGTAGTAGTTAGAATGTAAATGATCCCATAAACTAGGGTATTTTTTTGCTAAGCTCCCTATCTAGTCTCCAGGAGGTGGAGCTTTGCTGGAGGAAGTTTGTCACTGGGGACTGACTTGAGTCCAGCCCTAACATGTCATCCTGCTTGCTGGTACTGGCTGTCCTCTCTCGGCTGTGGATGTCTGATGAAGTGAGCCAACTTCTTCCTCCACAATGAAGCTTCCACTGGAATATGTCAGCCTGAAATAAACACTTTCTTCCAATAAGCTGCTTCTGGTGGGTGTTTGTCCCAGCAATGTGAAGATAACTGCAATAGATGGATAGAAAGATAGATGACAGGGGCTGGGGAAGTGATTTAGTGGTTAAGGCATTTGCCTGCAAAGCCTAAGGACCCTGGTTCGATTCCCCAGGACCCATGTAAACCAGATACACAAGAGGTTGCATTTGTTTGGAGTTTGTTTGCAGTGGCTAGAGGCCCCGGTGTGTCTATTCTCTCTTTTAGGCCCTGGTATGTCTATTCTCTCTTTATCTGCTTCTTTCTCTCTCTCTCAAATAAATAAATAAATTTTTAAAAAAAGATAGATGAGATAGATGATAGGTAGATAGATAGATAAATAGATATATATAGAGAGATGATAAATAGATAGATGATAGATAGGGACAGTTACCTGACAGATTTAGCATGGAAAGTGGTTCACACAATTACAGAGGCCAAAACTACAATATTCTTCCTGCATAAGGAAAATCAACAATGTAGTTCATTCTAAAGTCCAAATCCTCAGAACAGGTGAGTGTATGACTCTCCCCCCATGGCCAGACACCTGAGAACAGGAGTATCAGGACACCAGTTCTAGGAGTCTGGAAACTCAAGAACTCCAGGCTCTTCTGTACAAGGGTAGGAGTTGGGAGATTTGCTCGCCCTTCACCTTCATGCTCCATAGCTCAGTAGCTTCATGCTCAGTAGCTTGGATGATGCCCACTGTGGTCATGTCAGATTGCCTTTAGTGAGCCCACTGAATCAAATGCTAATTTCTTTTGGAAACACCACCAGAAGCCCAACCAGAAATAATAATTGAAAGCTATGTGGACATTCCTCAGCCAAGTCAAAGTGATACACAGATTCAACCTTCACACACAGATCACTCATGTTTCCCCTATGAGGTTGTGATAATGTTTATGAAAGCCACCCTCATGGGAAACATTACAGACTCAGTGGTGGTCAGGGTTTATATTGGAGGCGAGTCTCCTAAGCAAGCTCTTCTTGAAACTTGCCAAATTTTAGACTCCCTGAAGGGAAGCAGATAGCATGAATCTCATTTTTTATAGAGTTTAATAATTGCAGTAAGCTACTACATTTCCATGCAGAAAATAAGTAGGACTTCTTCCCCAACCCCATCTTCAAATGCTTTCCAAATCCAAGCTTGCAATAGTGGCTTTTAAAAGAGAGAAGTCTTGTGTTTTTCTTTTTCTGCAAAATGGGTCAATGAAGAACTTAAAATAATTATTACAAAACATTTCTAATCAAATGATGATGAAAACATGATATAATCAATACTTCTTATGCCATTTAGGCTATACTTAGAATTTTCAACTTCTAAATGCATATTTAAAAATAATGAAAGGCCTAAAAAGAAAAGCTTTATCTATATAAATATTTTAAGTAGTAACAGAACTGTAAAGACAAAAAAATTTCTAAATATATGCAATAGATACAAAACAATAAAACTAAACTTTGCTTCTTTGAAAAGTTTAATAACAAATAAAATACCCTGAGATTGATTTAAAAAAAGAAAGAAAATTAAAATTCTGAACACAATGAAAAAAAGGGAAATAAAATACTTTGTATACAAAAGACTAACAAAACATATTAAAACCAACTTTATGCCAACAAATTTGAAAAAATAAGAAAAATAGAAAAATTATTTCAAAAAATGCAGCATATAATTCAAATACTACCAGATGTGGCTGGAGAGGTGGCCTTGAGGTTAAGGTGTTTGCCTGCAAAGCCAAAGGATCCCAGTTTGATTTTCCATACCCCATGTAAGCCCGATGCACAAGGGGGCACATGGGTCGTAAGCTTGTTTGCAGTGTAGAGGTCCTGGCCCTCTCTCTCTCTCTCTCTCTCTCTTTCTCTCTCTCTCTCTCTGCCTCTCTCTCTCTTTCTCTCAAATAAATAAAATATTAACAGATGTATGTTTCATAATGTGATTAAAAACCATTCAACAAATTTCAGATGGCTTTAGTAGTGAATTCTTCTGACTTGTGAGGCAGCAACACCACCATACTATGCATGCATTGTTTTAGAGAAAACTACTTCTCTGTTTGTGAGCACAGCAGAACATTGTACCAAAACTCAAAGACATAACAAGGAGAAAAATTGCACACGCAAAAAAATCCTTGATAAAGCATTAGCAAATCAAATTCAGGAATATGTAAATGGGTTATTTATCATAAATTGGGTGTATTCCCAGAATTCAAGTTTGGCTTAACATTAAAAAATCGGTTGACATAATTTAGCATAATTATGAAATAACAGAGGGAAGCATGCAGTCAGCTCATTACATGTGAAAATGTATTTGAAAAAAATTTCAACAACTTTTTGCTATGTATGGATATATAACTGATGTAGTCTAAATTCAAAGGATATTAAAATTGTCTGGAGAAGTTCTATTTTAGGAAGGGACATTTGTAGGAAGTACTGCCTTATGAAGTTATTCACAGCACATCGCTTCAATAACATTGTCCCTCCTGTACCTTAGGAACCCAAAAGATTTATACTACTGTCCAAATGATAGAAGACTACCTTTGTCCTCCAGTCAGGTAAGAAGAAACTTCTCCTGGAGTACTCGTGGTGATTTGTATCAGATGTACGCCATAGGCTCATGTGTTTTGAATACTTGGTCCCCAGCTGGTGGTACCTTAGAAGATGGAGCCCAGCTGGAGGAGGTGTGTTGCTGGGGGTGGGTTCAGAGTATTATAGGCAAGTTTCTCCCTGCTAAAACTCAGCTCACGCTCACTGCTTTCTTTCATCTGTTGCAACAAGATGTGATGTCTAACCACAGCTCTATTGTCTTTTCCCAGCCATGCTGAACCTCCCGTCACCACCCCAGGCATGTAATCCACAGTAAACCCTTTCCCCCCTTGCTGCTTGTGGTTGGATGCTTTTTCCCAGCATTGTGAAAATAACTACCACATTTATACCACTGCTCTCTATTAGCATTTCTTTAGACAGGAAAGCTGAGGTAAGTTAACACTAATGTATGTGTTTATCTAACTGGACAGGTAAATCTTTCAAAATAGGAAGTAGATATTGAAAAACTAGGGCACAGGAGAGCTATGTAAGTGTTGTAGACTAATGGTGCCCTTCTAGGACTGGAGAGATTGCTTAGTGTTTAAAGTGCTTGCCTGCAAAGCCAAGGGACCCAGGTTCAATTCCCCAGGGCCCACATGAGCCAGATGCATAAGGCAGGGCATATATTTGGAGTTTATTTGCAGCAGGTAGAGGAGGCCCTGGCAAGTCCATTCTCCATCTACTCTTTCTGTCTCTCTCTCTCTCTCTCTCTCTCTCTCTCTCTCTCTCTCACACACACACACACACACACACACACACACATAAATAAATAAAAATTAAAAATAGCATGAATTTCTTAGGCAGATGTGGTGGCTGATGCCTTTAATCCCAGTGCTTGGGAGACAGAGTCTTTGACACAGGGATAACAAATAACATGAGTTCAAGGCTACCCTGAGACTACATAATGAGTTCTAGGTTAGCATGGGCTAGAGTGAGACCCAACCTTGAAAAAAAAAAAAAAAGCAAGGAAGAAAAAGAGAGAGAAAGGGAAGGAAATAAAGAAAAACATTTGATAATTGTGATAATTGTGTCCTTCTAAAATGTGTATGTGTAAACCTTATGTATAGGGACATCAGATTCACCTGAGGTATCATGATAGGATGTCTGGATAGCAGTAGAGGCAAGCACTTAACTAGAGAGGAAGTAATGCTGAAATAATGAAGGACAAATCCAAAAACAAATGAAAGCTTATAGAATTGACACTTGGAAGGTGTCTTAGAAGATATCTTCACTGAATGTGAGAAGATCAATACTTTGTGTTGGAGAGCTTTATGGTCCCAGCTGCAAATTAAGAAGGTACTTTGTACTTTGTGGGTTTGTTTTTTTTTGTAAGAGTGGTATCTAGCTCTACCACATGAAAACCGTAACTATCTGTGTGCACGTGTGAACATATGTGAGAGCACCTGTGTATGCAGGCACAAGGAGACACAACACAAAAATAGGTGTCATCAGTCCTCAGGACTACTGTCCACCTCCTTTAAAATAAGGTCCTTCATTGGCCCAAAGCTCAACCATCAGCTTAGACTATCTTTTCCTCTCTACCACCTTGACACAGGGATACCAAGTACATGCCAACTTGCCTGTCATTTTACATGAGCACTGAGGATCAAACTCAGGTCCTCGTGTTTTCAAGACATACACTTCACCACCAATGTCACCTTCTTAGCCCCACAGCTTCTTATTCACGTTTTTACACAATTTGACAACTACCCATTTAGCCTGCAAAGATTCCTACTTTGAAAGTGAAATATAGCATTTTAAAGAATATTCCAATGTCTTGGGGTACTTTGTTAATAAGTGTAAAAAACTGTAGTGCGAGGAGACAGATAAAAGAAATGGCATATGAGTAAACATCCTGGTGCGTGTCTTTCCTTTCCTTCTCAGGCCTCATGATCCTCAAGGAAAACAGTTGACTGATTTACCTTGATTTCTTTCTATTTTATTTCTTTGTGCGGCCAACTGAGAAGCATACAGTAATTCTATATTAAGTACCTAGTCAATAAATAAAGGAAACACTTTCTTTTAAAGAATCAAACCTAGTGGTCCTTTGTGTTAGTTAGGGTTAGAAAAACAGGACATGTGTGTATACATAAATATCTGTAAGGAAGGAGATTTGTTTTAAGCAGTTGGCTTATGTGATTATGGATGGTTAGTAATTCCAAAACATGCTGGGTAGGCTGGCAGGCTGTGGACCCAGAGAAGAGCTTCAGCTCCAGTCCAAAGGCAGCCAGATGTCAGAAGGCCTCCTTGCTCACCACACATACTATGTCACCCAACCACCCATACACCTGTGCAGATAAATAAATATAAAACAATGATACACAAATAGAGATAGTTCACTGCTAGAAGTTTGGTACTACAAGACACATTAAAGAAATCTAATGAGGATGAAGGAAGAATGATCTCAGGTGAAGACACAAAACTACAACACAAATCAAGAGAAGCAGAACATGTGAACACAGAGGGAGCTCCGCATGTTTTACAACAAGCACAGCAGCATCCATGCAGAAGTAACATCTGTGACCACAGTAACGCAAAACTGGAGGTTGGATGAATAAAGCCATACTTTGGTGGGTTAGCATCATAGTTTCAGAGGTGTTAAAGTATTAAAAGAAGGTAGCCTAATATGATTTTTAAGGCATATTATTAGATCTGGAGGATGGCTCAGTGGTTAAGGCACTTGCCTTAACCTAATGACCTGGGTTCGATTCCCCAGTACCCATGTAAAGCCAGATGCACAAAGTGGCACATGCATCTGGAGTTCATTTCTTTCTACTCTTTTCTTTGTGCAGATAAATAAATAAAATACTTTTAAAAAATCATATTTTAAAATTTCTAATGTAGCCATCAGCAGAAAAATTCAAAAAGTATACTTAAACAATAGAAAAGGAATAGCAAATCTATTCTAAATACCCCAAAGCAGGCAGGCAAAAGGGAACAAATCTAACAGGGCAGATAAAGAGAAAGCAAATAGTAGCATAGTTGGTGCGAATCCAAATTGATAAGTAGTTATATTGCACATAAATAAATTAATATCCAAGATACTCCAAGCTTGGAGAAATCCAAGCAGCTCTTTGAATCCAGCTAAGAATGTTCTAATTCAGGTCTTCCAATTTTTAACAGCTGAATATTAACCTTACCCACCATGGAGATGAAGAGAGATCTCCTGTGTACCTTTCTCAAACCTTGCACATTCTTTCCTAGCTGATAACTATGCTGAATTTCATTTCTATCATTTCCTTGCTTTACTCCATAGACTTAAAAGAGGATTATATGATAAAATAATATAGTATCTAGTTTGTCTAGTTTCAAAATCATATATAAATGGCAACATAATATGTATATTCATTTTCAATTTTTCTTTTTTGTTCAATAGTATGGTCCTGACAGTTATCTGAGTTTTATTTCATTTTACTTTATTTAATTTATTTATTTGAGAGAGACAGTGAAAGAGGCAAATAGAGAGCGAGAGAATGGGCATGCCAGGGCTTGTAGCCACTGCAAGCAAACTCCAGACTCATCTTCCCCCTTATGCATCTGGCTCACATGGGTACTGGGGAATCAAACCTGGGTCTATCGGCTTCACAGGCAAGTGCCTTAACCACTAAGCCATCTCTCCAGCCCATCTATGTTTTTACTTGTTTTGTTTTTGTTTTTGTTCTTTGTTTTTTGGTGTTTTTTTTTTTTTTTTTTTTTTTTTTTTTGAGGTAGGGTCTCACTCTACCTCAGGCTGACCTGGAATTCACTATGTAGTCTCAAAGTGGCCTTGAATTCTTTGTGATCCTCCTACCTCTGCCTCCCAAGTGCTGGGATTTAAAGGCATGTGCCACCACACCCAGCCACCTATGTTTTTATAGACATTCAGAATGCACTCATTTCTCCTGATATAAAGTAATCCAACATGTGATTATTTCATTTTTCCCCCATTCTTGGGCAGATATTTGTATAATCTAAAGTGTGTCTCCAGGGTCAACGTCCACAGTGGAGTGGTTAAGATGCATTCACAGCACAGAGTCAACATTACCAGAATGCTAAATTGTTTTTTTTCTGAAAAGGATTAGATACCAACAGACATTTGTAGGTATCCTAGCTACTTCAGGTGCTTGACAACACTTAAATTTGCAAATCTTTCATGAACAATAAATGGATTGTGGTTAATTTGCATGCATTTCCTTACTGTGACTGTGTTTCTTTTCATGTGGTCATGTCCACACTGCTGACCTTCTTCTGTGAACCACCTACTCAACTCCTCCTGCAATATTTTCACATTATTTTCCTTCTTATTGATTTGTAGGCACTATTCCCTGAAATTTATTTTTAGATACTTTATTTTGAAACGCCATTGAAATCATGTCTTTCAAATTAAATTGCATTTTCTTGTTTTTGCCTCTGTGTTGAGATGCAATAGATCTTTGAAAAACTTATTTTGCATTTAGCAGGGTTGTTAAATTCTTATATTTTCCAGAGGGTGTACAAGTTTTGATTATCCATATTTTTATTATGTTATGTGTGAATTATGAGGCATTTATTGTTTCTTTCAGAATCATTGTAACACTCATTCCTCAAATGTCATTCTGCTCACCAAGACCTGTAGTATACTTGCCAATAATGAAGGACAACAGTTCTCTTGGTCTGGACTTTAAGGGGAATATTTTCCCATAATTCAAAAAAATTGTAATTTGTTATAGCCTTCTTTAGACATTTAACATGTCAAGAAAAATTTCTTTTGCTATTAATTTGGCAAATATTCATGGGCAATACACAGTAACTTTTTTAAAAAAATTATTCCTAATTTGAATATCATGCCTATTCCTCATTTACATATTCAATACTATTAATTATAGTAACCTATTTTATAATATTAGGATACTCTTGACACTCTGGGATGAAGGCAACATTTTAAAAGGCACTGTTATTTAGTTCTGAAGTGTTTCCCACCCAAAGGTTCATGTGTAGGCTAGGTAACCAGCCTATAGTGTTTTGTAGGGAAGTAGGTAGTAGAACTTTTCATTCTACTTTTAAGTTATTATTTTCTTTTTGACTTTTATAATGCACACTTGGGAAAAATACAAGTAGCATGTTCAACATTTCCCTTCGAAGTCTCATTAGTCAAATGAAGGATGATCTTTGTTGTCAATGCTTCTCCTGGGCTAGAGAGATGCCTCGGCAGGTAAGTGTGCTTCCTCCACAAACATGAGGGCCTGAGGGTGTCTGAGATTGTGAGTTTGAAATCTCCAGAACCCACCTAAACCACTAGGTGTGGCCATACATGCCTGTAATCCCAGTCCTGTGGGGAGTACAGTCCAGAAAGTCACTGGGGCTCAACAACAGCAAGCTCCAGAGCCAGCAGAATTAGTAGGAACTCCACTGCAATGAAAATAGGTGAGTGATACAGGGGGCCATCTGGCATTCTCCTCTGACCACTGCAGCTTGGGGTACCTCGTCAAAACATACCTGTGAATACACCACACACCACACACCAAACCCCACATACGTCACACATGCAAAAAATCATTTCTTCCAGCATTGTGTTCACAAGCACTTACACATTCTCTAAAACAATTGAGACGTTCTCTACAACTTTCTTCTGAGTTCTCATCTAAATTGCCCTTAATATCCTGTATCACACTCCACTTGTGTCAACATAATAAAAAAAACATATATCTGAAGCTAGGTAGGTATAAATAAAAGTTTTATCACACTGGTAGCTCCGGAGGTTTAAGAGCATGGTGCCAGCATTGGATCAGCTCTGGTTAGGGCTGCTTTGTGGAGGGAGTCACATAACAGAAGTGATGGACAGACTGAAAGAGCACATAGTCAGATGGTTAGCAAGAAAGCAAGCTGAGGGTAAACTCCGTGCTTAATAAACAATCTGCTGTCACAGGAACTAACATCTACAATACCCAACCCTTTCTACAAGACCAACAATCTCACTTCCTGAGGGCTGTCATGGACTGTTAGTAGATTCCAGCTGTAAATCAGCCCACAGTCTTTCAATACCATTACATGCTGAAACTGAGCCCAACAGGAAATGTAGGGGGAACAAGTCATATTTAAACCATAGTGAAATTTGGCTAAAATGTACCTTTGCACTCTTTCATTTTCTACCCCTTCACACTGCCAAATCCTCTGAACTTTCATATCAGCACCTTATGACTGGTGCTAATCATCTACCTTAATCCAACTGAGATGTCTTCACAGAATGCCCATAAACTGGGAGTGTTATAAATAGCAGGAATTTATTTTCAGTTCCGGAAGCAAGGAAGTCCAAGATGAATGTGCCTGTGAAGATCACTTTTCAGTTCAAAGATGTTACTTTTTCCTTTAGTTTGCCTGATAGAATAGGAAGAGGAATTGTTATGCTTTAAATGTGTTTTTTTCCCCTCTGAAACTGAAAATGAAATTTTATTTCCATCCTAACATTGCTAAGAGTTATAACTTTTCATAGGTGACTAAGCCATTGGGGTTCCACCTTTGTGGATGGGCTTGTTACTTTAGTGAAAGGACTTTTGCTTTTGTAGGTTTCTCTCTCTCTCTCTCTCTCTCTCTCTCTCTCTCTCTCTCTGTGTGTGTGTGTGTGTGTGTGTGTCTCTCTCTGTCTCTCTCTCTCTCCCCATCTCCCTCTTCCTCCTCTTCTGCCATAATGGCATAGTATAACAAGTAGGTCGTTGATGTGGACTTCTCAGCTTCTAGAGCTGTAATATAAGCCAATAAACTCCCATTATACAGAAAACTGGAATGAAACCAGGAATTAGTTCTAAAAATTATGGCTGATGCTATTAACAAACACAAATGAGAGTGTGGAAGGGACGTGAGAACTGGGTGCTGGATAGAAACAAAAAGAATTTTAAAGCAGTCTGGGAAAAGCCTATGTTGTCATAAATGAGACATGATTCATGGTGATTCTGTGTGAGGTTCAGAGAGCTACATGGGAAGTTGGAAAGTCCTCAGAGGTTACTTAACAGATCACAGTCAGAATGCTTGGAGAGCATAGGAGTCTTGGATGGAAATAAAGAAGATACTAGAAAACCAAGGGGCTGTGGAAGGTTCCCCATGTGTTTGTCCTTAAGCCTCATAGTTAATTTCCAGCTAGTAAAACGTTTGGGAGGTGGAGTCTTGATAGAGGAGGTGTGTTATTGGGGTGTGGGTTTAGGGATTTTATAATCCACTCTCACTCTCGACAGAGCTAGCTCGGCTCAGTCTGTCTACTCCATCTCGGTTGATACCTGAGGATGTGAGCCAGCTCCTGCTGTGTCATGCTTTCCCACCCCACATAATGAAACTAAAAGACATAATAACCCCTTTTCTTTCATAAGGTGCTTCTCCTCAGGCATTTTGCCCCAGCAATGAGAAAGTAACTGCAAAAGGCCATTCGTGTTCCACGGTGATAAGGAGCTTGGTTGAATTGTGTCCGAACCCTAGTGCTTCCCGGGAGACAGATGGTTTAAGGGTGATGAACTAGGGTTTCTGGAAGAAGCAGTACATGAGTAGCACAGCGTTCGAAGCCTACGTGGCTTGTTTTAACAGCATGTAACGACATGTAAGAGGAGAGTACCGATTTAAATACAGAGTTTATAATTAACAGAAAAGCAGAAGGTAAGGATTTGGAATCATCTCGGCTTGGCCATGTAAAACAGGATGAAAAGAAAAAAAAAAAAACATGTTTGGAAGAGAAAAACAAGGCTACTGCCAAGAGCCTGTTTGATAAGGAGACTGGTGTGGATAGAAGGAAGCCAGGTGCTATTCATCAAGACACTGATGAATAACAAAGGAAGAACTTCACCCAGATATGACAGGTTACACTTCCTTTCACAGCCCTGGAACAGGGCCCGCAGAGCTTTTTCTAGAACTGCAGGCCTGAGACTCCAACCCACAGGAGCTGTGGCCCAGGATGGCTCTAGCAAAGCTTCTTGGGAACCCAATCTCTGGTGCATGTACCCACAGGGAAGGGCATGAAGGCAAGGAAGAATATTCTGGAAATTTACTAGTTGATACAATTTGCCCTGTTGGATTATGGATCTCTTTCAGGCCTCTTTTTTAAAAACCTCATTTGTGAATGTTTCACCCTTATGACCTAATAATCTCCAAACTGTCTACGCCCAAAAACATGACCTTGGAGAGTAAGATTTCAATGCATCAATGTGAAGGAGCATAATTTGGCTACAGCTGTTGTGCCACCAATTGATCCTCCCATTTATAAGATTATTTAATGTATAAGACAAACTTTGGATGGAAGGAAACCATAACCAATATGTTTTAATTCCATAAAATACTTGCAAGCAATAAAGACTTTGCATCAAGCAGGCTGATGTTTAAGAATGTCATATGCATATCCCTTGCTCTTGCTTCTCTTAGCTAATTCCCTTTACATTTTTTTCTTCTGTTTTATTTATTTATTTGAGAGGGACAGACAGAGAGAGAATGAGGCCGAGAGAGAGAGAGAGAGAGAGAGAGAGAGAGGGGGAGGGAGAGAGGGAGAGAGGGAGAGGGAGAATGGGCATGCCAGGGCCTCCAGCCACTGCAAACGAACTCCAGATGCGTGCGCCCCCTTGTGCATCTGGCTAACGTGGGTCCTGGGGAATCAAGCCTCGAACCAGGGTCCTTAGGCTTCACAGGCAAGCACTTAACCACTAAGCCATCTCTCCAGCCCCAATTCCCTTTTAAATGACCTCTTTCTCTAGATAGGCTGTATTTTTCCCATCTTCTTCACATCCTATACTCCACCTTCATTATACTTGTTTTAATTGTAATTATGTTCTGTAGTTGTTTGCCTTCTCCCTTTGACTTCTACTAGACCATAAGCTTCCTGAGGGTACAGATCCTTTAGTGGCCCATTTTTTCCATATTTCTAAGCCTTGGCACAATGTTCTGCTATGATTACACTCTCCATAAATCTTTGTCAAATGACCATTCATTAGTGATGGCCAGAGTATACTTACTAATAAGTAGATAGGTTTCATACAATCCATTGGAATCACATTATCTATCATCTGTATATCTGTCTAGCTACTTATCTATCATCTATCATCAATGATGATCATCATCTATATCAATCATCTTTGACCTATCAGCTATTAATATGTCTATCCACCTATCTTCTGTCATACACATGTAGTTTGAAAAGATAACTCTTATCCATAGTTTTATCAAATCACATGAATACACTGGAAATGTGATGGTATGCATATATTGTTGAATATGCACAAACTTTATGACCTAGCTTTTTACACATTAAAATATACAATGATATTTACCAAAGGCATGCTACAACATGCACATTCCACCTTATTCATAACTGACTCAAACTGGAAATCACACAACTAGCCATCAAAAGTTGTCGTTAAGCAGCAGGCCAGCATGGTGGCCCACGCCTTTAATCCCAGCACTCAGGAGGCAGAGGTAGGAGGATCGCCGTGAGTTCGAGGCCACCCTGAGACTACATAGTGAATTTCAGGTCAGCCTGAGCTAGAGTGAAACCCTCACTCAAAAAAACCAAAATAAAATAAAATAAAATGTTGTCATTAAGCAGTTGCATATTCTTTCAATGAAATACTACACAACAGTGAGATTAAACAAACCACAGCTCTCCACAATTACATGGATACACATCTTACAGAGGACGGGAAGTGAAAGGAACCAGACACAATCTAAATGCTGTATGATCAAACTTATGTAATGCATACAAGGAGAAAGCAAGTCTATGCTCCTTGCAGTCAAGAAGTGTGCAACCTTTGGAAGGAGTAGCATGGTACTGGAAGAAAACATGACTGAGGTGCCGGGAATAGGATGGCTTCATGATGGCTGAAAGCCAACAACCACCAATGCCACGTGCGACAGGGTTTATGCAACTTGAAGAAATTCCAACAGGTATACAGTATGACATTTGAAATTCTCTTCATGGATACCATACTTCAATAATTTCTTTTGGTTAAACGAGATAAGAATTATGGACTAGAAAGCAGAAAACATTGGTTTTAGTTCAATTTTTTTTTCTCCATATAGACAATATGAGTTTAGTTCATTAAGTTGATCTAATTTTATTTTTAAGGTAGGGTAATAATATCTACTGTATGTAGTGACAGTACATAATTTAAGGCAGCTTTGTTTCCCTCAGGGTTACCCTGGAAAGTTAAATCATAAATCTTCATGAAGGCTCTCTCAAGGAGAAAGGATGAGTTAGAAGCAAAAGGAAGTTGACTGAAGCACAGGTCCATCTATGACAGAACATGTTCAGGAGGCAGGTTTGTGGCCAGCTAGGAAAGCAGAGAACTGGGGAGTCGCAGGCCTAAAGGATGCCATAGCCTGTGATCTTCTGGAACATGAGAAGATCAGGTGTCTCCTGCCTTGTAACCACAGGCACTGTCACTTGACAGTGACACTGGGGAATGTGAAGCAGTTGAGCCAATGACACATTTCTCGATTTCAGAGTCTCATGACACGTGTTAGCAAGACTGAAGCTCCGAACATGTGCGCTCATCCATTACGCCTCAAACACATCCTGACGCGGGAGAGGTTCAGTGTATGCTACCCTGGCATGATGATTGCTTGGAGAGAAAGGAAACTGAGAATCTGCCAACACACAAAAGGTCTTCTGCTCCTTCCTTTACCCTCCTAAAATAAAGTATGAGGTTTCCATTTTGTAAGGAGAAATTCTACATTTTCTTTAGGAAAGATATCTGTACCTGGAAGACAGCTACTCAGAAACAACTTGTACCAACTGAGACTCCTCTCTGCACAAGCAAACCTCTATTCACCATATATTTTCTCTGTTTTTCTTAGCAATTTATTTATGCTACCTCCAATCCACAAAGCCCCCAAACATTTCCAAGGCTAGCCCAATTGTCTGGTAAATAAGTAGTTTGAATTATTCATCTGTCAATCTGGTTTGTGTCAACGTATTTGTAGACCAGCTAAAGAACTTGGTAGGATATAGGGAAGCAATGCTTTTATCCCCATACTATCCTTCTTTTATAGAGATATTAATGGATAACAGCACCGGGCCTATCTCGAAAAGTCAATAATCTGATTAAGTGAGACTTAATATAGAGATAAATAAGTGTTTGGCTGGAAGGAAACAGAGACACCCATGGACCATTTAGATATGTATTTAATCCATGCATTTGGTCTTAGGAGAAACTTTTGAATGGGATATTAGGATACTGAATAACTCTTATTAAATTCATGACTGAACTTTAGAACTAATCATTGAGACTTAGAACCTAGAAAATTTATGTCAGTAAAAATATATATATATATGAAGTTTCTTGGCTGCCAACCATCCAGTCTGGCTTGGTTGTAATACATTTTCCTGTTGGCAGTGTGGTATGAAAAGGGGGAAGCCAGAGTCAGGAAAGGAGCTGAGACAAAATCCAATAGTCTATTCAGTTTGCTTGATGATGGATTCAGTAGTTATGGCTCTCTAACGAAATGCTACCAGTAGAATATTTGTAGATATTATAAAAGAGAACCTATGAACAGGCTTACATGACATGGGCTGTGTAATCCATCAATGACTATCTGTGCACTGGACAGGTAGAGACCCAGATCACTGTTCAGCTTGAGAAGCTGGGCACCTCGTTAGTTGCCATGCAGCATTGAAAGCCTGAACATTCCCTGTAGAGTCACTGACACTGACCCTGACTCTTTTCTACCCATGATGAAAGGATAGAAAAAACTGGAGACTGACGTCAGCAGATAATGGCAGCTGCTATTCAAATCCTCACTCAGAAAGAAAGGTGCTTGTAGGTACACATCCAAAGGTGCCATCCACATTCAGGACAGGTTTCCTCTCTCCAGTCTTTATCTTACATTCCAGTCCTTTCTGGAAATGCCTCCATATCTAGGCATCTATTAACTTAGTGAAGTTGACAAGCAAGCGTCTAAATAGGCTTGTGGTATATCTTGGGCTCTGTTCATTAAGTTATTGTGAGAATGGATTAAAATTAACGCAACAAGCTTCTCAATCCTGAAAATCAGCTCACTGTAGTCACTATTACCACTTCCTCATGGATGTTATATCTCTGTGCACTGAAATTTAAATATTCAAATTATATTTATTTCAGTTAATTAAAAACTTCAGCAAGCATTTTCTGCATACTCACAATGCTCAACTTGGCTAACCAGAAAGATGTGAAAATGAAAACCCTCTACTTAAAGGGGTTGAGACTCGAGTGCACATGGCTGGTGTTAACAAACATGCCAAAAAGGAAGTATAAAGGAGGTAGCAAGACTTCCATCAGCATCTCCAACTTATCTGAATGGGCATCCAATCTAAGTCAATCAGTATATTTGCTAAACAACTACAACCTAAAGTATTTGTCCCCCCGCCCAAATAAAAGCACTTCTAGCAAATATAAAGGCAAAAGAACCTCCTTTAAAAATGTCTTATGGGGCTGGAGAGATGGCTTAGCGGTTAAGTGCTCGCCTGTGAAGCCTAAGGACCCCGGTTTGAAGCTTGGTTCCCCAGGTCCCACGTTAGCCAGATGTACAAGGGGGCACACGTGTCTGGAGTTGGTTTGTAGTGGCTGGAGGCCCTGGCACGCCCATTCTCTCTCTCTCCCTCTATCTGTCTTTCTCTCTGTGTCTGCTGCTCTCAAATAAATATAAAAAATGGACAAAAAATATCTTAAAAAATATTTTATGTGTTTATTCATTTACTTGGGAGAGAAAGAGAGAGTGAAAGAGAGAGGGAGGGAAAATAGGCACACCAGGGTCTCCAGCCACTGCAAAAAAACTCCAGACGCATGTGCCACCTTGTGCATCTGGCTTAGGTGGGTACTGAGGAGACAGACGTGGGTCCTTAAGCTTTGCAGGCAAGTGTGTTAACTGCTAAGCCATCTCTCCAACCCAAACCTTTTTTCCCTGTGGTAGTTCAATATGTGAGCTAGCAGCACACCAGCAGTGGACAGATTAATGGGAGCAAGGGCATACAGACTCACTAACGTGGGCATTCCAGGAGTGTGAACATGAATAGCAAGGTGCTACTTAGAAGCTTACTGGATCTCTTCGTATGAGAGAGGATAGTAGAGGAGGCATCATTCAATTTTAGAGAATGGGGTTATTTTTAGGAACCATGAACAGGCCTTAAGAAAAAATAATTGCCCACAACAAAATTTGTTTAAGCTTCCAGTATGATGGTTGACTTACAATATCTTCTACATAAGCTGGTTTTTACTTGTTGGATGCAATAACAAGGAATCAATAGACAGCAGGAATATTCTTTTCTGCATGATAAGACATCAAGTAGATACGGAATTTTGAGGACAAAGTCCTCCCTTGTACCTGTTATTCATGGATAATGTGAGTCTCAAGCACAAATTGGCAGTTTTTGAGCTATCACTTCTGTGAGCACTAATACAAAATTGCCTTCCTAGACACCTACTCCAGAGGGAGAGGTGAAATGATATATTTTCAAGAGGGAAAGACATAAGCAGGAATGGCAACAGAAGTTACCTCTGTACTCACAGGGCCTTCCTAGACCGAGGAAGGAAGTAAATTCTAGCTAGAAAGGAAAGGACAGTCTATCTGTTTCTGTCCAGGGATGGAATGAGATTTGGTGGTGGTTGCAGTAGGGAAGGATGGTCACTTGGAGCTCCAGAGAGGGACAGAAGATGAATGTTCTGCACATAATGCCCCAAAGCTTGAGCTTTGTGTGCAGGAGGAGAACATCAGGGGGTTGTCACTAAATTCTAGGGCAGAACACTTCTGTGACCTTGTAGTTTGCACTGGCAGGAAGGGCCGAAGCCAAGGCAACACCATGTTACACTTGCTTTTCCTGTGTGCCCCAGTTCTTTCATTCACACCATGTTGCATGCTCCAAGATGCAGCAAAGCTTTAGCCTCGGATGCAGGCCTTTCCACCATGCTAGACTTGTCTTTTCACGCCAGTTGTTGTAGAGCCCTTTGTACCTCAGTGGCATCAGTTGTTGGTGCAATCCAAAGCTTTCTGGTAGAAGTCTTAAAATCATCTGCACTTACTACCAAGTTGATGAAGGCAAACTTGGATGGAGGAGGCTACCTCACTGGATTTGTTTTTCAATCAGTGTGACATTCCATGACAGGAAATTGATCTCAGTGGAGTTCTTTATGATGAGTCATAAAAAACAATCATTGAATAAAACAGTGCAACAAAGCCCTGGGAGGCCTCAGTGGTTCATGAATGTGTCAGGGTTCTTCTCAAGCCAGAAACCCTGAGTGGGAGATAAACAGCTAGAGTTTAAACAACAAAGAACCTTGCATAAAAATTGATGAGGAAAAGAAATGCTACTTTCATGCTGAAAGGATCTCATAACTGCCTCCACAATCAAACAAATTCTACTCAAATGATTTTTCTCCTTGAAGGATGTTGCATATTTTCATAGTCTATCCAAATGGTGTCCCTTCCTCCTCTTCTTCCTACTTCTTTTCTCCCTCTCTCTCTCCCTCTCTCTCTCTCTCTCTCTCTATCTCTCTCTCTCACACACACACACACACACACACACACACACACCAGGCACATAGAAACCAACTTCTAAAAAATGAAGATGCATATAGTGTGATTTCTGGAAGTATCAGCCCCAGTGAAACTCAGGCCACCTCCAGCAATTTCTCATATTTAACATCCGTTTCTCAAGCCTTCGCCCTAGACACAAAGCAATAATTTTTCTTTACGCACTTGGCTTTCTTAAGAACCTCAAGAATGATGTAAACAAGTCCCCAAGCTTGTAGTTTTTACCAAGCGTGAACATTAAACGTTTTATCACTGACTACCCTTTGTCAATGCTTGTCCTTCAGATCTCTTTGTTTCCTGATTGTCCTTAATTATAGTTCTTCCGCATTTTCTAAGATCTGAAAAGACAAACTGAAGAGACAGCAGTGGTTTAAAACTACACTGTTTACAAATGAAACAGAGAAACTGAAAAATAAATGGAAACGCCTTTAATCCACAGGGTGTATGAGCTCACAACAGCTCCCACAATAGCTCCCAGAGGCGAGTAAAGGAAGAAAAGAGCTACCTCAATGTTTTAACTGCTAGTGTATTTAATGGTGGAAACCCAGGTAGGTCTATATCAATCTATAGCACCCTTTTCATCCCACCTCAAAGCCAAGTCTTGTTTGAAATAACTTCTCCTTCTCTATCTGGTTTATACTACTGAACATGATGACCTCCAGCTCCATCTCTGTGTTGTTAAGATATCCTGCTGCAGGAGAGGCAAAAGGAGCTGCTATTCCAGCCTAGATAGTCAGAGTTTAACTGCAGGAGCCAGATGAAGTGAAGGGCAGGACCAGATCCAGATAAACTCATGAACAGGCCAGGCAAAAAATAGTTAAGTAAAGCTGCCCGTGTCCACTACAGGGGCTAAACTGAGCTGAAGCCCTTGGGATAGTTGGGAGTCCCATGTTACATACATACATACACACACACACCACACACACACACACACACACACACACACATACACACACACACACACACACACAAAGTGGTAAGATGACAGGTCAGTCAGGGCTGTTGTCATAACTTGATAAGTGTTCAGCTTTTTATAGAGTGCAGGTGAAGGAGTTACACACATTTCTTAGTAGGTGGGTCTGGTAAGTTCTTGGTCATGGTTTTCCTGGTATGATTTTAGTATACCCGTATGCTTCTATAGCTCAAATTCATCTCAATACATCTGTAGGGTGGCATCCTTTCTAGTCCCTAGAATAATTCACTTATCAGTCTGTGTCACATGGGTCTGCTGGATGGATGGTGTCAGTCATGTGTCTACCCAAATGCAGTCATTCTCAATCCTCAAAGTGGAATTGAATAGTACCACAGTAAACATGGATATCTAGGTGTCACCACTATAAGCTCACTACATTTCCTTTGGGTATGTACTCATGAGTTCACCTCCAAGGATTTTTGTTTTTCTTTTTTTTAATATATAACCCAAGCTGTTCTCAAAATTACTATGTAACTGAGATTGCCCTTGAACTACTGTTCTTCCTGCTCCCACCTTTTGAGTACTAAGATTATAGTATGTGCCACTATGCCCAACTTCTACTTTTAAGTTTATCTTTACTTCCAAACAACTTAATCATAGGTATTTCTCAAAGAATTAGGTCTCATGTCACCTGAATCAATACTTAATTTGTTGTACTCAGTAGTATTTTTGTTATTGTTAATATTAAGGACTATTTTCTCTACATTTGATATAGAATAAATTGAAAACTAAGTGGTTTTTTTTTCTTTTTTTTTGTATTTTTTTTAATAAGTAGTTTTGTACTCAGTGAATACAGTCAATTTGGTACCATTATTAGGCTCATCCATTACCTACCCCCTCTCCTTGGCCCCTCCTTGTTGAAGTATATGGGTCATGCATTCTGGAGTTAGCCCACAGTTATGGGCAGGATAAATGTCTGCATATCATGACCCAATATGTGGCTCTGACATTCTTTCCGCCCCCAATTCCGCAAAATTTCCCTGAGCCATATTGGGTTCATTTTTGGTCTGCTTCAGTGATGATGTGTTGGGGGCCTCTGGATCTCTGATTTGGTAGGAGGTGATTTTTCTCTGTGTTGATCTCCTTCACCCTTGTGCTGGTACCTGGTTCACCAAGAAAACAGCACCCTTGTTTGTTTCACCAATTGTTCTTAGTTTCAGCCAGGGCACTTTTGAGGTATGACGGGGTGGCTCTCTCCTTAGCATCTACATCTATCTTTGGTAGGTCATCAAGTACTCTGACAAAAATCTGTCTTTCTTTTAGGAAACATTGTAGGTCTCTCTGATCAAAATCTCATTGTGGATGATAGCCACATGCTGGTACTGGGAGTTACAGGTCAGTGCTCACTTCCACAGTTTTTGAGGCTGGCTCTCTTCTAGTTCACTGCTTTGTTCACCTGGCTAGTAGCCCCAGAGTTGACAATTGTCCTCATAGTCTGTCTTCACAGAAATGTCATACATTGTAATCATCATGGACCTGCTTATGATGGATTGCTTGAATAGGCCTGAATATAGTTCACAACAAAAGCAGGCTATAGGAATATTTGAAGACAAAACCTTCTCCACATAACATACTTGAAAGAATCCTCCATGCTGCAGAAGCAGCTCCGGGAGGTCTGCCGATGGTGGCAGCAGCGGAGGCACACCAGAAAGCCCTAAGTGGTTTTTTTGGTTGCTGTTTGTTTTTTTGTAGGGTCTCACTGTTATTTGTTGTACTCAGTAGTATTTTTGTTATAGTTAAGATTAAGGACTATTTTCTCTACATTTGATATAGAATAAATTGAAAACTAAGTGGGTTTTTTGTTGCTGTTTGTTTCTAGGTAGGATCTCACTCTAGTCCAGGCCGACCTAGAATTCACTATGTAGTCTCAGGCTGGTCTCCAACTCGTAGTGATCCATCTACCTCTGCCTCCCAAATGCTACGATTAAAGAGGTTCATCATCATGCCTGACTAAGGTATTTTAATAACTTAATTACCAGCTGTTGGTAATGCCACATTTCAGAAGAGTACTTCCTACCTATGTCAGGTGTTGTTTCCTGTGGTGGTTTGAATATATGTCCCCCATAGCCTTGGATACTTTTATTAAGCTTCCTTTAGTCCCCAGAAGGCAGAATGCTGCTGGAACAGATGTCACTGGGGGCAGATCTTGAGTTTAGTCCTATTAGGTTTGTCAAGAGCTAGTGTGAGCTCTGTCTGTTCATGCTTGTTGGTGCTGGTGGTTGGTTTTCTCTCTGTCTCTCTGCTGTGGATGCATAATGGTGTATGCTGAGGAATGCCTGCTCTTCTGCCCCAAGGGAGCTTCCCCTGTAAACCTATAATAAACCCTTTCCTCCCATAAGCTGCTTGTGGTTAGGCGTTAGTCCCAGCATGGAGAAGGTAACTGTGACCCCTCCAGTGTCATCTCTCTCACATTCTTGAGTGTTCTCTACCCTCTACAGCAAGTCTGTACATGTAAGAGGGAACGCCATCATGTACAAGTGCGCACCACCTCATGTGGGGTCTAGCTGCACACCTTTGGGTTCACAAAGATTACACTGTGACTGGTGCCTCTGAAAATTTCAAGAATGAAGAGTTATGGGAGAATTTCCCCCAACCATGTGCTGGCTACTTTGTCCAGAACATGTAAGAGAGATGTCACTAGAGGAAGTCTACTTCTCCCATGAACAGGAAGAAAGTAGAAATATACGAAGAATTGGTCATTTTGAGGAGGTAAGTTTCAGCTTGTTGAATTTTTCTACCAATAGTGTGATTATCTCAATTTTAGAATGTTCTTAGAATATATTTGAATTAATTTTTTCTTACTTTTAATTATCTTCCAGAGCTCTATTTGGGAAACATCTTGTGAATTCAGTCTTTAATATGATGGGTAGCAGCCCAGTGAGATTGAGCCAATGCTTATTAATTACCAACTGAATTCTCAAATCTGTATTCAAATATGACACGTGAGGCTCATTATTCATGGTGACACTGAGGGAAAAGTATGGGGAAAGATCCTAGAAGCCAAGCCAGTGCTCCACGTGATGTAATTTACCCTGGGGGCACTGATCAAATTCCAGGGACTTTTGTGTAACTTTACTGGAGCAGAACCTTGACTCTTGTGAGTTTTACTTTAGGGAAGCATTCACATGAGCAATGAAATAGTAGGCTGATTATCTGTAGTGACCGCTGGGGCTGTCTTGTTGAGCTGCACACTCACATTGCAGATCCATCCATCCCCACCTGCCAGGCTGGCTGCATGCAGTTCACTTCATCCTAAGGCTATTTGACATGCATGGATTCAGAATAAGGAGGATTAACATATGGCTTTGATGAAAATAGCACATATTTACAAGCATAATTCCATAAGTGCATGCCTCTGCTGGGCAGTGAATGGATAACAATTGCTGTATGAAATTCTATCCTTAACCCTCTAGGAATGCTGCTGTTCCCATAGCCCAATGCAACTTACTAGACTTCTACACCTCAACTGCCATCTCTACCTGACGTCCTGATGTACAGGACAGGCTATGGAAGGGAGTCCTTGTGTCTTCCTCAGAGGGCCTGCCACATCCTCCTGAGGGGTTCTTCACACACAGTGGATCATTTTTGTGCCACACAATTCTTGGTGCCTTGGCAGTCACTGAATTAAGACAAGGAAGAATGAGCCTAGAACCCAGTTAGAGATCTCTGTACTAACCAGAGGCCTGTGAGGTAGTTTGAAGTGAGTTTCCTCTCCAAGAAGCTATGTACCAGCACCTACTCACACATGGCACACGGAGGATAAGTAAGAGTGCTTTAAAAGAAAGAGGAAGGAATCTGAGGAACATAAATCACAAGGCAGCAAAGCCTTAAATGAGAGAATAACACTGGCCCAGAAAGGAAGAAGTAAAACTGTAAAAGTGCACGTGAGTGCCATGAGGCAACAGCAAAATGTGGCATGCTAAGTAATACAGGCAAATATGAAGAGCCTGCATTGAGCTCACCTCCACGTCGCACTCCGGTTGGATCCCTGAGCAATGCCCCTCCTGCTCTGGAAATCCTGGCTATGAGTCTTCCAAGCCTTTCTCCTCTTCCACTTCTGGGGAATCCTTTCTTCCCTTCCCTCTCTCCATCCCTGCCTTCCTTTTTTGTTTGTCTGTGTAATGTGGGGTATGGGTCCTGCAGTGTCCCCTGTGCTTGCCCATGGCAGGGTGCGCCCACCCACACTGGGTGGCCAGAGTAGAGCAGTGGGCTGGGGGTCCTACCCCACCCTTCTTCTCTCCATTCTTCCCTTGAACCACCATCTCGTCCTGGTACCGGAGCCTGTTGCTTCTTCACGAGCCCAGGTGACTCCCTGGTCCCCGCTTCCATTTGTGGGACTGGGGTGACAGGTGCACATGGCCATGGCAGGCTGTTTTCATGGATGTGGAGATTTGAACTCGGCAGTTTTACCACATAGACACACACCCCTCAGGCCCACATGCTTGTGCAAGAAGCACACTTAAATACTGAGCCATCTCCCCAGCTCACTTTCTGGGATACTTTATAGTAACCATGACCGTTAATTTTCATTGTCAACATGAATGAATTTAGAATCACCATGGGAACACCTCTCTCTCTCTCTCTCTCTCTCTCTCTCTCTCTCTCTCTCTCTCTCTCTCTCTCTCTGTGTGTGTGTGTGTGTGTGTGTGTGTGTGTGTGTGTGTGTGCTTGTGAAGATGTTTCCAAAAAGGTTTAACTGAGGAGGAAAGACTCACCCTGAAAGTGGACGGCATCATGCCACAGGCTGGGGTCCAGGACTGAATAAAAAAGAAGAAAGAAACTGAGCATCACCATTCTCCTCTCTCGGCTTCCTGACTGCAGCAGCAATGTGGCCAGCTCCCTCATGCTCCTGCTGCCGTGACTCCCCCACTACAATGGACTGTGCCCTCAAGCCGTGAGCCAAAACAGCTTCTTCCTTCCACATGTTTCTTTGGCTGGTTGTTTTGTCAGAGCAATTAGCAAAGAAACTAATATATGTGTTCACTGCTGGAGGTACCCTGAGTGAGTCTTTGCTTCTTACCATCTTAAAGAGCCCAATTAATAACAGCTGAAAATACCACCAAGTCACATTCATTAAAGCAGCCCACTTGCACGTGTACAATAATCTGAAAATGGATCCCATAGTTAATATTGTGTGGGTTTTATTTCTCAAGGTGTGTATTGCCATAGTCTGAGGCAGCCCCTTGCTGTCTCCCCAGTGAACTTGCTCAGGTGGAGACCGAAGCCGTGTCATGTTTCTTCTAAATGTTGATTTTTGTCTACGTGTTCAGTTGCCAAGTCTGAAGCATTCCTGCTATTGCCTTCATCAGTAAGTACACACAGACGCAGCAGATTTCTATTGCCAGAGGTCATAACAGTCAGATGTGACCCCTACTTGAGGTAACCTTGTTCTCATCACTAGTCATTTGCATCCCAATTTAGCAGAGAGTGATTCTGGCTGCAGGCAGTTACCCAAACAAGACACAGCAGGTTCTTTACCCTTAAGTTTAAAGCATCATTGCCCGATTAATCATGTTTTATAGCAACCAAATAGTACTGAAGCATTGTTATCAAATCCTCAGTGATATGATTGGTATGAGAAGGTACTAACACCTTATTCTTCACACTCAGTGTCCAAACCAAATATCAGAGTGGGGAAGAAAAATGGCAGAGACAGAAAGGGTAAGAAACTCTCACATGGATAAATGGAGGAGTCATGAACTTAATCAGTCCTCTTTGTCATCATTTTATTCATTCCTTTACTGGTTGCTGTGAACAAACATCTGATAGAAAGTAGCTACAGAAAAAAAAAAAAAAAAAGGCTGGCTAGTCAAATAGCTCTCACAATCTAGAAAACAGAGGGAGAGAAGGAAATGGGGCCAGGCTATAAAACCTCTAGACCTGCTCCCAATGATCCACTTTCTCCAGCAAGGCTCCACATCCTAAAGTTTTCACAACCTTCCCAAACGTCACCATCAGCTAAGGACCAAGTATTCCAACACATAAGACTATAGGAGGCATTTCACATTCAAACCACAATGATCACAATAGAAAGCAAAACCGAGACAGGTTAAGACTGACACCTCTTTGAAGTATCTACCACCAACACACACTTTCTCCTTTCTGTGTCACGGTAAAAATCAGAGCTCGTGTTACTCCTCTCTGTAAAAGTTGGGCTTATCAGGGTTTCATCTGAGTCATGATCTGAAATGAGGGCTACGGTGACACTATTCAATTAAATGTTTTAAAACTCAATAGAACAGCAAATTTCATGCCAAGGAGAAAGGACTGAGAGATAGGAAGGCTATAGGCAGAATTTACTGGGCTTTAGGAACTCAAGAGTATAAAATTTCTTCCCCAGAATTTCCTTTCCAGCCACAAGTCTGGAATGTTCTTCCTGTTGGCCTGCGTTACTGGGCACCTGGAGGAATAGCAGGTCCTCTGGTGGCAGTGACTCTGAGCTTCTAGGACTCAGGGTTCTCTCCAGGTAAGAAGTCTTCTGCCTTGTGTCACACCAGCACGGATGTAGAGCCTGTGTATGGACTACTATAAAGAAAAGGGAAAAGGTGTTCTCTTCCGCCTAGTCATTCATCCTGGTTCACAGTGTAGGAAGGCAGGGTAGTTCCTTTATAATACATTATTAACCACAACATAGAGCTGTGTCCGCAGAAGAATAGACTGAAGTTTATTAGTTTATAAGGAATTCTGTGAAGCTAAGATTCCATTAAGTGAGAAATATTTGGAGATTTAGAAATACAGGGGAAAAAATACTGCCATAAGCTTTGGAAGTATAGATATAAGATAAACTTGGTACTGCCTTTCTATTATAAGCAGTATTTCTGAATGAAAATAATATTCGACTGGGATGATTTGACTTTCATGAGGTGGGGAGTGCAGCTGAAAATGTAATGGCATGAAAGACATACAGAACGGGACTTTTTCTTTTAGCTGCCTTTGTTCTTGCTACTCACATCTAATAAAACAAAGTCTAAAAAGGGATTTATTCCTGATGCATTTCAGAGAAGCATCTATTCTGTAGGGAACTGTCCTCATGTATGTGAAGAGCAGACAATATTTATTCTTGCAAAACAAAAGTTCCCAGAGTTTTATATAAAATTTTTAAGCTACTTTCTCCTTAGACCCACAAACTCTCTGATTCATGTTCATTTCCCCTTACAACCATCCTTGTAGAAACAAATGATAATGTCTGAAACACAAGGACTCTACCAAACTCCCCAGCAGATCTCAGCAGACAGGAGAGATGTTACTAAATCTTACTTGAGCCCTTGAGCCCAAGGTCTCTCTCTCTCTCTCTCTCTCTCTTTCGTTCTCTCTCTCTCTCTCTCTCTCCTTTCTTCATTATTCCTAAGATATGAACTATGAAAGTGACAAATAAGGACAGCAGAAAATATCAAAATACACGAATAGGATTTCATAGTGAGAGGAAAGAGTGTAAAAAAGACAACTGGACACATGAATGAGATCCTCTGCATAAGAAATTTATAGTATTGCATCATGCAATGCAATTGTGTAGTCATAACATAAGAAATATATAGTATTGTATCATGCAATGTAGTTGTGTGCTGATAGCATAAGTATTATGTAGTATTGTATCATACAAGGCAGCCATGTGCTCATAACGGTGTTTTTCTTAAAGAACAGTTTGACTATGTATACAAAGTGTATGTACATCACCTCCTGACATTATTTGTGAAGATATAAAACTCTGTGGTGTTCATACCATGACAAAAATCATCTGGTGACACATTTCTCAGAGCACCTCCCATCATGATGTGGTGCCTGACTGCAGATGACAATCCTATCAATGAAAATAGGTCTTCTATGAATGACCAAATGAAATACTTATGAGAGGAACTGAAGGAAAAGGAAAACAAGGGGGAAAGATTTGCATGATAGGCTTAGCAGATATGGTGAATGAATGTGGGCTCAGCCCTTCTTACTACCACAAGAAACCCACTTTACTTTATCAAACCTCTCCTTGGGGCTTCATGGGAGGGAGATGCTGATTATGTTAGTCCTGGACGCACAGTGAGTGACACCTACAGTTCCGTGGTGTTGCATTTACCTTCTCATTGCTGGGGGCTTGGGGGGTACCACCGGATCAGCAGCTGATTATGGAAGGAAAGGGTTTAATTTGTCTTACAGTTTTTTTTTTTTAATTTATTTATTTGAAAGCGACAGACACAGAGAGAAAGACAGATAGAGGGAGAGAGAGAGAATGGGCGCGCCAGGGCTTCCAGCCTCTGCAAACGAACTCCAGACGTGTGCGCCCCCTTGTGCAACTGGCTAACGTGGGACTTGGGGACCCGAGCCTCGAACCGGGGTCCTTAGGCTTCACAGGCAAGCGCTTAACTGCTAAGCCATCTCTCCAGACCTGTCTTACAGTTTTGAGAGGAAGCTTCACCATGGCGGGGAAAGCATGGCAAGAGCAGACAGCCAGGGGGTGTCACATCTCCCCATGAGGAACACAGCAGTCTAAGCACTGGGCTTGGGGCTGTATTGTATCACCTCACAGCCCACACCCAGTGACACCCCTGCTCCCACAAAGGCCTTACAACTTGTCTAAATGCCACCAGCTGGGGCCTAAGTATTCAAAACCCATGAGACAAATATGGGACATTTCCTTCACACCATCACACAGTGACAGCCCTGTGTTTTCCAGGAGGGTCCTATGCATAGGCTGTTGACACACTGATTACATGAATACACCGGATTTAATGACACATTACCAGTCTAGATAATAAGTCATGTCTCTCAACTGTAAACCAACCAGTAGACAAAAGACTCTTGAGCTGAATGGTGTATTGAAAGCACAACCTAGCCCTGTTTTCAGCTCAAGTCATAATCCTATTTTGGTACCCTAGAGCTGATGTCAATTTCTCTGATATCAACCTACCAGGCCCTATTTTCTCTTATCTTCACTCCTCCCTCAGTGAAATTATTCTCCTCTGATCTCTTTCAAACAATTTAACTGCCTTCCAGTCCAGTCCCCTTCCTTGTTTAAGTTGTCCTTGCTGTTTGCTTTTTTTTTTTGATGCAGTGACATCAAATCCACATACATGCCTCTGCAAAGAAGCTCTTCCAGAGGAAGAGAGTCCAGAAGAGACAGGGATAGGTAAAAAGGAAGTTTGAGATAATCATATATTAGTTTCACCCCTAATATTTTATAAAATTATGTTATTTTATAAACACCAGAATGAATGCAATAGATTTTTTTTGTGAAGCAATAAAGCAAAGGGAGGAGGGGAGATCATTTTAGAAGCATGCTTGGTATAAGTAATGAGCTCATATGCTCATACCCTCATGTATTTAAAATTCAAATGATACAAAAGTAAACACTACATTATGAATGAACCATAATTGAGTTTACTAGTTCCTCATTAATAGACATTAAAATTGTTTCCAATCTTTTTCTATTACAAAAAGTTAAAAAAATACATATTCAGAAATTAATAATATACATATAAAAATTTCAAGCTTATGTGATTATGGCAAAGTAACAGAATCCTATGTAAAATTGCTAGATGAAATAAAGAGTGCACACTTTAAAGTTTTTACTGGATATTTATTGCCAAACTGTCCTATATGGAAATGAACAAGCTTATTTCCTCACACTCTTTTCAGTCTAATGTTTTGTTGTGTTTGTAATAAGTATGAGTATGCTTCATTAAACCCCTTTGATCTCTGCTATTTTCATACAAATTATTTGCTATCTTTTTGATATTATAATGGTGAGATTGCTTTCTCTTATTATAAGTAACTGTGTGATTGACAAAATTTAGGATCAGCATGGAAACAAACTTCTGGGCATATTAATGAGGGCTTTTCTTGATTAGATTAAGTGAGATGGGAAGAGCCCTGCTAAATGTGGGTGTGTGGTGTGCCATTCCATAGGCTGGGGATCCTGGACTGCAGTCAAAGGGAAAGCAAGCTGAGCACCGACATTCATCTCTCTCTACTTCCTGACTGTGGATGCAATGTGACTGGCTGTTTCATGCATCTGTTTCCACACCTTCCCACCGTGATGAACTGTGTCACCTTGAACTGAAAGCCAGAACAAACCCTTCCTTCCATAAGTTGACTTTTAATTAGTCATTTTGTCACAGTGATGAGAAACATAGCTAATATTGTAAAGTTAAGTAACTTTCTAGCATTTAAGGGCTCTATCCTTTTATAAAAGTGAGAATTACCTATTCTATTAAGTTGTGGCGGAGAGTTTTATATTAATTTTTAGGCATTTTGTGTTTATTTTATTCATTCATTTATTTTGAGTTATTTTTAAGTATTCATTTATTTTAATTCTGGAAAATTGTAATTCTTTCTCTCAAGTAGGTCTAATCATTTTACATAGCTTACAGTGAACTTTTTGCAACAGTAAGATTATTAAAAATTTGTTAGAATTGAAGAATTAATCTATCAGACTTTTATGTCTTCTGAGTTTTGTGTCATTCTTTTTTTTTTAATTTTTATTAACATTTTCCATGATTATAAAATATATCCCATGGTAATTCCCTCCCTCCCCACCCCCACACTTTCCCATTTGAAATTCCATTCTCCATCATATTACCTCCCCATTACAATCATTGTAATTACATATATACAATATCAACCTATTAAGTATCCTCCTCCCTTCCTTTCTCCACCCTTTATGTCTCCTTTTCAACTTACTGGCCTCTGCTACTAAGTATTTTCATTCTCACGCAGAAGCCCAGTCATCTGTAGCTAGGATCCACATATGAGAGAGAATATGTGTCATTCTTAAAAAGCCCTGCCTTGGGCTAGAAGGATGGCTTAGCAGTTAAGGTGATTGCCTGCAAAGCCAAAGGACCCAGGTTTGATTCCTCAAGGTCCACGTTAGCCAGATGCACAAGGTGGCACAGCGTCTGGAACTCGTTTGCAGTGGCTGGAGTTCCTGGTGCACCCATTTTCTCTCTCTCTCTCTCTTTCTCTGTCAAATAATAAATAAAATATATTTTTACAAAGGCCTGCTGTTCTAAAAATTATCAAATATTTTCCCATATTTCTTAAATGTTTTTATGGTTTAGATTTTTAACTTATATTAAAAGAATTAAACAATATAGATTCAACAGATTCTCTCTCTCTCTCTTCCTCTCTGTCTCTCTTCCCACTGGGAATTAAACCAGGCCCTATATATGTTAAGCTTTTGTTTGACCTCTAAGGTACATAACCAGTACAAATTTTCCCAATCTGAATATTTCTCATACTATTTATTTACCCCAAATTATTTTTTAGCAAATTCACATATTTTCTCCAATTTATATTTTTCATTACTTATAAATTCTAATAATTATCCATCCCATGCTAATAAGGTCAGATAAACACACAACTTCTGAACTAGATACTATTTGTAAATACTGTCCATGAATATTTCTTTCCTGAATACTTTTAGATATGATAAGGAGAAATTTATCTGAATACAAATTCTTACTCATCCATTTAGTACTTGTGAAACTCTATAAAAATAAACATGAATAAGACTATAGCTCTGAGTTGATTATGAGAGAATATATAAGGTGTTAGAAATATAGTATTACTAACATTAATTACTTAATTATTATAAAGTCTTAGTACACGCTGATTGTGGATAACAGTTTTAACATTCTTCTATGTTCCTGAAACCCCAAACAAGGGACCAAGGAGTTTCAGAAGCTTTTCCATGGAGATGTTAAAGCAGAAATAGCTCTGCTCCAGATTTTCTTAGGGAATGTTTCCATGAGTCATGTGGCTGAAGTTAGGTATACCCTGGCATAAACCACATTTAACGCTCTTACTTAAGACATAAACTCAGGAATAGAACTCCAGATTTTGCAGAAGTAAATAGCTACAACGGTGTTCTTTATTGCTATTAACTATACCAAGATCATTTGGAAGTAAGAAGTTGAAGTTGTGATACTGGGAGACTCAGGACTATTGAATTGTTGGTGTTTTCTACAGAATTTCTAAAATAAGGGTAAGTACTAGTCAAGGTTCTCTAAAGAGCATAACCAATAGACAAGATAGATAGATAGATAGATAGATAGATAGATAGATAGATAGATAGATAGATAGATTTCTTAGATTGCCTTATTAAGTCGGAAACTAGGCAGTCCAATGGTCCAACCTGCATGCTGTGAAGCTGGAGAAGTCAGCATCTGATAAGTCCATGAAGCCAGAAGCCATGGAGTTGGAGGAGCCAATGATGTAATCTCAGTCCAAGGCTAATATCCTGGAACTCCCTCCAGAGCTGCAGACTAAAAAATCAAGTGTCTGATGTCCACAGACAACATCATCACCAACAGATGTGCTTGTTCTGGAAGAGCGGAGTTTGCATGTGCTGCCTGGAATCACCCTCCCTCCACCTTTTATTCCATGTGGACCCCAGCCCATTGGATTGTTTTGTACTGCTCACGCTGAGGGCAAATGGTTCCTCATCTGTTTGTACACCACATGTAAGTAAACCAGAAAAGCCTGCACAGACACATAGAAGTGTGCTTTATTAACCTCTTAGGTATTTCTTAACCTGATCAATGTTATAATTAGGATTAACGATCACAGAATAAAAAAAATAATAATATCCTGTCTTATTTTCAAGTGGCACTTCAACTAAAATGCTCCAAATACATTTGCCATCTTCTCAAATTATATCTAGAACAAGAACTTTGGCAATTTTTCTGAATATCAAGTTCTGGAGAGAAACAATGTTGAGTATTTATGTTAAAAATTACAACCTTTCTTCTTGGTTCATTTTTTCCTCCTCTCTATGTGGAAATGAAAAATTTCTTGATCACAATGTAAGCTTTATATTCCAGGAAATAATATTGTTAACTGTATCTTACTTGTCCTTTTGTTAGATTATCAGTTCCTTTAATGTTTCCACCAAGTGTTTGTTAATATTACTTAGCTAGGAAAAGAATGAAGGAATTAGAGCAATTATGATAATAAGACATGAGGTGAGTTAATCATAGCAAAACAAAAATGAATAATAACCAGTGATTGATGCATGCATTTCATAACTAATTCAATATCCAGAGTGTTTAATTACTCTCAGGCACAGACTCTTGATAAAATATAACTTCTGAAAATAATACCAGTAATTGTTTCAGGGCAATTATGTAAGATACTTTGCTATACTACATATTTCAGAGTTTGGAAATGTGAATTAATGATGAAAGGAAAGTATATGTCTTTCTATTTTGATGTTTAATGATGACTTTCTGTGGAAAGAAATTTGGTATTAATGGGGAAAAAAAGACTGGAGTATAATCATAAGCTCATAGAATTTGTTTTGGCATAAACTTAATAGAATATGCCCCTGCCTGGCTTTGCATGTAGAGAACCCAAAACTCAGTCATGTGTCCACTTCTACCAGTGTGTGGATGGCATGTTGGAAAAATTACTCAGTCCTGACTTTTCAGCCTACTGCTTGGTTTATGTCATATTATTTTTTAAAGCAAACACTTATTTGAATGGTAGTGTTAATAGGCACTTAGGTCCATACATCCATTACCTTAGTTTCTCTGTATTATATTTGTATTTTTTTTACTTGCAAGGAGAGAGAGTGAGAAAAAGAGAGAGAGATGGAATGAATGGGAGTGTCAGGGCCTCTAGGCACTGTAAACAAACTCCAGATGCATGCACCAGTGTGTATATCTGTCTTCAGTTGGGTACTGGGGAATCAAACCCAGATCATTAGACTTTGCATGAAAGCACCTTAACCACTGAGCAATCTATCCAGTCTGATTCTCTCTCTCTCTCTCTCTCTCTCTCTCTATATATATATATATATATATATATATATATATATATATGGGTCACTGTAGCCCAGGCTGACCTGGAATTCACTAAGGAGTCTCAGGGTGTCGAACTCAAGGCGATCCTCCTGCCTCTGCCTCCCAAGTGCTGGGATTAAAGTGTGCGCCACCACGCCTGACTTTTCTCTATATTTTTAAAGAAACTTGGAAACAGTGATTTGTAAAGGAGAATGGATTTAATTAATTTGATTTTAGGAGAGGAAAGGAATCCTATTTTTCCCACCCTTCCTGTGGGAGTATTACAGTTGTATAGAAAAGATGAAACAAAGACCAGAAACATGCATGTGTTAATTAAGCATGTGATAAGCTGTTAGAACTGGATGAAATCTCTCTCTGCTAGGTAAGGTCCTCCTCTGGTGGGCAAAGAGCTGTTTAATCTTTCCCTTCCCCAGCATGGGATTTCTGAGGAAGCTTAAGTTCCTTGGATCTATTGTTTTGGGGTCCCTGTGTCTATAGTCTAATAGCCCAAAGAAGGACACAAGTGTCTCTCTTTAGAGTACCACCTCTCCTCCCAAGGCTGTAGCATATGATCACACTTACAGAAATAGTTTTGCACATATTTTCACTATATTTTTGCTTTCCTCCTTTTATATGTGAAAATAGCTTTATCATTTTGTGCAAGTGTATGTGTCTATGTGTTTGTGTGTAGGCACATGCACATGTGTGTGGAGGTACATGCATGTAATGTTGTCTTCTTCATTTACTCTCTACCTGATGTTTGTGAGACAAGGTCTTAGACTAAGCCTAGAGCAGAACAATTCAGATAGACTAGAAAGCTTTCCAGTCCTAGGGGTCACCTTGTCTCTGCCTCCCTACCCCTGGGAATCCAGGCACATACCACTTTTCTTGCCTGTTACATGGGTGCTTCGAGATCAGTACTGAGGTACTCAGGCTAGGTGCAGCCAGCACTTTATCCACTGCCCCATCTCCCCAGTCCCTGAAAATAGCTCTTTGTAGCATTTTCTGGCACACAGTGTGAATATGCAAAGCTCATATCACCCAGATATTCCAAGGCACCTCCATTTTCAAATCTTCTTTCTACCCAGAGTCTAAGTCAAACTTGGATAGCAATTCAGTCTTTCCATTACCTTACCTTTAGGGGGCAATCCATAAACTTCTGAATTATGTCATAAAATGGCTGACTGCCCAAACAACCAACTTTCTCCATAATAAACCAATCAGATAAGTGACCCAGGCATGTGTTAAATTTGGCATTCATATATATATATATATATAAAGCAGAAGCTCTGTGTTGAAACACTTGCTCTGTAACTGGCAAGTCTGGTTCTGAATATGCACTTGAAATCTCCATTCCACAAGTAAGTCTTCAAATACCTCAGTCATGTCAGGTATGGACTAACTTTCAACACCAAGTCCAAGCTCTTGCTCTAAAAGGAAGATTATTCAGTGGATAGCGGTTCATAGACCAGAGTGGGGTGGGGGCAGTTCTGCACCCTGAAATACTCAAGACAAAACAAAGGTGATAGATACTCTTTCCTGAATTTCTTCAGAGCCTTATTCTGCTGCTTGTCTGAAGAATTAAGTATTTACAAGCCTGATGCACAAGTTGAAAGTGCCAGAGAAAATAACTAGTATTGTTCAGTAAGCTGGGCGAGAATCGTGGAAAGATTTGAGTGACAGGTATTGATATTGGTCAATGACCTGCTCAGAGCAAGTCACTGCATGTACTCATCATACCTCCTCTCCAACAGATGCTCAGACTTTCCTTAAAGTGACCTCAGCAATGTCACTGGGAATAGTGACCAGAGAATGTTTATTATTGCTGTCTGGCCAATGTCTGATCCCCAGAGACTTTGGTAATTAGTCATAAATGCTTCTACTCTCTGTGGTGTCCCAAGTTGAGGGTGACTCATCAGAAATGTGTTCATCTTTGTCCTCTGCTTCAGGTGTAAATTTACACATGAGAAGTGTAGAAGACAGAAAGAAGCTTGCTTATCCACTGTCAGCCTCATCCTGAGGATACTTTGTTCAAGAAAGTTGCTTAGGGCTGAAGAGATGGCTTAGGAGTTAAGATGCATGCCTGTGAAGCCTAAGGCCCCAGGTTGGATTCTCCAGGACCCACATAAGCCAGATGCACACAGGGAGTATGTGTCTGCAGTTCGTTTGCAGTGGCTAGAGGCCCTCACATACACTCTCTTTCTGTCTCTAATAAATAAATAAATAAAAGCAAATCTTTAAAAATAGTTGCATAAGTTAAGTATGAACTAAGACTATTTTGTAATGCAAGAACACTACAATAGTGAGTCATGGGATAATTAAAGGCACAATTTATATTCCATTAGATTAGATTAGATTAGATTAGATTAGAGTCTATGATTATAAGGTACCTGACTCTAGGACCTCTTACTTTGTTTTGGTGATCATCTTGTCACCATGGCTCCTAGAACGACCCCCCCATGTATCTTGTTTCTTGCATGCCAATGTCAAATTGTGACTGCCAGAGACACAGAAAGGCTATGGTGTACAAGGAGAGAATTTAGCTCTTCACACTTTCTGATATCTCTTGTTCTACACACACAGAAGAAAGGCAGTGGTATGTAATTTCAATTTAGGGACTATATTGATTGTCAACTTAAAGACCCTAGAATTGACTAGGAAATAAGCCTGTGAACATACCTGGAGAGACTATCTTAATGAGATTAATTGAAGTGGGAAGCATGCCTTAACTGCAGGCAGTCTATTCCAAGACAGACTATAACCTCAAACTTTAAGCTGAAATAAGCCCTTCCTACCTTAAGTTGCTTCTGATCAGGTGTTTTTTTTTTTTGTTTTTTTTTTTTCCTCAGCAAAGAGAAAGATAACAAATATAGGAAATTGGTATGGAGAATAGAATTGTGATAAGCCTGACTATGTGGTTTGTAGGCCTTTGGAACTGGTTTTGCAGAGAAATGTAGAAGGGTTTGGAACTTTGTGGAAGCTTGGAATGCTGAGAGAAACATAGACAATCCCATGAGGTTTAGGAGAAAAACAAGGAATCCAGGAACTGAGCTAGACACTGTTCATGTTATATGCTGTTAAAGAAACTCGCTACATCCTACCTGTGTCCTGAGATCCTGAACAATGCCAAACTAAAACGTAGTGGACTAATTTGTTCGACAAACAAAATCTCAAGCTACAGTAACATTCATGCTGGTGCAAAGAAAGCAGCTGTGATTATTAAAAAGAAACACTGGGCTGGAGCGATGGCTTAGCAGTTAAGCGCTTGCCAGTGAAGCCTAAGGACCCCGGTTCAAGGCTCCACTCCCCAGGACCCACGTTAGTCAGATGCACAAGGGGGCACATGCGTCTGGAGTTTGTTTGCAGTGGCTAGAAGCCCTGGCACACCCACTCTCCTCTCTCTCTCTCTCTACCTCTTTCTCTCTCTGTTACTCTCAAATAAATAAATAAAAGAAACATTTATTATACTGACACAATAGGAAAGGTGCCCTGTGGGCAAGACCCCATGCATCAGAAGCTCCACTTTGTGAAAATCCATATTCATTTGATGGAGAAAAGCCTGAACTTAAGGGGTCCCAAGATGGATTGTAACTTTCTAGGTAGACAGAGGCAATCACAACTGTAGTTGACGAGTGCCTGGCTGTAGCTCGGACTGACAACAGAGCTAGGCAGCCTGGTCAATGTGGTACTAAACTTGGGGGCATGAAAGAAACAAGACTAAATGCTTCATGGAGTCTTGGGCCACTGTTCTGGAGAGCCACCAAGTCCAGACAATTTGTGACAGAGGTGGGATTTCTGCAAGGTGCCCTGAGAGGCCACTGTATGAAGCTATAAAAGGTGAACTCTGAAGTTGCAGTGGAGAGCCCAAGATGCTCGAGATGTCAGAACCATAGGAAGTCCGCCAGGGAAAGCGGTGAGTTCAGCGTGCAGTTCCCCAAGCACTCTGGAGCCCCAGTGGACCTCACATGAGACAAGCTGGCCCTGCTTCTTTTTGGTCTTGTTTTGGAGTTCCCAATTAAGAGATTGCCTCAAGTCTCAGAAGAGACTTTTGACTTTTGAACAATGTTGGAACTGTGACAGATTCTGATTATGTTTGAAGTTGGAATTTAATACATTCTACATCATGAGGTGCCCATCAACCTATAGGGATAAGGGATATAAGGGCACAGTATGTTTGAGTGTCAAGACGATCAGTGCTACATTTGGGACAGTCCATGTTGTCAAGTTGATAGGTCTTGAATCAAGCAGGAACTGAGCCTCTGGGTATGCCTGCAAAGGATTACGTAGGTGAAGCTAACCTTCAGGCATGCTTTCAAGGGATCACTTGATCAGGGATCAAGGGATTATCTTAGTCGAATGGGAAGACCCACCTTGCTGTGGGCAGCCCCACGCCACCGGCCGTGGTCAGGGACTGTATCAAAAGGAGAGAACTTATAGATCATCAGCATTCTTCACTCTCTGCTTCCTCACTGTGGACGGAATGAGGCCAGTGTCTGCTGCTGTACTTGCCTTATCGTGATGGACTGTAACCTGTAACTATGAGTTTAAGTCAACCTTTCCTCCCTAAAACTGACTTTTGTCAGGTACCTTGTCCAGGTAGCTAATACATAAGTAGATATATCTTTTCTGATTTTTAGTTTAAGAAAATAATTTACATAATACATTAAGTTTATGGATTAAAATTATAATTTTACAAACATTGTGCACTGTCTTCTAGAAAATTTTTATTATATGAAATAGAATAATGAATTATGAAGTTATAAAACATGACATTTATGAAATTAAAAGGAAAGTCAGCATTCTTGAGAATCCAGCAACATTTTTTTGTATAAAAGACAATCTTATTATCTTCTGTCTCCTTTTCATTCTGCCCCTGCCCCATGGAGTGAAATTCAAGGTATACAGATATATAAAGCTCTGTGATTGAATCATAATTTTTTGTTTTGTTTTGTTTTTTGAGGTGGGTTCTCATTCTGGCCCAGGCTGACCTAGAATTCACTCTGTAGTCTCAGGGTGGCCTTGAACTCATGGTGATCCTCCTACCTCTGCCTCCTGAGTGCTGGAATTAAAGGCATGCGCCACCCCACCAGGCATGGCAATCGTAAAAAAAATTTAATGCGCAGAAAACATTTCATTTTTTTTCTCCTGTCCCCTTAGCCTCACCTTTCCTAAAGGACTTCCTGACAGAGTGGTGTACTTATGGATTCACAAGAAGAAGCAAAGTGAAAGACTTCTGCCTGAATTCAAACTTGAGCTTTGAGAATCGATGTCATAGTGTCAAAAATATCTTTTGGTTTAAAATGTCAAAATTTGATTGAGAAATGGATCTATTGGTAAAGCCCTCATCTCACAAGCATGAGGATCTGAGTGTGGATCTCTCCAGCACCCACATAAAATCCAGACAGTGGTGTGTGCCTGTAATACCAGACACAGAGCCGGAGGTGGTGGTGGGGGTCACAGAGATAGGAGGATACCCAGGGCTTCCTGGCTCCCTTTTTTTGACTGAACCAGAGAGCTCCAAATTCAGTGAAAGATCATGTTTCACAAAATAAGGTGGAAAGTGATTAATAATGACACCCAATGCCAATCTCTATCCTCTACATGCATACACACACATGCACACACACATGTGCTCACACACACACAACCGTACACACACATGCACCCACAAACATATGAACATGAATAACCACGTGCACACATACTACACACCCAAGCAGATGTAAGCAATAAAACTGTCAAAGTCCAGGTTAACATGGGTGTGATGGAAAATTCCTTTCATCAGTGAGCAGGAAGAGCTTTCTCCCTTAGGTAACTGACTGATAAGCAACACCTGAAAGTGCCCCAAATGATTTTACAAGAAATGAGTAAAGGACTGGAGAGATGGCTTAGGGGTTAAGAGCTTGCCTGTGAAGCCTAAGGACCCTGGTTTGAGGTTTGATTCCCCATGACCCACGTTAGCCAGATGCACAAGTAGGAGCATGCATCTGGAGTTCGTCTGCAGTGGCTGGAGGCCCTGGTGTGCCCATTTTCTCTCTCTCTCTCTCTCTCTATCTGCCTCTTTCTCTCTGTTACTCTCAAATAAATGAATAAAAATAATTTTTAAAAAAGAAATGATTAAAGACCCCCCTTTTCTTCAGGTAAAAATTCTGTAGAACTCTTTTGGCTAGAAATATGCAAACACCCTTTAAAACAAGCTGCTGTGTCGTTAATAGAAAGGGGTCAACAGAGGAGTGGCCCAGCACAGAGCTGCTAGACGGTCCAGCTTCTACAAAACCTGCTTTAGCTACTTTTGTGTTTGTGGTGAGCAAAATCAGTGACAGAAATGGAGGAAGGGAGGAAAGCTCTCTTTGACTTACTCAGTCCTTCACGGCAGGGCAGCAGGAGCATGTGGCAGGAGATCTTCAGATCATGGTGGACCAGGAAGCAGAGAGCAAGGCAACCTGGAGTGAGGACCAGAGTTAACCACTTCTGCCTACCAAGTTCAGCCTCTTTCTTAAAGGCTTCAGGGCTTTCCAAATAGCCCCACCAGCTGGGGAGTGAGCATTCAAAACCCAAGCTCATCGGAGACACTTCCGATAGGAGTAGTTAACAGAATGCCTGCCTCGGCATGGACTTGCGCACAATCCAGTGGACAGGGTGACCTCCTTTCTGATGTTCCCAGACACCAGTGTTTAGAACACAGTGGGCCTTTGCTGGCAGAGTGTGGGAGGTGCTGTTGGTAAATGTTTCTGGTTTCTGTGACAGAGCCACACATGCTGCATGCTCATTCACAGAGAGCATGGATGGCATCTGTAGCCTAAATATATCTAGATACATCACCCAAAGACTGTAGGTTTGAGTTTTAGAACTAGACAGTTATGTTCCTTACTTCTCCTTTTTTCTCCGCTGAGAAGATGAGTAACAAACAAAAAAGATCTCCTTCCCCCCGGGGTAACTTACACACAAGGAGGCTAGGCTTTGGGGCATGGAGCCAGAAAGTCTGCCAGCCTTCCTTCCTGGCTCTAACTTCTCACCGCCGGAGAGCCTCTGTCTACATCCATCATTCTTACTCATTCCTGGGTCACTGGTAGGCACGAGTCACATCCAGTTTTCAATTTCTGCTTTCAATTCCAATGCCTTCATTGGCGCGACAAGGTAGACAGGTGTTGCTAACATTAATGCATCATAAGTCAGTGTCTCGGAGCGGGTAGTGTTTGCTGTCTGCTTTTATTATTTCTTATGCAGCCGCCCTGTCCTTTACTGAGTCAGGAAGCATGTGGGCCTGTACTCCTCGCTCTCGAATCAAAGATGTATTGTTGCTTTTGATGGCTGGGGAGACACGGAATTGTAAGAGTCCTCCTATCTGCCCATGTTCAGACTAGATCTGAGATTCTGGAGCCAAGTTCTGTTATGGTAATTGAGGAGTCTTCTGTAATGAGGAAATCTCACCTTCTACAGCAGCCCACACCTACACATATCATCCAAGGACCCTCCTTCACAGGACAGTTTTCCTCCTTTTCTTCCCTAAAGCCTTAAAATGCTCTTTCTCTGGCTCTCTTCTCACTTTCATTTTGGCCCTTCTGGTCCCTGGTAGGCCCACCTGCTCCCTCCTCTCCACTCTCTCTTATGCTCTTTCCCTGGCATATGTGTTCTCTCCCTCTCTCTTTCTCCTTCTTTCTCCAATTACAATAAAGTCTTGAACTCAAGAAAGAGTTTGACTCAGTGCATCTATCTTGAACCCCAAACCAGACAGTAATCATTATCTTCTCTGTAAACAGGCCTGATGAGGGGCCTTGGTTCTAGATACTAGTCACGCTGTGGTCAAGGACGTGGGCTCCATGGTCAGCTTATGTTTCGGTCAAGGCTCTATCACTGCCTAGGTCTTCAATCTCTTTTCAAGTGCCTTTGCTTAAATTCAAGGTTGTATAATAGGAGACTACCTTACTTATTCATGAAGAAAGAAGACATGTTAAAAGCACATCAAGTAATAGAATGCACCTGAAGAGGAAACCCAGAGGAATGATCTGGTAACCAGCTCTGAGATGACATCCTGCACAGAGCAGAGAGGATGCAACAGAAAATGTGTGCAGGCTTTGAGGACTGAGTAAGGGTAGGAATGAAATTGTCCATGCAGTAGCAATTGGTCTCAGACTGTTTCGGAAACCCATACTCCCATCAGACATTTTCTCCCCAGACTATTTAGCCTCCACCTGTCCTTCCCATTCCCATATGTTTCCTTCTTGCCTCCTAAGTTCCTGATGAATTCTGAATAAAAAAATTTTCCCTAGTCTTCATCATCTTTACATTCTCCATCTTAGACAGTTTCTGTAAAGGATATGATTCCTAGTAGATTTATTTATTTATTTATTTTTGCCACAATCACTTTCTTTAAAGTAGAATCCATCCGTCCTCCACTACTAGCCTCAGGAATGTGTCAGGTTGTCTGTGCAGAGGGCTGTACTATTAAGGGTTTGGGTCTGTTCTGAGACCACCATACCAAGAAGTCCAACCTGCCTCATGGAGGGAGACATTGCCACGCCGCCTGCATCAGACACCAACTAACAGAGGCATGAGACGGGCTGAGGTATAGCTTCCAGGTGACAGCCACGTGGAGAATGACCCTGTGAAGTTGCTGAGTCACAGAAGCATGAGCAAATCCATAGCGGTGATCTCAAGCAGCTGAATGTTGGATGGTATGTTATGCTGAAATAGAAAATTGAGCCAAGGTAAAAAAAAGATAAAATAAAAAAATAATAAAATAAAAAAAAGATAAAATATGGTTTTAGAACGTTCTTTCTAGTTTGTCATTAGGTATAGCTGTGCATTAACCAACGGGCAACTGGCAGTCACAATTGATGGAGAAAATAGCAGCTGAGTGGGTAGAAACCCTGGGCCTGTCCCAAATGCACTTTCTCCCCCCAAAACAGCTGCATAATTATCAACAGAAGGGTTGCTATAAAAGGTTGTGTGTGTGTGTGTGTGTGTGTGTGTGTGTAATTTTTTTAACTTATGAGGCAAAGATAGCTATCTCTATCATTCCTATCTCTAATTGGTCCTTAATATAAAGACTAATATTCATTATACATGTTGCTTCCCAGTTCTAGGCTCTTGTTTGTGCAAGTTCAGGAGCACAAGTACTATTGGCAAGGCTTTCTGGTCGGCAAAGTCCTGATAGACTGCCTTGAAGTACAAGTGAGGGGACCTGCACCATTTCTTCCACTACCAGAAACAGACGGGTATGGAAGTCAGGAGACACCAGACTAAATGTCTTAAATGTAAGTCTAGAACCAAACGCAGTTTTCAATAGTGCTTTTTAATGACTTTTGTTTTCAAAGTATGGTTATTTTTTTTAACATGCAAGTGGATATATAGAAAGAGACAAAGAGAATGTGTACACAAGGGCCTCTAGCTATGGCAAACAAACTTCAGATCCATGTACCACTTTATGCATCTGGATTTACTCAGGTACTGGGGAATTGAACCTGGGTACTATGACTTTATCCACAAGGACCTTAATCATTAAGCCATCTTTCCAACTCCCCCACCATTTTTTTTTTTGATTTGCTGTTATTATAGTACATTACACAGCAAAGTAAATACAAATAGAGGTCATACTAAAAGCTTCAGCCCTTTTGGTAAAGGTAAAGTAAGGAGGGTGGAACCTGCTGAGCAGAGAGCAAAAATGTTGTCTGAAGGTAGCAGTCTCGCATCCGGTAAATTTCTGGAATGAAATCCCCTGTGACAGTTAAATCATTATTGTCAACTTGCAGATCAAGTAAGAGACACTGCCTTTTAGGCATATCTGCTAAGGTGTTTCCAGGAATGATAAACTGAGAGAGAAAAACCTTCCTCCAGGGTAGACAGCCCTCCTGGTGGTAGATAGAAAGAGATTCCGGAGGCAAGAGAGATGGTTTAGTAGCTAAGGTGCTTGTGTGCGAAGCCTAAGGACTCATCTTTGACTTGCTAGATTCCTTGTAAACCACAAAAGATGAGGCAAGTGCAAAGTCACACATGCCCCCTAGATGGTGCAAGCATTTGGAGTCCAATGGCAGCGGCTGAGGCCCTGGTGCACCAATTCTCTCTCCCTCATTCTCTCTCTCCCTCCTTCTCTCTTTCTCTTTAAAAGTAAAGTAAAAATAAAAAAGAAATCCTTTTTTAAAAAAAGAAAAGAAAGAGATTACAGGAAGAATGCCCTGGCTAGCTACTTACTGGTGAACTCACCCACTTTGTTCTTACAAGGGGCATAAGAGCCCAATTTCTTCAGCTTTTCAGCTTGGACTAAAGCCTATTGGCCCTGTCGAAATACTCTAGACCTTCAAGGCCAGATTAGAGCTATTGAGTCATCTAGTCTCCAGGACTGAGTGGCTACCAGGTTCTGAGACTGTTCAGTGTGCGGGTCACCATTGTTACACTGCCCAGCTCATATCATGTAAGCTAATATGATAACTCTTATAATAAATATACATTCTCTTAGTTCTGTTCTTATACAGACCTGTGACAATACATCCAGTGTTACCAGGACCTCCAATTTTTCAAGATGTGATTCTGAAAGATTTGATTATTACAAGAAGTTATTGAAGTTTTGACTATTACCTGCTAGTCATAGGAGAATGTAAAATCCTGGGAGGTAGGGCCTGAATGTTCTTTGAAGAAGAGTAGATGGGGACTCCGAGAAACACTTCCACAAGTGATGTTAATGTATATTGACAGCTGATAGCGTCATCATGGATAGCAGCTCATATGCCAGCCATAGCTACGGTGCTGAGCCTGGCTTGACTAGGAAGATGCTAACCGTTACTTGCAGGTATTTAAGTTACCTGCGCATCTCTGTCTCCTAAACTCCTGAGAGAAAAACAAGGAAGGAAGGATTTGTCTTAGTTTATGGTTTCAGAGATATCAGTCCACTGCCCTTGGTTCTGTTGATCCCAGGCTAAGGCAGCCCGTGGTGGCTGGAATGTGCTGCTTCTGGCAGACAGGAAGAGGGAAGAGAGGAGAGAGAATAAGATGAGGAGGAAGAGCAGAGAGAAGGGGAAAAAGGAGAGCAGACAAGGATCCATCCTACTCTCACAACCTTCTTCCTCCAGACAGATCTCACCCTGAAAATTTTCAGGACTGCTCTCTGGAGACCAAATATTGAGCCCATGAGTCTAGGGAGGACATTGCATATTGACACCACAATCATTCGGTTATGAGGTGTTCTCAAAGGCATGAAGATTTGCTAAGTGAGCCCAAAGACAGCTACCGCAGAGTCCCAGGGTCAGTGATTATTTTCCATCAGTGTGGAATTATTTCAATATTGTACCAAATCACGGGTTTTCCATATTGCCACATCAGATTGTCAGCCCTGAAGCAAAGCGAGTAAGTCCTTAGTATCCAATTATTTTTTTTTGTATTTCATTTTCTTTTTTATTATTGATAGCAAAAGGATTAATATAAACTTTTGCTGTTGACTATTATAGCAGCTCTGACTGTTATTCTCAAATGACTTCTCCAGTGCCTGGCAATGGTCTCCACGGCAACTACTTAAGTTTTTATAAACCTCGGATTGCAGCAAGGTGTGTGTGTGGAGGGCGGGTAAGCAAAGAGTAAAGGCAACCCCGTCACAAGTCAGAGCTTTCTTTTAAACACGAAAAATCTTCTAATGAAAACACAGGCCCTTTGCTTTCTAATTTATAGCCAAATCCCAAGTGTGTGAGTACTGTTTTATAACCCAGGCATATGAAATGTACAGCTTGATCATATATTTATTGAACATAACTCTGCACCCAGGATTTTGCTAGCCAATTGTCAGGGCTACACGATAAACAGCTCTAAAAGACTCTCACAGTTTCATAAGGAAGTAAGAAGTGCTAAAGAAATCATTGAACCCGATCTTAAAAGGAGAGTGGGGCTGGGCGTGGTGGCACACCCCTTTAATCCCAGCACTCAAAGGCAGAGGTAGGAGGATCACCATGAGTTCTAGGCCACCCTGAGACTACATAGTTAATTCCAGGTCAGCTGGAACAGGGTGAGACTCTACCTCAAAAAAAAAAAAAAAAAAGAGAGAGAGTGGGATGGCATGAGGTGGATTCTGAAGAATGGTACCAAGTAAACTGAAAAGGTTAAAGAAATAGGGCTGGAGAGATGGCTTAGTGGTTAAGGTACTTGGCTGTGAAAGAACTCATGTTAGACTCTGCCGCTCCCGTGTAAGCTAGAGGCCCAGTGATGCAAGTCTGCAAATGCTGCACATGCGCACAAAGCAGGGGTTCAACTGTTGTGGCTGGAGGCCCGGGCATGCCTCCCTCCACCCTCATATAAACAAGGGATAGTTTGTTAGGCTTGCCTCAAAAAAAAAAAAAAAAAAAAAAGGAAAGAAAGAAAGAAGGGAAGAAAAAGAGTTAGATAAAAAGAATTGTATACCAACAAAGCTTACCTTTTGGATCATGGATTAACAAAATTCCAGTCACTTCCCTTTCCATAAACCTAAATGGGGGCCATCCTTGTCATAGTGATGGTTAAAAGGCAAATTCTCCAGATCACTCTCTCTCATCTCAATAGGTGATTGGTGAGTATATTACCTAAGGCTCCCAACTTCCATCTCACCTGCATGAGGAAACTGCTTGTTGTTGGATAAAAATACCTCACAAAAATTCAGTCTAAGGGAGAAAGGGATTATTTCATCTTAGAGTCCCAGGTGCCCATCATGATGGAGAAAGTACAGAGGCAGGAGTTGGTCACATTCATTCCAACAGTAACAAAGTCAGCTCTCTCCTTTTTATATCATCCAGGACGTCAACCCATGGAATAGTAGCTGCCCACTGTGGGGGTGGGTCGTCCCACTCTTACTGAGTCTAAACAGTCCATCACAGCTGCTTCTCGGCTCCGCCAAACTGACCCAGTATCAATCATCACACCACGTCACCTTCTACACACTTGTCTTGCTCTTTCTGTAGAGCACAGTAAGCCAGGAGAAACTGTTCTGACCAACTCCTCATTTCAGCACATGACCTTCATTATCTAGCTCTGATTGAATTTGGTTGATCTCTGAATAGACTGCTTCCCTTCATGTGCTATCAAGTAGAGTTTTCCTATCTTCCTTCGCCCCTAAACCCTACCTGCTAGGGCCAGAAGTAGTATATTTCACTACCTTTTCAATGACTATCTCAAGTATATATATATTTTCTTCCTGATTTATTAAAACAAACAAGATGCCCTAGTAACACTGTGAAGCTGCTGGCATTAAGCGTCCAGGGTGACTTACTGGTTTCAGTATCCTCAATGGCAGTGCCACTGAGCAAAATGTACCAAGGATAGTTGCTCAAATCATGAAATACCAAAATTTTCAATGACAGTTCACACCAGGAGTTATCCCAGAAAAATTGCTGGTCATGTGGGCTTCGAGCTATGCAAGTGGTGACTAAGAATGTCATCAACACAAGAGGCAGACATAGGCAAAAAGTATTTTTGGAGAAGATCATTCCGAGTGGCTGGATGAAATCAGTGACACTCTGTCATAGGTTGTAAACATGGTGGATACCTCCAAGATTACTTCAGCTTGAGTTACTACAGTCAGGCCTGGCCCCTTATGCCTGGTAGAATAGGAAGCGTGAGAACAGACCAGAAAAATCTGTCATCTGACCTCCATATGTGCACCCTGGCATGTGCGTGCCTGCGCACACACAAACACACACAATAATAACAACAGTAAAATAAAAGCAGCCCAACTCCTTGTAAAAAACAAACAAAGGAAAAATAGGGCCAGGAACCCAGGACTTTAAAAAAACTGGATCACCATCTTGCCCCTCCTTGTCACTATCCATAGAAAAGTACTGGATATATCCATGAAATATGTGTTTGTGTTTATCTGCCTGTCGGCTTCTCCTTTACTGCTTCTGTTCTTCTTCTGGGAAATTTCAGACTCCAGGTAGAAGATTCGTGTGACACACTGACCTGAGAGTCTGTGGCCTCTTGAATAGCAGTATTTTTTTTTTCCCTCCTTTTCCTTAGCTCACACTCCCTGCGCCCAGAGCAGACTTTACTGCCCTCAATTATACATTTCTGCAACTCAGTTCCAGACATTGACTTCTGTGCTTCTCTTTCTTCCCTTTCCTTTTCTTGATATTGCTTTACCAAAAATCTCTCAAATATACTGCAACATTCAGTCTGTCAGCTCTCCCAAATTCTCTCCCCTTATTGTGTCTTAATTCTATCATATACATATAAAAGATGGGGGCTTCTCTTTTTTTTTGCACCATCTCAGAAATTTAATATTTCTTTAACACATCTTAAAGTTTAAAAAGGGCTAGAGAGATGGCTTAGTAGTTGAGGCACTTGTCTTTGAAGTACAAGGACCCAGGCTGGGTTCCCCAGTACCCATGTAAGCCAGAGCCACAAAGTGGTACCTATGTCTGTAGTTAGTTTGCAGTGGCTAGAGGTCCTGGTGTGCCCGTTCTCTGTATTTGCCTCTCTCCCTCTCTTTCTCTCTCTCTCTCAAATAAATAAATAAAATATTTTTAAAACAAGTTATTTTGGTCCATTCCTCATATTTGCTTTCGAGTAAACTTATTTCTACTTTTTGGCTTTATGTTTCTTTCCCAGTGATTATTCCACTTTCCATCTCATGGCCCATTATTCGTATAAAGTGTGTCTTTAACTTTCAAGTCCATCTGTTCTTTTAGGAAATCAGTGACAGGTATCTACTTTAGTTGTATTGTAATCACTGTGCATAGACTCTATGGTATTTGTTCCATAAAATTTGTTAAAACTTTTTAAATATTGTATATAATGGCAACTTTTCCTCAAACCAAAAAAAGATACAATTTTTGCTTTCTCTAATTTTGGGTACAATGTTCTGCATGTATTTATAAAATATATTCATTAAACACTATTGCTTTTCTGCTTGATATGTGTGTTAAGCAGAAGAACATAAAAAGTTTCTAAATTACACTTCATCCATTTCTAAGTTTATATTGGAAAGCAAGGTGTGATGATGCATGGTTTAATCCCAGCACTTGGGAGGCTGAGGTAGGAGAATCACCATGAGTTCAAGGCCAACCTGGAACTATTCAGTGAGTTGCAGATCAGCCTAGGCTTAAATGATGCCCTACCTTTAAAAAAAATTTTGTGTTTGATATTTTTTCTTAAATCTGTCTGTCTTTTTGGTTAATACAGGTTTTTCTAACATTTTTGTTCAGCTCTTATTTCTTAAAACCTTTAAATGCTATTTCTTTTCCTCATTTATTTCAGAGAGAAAAAGAGAGAGAGAGAGAGAGAGAGAGAGAGAGAGGGAGGGAGGGAGGGAGGGAGGGAGGGAGGGAGGGAGGGAGGGAGAGAATGGGCATATCAGGGCTTCTAAGCCACTGCAACCAAATTGCAGACACATGCACCACCTTGTGCTTCCAGGTTTAAGTGGGTACTGGAAAATTGAATCTGGGTCCTGTGGCTTTGTGGGCAAATGCCTTAACTGCTAAGCCATCTCTGCAGCCCTAAATGCTATTTCTTTACTGTTAAAATATCAAAGAAGGCCTGCAGAGATGGCTTAGTGGTTAAGCGCTTGCCTGTGAAGCCTAAGGACCCCGGTTTGAGGCTTGATTCCCCAGGACCCATGTTAGCCAGATTCACAAGGGGCACACGTGTCTGGAGTTCGTTTGCACGCCCATTCTCTCTCTAGGTCTCTCTCTATCTGTCTCTTTCTATCTGTGTGTCTGTCGCTCTCAAATAAATAAATAAACCAAAAATTTTTTAAAGTATATCAAAGAAAATTAAGTGGAAAATCAATTTTCATTATCTGAAAACCCAAGGAGCCAGACTCATTGCTCTGATTTTCCTTGCTGGGGCTCAGCTGTGGTGGTTTGATCCCTCTCGTGTTTGTTATCTTGTGTGCTGGGGGCCTGCATGGTTGGAGATCCCACACCGTCAGAGCCAAGGGCACACCTGGATTGTCTGGAGATTGTCTTTGGCTTGTGCCAACATCGTGGGTTGTTGTGGACAAGAACCACTTTTAATATTTCCTGGCAGGGCATTTACTGCCCTGAGTAGGGTAGAGTGAATTTAAGTACCACCCTATGAACAGGATTATTGTTCAGGTTCTGAAAAGAGATTTTCCTTTCTTAGCTCAGCACCTGGGGGGAGATTGCCCAATTTTATTACCATCATCTTTCTTCCTGGAAAGCAAATATTTCCTGAAATCACATTCTGTCGCTGGTTTTTGTGCATGACTCAACATCGACATCATGTAGTCCTTAAAAACTGCATCTTGTGGTGGGGAGATGGCTCAGAAGATGACATGGTTGCTGTGCAACTGTGAGGGCCAGAATTTGGGTCCCCAGCACCCACATAAATCTTGGGCGGGTGTGGTGGCCTGCACCTATCATCTAGATGTAGCGACAGAGGCTGCCTCAGATTAGCTTGTTACACAGATGAGCCAACTAGGTAGCTCTGGATTCAAGTGAGAGACCCCACTTCAACAAACAAAAATGCAGACCAGTCAAGCAAGACACCAGACATTGATAGGCCACATACAGACAAACACCCAAATACATGTGGACATGCATACGTGCGTGAATGCATACCACACACATGTACATATGCCAAAAAAAAAAAACAAAAAAAAACAAAAAACTCTGTGTCTCTCAGACGGGAAAATACTCCCTTGATAGGAGAGGTCTGTCATTTTCTTTTCCTCTCCATTTTCACCTTCCTCTTCCAGAGGCATAAGAATATTACTTATTTATTTATTTGAATGTGTTTGTTAACATGAGGTATATGCGTGCACACATGTGGTACACGCAGGTGTGCGTGTGGATGAGGACACGTGCAAGCATGGGGAAACCAGAGGAAGGCATCAGGTATCCATCTCTGTCCCTCTTCTACTCTGTTTCCTTAAGACAGAAGAACTCAGCGGACCTAGAGCTTACCATATTGCAGTTAAACTGGCAAACCTGGGAGCCCCAGCAGACACTCCTGTCTCCTACCTGCTCGGTGCTGAAGTTATAAGGATGTGAAGCCGTACCCAGCTTTTTACATGGGAGCTGGAGACAGAAGTCAGGTTCTCAAAGGGTCTAGTGGTGCACGCCTTTAATCCCAGCACTTGGGAGGTAGAGGTAGGAGAATCACCATGAGTTCGAGGCCACCCTGAGACTACATAGTACATTATAGGTCAGCCTGAGCTAGATAGAGTGAGACCCTACCTTGGGGGGGAAAAAAAAAGGTTCGCATGTTTGTACAGCCACCACTCTCATCTACTGACTCATCTCTCCAGCCCAGGGTATTATTGATTGATGGATCCATTGATTTGTTGAATTACTGAGCTTTCCATCTAGATGATGGGAGACTTGACCTATTTTATCAAATATATTAAAGGTTTTTTTTTTTTTTTCAGACAATTGAGAGTGTCATGCTGCTTGAAGTAGAATTCCCATTTTCACTTCAATTTTGCCTGGATTGTGTCCCTGAGGGAGAAATGCCCCACTTCTGGGAATTATGTGGTTAACTTGGAAACTGCATGATTGACCTGATTGACTGAGGACTGGCTGAGGCTCTGGGAGGTCAGCCAGGAAAGCTGTGGTCAAGGCAATTTCAAATGATGGCTTCTGTGATTAATTTGCCCCATTCTCTCTTCCTTCTTCCACATAAAGGATTTTCAATTACTATTGAAGAATTATCAATAGACAATCATCCTAGGACACTTTCAATTATAGGTAGAGGCAGTTCCAACATACTTAAAACCCCCAAATTTAGCCCACAATTGACTTGTCCTAATTTTGGGGTTCCCACCATGAGGGGTGCTTTTCTCCTTGAAATTAAGCTTGCTCTTTCTTGTTTCTGTCTTTGCTGTAATTCTGATTCTACAGCAAAGCCTATTGCATCCATCCCTCTCTCCTACAAGCCTGTGATTGTCTCCTGGCTCAGGAATAGTTAATTCCTTACCCCGCTTCCAGGGCAAACAAAGCTCACCAGGAGCCTCTCTTCCCCCCTTTATCCCCACTCACTAACTCCTCCTTTCCATGACATTGTCCATGATGTTGGCTTCTCATGTGCATATGACATTTTCTATGCCTTCTTAGTCCCTTAGATGTTTTTATGCCTTGGATGGGTGAGACATCACAACTTCCTGTTTTTCTCTTACACTGACTGCTCCTGAATTCATATACGTAGGTTCGGTCTTCCTCTTTCAAGTCGATACATCTGTGTTCAGTTCAATATCTCCCCTTGCATGCTGAAAAATATTCCTGGCCCTCCCTGATAAAAGATGCAGCTCCACGTCCTTGGAACCTGTGACTGCGCTCCTTACATAGAGGCAGAGGTTTACGTTTCGTTTGTTTGTTTTTCAGATATGACCAATTGAAGTTTTTGAGGAAGAGAAGTTATTCTGGATTATCCATGGGTTGTGATGCAATGTGTGTCTTTGTAACAGAGAAAGGCAAAGTTGTCCCATGAACAGAAGAGGAAGCAATGTGGCTACAGAGCCAAATAATGCCAGCAAGCATTCAAAGCTAGAATTGGCACAGAATGGATTGTGCCCTCAGCTTCCAGAGGACAATGCCTCTGCTGGCACTGGAACTCATTCCAGTGATGTTGATGTCACATTTCTGGCCTCTAGGACTTGTGAGAGGATGCATTAATGTAGTTTTAAGACAGTACGCCCAAGAGGACTTGTTACTGCAGTCATGATTAGGGAAAAAATAAGGCATCCAGTGATTTCCTTTGCCATTAGCTAAAAATAAAATCCTTATTAAGAACACATGACTCAAGGGCTAAGGAGATGGCTCAGCAGGTAAATGTTCTTGCTTGCAAAAGTCTGCTGGCCAGGGTTCAATTCCCAGCCATCCATGTAAATCCAGATGGACATTTGTTTGTTGGAGTAGCAGACCTTGGTATTATCACGCATACACACACACACATTAAATAAATAAAATAACTTTATTTATAAAAGACCATATGGCTTGCCTGCTTTTTCCTCTGTTTTCTGCTGCTCTGTGGCTTGTCTGCCACACAGGGAGCTTTTCTCCCTCCCCAGAAACTGCTCCTATATCATACATGTTAACATCTTCTCATTATCCTGGAGAAGCATCACCCCTGAGAGGAGACATCCCTCTGAACAGCCCTTTCCACACCTCTGTATCTGTTCTGTTTCTAGCTCTCTCGCCCATCTCCCTGACATTCTACCTATTATTTTTTTTTAATATTTTTTATTTACTTATTTGAGAGCAACAGACACAGAGAGAAAGACAGATAGAGGGAGAGAGAGAGAATGGGCGCGCCAGGGCTTCCAGCATCTGCAAGCGAACTCCAGATGTGTGCGCCCCCTTGTGCATCTGGCTAACGTGGGACCTGGGGAACTGAGCCTCGAACCGGAGTCCTTAGGCTTCACAGGCAAGCACTTAACCGCTAAGCCATCTCTCCAGCCCCATTCTACCTATTATTATCATTTACCTAGCTTCATCATCCTCATCATGATCTATCATTTATCTGTCTACCCATCTCTCTAACTCCTATCTACTGCCCTGTTTATTTCCCATTCATCATTCCTATATCTGGAGCGCTGATCTACAATAAAACTGTCTGTGAAAATGGAAGTGATCTTCCATGATATCCAGTGTGGCATCAGCCACTACAGGCAGCTGTAACATTTGGGAAATGCAGCCTGACTCAAGGACTGAATGTTAGAAAAAAATAAATTTGCAAAGTGCTTTGATAAATACCTTCTGTGTTCCAAATCTTTAGCTAGGCATTTAATTTAAACTGTTACCTAATGATAAAATAACCCCATGAGGTGTTACTCGCCTCTCCATTGATAAATGAAGTGATTTAAACTCAGAGGGGTTCAGCAGTGTGGTTCCCAAACCAGGGTCTACCAGAAGCTCAAATTCTTATGTATTAGTGTTCTGAAATATTTCTTCTGTCTCTAGGGGAAACCTATACAAGAAAGTTTTATCTTAGATGATATTTCACTTTAATTTAGTGTTAATGTTCTATAACGCTGTAACTTGAAACATAATATTTTATAAAGGGATCGCCTACCCACAGCCCATGGGACAAATCCATCATGTTTTTTGCTTTATAGGCATAGAGGTTTACTGAGACACAACTGTTCTCATTTGTCTACATACTATTTGTGGCTACTTTGACACAACAGTAACCAAATTGAGCAACTGAGATGGAGACCCATGCAAGCCTGTAATAATTATCATCTGGTCCTTTGCAGGAAGTATTTGTTAACTACTATTTCAGATGATGTGTATATTTGTACTCACACACATGTGAACATGGTTGTGTATGAGTATGTATGTGCTTGGTGAGTAATCAAACCTGAATAGTGATGTTGAACTTGAAGACGTGTTTAAAACATGATTTAAAGCCGCCCTACTTTATCACAAATTCCAGAATACTTATGGTTTTTGCAATTCTTATGTATTTTGTTTTTCAACATTTTATTTATTTACATATTTATTTATTTTAGAGAGAGAAAGGAGTGGAGAGAGAGATAGAGAAAGGGCACGCCAGGGCCTCTAGCCATTGGAAAAGAACTCCAGATGCATGCGCCACCTTGTGCCTCTGGCTTATGTGGGTCCTGGGGAATCAAACCTGGGTTGTTTGGGTTTGCTTTGTTATGTATTTTCTATTATGTTTAAAATAATTCAGGGCTGGAAAATTGCTAAGTAGTTAAAGGAGATTCAGCCTGGCCTGAATTTCCCAGTATCTGCATAAAGCCAGATGCACAAAATGACACATGCATCTAGAGTTCATTTGCATCAGTAAGAAACCTCAGAGTGCCCATAATCTCACATTCTCTTCCCCTCCCCCTGGTCTGCACTTTCTCTCTCCTGCCCCCTATATCTCAAATCAATAAATAAAAACATGAAAATATGAAATAATTCATATTATTTTCCAAATCATATTAAAATTAGTTTATGTTTGCAAGGCTTTCAGGAAATAGGAATTTTTTTGGGGGGGTGGGGGCTGGATAGATGGCTTAGCAGTTAAGGTGCTTGTTTGAAAAGCCTAAGGATCCAGGATTGATTCCCCAATACCCACATAAGCCAGGTGCATAAAGCGACACATGCATCTGGAGTACATTTGCAGCAGCTAGATGCCCCAATACACCCAGTATCTCTAATACATATATATCCTTTTCTCTCTCTCTCTGAAATAAATAATTAAAATATTTTAAAAGAAATAGATATTTGTAAAATGCCCAAAATACTCATTGGAGAAAAGACAGCCTCTTCAGCAAATGGTGTTGGGAAAACTGGATATGTATCTGCAGAAGGATGAAAATAGATTCTTCTCTCTCTCTCCATGCACAAGAATTAAGTCCAAATGGATTAAAGGCCTTAACATCGGACCTGAAACTCTGAAACTGCTAGAGGAAAATGTAGGGGAAACCCTTCAACATATTGGTCTTGGCAAAGACTTTCTGAATACAACCCCAATTGCTCAGGCAATAAAACCACAGATTAATCACTGGGACCTCATGAAATTACAAAGATTTTGCACTGCAAAGGACACAGTGAAAAAAGCAAAGAGGCAACCTAGAGAATGGGAAAAAATCTTCGCCAGCTATATATCTGATAGAGGATTAATATCTAGGATATACAAAGAACTCAAAAAGTTAAATAATAAGGAATCAAACAAGCCAATCAAAAACATGGGCTATGGAACTAAATAGAGAGTTCTCAAAGGAAGAATGGCATATAAGCATCTAAAAAAATGTTCTACGTCACTAGTCATCAGGGAAATGCAGATTAAAACTACATTGAGATTCCATCTCACTCCTGTCAGATTGGCCACCATCATGAAAACAAATGATCATAAATGTTGGTGGGGATGTGGAAAAAGAGGAACCCTTCTACACTGCTGGTAGGAATGCAATCTGGTCCAGCCATTGTGGAAATCAGTGTGGAGGTTCCTAAAACAGCTAAAGATTGATCTACCATATGACCCAGCTATAGCACTACTAGGCATATATCCGAAGGACTCATCTCATTTCCTTGGAAGTACGTGCTCAACCATGTTTATTGCTGATCAATTTATAATAGCTGGGAAATGGAACCAGCCTAGATGTCCCTCAACTGATGAGTGGATAATGAAGATGTGGCACATTTATACAATGGAGTTCTACTCAGCAGTAAAGAAAAATGAAGTTATGAAATTTGCAGAAAAATGAATGGACCTGGAAAGGATTATACTAAGTGAGGTAACCCAGGCCCAGAAAGCCAAACGCCACATGTTTTCTCTCATATGTGGATCCTAGCTGCAGATGATTGGGGCTTCTGCATGATAATGAAAATACTTAGTAGCAGAGGCCAGTAAGCTAAAAAGGAGACATAAAGGGAAGAGAAAGGAAGGGAGAAGGGTACTTAATAGGTCGATATTGTATATTTGTAAGTACAATGATTGTGATGGAGAAGTAATATGATAGAGAATGGAATTTCAAAGGGGAAAGTGGGGGGGGGGGAGTTAACATGGGATTTTTTTATAATCATGGAAAATGCTAATAAAAAATAAAAATAATAAAAAAATATATTTTTAAGGGGGGAGGGTATTATCATTGGATACTTTTTATAATCATGGAAAATGTTAATAAAAGTGAGAAAAAAAGACATGCACCACCAAAAAAAGAAAAAAAGAAAAAAAAAGAAATAGATGTTTTTAAATCTATTATTCTTCCATTGAAAGGTAGCTATTATTTTATATTAGCATATTTCCTATTAGACTTTTTACATTTATGTTTAAGATCAAACCTATGTGAGATTGCATGTAAGTGTGTGTGTGCGTGTATGGGTGTGTGTGTGAGTGTGTGTAACTTTCAAAAGCATTTTCTGGAAGAAAATAATGACTTTTTGTGTGATTGTTTAAAGTCCTACTTTTAAAGAGGTTTAGAGAATCACAGCACACTCTACCTGACCCAGAGTCACTCACTATGATGTCATCACCATTCTTTTCTCCTTCTGAAGAATCCCATCAAAGACCACACAGAAAATAGTGGGTGTTAGCTTACCGTACCCAGGAATTCAGGCCAAAATAGATTGTTTGGTGTTGGTCTATCTGTTTTGATCCCAAAATCCTGACTGCAGTATGGCAGTTATTGTTGCTAAATAAGAAGTGTGCAAAATAAAATACATTTTGTTTTTGACAACACTTGGTGGGAGAGGTGCTTTACTAAAACACATTTGACAGCTGGTGACATGGCTTAGTAGTTAATGTGCTTGCCTGCGGAGCCTAGCAACCCATGTTCATCTCTTCAGATCCTATGCGAGCCAGCCGCATGATGTGACAAATGTGCAAGGTCGCACATGCCCACAAGGTGGTGAGCACATCTGGAGTTTGATATCCACGTCTGGAGGCCCTGGTGGACCTATTTTCTCTCTCTCTCTCTCATACAAAGGTGTGTGCCACCTCACCCAGCATGTTAAAAATCACTTAACACTGGTAAGGCTTCTACCAGAGAAATGTAGGTCTGGTGTTTATTTCTGAGATAATGGAGCCTAGGATTGAAAGCAAAATTTAAGGGATGAGTTCAAACTCTGCCTTGCTCATTATGTGATATGTGACTCCATGCAAATGAATGAGCAATTTTTGCTTCAATTTCATTTTTATGAAATGGGCATAACTACTGGTCTAAATCCATACAGTTACTGTGAAAATTAACTGCAGCATATAAAGTTGCATAGCAGAGCATTGGACACTCTATTTATTAGTAAGATAAGATCACAATTTGGGAGAGAAATAACGACTTTACTTTGTTCCAAGTTTATGTTGAACTAGAGTGATCCTTGTCTTCTTGCAGGTAAAACTCAGGGCATTTGGTCATATTAAGCAAGCACTTGACCACTGAGCAATGTCTCCAGCAGGAAGAGGAGTCACTTTGAAGAATAATTCCTCGTGGAATCCATAGCTGCTGAAATTCGGGTTCCACATGGTACATGGAATGCATTTGCCTTGAAGCTCGTTAGAAAATTTCAACACTATGCACTGGAAACAAGATGTGGATATTATCTATACTATTTTCCTAAGGACCTTGGTTAAATTTGCCTCTTTTTATTTTAATCCCTGCAGGACTTTCAAAAATTTTACCCTTTAGCAAGCTATGTACCTCCATCTCTCTCTCTTTCCTCCCATGTCAATTTTCATTTTAATTGTGCCCTGTGAGAGAGGCAGGGAGTCAGCATGGCCCAGAGCCATCTATCTGCCTTACTGACAATGTGAGAAATGGGAACTTGAACCAGCTCCTCAATCTTACCATGTCCAGGGTTTTTTTGCCCTGAAATGAGTATATTTATTCTCTGTAGCTCTTAGGGGTTTTCTGAGGATCATGTGAGATAGTATGGTAACAATAAATATAGTATTACACCAATCCACATTACAGTTAAAATTCCTATACTTCTAACTCACATCCACTTATAATTCTGTAATTATGAGGACTATCAGTTTGTCACTACAATAGCATGAGGCTGTAATGACAACTGGGCAGCCAACCGTGTGTTACCATTGTCCATATCATGACACAGTGTACCCTGAAACAGAACCTCCAACTGACATTGCATCGCTAGTCAACATGATACAGCAAAGCAGATTGCCAGTGTGAAAAAAAAAGGACTATAGAAAGTGAGTGTTTTTGTAGGAATTCAAGGGATAACATCAGCAAAGGTGAAAATCAACGTGTTTTACCCATCAGTCTAAACTTTTACTGGGATGAACCAAATCAAATTACCTTAAATTTTTAAATACTTCGATGATTTGAGTGACAGGGAAGGCTGAGAACAACTTTTTTTTTTTTTTCCAGAAAATTGGCCTCCTTGGTCTCATCCTCTGTGTCAATGTCCAGGAACATATTCTGCCAGCAAAGTGATTGAGGCTCATTCCATCAATAAGCTTGGATAGGATGGGTTTAGCAGATTGCAATCTGATTTTCTTGCCCCAGATATAATTTCTGCCTGTCAAATCACAGCTTCCCCTGAAATTTCCAACCTGTTGTTAGAATTTTGGGTCCACCTGAAATATTCGAACGGTCAGCTCAACTTCATTCATGGACTACATACATATTACAAGCACACATGGTAAAGACATTGAGACAGAAAACACAGCCATGCTGCTCCCTTGAGATTCTGACACAGGGCTGTGAAGTTTATAGCACTCCTATTCCCAAAAGGATATTGAGTGGTGCATTTAAATATAATTAAAGGAAGGAGGGGAGGAAGGGAGGAAACAAAGGATGAAGATAAAGGAAGGAAAAAATAATTTAAAATAAAAAAATGAGAGACCATAGAAGAATTCATCAATAGGTTTTACCTGTAGAGTCAATCATAATTCTTTAGCAATAAATTTAGCTTGATTTATCTCAGCTAAAAAGAGATTCATTTGGGCTGGAGAGATGATTTAGTGGTTAAAGTGTTTGCCTTGCAAAACCAAAGGACCTAGGTTCAGTTCCCCAGGACCCACATAAGCCAGATACACAAGGTGGTACATGTGACTGGAGTTAGTTTGCAGTAGCTGGATGCCCTAATGTGCCCATTCTCTCCCTCTCTCTTTCCCTCCCTCCCTCCCTCCCTCTCTCTCTCTCCCTCTCAAATAAATAGATAAAAATAAAACAAAAAGAGCTTCACTTTATGTTATATTTCTCTCCCCCACCACTTCCATACATTTTTATAAGAAAGGAAGGATTTTCCTGACACTGAACTTGGATGGACTATTGCCATCCATGTTTTATTACAGATAGGCAAATATGTTACAATTCTCTTTTTTTTTTTTTTTCTAAAAAGGCAATGGGTGTGTATGAATCTAACCCAATCAAGGCATTTTTGTATGTTTTCTAAGTAATTACAGTTCATTCATTAGGGTCAACCATTGAATATATGTTGTGTCCTTTGGACTAATTATCTTTTTTTAAAAAGGTAGAAATTTGGTTAAGTGTACATAGTATTTCCTCTTATGTAATCAAGCTCAATGCTGGTTTTAGTATGTTATATATTTGAGAATCTAAATGGGTTCCTTTAAAATCATAGGCCAAGTATGGATTGATGAACGCTTTAAGAAATGTCAAATATTAAGAAAAATAACAGGACGATTAAAATTTGAAAGCAATAAAACTCTTCCACTGAAAAGGTAGTTAAAAATAAAATTTATGTTGACTCTGACGATGCCACTGCTGTAGACTTAATCAAGTAAATAATTTGACAAGTGCTAAAACTCACCAATTAGGATGAATGCTAAATTATTTAGGTGGCAAAAAGTCTTTTCATGGGAACTTTTTATGGTGTTAAAAAATTGATCATACATTTTACAGCAACAACAAACCGCACTCATGGAGTCTCAGCTGATGAAATTCCCTGAATGACAGTCCACAGGCTGTGCAATTAGCAACGGGAGGGAATGTTTGCTGTAGATACACCAGGTGACAGCAATTGCTGGGTGATTTACACAGAGTTCTAAAAATGCTGGTTCTTCCCTCCCGCCCAGGGCTTGGCTCAGAGGTGTGAGTGCCCACAGCTCTGCTCATAATAAAGCCCTCATTTAGGGACGTTCATTGAGTGCCTCTCGCTTGCTTATCAGGCACTATAGTAGGTTCTACGGAAGAGACACCCTGCTCTCAGGGAAGGTCAGCTTACTGCCATGTGGAGCATTCCGCACATATATGATCATCAGGGAAGCACAAGGACAATTGGAAATCCATGTGCTAGCGCCTGGATGTTTAAGTGTTATCCATCAAGCTCACAATCTGCTAAGTAAAATATGCTCCAGTCTTATTTGACGCATACACTTTTATAAATCTCTGAAAGTTTAAGACGTTCTATAGAGGGCTGGAGTGATGGCTTAGAGGTTGAGGAGCTTGCCTGCAAAGCCACTGGACCCAGGATCGCTTCCCCAGGACCCACGTAAGCCAGATGCACAAAGTGAAGCCTGTATCTGCACTTTGTTCGCAAGGGCGGAAGGCCCTGACACACCCATCATCTCTCTATCTGCCTCACTCTCTTTCTCTCAAATAAATAAATAAACTTTGAAAAAGATGTTCTGTAGAATGCTTGGACCTCCTGTGCAGGAACAATTATATCCCAGCACCGGACCCCTGGCTGGTGTTACCTTCCTTCCCCACCTTCACCCCACATTAGTAGATTCATCACATGCACTTGTGCCCAAACTGCCCACAATCCTGCATTGCCTTCCCATAGGTATGTCTCAAACATGAAGGCAATGAGCTATGAGTTGTCCATCTCATAAGCGACCTTGGAAGAGGCTTGGAGAGAAGAGGATGGCAAAAGGCCATTGGGTAGGAAGGTCTGGACTCCCACGTGAACAAGAATGAAGCGACAGGAGTGAAATTTGTGCTCAAGGTGGCCATGTCTTATTAGTCCCATAAATTCCTATACCAGGAAATGAGGCACAAGCAAAAGAAGAATGAGAAGGGACACTGTGTGATGTTGGGGATAAGATTAGGAGGCCAGTCATGGAGTCTTGTTACCTAGGTCTAAGAGAGATGACTTCTGCTTGCTGCACATAGATGCTGCACATCCCAACAATCGTTTTCATACACCATGCAGGCTAAGTACCTGCAGCCAGCCCTTAGTCATACCTGTTCCAAACTCCTTCAGGAATACAGAAGTGTAACGTAGAACTTTTTAGAGAATATCAAAGACTCATCGCATCAGCCATCTCTCAATCTCCTGCCACTCCCAGCCCCTGCCAGGGTTCCCACTGGGCTTGACTCAGCACCAATCTTTTAGCAAGCACTAAAGCACCATGTTTTCACATCTTCAAAAACAATGCCTCAGTATTTTGAAAGAGACCATCTTGTAACTATTGTTCAGGAACCCGATTAAGAACACTTTCTCTGGCCTGAACTGTTTTGGGGATGTTGTGGGCCTCACTGACCAACGGCTCATTGTCAGTGTGGTAGTCTGAATGTATGCTCCCCAAAGTTTCATCTGCAGCTCTGGGAATTACCTGATACAACCTATAACTTAGGATAAGGCTTTCTCCACCTCAGTAGGCTGATTCTACTAAATCTCTCTCTCTCCTTTCTTCTCTTCCTCTCTCTCACTCTCTCTTTCTAAGAACATTATTTCTTTCAATTAGCTAGTAAAGAAATAGGTTTCCATAGTATTTCTTCATATCTTCTTTAGTTTTGCAAATCTTTTTCATCCTTTCTCTCCCTTGCTCCCATCATTCCGACCCCCTTAGATCTTTCTGCATGCTGCATTCGGTCTTTCCACTTGTCTGTCGCCCATCCCTTTCCCTAATCCCTCCTGCTTCTCCTCTCTCCCAGCCTCATTCTAGCTTCCTGCCTGATACTACTGATGCATACCACAACTTACAAACAAGTCTAATTATTCCAAGTTAATGTTTCTCTTTCTAAGACTTGGTTATTTCACTTAGTATAAGTCTTTCCAGATCCATCCATTTTCTTGTTAGCTTCACGATTTCCTTTTTCTTTACAGCTGAATTGTGCTCTATTATGTATAGGCACCAAATCTTTCTTATCCATTCATCAGGTGATGGACATCTGGGCTGATTCTATTTCATAGCTATTATGAAGAGAGCAGCAACACGTATGACCTAAATTATTCTAAATCTGATACCATTTTGACAAAGAGGATTGATGAAGTCAAAAGGAATGAGACAAAATAGAGGAAAGAGTCAGGGTGTCAGTGTAATGGGGGTGGAGAGAAGACAACTTCATGGGAATATGGCCAAATTAGAGTATGTTCATATAATAAGTTCCCAATATTTTTTTAAAGGAAGGCTTTCTCTGGGGTGGGGGGTGGCGTGTGCTTATAATCCCAGAGCTGGGAAGTTAGAGACAAAAAGAATCCATTGGGATTGCTGTTCCAGGCAATCTAGCCAAATTGGTGAGTGTGGTAGTTTGAATGTGCGTCCCTCAAAGACTTGGGTGCTTTAGTAAAGCTTGTAACCTCAGTTTCCAGCTGTCTAGCTGGAGGGGGCTTCATTGTGGATGGAACTTGAGGCCCAGTCCAAAGATGTGTTTGGTGGTAGATCTGAATTCAAGCCCAAAGGTGGCAGAGCAGCCTGAACTTTGACAGATTTTTTGTGCTTGCTGCTTTTTTGGTGATGTCTGGCTGCTGGTGGTTTTTCTCTGTCTGCTTGAATTTATGAATAGGAACCAACTTCCTTCATGATTAATGGAACTTCCCCCCAGATCTGTAAGCTTAAAATAAATCCCCTCCTCCCGTAAAGCTGTGTTTGGTTGGATGTTCATCCCAGCATTGTGGAGCTGTCGACTATAGTGATCTCTGGGTTTACTGAAAGAGTCTGTCTCAGAAAAGTAAGGTAGGAAATATAAGAGCAAGAGGATGGGGAGCAGTGTGTTGAAATGCTCTTCCAAACATGAAATGAGTATTGCATTTCTGCTTGGCCACACAGCAACTGTTATCACCTGCAGAGAGCCTGCAAAACCCTGGGCTCATCAGCCTTTCATCATGGATGACAGAGGAGGGAAAAATCACAGCCATCATGATGGAAGAGAGACTAGTCCGAAAGAAGAAGTGATTCAGTAGTGGGGAGGGGGGAGAGGGAGGGACAAAAGAAGGTAATGGAGGGATTATGAAACAATGCATATGTACGTTATAAAAATTGTCAATAGGAAAGCTTTGAGAGATAGAATCAGTAGAGGAAGACACCTGTCATCAAATGCTGACCTCCATAAGTATGCACATGCAGAAGCACCCACACCCACTCCCCCATACGCCACTCCACACTTATATATGCAAAAAAATAATTAATTTCTAGTAATTAAAAAGTTATGATGTAATCTCCCAAGACCCATAGTATCTGTTTTTCCATTCTTCTGTATACTTTCAAATTTTCTCTAGGTACTATAAGAGCTATGGCAAGCTACTTTCATTCTATGAGCATATTCTGATAATCATTAATACTGATTACAACTCTGAGACTTTTTATCAGAATATTAAAAGGACATAAAAATAAAACTGGGGGGGGGAGGGCTGGAGGGGTGGCTTAGCAGTTAAGATGCTTCCTGTGAACCCTAAGTACCCATGTTCAACTCTCCAGATCCCACATAGGACAAACAAGTCTAATTACATAGGTGACGTAAGTGCAAGGTCTCATATTCGCACTAGGTGGCACAAGCATCCACAGTTCCATGGATGTGGCTGAGGACCTGGTGCACCAAGTCTCTCTCTCTCTGTCCTCCTCTCTAAAAAAAAAAAAAAAAAAAATTATACAACATACATTAAATAATTTGCACTATTCAATGATAACTATTAGTGAAATGGCAGAAAGTTCTAGTGAGATTTACAAAAAATGAAGGCCAATAAATCACAGAATTTCCTGCTTAGGAAGTAAATATCTTTTGAACTCATTTCATAATTGATGTTGATTTAAAAATAATTCTCCAGTCACATTATGCTTAGGTGCTTAATTCTATTCCATCTCCAGCTTTTGTTCACATGATGCACTCTAAATCAGTCTTTTGGATCATGAATTAGCAGGCCTCCAAAATAAAGTGACAGGTTAATTAAATTATGCAAGGGAAATGGTTTTCCATTCTATACCCCAACTGAAAGGGGAAGGATATTGAAAATTTATGATTACATCAAGTCTAGTAAGTGTTCTCTGCATTTTCTATCATTGCCTAATAATAACTCCAGTCCCAATGACAGAGCAATTACTCTAAACTTTTAAAGATATGAATATCAGCAGATTTGACCTGGTTAAGTCATATATATTCCATCAATAAAAATTTTACAAGCACAAACTTCTCAATGAAAACACTCAGTTCAGGGAATGTTTCCACAAAAAAAAAGGTTTACCTCATTTGAGGTGACATTCTCTTCACCATCCCACACATCTTATGGGTGGTCTTGGCAGGTGAGCAGTTCTATATATATATATATATATATATATATATATATATAGAGAGAGAGAGAGAGAGAGAGAGAGAGAGAGAGATAGATATAGATATATACACACACACATATATATATATCGGTATACTTGGTGTTGTAGTCAGGTTTGCATTGCTTGTAGAAATCACCCAACCCAGAGCAGCTTTTGGGAAGAAAAAAAAGGGGGCATATATTGGCTTACATACTTGAGGGGAAGCTCCATGATGGCAGGGGAAAACAATGACATGAGTAGAAGGTGGACATCACCTCCTGGCTAATATTAGGTGGACAACAGGAACAGGACAGTGTGCCAAGCACTGACATAACACCAATAAACCCTAACAATACACTGCCTCCAGGAAGTGCTAATTCTCAAATCTCTATCAGATGGAAAGCTAGCATTCAAAACACCTAAGTTTATGGGGGACACCTGAATCAAACCACCACACTTGGTGATAGGGTTCCTTACTATTTTCCTCTGTTGTTTTGAATGTTGTTAAGATTATCATTTTCTTTGTAAGAACAAGACTACCAAATCATAGCAACAGTGTAGCGATCTTGTTACCCTAGTATCTCCTATTATGCATTTTACATCTTTGAGAGTATTATGTGAAACAGGAAAAAAATTCAAGAGGGATAGTATAATCACTGAAATATAGAAATCATAGAAATAACTATGGTCCACAAGTCCCAAGGAAACTATTTCCCCTAATGCCAAATTGGAAAAATAAATAAATCCCTGTATATCAGGTCAAGTTGATGTACTCTGCCTTTTTCTCCACTTCTATTTTTCTTTTACTTTTTTTTTAATTAAATTGTTTTGTATTAAGTAAATACAGTCAGTTTGGTACCATTATTAGGCTCAAACATGACCTATCCTCTCCCCTCGGCCCCTCCTTGTTGAGGTATATGGGTCATGCATTGTGGAGTTAGCCCACAGTTATGGATAAGATAAATGTCTCTGCATATCATGACCCAACATGTGGCTCTGACATTCTTTCTGCCCCCTCTCCCTCAAAATTTCCCTGAGCCGTGTTGGGTTCATTTTTGATCTGCTTCAGTGATGAGGTGTTGGGGGCCTCTGGGGCTCTGGCTCTCTGATTTGGTAGGAGTTGATTTTTCTCTGTGTTGATCTCCTTCCCCCTTGTGTTGGTATCTGGTTCACCAGGAAAACAGCACTCTTGCTTGCTTGCTTTACCAATTTTTCTTAGTTTCAGCTGGGGCCCTTTTGAGGTATGATGGGTTGGCTCTTTCCTTAGGATCTACATCTATCTGAAAAAGAGAAGCAGATTCTCCAGCGGAGAGTAAGTTAGCACCAGGACAAATGAGATAACTGTTACTTTTTTTATAGAGAGTTTAATAGGTGTAGATGCTCTTGTAGCCCATGATTGATGGTAGCTTGATACTGGAGAGTAGGCTTATGTTTGGATATGGTTCTGACTTGTTTCCCAGCTCCAGCTACAGTCCCATACCACTGAGGGAATCAGTTAGCCAAATCAAGAGCAGTTGGTTCCCCACCATGGCTCTGTGCCACTATTGCATTTGTAAGGGCATCACACCAGGTTATTTGCTGCTAAGTAGGTTCTACCATGAGTTGCTTGGACAGGTATTGGTCATTTTCCCCCAGTTGCCCATGTAGCACCTTCTGGCACTAGATGTGCTGATGGTATGGGGACTGACTCTCTTCCAACCACCAGCCATGCCATTCCATTTTACATGTCAACCACATAAGGTGTCTTCAGCAGTAGGGTCTTACCACTAACCTTTGGTGGGTCATCAAGTTCTCTGACAGAAATCTGTCTGTCTTTTAGGAAACCTTGTAAGTCTCTCTGATCAAAATTTCATTGTGGATGATAGCCACATGCTGGTACTGGGAGTTAAAGGTCAGTGCCCAATAAGAGAAGTAGGAAAAAGATAACTAATATACAAGAGTTAGAGAGAAGAGAATGAGAGAGGGAGAGGGAGAAGGAGAGGGAGACAGGGAAGATGTAGAAGATTAAGTTTAGTCATCATCATACACTCTCCAGTTTCTTGTGGTACAGGTGTTTCCTGTAAGATTCTGGTGAAGGTTCAGCCATTTGGTCTGCCTTTAAGGAAGTAGAATTTTATCATACCATTGCCATTTGGGTCTAGATTTGTGTTTCCCACCCCTTCAATGCCCTTTCCCCCCCTCCCCATCCATCCTAGTGTCTAGTCCACAAGATGCTTGCTGGGTATGTAAGGTATCTTGGGTAGATTCAGGTTAGGTGCTCTAGATAAGTGAGACCATGTGGTGATTGCTTTTTGTGATTGGTCAAGTTCACTGAGAATGATCTGTTCCAGGTTCAACTATTTTTCCTCAAATTTCATGTGTCATTTTTTCTTAGTGCTGTATAGAATTCCAATGGGATCACATGAAGCTGAAGAATTTCTTAACAGACAAGCATACAATAAGCAAAGCCAATAGATTACCCACAGAATGGGAGAAAATATTTGCAGGTTATCCTACTGATAGAGGCCTAATTTCTAGAATCTACAAAGAACTCAAAAATCTAAACAGTAAGAAGTTTAACACCTCACTCACAAAATGGGGCAAAGAGCTGAACAGGCAATTCACAGAGGAAGAAATACAAATGGCAAATATACACTTAAGAAAATGTTCATCATCCCTAATCATCAGAGAAATGCAAATTAAAACAACTATGAGATTCCACCTTTCCCAAATAAGGATAGCAAACATCAAAAAAATCAAATGAAAATAAATGCTAGCCAAGATGTTCATTCACTGTTGGTGGGATTGCAGGATGGTACAACCACTTTGGAAAGCAATATGGAGACTCCTGAAAAGGCTGACTATAGAGATACTAACAGACCCAGTGAATCCCTTACTAGGCATCTTCCCTAAAACCTTCAAACCACAAACCAGAGAGATTTGCTCAACCATGTTTGTAGTGGCGCAATTCGTAATAGCTGAAGCTGGAATCAACCCAAGTGTCCATCACTTGAAGAATGGATAACTAAGATGTGGTATATCTACATAATCCATTTCTATTTTTCATCAGCAAGGGATTTCTAGTTCTGAGATCATCACATGATGTCAGGCAGCCATAATGAACAGGAAGAGGCGGAACCACCTTTGCTCAGAGAGCCCCATGAGGTCTCTCTGCCTTGACACGTCTCTTCTCATCAGCCTTACTTCCTTGTCTTCAGCTCATGTCCCCTGGTGTTACCAGGGGGAAGCAGTCTTCTACTCATATTTGCCTGCTCTAAGAGAGCAAGGGGAAGAAAATATTTGACATAAATGAAATAACGTTGACAGCCATAGTACATCAGATCCCCTGGCAAAATATCAGAAGGTGGAAATGTGTTTCTGAGAACATGGTGCCTTCTCAGTAGCTGACTTAGGATAGCTGACAAAAGGTGGCAGCCAGAGCTCAGTAAGTTAGGTACCAAGCACATGTCTGTCATCACGACATATTGCACCCATCAACTCACACAACACCTACACACTCTATCAAAGCTTTTCAGGTGATAAAATAATATGGGCCTGCTCAGCAATGAGAAAGAGCTGTGCTTAAGGGATTCCACTTTTTTGTGTGCTCACCTCAGTGGAAAATATGAAAGAATTCCTAAGAGGGATCGAGAAGTTTCCCAAGGAGAAGCAGCACATGAGACAGGCCACACACAGACATGATGGAAAAGTGAGATCCGTTTTCTCTTCTACTGCAATTCTTCTCGGGACTTCTGAGCTGGTAGGACCATAGACCACTGGGAAGGTTGGAGTTATTCCAATAATTCTTCAGCCACCCTCAAAGCATTTGTTCTACTTTTCTCATTATTTTGTTTTGTTCATGGCTTGAGTATTTATTTTATTCTATTATCTTACTTATTTACATATTTACTTTTTATTTATCTTGGTACTTCCAATGTTGATTGCTAAATTCCAAGAATTAAAAATACATAAGATTCTGAGTTTAGCAAAACACTCCACTTTATCAGATATTACTTATTTCTTCCTTCTCCCTCCTTAATTGTGTTACTGTTTCTATAAGTGACTTGAAGTGGATTATTATTTAGATACATATTTTATCACTTACAAGATACTGCATTACAGTTACTTCATAATGACTGTCTCATATGGACTCCAAAATTGTTTCCAACATGGGACAATCAAGTAGTGGTATCAATTACTGTATTTAACCTCTATCTATAGTGAAATCCCTTTCAGACTAAGTGAACATTTTCATGTCATAGTCACAGTTTACATGCGCCAGAATGGATAAAATTTCAGAAATCCGGGCTGGAGAGATGGCTTAGTGGTTAAGCGCTCGCCTGTGAAGCCTAAGGACCCCGGTTCGAGGCTCGGTTCCCCAGGTCTAGCTAGATGTTAGCTAGATGCACAAGAGGGCGCACGCGTCTGGAGTTCGTTTACAGAGGCTGGAAGCCCTGGCGCGCCCATTCTCTCTCTCTCCCTCTATCTGTCTTTCTCTCTGTGTCTGTCGCTCTCAAATATATAAATAAAAAATGAACAAAAAATATTTTTAAAAAATTTCAGAAATCCAATAGATGTGGTCATGGGGTTGTGGGCCAAATACAACTTCTATACGTTATTGGATGGAAGCATAAGTTGATATTAACCTGAAAAACTGACATAGTTGACTAATTCTCTGTATTCCTGCACTCCTGAGCTAGCAAGTCCACTCTTAGGTCTACTGTCGACACACATAAACATGTGTGATAAAAGCCATGCAAAAATGCTGATAATAGCAATAATCATAACTAAAAAAGAGAAACAACCCATATGTCTAGCAAACATCAAGGGAATAAATTTGGCTTGCTTTCACAAAATGCATATTATTCAGCAATGAAATCTGGCAAAATACTGCTATGTATAATAATGGATGGGTTTCAATGTGCACATACATATACATTGTCGAGCAAAAGGAGTCAGATCCAAACGACTATAATTTGTCTGATGCCACTTATAAAAAGTCCAAAATGGGCCACAGACATGGCTTAATGCTCAAGGGACTTGCCTGCAGTGCCAAAGAACCCAGGTTCAGTTCTCCAGTACCTATGTAAAGCTAGATGCACAAGATAGGACATACATCTGGAGTTCATTTGCAGTGGCTAGAAGCCCTGGAGCATCCATTCTCTTTCTATCTACCTTTCTTTGTGCGTGTGTGTGTGTGTGTGTGTGTGAGTGTGTATGTGTGTGTGCTTGTTTGTCTCACTCTCTCAAATAATGAAATAAATATCTTTTTGTTTATTTTTATTTATTTATTTGAGAATGACAGACAGACAGAGAGAGAAAGAGGCAGGTGGAGAATGGGCATACCAGGGCTTCCAGCCACTGCAAACAAACTCCAGATTCATACGCCACCTTTTGCACCTGGCTTATATGGGTCCTGGGGAATCAAGCCTTGAACCAGGGTCCTTGGGCTTTACAGGCAAGCACCTAACTGCTAAGCCATCTGTCCAGCCCATAGAATATCTTTTTAAGAAGCAGCACTCCAGGTGCTTTTCTCTTTTTGTATTTTTTAATTTTTTATATTGGGAGAGAAATATAGAAAGAGGGAGAGAGAATGGACATGACAGGGCCTTCAGTTACTGTAATCAAACTCCAGACACATGCGCCACCTTGTGCATCTGGCTTATGGGGGTCTTTTGGCTTCTCATGAAAACACCTTAACCACTAAGCCATATCTCCAGCCCTAAATAATTTTTTTAAATCACATTTTTCAAAAGTTCAATACAACAAAGCAAGGCAATTCCATTAGAAACCTGTGGGATGGTTGGTTACCTTTATGAGGAGGACTTCTGAGATGGTGATACAGCTCTGTTGTTGGATCTCTTGGTCTGGGTGATGGTTTACCTGTGACACATCATCAGTCTCATGTCATTTATGAGCTAACCCCCTCTCTGTGTGCATGTTCCAATTCAATAAAGAATTAAAACATCCTAAATACTTGAATATGGCAAAATGTGTGACCTGCACATAGTAAGCAAATTTAGGGATTCACGGATATTTTTCCTATACCTAGAAGTGTCTGGCCTAGGTAGGTTGAGAGAAGGGATGACTCAAGGTGTAGTTAAGAGTCTAGTTTGTAGATAATATTGTGTGAGGTGGTGGTACTAATGTGCACATTGCAAATCAAATGTGCTGGTCTACCACCATCCAATTCTTGTTCATTTTTGACAATGTTTCCCTCCATTCTCACATATGCTTCATTTGCTAGAAGATTCTCTTGTGGTATTAGCAAACGGGATGCTCTCCCTTACTTTTGCTAATACTGCCTCTCTATTGAACAATGCAGTATTCTCCAGGTGAAGAAATTTTATCTGCATGACATTTGAGAATGATATAGTCATCTTATAGTTATCTAATGCTACTCATATGAGTGTTTGTGTCCATGTAAATGAGTATATGGAATTCACATAGAAGTGGCAAAAATTCTAATGATAGTCTTAATTCATGGCTGAGCTAAATCAGTGAGTCCAACTTTATGAGGGATTTATTGGCTACAGATTTTCTAAGTTTCAAAAGTAAAGTTTCACAACTGTTCTTATGGTTCAAATGAATTTGTTAGATCATCGGGCTTAGGTGACATTTGCATTCCTGAGCACCTTTTGAAAATTTAGTCGACAGGTTTAAAATACTGTGATCATTTTACATTGAATACAATTCTGATGGGCATTCATATCCCACAGACTTTTACATAGACAGAAAGTTCAGTTGCTCCAATAGACTAGGAGACCCATCTCAATGATTAAAGTCAAATCTCTATTTCAAATAAAACTGTTTTCTTTTACTTTACGGCCTGTGAATTTATTTGAATTGTATCCACTGGGAGCTTAATGGGCAAGACTCCTTCCACTAAAATTGCTTGAGAATGATAAACCACATCATCAAATCTTGTCTATTTATAGGTATTTCTAAATTATTAATGGTACTTACAAATGTTTTAATTTGTATACGTGTGCATGTGTGTGTTCATGTATGGTGCATGTGTGGAGGTCAGAGGACAACTTTTGGTTAATAGTATTTATAAAGACTTTCAAGGCTGGAGAGATGGCTCCACAATTAAGGTGTTTGTCTGCAAAGCCTAACAATCTGTATTAGACTCCCCAGTACCCACGTAAACCCAGATGTACAAAGTGACACATGCATCTGCAGTTTGTTTGCAGGGGCTACAAGACTTCCTTGACACATCCATCCTCTTTGTCTGTTTCTATTCTTTATAACTCTCTGCTTGCAAATCAATAGATAAAAATAATGTTAAAATGTTTATATTATGTGTGTATTTGTATATGTGTGTGTGTGTGTGTGTGTGTGTGTGTGTGTGTGTGTTCATGTATGGTATAAGTATAGAGGTCAGATGACAACTTTCAGTTAATAGTACTTACAAAAATTTCATTTGTATGTATATGTGTGTATGAATAAGTATGTGCGTGTGTTTTCATATGTGGAGGTCAGAAGACAACACTGGGGTCAGTCCTGATCTCTTTCCTTCACTTGAGATAGAATTTGACCCCTGGAGCTCACTCTGCTGTTATGATCCCATTCTGCTTTTATTCTTTGTTGTGCTCCCTATGAGCTTCCAGGAAATTCTCCTATCTCCAATGCCAATCTTGCCACTAGTGTGCTGGAATTATAGAAACCTACCCAAGCTATCTTTTACGTGGGGTCTAGGGAAGATTGAACTCACGTACTTAGGCTTGAACTGCGAGTGCTTTCTTCACTGTGCCATCTGGCTAGCCCTATAAATTTATTTTTAAGGTTACATCCTTGCCATGTATTCTGTAGAAAACCAGGTGACCTTTTATTTCAGGAACATGTTCAGTGAACACAAGCTCCATGCAATGATATTTATGTTCTTCCCATTTCTTTGTCCACCATAGCAAAATGTCAACTTCCTCTCTGAAGAGTATCCTTCTTAACATGAATCTTGACGGGAAGAAATGTACTACTTTCCATTAGGATAGCAAAAGAGCCATTCAAGTTTACTCTGTACCCATGACTGGTATTGAAAACTGAGAGACAAAATGATTGACAAGGAAGAAAAAACCATGTGAAATGGAAACTCTAGATGTCCTAGACAGACTACACACATTCAGAAAACAATCATAAATTTAAGCACAAGTTTTTCTTTCTTCTTTTTGCAATTCTAGATTTCTAGAATGTTAGACTTGAAATACATAGGAAGGACAGCTTTCCCCAATTAATACAGCACTTTTTGTCAGGATTTCAATGAAATGATTTTGCAGGTGTTATATTAAGAAGCAGAGTACGAGTTGGAGATTTGAATACACACTTCTCAGGGAGGCTGTTGAAATCCATACCTGTGGATGAGGAAGGACAGAAGACAGGAATGGCGGAGGGAGAAGTCAGGCTGTGGAGCAGCTTCTAACGGAAATTTAGCTGTCCCTAAAAGAAGCTAAACTTCCTTTAGAATTTCCCCAAGTTGGGTAGACAACCAAATAAGCAACACGCTTACAAGACTATCAGACTCTGAATCCGAGCCAACCTGAACAGTGCATGAACTTCAATTACATGCTGTTCATCAACTGAGAGGATTTATAAATCAGGACAGGGTCAGGTGGGAAATGACTGAGGGTAGCCCTCATAGTAGCGAAAGTTTTAGGTTATTATTTCAAAAAGGGGATCAGCGTGGTTTGTCAAAATATCCACCACAGACTGATGGTGGATAACACAAAACTCATGCCATTGGGAAGGTAATAAGAGATGAATTTAAAATGTTAGCTAAGGAAAGAACAGATTTTATTGAGGTCAGAAATGATTTCTGCTCCCCCCCAAGGACTGAGGGAGAATTAATGATGCTGAGAAAGTCCTTAGGACATTTCCTTTTACTACTGTGTCCAGTGATAAAAGCTAATGGGCAACTACTAGTTATATAAAACTGCAGGGTCATCAAGGACCATGATTGCTCTTGAATAAAACATGGAACCACTTGGAAGGCTTGCTAACATTTAGACTGCTGAACACCATGTCTTAAGGTTCTGATTCAATAGGAGTGGTTTGTAGCCCAAGGAAACCACCCAGTGAGGATACTGTTACTGACTCAGGAAGAAATGGTAGTGCACACTCCACACCAGAGATGGCAAAAGTGGGATTGTGACAGCTACAGGGATAGAAAGGACTCAGGTATTAGAGTATGATTAAGTACAACTTTTGAGAATAAGAATGATAGTTATCTTCAGCAATATATTTTTTTAAGCATGGAGATTGAGGTGTAGAGATGCAGCTGTGAGCCAAAATATAAAACAAAAAGCTGAAGTGTGTTGAGTATCTGTATTTACCTGCATTTTTCCTTGCCTAGACTCCAGTCCTCTTTCCTGGCTCAGGGAATCCCCTTTGTGAGTGTTAGTAGAACAGAAATTGACTCTGGAAGTCAGGCAGATCTGTTCTCCCTAAGACTTGGACAGGAAAGGGTCCCCTAGCTCAGTCAGCCAGATCCACCTGCCTGAGGCTTTGAACCTGTGAAAGTGGCAGCTAGAGTTGTTTGATCCAAGGCAGCCTGTGAGCAAGATCTCCCAAGCTTAGCATTAGTCAAGCAGCATCCCCAGAATGTGGCTTCAGGGCAAGTTTTGGGGCAGAGTTAAGTGGCTGCAGTCTTGGTCACATTGGTATTCTAAGGCTCCCTCTCTCCTTTCCCATGACTTCTGCCAGCCTCTCTCTGCTTGCTCTGAAACTCCTCATCTTGATCAAGCAAGCCTGGGTAGAATTCTGAAGGTGTCAGTCAAAAGACTTGACTGGTCTACTCTTCCCTGTCCAGGAAGATATTGGCATGGAGCTTGCCAGTTCTCATAGAGATTAATCCCAGGTGGGTATATGCCAAAGAGGGCTTTCTGAATGTATTTACAGAATTTTATTCAATGCATCCATGTTATTTGACCCTATTTTCTCTCATGGGTTCTTGTAGAGCAGAACACATATTTTTGTCCTCTTATTATTTGCAACCATTAGTAAAACATTTGAATAAGCAAGATTAGCCTGGCGTGGTGGTGGCACGCCTTTACTCCCAGGGCTGGGGAGGCTGAGGTAAGAGGTTCATGATGAGTTAAAGTCTAGCCTAAGGCTACAGAGTGAGTTCCAGGTTAGCCTGAGCTAGAGTGAGATCTTACCTTGAGAAAAATGGACATAAAGTAAATAAGCTTTATCTCATCATCCCAGTGTGTCTTCCTGCATTTGCAGTATTAGTCTAAAACATTACTTTCTTCCACAGCTATAGTCAGCCCAATCCTAGTAAATTGTTTTGTTGCATTGTGTAATATTTATCATTTTATTATATTTCATTATCTATATAGTTGTTGGTTTACCCCTCTATCCCCCTCAAAGAAAATTCATAGAGAGAAGTAACTTGTGTACAATAGCAAAGACAAAAACATCAATCATGTCAATAATCTGAACAAAATTATATCCATGTGAGATATTTCAAGTTTGTCAAAATATCCAAACAGAAATGGACATTTCCTTATGAGCAGAGTCACCAACCCCAGCACTAGACTCCTATTTCTCCTCCCCTTCTCCTTCCTGTTCTTCCTTCTTTCCTCATTTTTATCTCCTTCCAAGGATCACAAGAGTCCTCTCTTTTCCTAGTGTACACCACTTAGCAATCCTTACCTGAAGGCTGAGTAGCTTCAAGATCTCATTCTTCACCTTTCAGAAATGTTCCTAAGAACCCACCACGGAAGTAGACTTAAAACCCACCTAACAGGGTTCAGGGAATTTTGCAGAAGACAGGGCAGAAAGATTGATAGAGCCACAAGTCTAGACATCATGCCTAGAGGCATTGCCTTGCTCTGATGACCTCTGCTCCCACGATGCATGATCCACAATCCCCATGGGAAAAGGGGCAGGGATGAGAGAAAGGATGGTACCAGCATGTATTGTTTCCACACTAAGCATTTCCATAACTAATAAATATAAATTTAAAAGAGAAAAAAATGTTCCCTTTAAAATACTTCTTCTTAGCAGGAAGTTAATGCAATTTTCTGCAGCTCAATACATAGCTGTCTGGTCTGTTTTAGTAGATTACCTTTTTTCCAAATTAGTGAACTCAAAGTGTACATTTGTATATGAACACCTTCAGGTAGATTATAAAGGAAAGACACTTTTAATGCCTGTCCTCTCCCCATGCGATCATCACAGTGGCCAGTAAACAAGTGACTACGAATCCTTGACTTGCATTTTCTCATTCATGAAACTAATGGGCTGTGTCAATTGTTTGATACATCCAAATTGCAAGATGACAGATGGCTTTGGTCTTTAATGAAAGGTGGCTCAGTTTAAATATTTTTATTAGGTTTAGCTCTTTGCAAACAAAATAACTCATCCCGCGGTGTAGATTTTACAACTTGTGTTCAAATAAGCCACATTGGTGGCAAGGTGATTGTCATCAACACATCTGATGGAGATGATAAGAGAAGGATTAGCACCGAGCTTGAGAGAAGCAGCACAGATCATAAAAGATGCCATTTCAAGTTTCAACCGGGCTGATAAACTGTCATCCCACAGAGCACTGGGTGCTGCTCTCCTTCAGGCAAAGATAATCTGTGCCTGTAAGTGTGTTGTTGATCATCAAAGAGAAGGGAAAATGAAGAAGGAACTGTAGGAGGGGGCTTTTAAAGGCCTGCCAGAACAGAACAGTGACCACAAACAGAGATACTAAAAGAGATCCCAAAGGGGTCTCCCTTTGTGACATCATCCCTCCTTACCCGGCTTTCAGTTTTTCCAGACATCGGAGTTACACGTCCATCCTCATTTCTTCTTTCGCCATTTGTTTCAGGCAAACATAAGAATCTTCACATTGGAATCTGTTCTCGTCTGTAATTTGCAATGAAGTCCAGCCTCTCACACCCTTGCTCTTTGTCCCTTAACAAAAATCCATCCCCCACCTCTGCCACTCACACCCACACACATGCCCGTGTCATGGCACAGACAGAACATGGAAAGCTGGCTTATGGACTTGCGTGTGAGCGGTGCACACGTGAGGAGAAGCAGGGAGGGTATGAGACGCGAACAGGTTGTGCGGCCCTGTGTGATGGGACGTTGCCTAGCTGGAGGGAACTGAAGGCTCACAGTTTAGTTGTGCCACCCGAGGGAGGCAGGCCTGGCTCTGTGGGGAGTAGAAACGGGAGGAAAATCAGGCGAAAAGGATTGAGTGGCTTGATGGCCATTTCCCAAGACCTTGTTGGTCAAGAAGAAACTTAAGCCTATTTTCATTTCTGCTGGCCAATGTCTTGGCAAAAGTTGTCAGGTGTGGGGCTGGAGAGATGGCTTAGTGGCTAAGCGCTTGCCTGTGAAGCCTAAGGACCCCGGTTCAAGGCTCGGTTCCCCAGGTCCCACGTTAGCCAGATGCACAAGGGGGCGCACGCGTCTGGAGTTCATTTGCAGGGGCTGGAAGCCCTGGCGCGCCCATTCTCTCTCTCTCCCTCTATCTGTCCTTCTCTCTGTGTCTGTCGCTCTCAAATAAAAAAAAAAAAAGTTGTCCGGTGTGGTGGCGCACTGGGGGTTAGAGGTAGGAGGATTGCCGTGAGTTCAAGGCCACCCTGAGAGTACACAGTGAAATTAGCAAAATTCCACAAGTAAAGTGGTGATATTGAGTGACACTGTGAGGCAATGACCTCTGGCCTTCACGTGCAAGCACATGTCATGTGCATACATGTATACGCCCACACAAACACATACATGCTTCCACATACATACTCCTGCACACCGTACACACACTTACATGCAGAAAAGACATCCTGAAAGTATGACTAAAATGAGTTTACAAAACTTGCATTTTTACAAAACTCTTTAATTTCTTGGAAATGGGGTAGATGACTATGGTCTTAGACCCCTTGGGCCACTCAGGTCTTGCCTTCTAGGTTTTACAAAGCAAATTCCTGTGTGAAATGAAAAAGACTCAGGGGACTGGGATGATGGCTCTGCAGTTGATTGCAAAACCTTCCAGCCCAGGTTCAATTTCCAAGCCACATATATATATATATATTATAATATATATATATTACAAAAAGTGATGCTCTGGAGACAAAGGTGAGAGGATCACGGTGAGCTTGAGGCCAACCTGAAACTGCATAGTGAATTCTAGGACAGCTTTATCCAAAATGAGATACTACCTCAAAAAAACAAAAAGAAATTAAAAATAGTGGCACAAACATGTGACATTCATTACTGCAACAAGAGACCCTGACATACATATCTACACACATACATACACACAACACTTGTGCAAGAAAAAAGCCTTAGGCTCTTGCCCTAACATGGAAACCAATTCCTTTAAACAGGCCTATTGATAATTCTTTGCTTCATGTCTATCAAATAGAAAGTAGGAATTAAATACACCTGTATCTTTCTTCCCCATGAAATAATGTGAAGGTTAAGAAGAAACAAGAATTTAGCATTTACTGGCCTGCATACATTAATAGTATGTGATAAAATTTACAGAGAATAAAAGGATTAGCCTTTGCAAATTTTTTTCTTATAGGACTGTGGCCTGCATTGCTCTCAAGAACATGGTGTCATTTTGATCATGTTTGAGAAGATTAGAAAAGATAATTAGAGTAGGGTTTTACTAAAAGTCTTTATTCCTGTGGATATGAAACCGAGAAACAAAGATCTCATTACATTAATATTAATGATGGGATATGAACCATTTCACTGAGACTTTCCAAAGCTTTTAATAAACTTAATTTTCCAAAGACCCTCCAAAACATGTTTTATTGTACACCTACCTATAAAGAACACCATTTCTTAGTCCAAAAGATTAAAGCAGCAACATCTAAATTCTTCACAAATCACACTAAATAATTCAGCATTAAGGCATGAGCATGAAAATAAAACACAGACGAGGGCTAGAAAGATGGCTTAGCAGTTAAGGAACGTACCTGAAAAACCTAAGGACCAAGGTTCAACCCCGTAGTATCCATGTAAAGCCAGATGCTCAAGGTAGTGCATTTGTCTGGAGTTCATTGGCAGTGGCTAGAGACCCTGGTGTGCCTAATCTCTCCTCCATCTCTCTTTCTCTGTACTTTTCTTTCCTTTTTGCTTGCTTTCTTTCTTTCTTTCTTTCTTTCTTTCTTTCTTTCTTTCTTTCTTTCTTTCTTTCTTTCTTTCTGTGAGAGAAAGAGAGAGGGAGAGAGAGAGAATATGGGTATACTAGGGCCTCTAGCCACTGCCAATGAACTCTAGATGCATGTGTCCCTTATGACGCCCTATGTGCTGACCTGTAGTGGATTATGCTTGCCTGTAAGCCAGAGTCTCTTACTGACCTGGAATTTACCATTTTTTCACACTAGCTATGGTGAATCTTGGGCTTCTGCTCCCCATAGTATTGGGGTTATAGATGTGCATGGGCATGTATAGCTGTTTATGTGGGCCCTGAGGACCTAACTCCAACAGTCTCTCAGGTCTCTTCAGGGTCTCATGCTTGCTTAGAAACTGCTTAGCCATCTCTTCAATCCATGGAATGATTGTTTTTAACTTGTAGAACTCTTTCTATAAAATTAACTATATTGTGTAAGACAAACATGTTATATTTAAGAAAAAAGAGGGTGGGGGGAGAGTTTATTTGCTTCATAGTTTGGGAGGAACCAGTCCATACTAAGTCAGGCTCATGGCTGCCTTCAGCCAGTGGTGAAGAAGCTCATCATGGCAGGACCACGTGGCACAGAGAGTCACTAGAGGAAAAGACTCCCCAGAACCCATGTAAAGTAAGATGCACAAAGTGGCACTTGTGCATGGAGTTCAATTTGTAGTGGCAGGATGCCCTGGTATGCCCAAAGTTTCTCTCTCTCTCTCTCTCTCTCTCTCAAATAAATAAATAAAATATTTTTTAAAAAATGAAGATTTATAGGAGGATTGCCATGAGTTTAAGGCCACCCTGAGATGACAGAGTTAATTCCAGGTCAGCCTGGACCACAGTGAGACCCTACCTCGAAAAACAAACAAACAAAAAAAAGATTTAACACTTCTGAAGGTGAATATACCAAGTAACATGATAGTAAGATTTATACATGAAAAATACATATATTAGTTATGAAATTTTTCGTTTATCTTTCTTGGTCCATAATTAACCAAGTGATAAAGCAATAAACATAAAAGATGCAATAACATATTTAATCAACACTATTTGAGCGATTAATACTGAATTTTTGACTCAGAAAATTGATGGTGCATGTACTTTCTCACTAAATGGCCTTGGAGTAACCAAAAAAAGGGACCATGTATAAGACAACAGAGGGAATCCTAGTAATTCTAAAAAGCAAGAGCCAACATGCTTTTTTTACCTGTTCACTATGAACAAAGCCCAACATTTAATAGCAAAAGTAAGAAATAAAAATACTATTATCTGTAGTGGAAAAAATGTTCATTTAAGCAATACATGTGTCATAAATAAAACTGTGTGTTGTAGTTTAAAAAAATACTCAGAAGCCGGGCGTGGTGGCGGCAGAGGTAGAAGGATCGCCGAGAGTTCGAAGCCACCCTGAGAATACATAGTGAATTCCAGGTCACCCTGAGCTAGAGTGAGACTCTACCTTAGGAAAAAAAAAAAAAAAAAACCTCAGAGAAAAATAAAGATTTTTAATTGCTTTTATCAATAAAAAGTAAAATTCAATAAAATAAAAAAGCATCTAAGTAACCATTGCAAGTAAAAAGGTAAAATATAGTGAAATAAAGTAGATAATCGGAACTTAACCAAAAAAGAAACATAAATAAATGAAAAGTTGTATTTGTACTATGTCGTGGTTTGATTCAGGTGTACCCCATAAACTTAGGTGTTCTGAATGTTAGGTTCCCAGCTGATGGAGATTTGGGAATTAATGCCTCCTGGAGGGAGTGTATTGTTGGGGGCAGGCTTATGGGTATTATATCAGTTTCCCCATGCTAGTATTGGGCACACTCTCCTGTTGCTATTGTCCACCTTATTGGCCAGGGGGTGATGTCCACCCTTTGCTCATGCCATAATTTTCCCCTGCCATCATAGAGCTTCCCCTCAAGCCTGTGAGCCAAAATAGGCCTCTTTTTATTTATTTATTTTTTTCCACAAGCTGCTCTTGGTTGGGTGATTTCTACCATCAATGAGAACCTGACGCAACACACCATATACTTAGGTTGCATGACATCGAGAAATTAAGCTGAGCTGGAAACTTCCTCCCTGCTTTATAGTGCTGAAAGGTACTATATAGACTGAATGGGGAGAAGTCATCAACACACTTACCTAGCTGTGGACCACGTTACTGCACAACAAACCTGCCAGGTAAAATGTGTCCACTGGTTCAATAGTGGCATGACTGTTAGGAGGGTAACAAACTGCTTTCAGATTAGATTGGAGGTCCATTCCATGGAGGAAATACTTCTGTAAACCTGGCCAAAAGCCTATAATGAGAGTCATAAACCCCAAAAGAAACTACCACTATTGTTAAGCTACATAGCTGGTTGTCAAAGTGCATTTTATTTTATATTTTTTTAAAGAAAACTTTTTTTCTTTCTTTCTTTCTTTAAAAGTGACAGACAGAGAGAGAAAGAGGCAGAGAGAGAGAGAGAGAGAGATGGAAAAGTATGCACCACATGCCTGGCTTCTACCCTCTTTTTTTATTTTTATTTTTTATTTTTTTGTGTATTTTTACTTATTTATTTGAGAGTGACAGTGAGAGAAAGAGGCCGAGAGAGAGAGAGAGATGGAGAGAATGGGCGCGCCAGGGTCTCCAGCCACTGCAAACGAACTCCAGACGCGAGCGCCCCCTTGTGCATCTGGCTAACGTGGGTCCTGGGGAACCGAGCCATCTCTCCAACCCTCCACCCTCTTTTTAAACATAGATATTTAAAAGGCAGTTTGAGGGCTGGAGAGATGGCTTAGCGGTTAAGCGCTTGCCTGTGAACCCTAAGAACCCTGGTTCGAGGCTCGGTTCCCCAGGCCCATGAACAAAGTGGTGCACGCGTCTGGAGTTTATAGTGGCAGAAGGACCTGACATGTCCATACTCACTGTGTCTCTCTCTGTTTTTCTCTCTCACTATCTCTGTCTCTCTGTCTCTCTCTCTCTCTCTCTCTCTCTCTCTCTCTCTCTCTCTCTCTCTCAAATAAATAAATAAAAGAAAGAAGGGCTATTAAAACATCATTCTCTCACCTGTACAAAAATCATGTCCAAGATTATCATGTGAATTTTTTTAAGTATAAAATTTGCTCATACTTCTGGAGAAGGAATAGAAATTAGACAAACAAATCTCTAGACAATCAATAGAAACACTAATGTAACAATTGATACCAGAATAATTTCCCAAATGACTTTATAGCCAAAAATTAATACATAGACACATACAGACTCACTGTGTAGTCTGGGGTTCTGTGTATTGAACCCAAGGTCTGGTCTGCTAAGCCTGTGTTCTACCACTAAGCTACCCTTCTATCTTACTACACCTATCTGTCCTTTCTAAACAAATACTTGAGGTTAAAAAATCCAAATACTTTTAACAATGTGACCATGACATTGAATTTAAAACATGAAGTTTTTTTCAACCAAAAGAAAAAAAATGTTAATATAAAGATTCTAAATAAAGTATATGCAGACATTTGGCAGGAAATTAAGATAATATACGTCTTAGGCCTATTTTAGCAAGTTGAGGATGATTCAACATCAGTAATCAATAACTACAAATTCAAATTATTGTAGCTCTGGTGGCATGATCAGTTAGCATGTAGTACTTATATAAATTCAAATTATTATAGGTGTCAGGGCGAACTGTTGTGATTACTTCCATAGATACTAAAATGTCATTTGACAAGTGTCTTCAATTCTTGATGAAGATATTCAAGTAAAGACTAGCATATTTTCTGTATATAATAAAACATACTTCTCTCACTACACAATCATCATGCTCTATTGAGAAACACAAGACTCATCAAGTTAGAAAAAATAAGAATGCCTACTTTGACAGCTATTGTTTAGTATTCTACCAGCAGAACTGGCTAATGCAATCAAGTAAAAGAAATTCAATGAGAATGTACTAGAAAGAAGGGCTTAAGATTGTTTTATCCTGCAATGATATTATTTTAGTTGAAAACATCAAGAAAACCCACTGAAACAATTTCTGAATATAGCAAGGAAATTCAGTGAACTTTCATGGTGCAAAATAATACATACCCATGTTTAAATAATAATTGTTTTTGGATCCCAAACCAAACCAGTTTGAAAACACAATGTTGAAAAATACCTCGAGATTACTTTTCTACATTGAGTTTATTCATAAGAACCATGCAATATGTTTAAATATATATAATTTATTATTTATTTATTAGAGATAAAAAGAGAGGGAGAGAGAAAATGGGTGTTCCAGGGCCTCTAACCACTGCAGATGAACTCCAGATTCATGTATCACCTTGTGCATCTGGCTTACGTGGGTACTGGGGAATGGAACCTGGGTCCTTTGCTTTGCAGGCAAGTACCTTAACCACTAATCCATCTCTCTGGCCCTAAACATGCAGTTTTGAAGTGATTGAAACTTAGGAACATCTCTGAGAAGCTCTGAGAATGACTTCTTTATATCTTTGAGTTATTTTTAAGTAATGGCTTTGTTATGGAATTTTCATACATTTATTGAATTAGACCTTGTTCCTACACTTCCTCCTCCCCACTTTCATTTCCCATCTCTCAGTGGTCCTTTCCTGCCCCAGATAGCTTCCTCTTTTGCTTTCCTATATTATGTATTCCATTACCCCTTATTAAGTTGCCCTTTATTCACTCTTGCTCCCTTTCAGTTTTCATGACCTATGAACACACATGTAAATCTAATTCCATGTGTGAGAGCAAATGTAGAATATGTCTGTCTGGGGCTTATTTCCCTTAACATAATGCTCCAGTTACAACCTGTTTCCTGCAAATGTCATAACTTAACTTTTCTAACCAGTTGAATAAAATTCTGTTACTGGACATCTAGGCTGGTTTGGTTTCTCAGCTATTGTGAAAAGTCCAGAAGTCCACATGCACGTGCACCACAAGGCATGTTGAATTGACTTAAACTCCTTCGGTTACCTCCACAGAAATGGTGTAGCTGGGCCAAAAGACGGTGTACTACGCTGAGTTTCTATCTTGAGAAACCTCCATACAGGCTTTCACAGTGGCTGTACAGGTTGTAATCATGTGTTGCCACATCCTTACTAGCACTTGTCTTTTCTCTTTTAATGATAGCCACTCTGACTGGGATGAAATGGAATCCAAAATCAGTTTTAATTAGCATGTTTAAGGATGTTGAGTACATTTTATTTTTTTTATTTTCTTTTTGTTATTATTATTTATTTATTTGAAAGCACCAGAGAGAGAAAGAGGCAGAGAGAGAGAGAGGAGAGAGAGAGAGAGAGAGGGAGGGAGGGAGAGAATGGGCACACCAGGGCCTCCAGCCACTGCAAAGGAACTCGAGACACATGTGCCCCCTTGTGCATCTGGCTAACATGGGTCCTAGGGAATCGAACCTTGAACCGGGTTCCTTAGGCTTCACAGGCAAGCGATTAACCACTAAGCCATCTCTCCAGCCCTTGAGTACATTTTCAAATATTGATTGGCCATCTGTATTTCTTTTTTTGAGAACTATGTATTCATTTCATTAGTTCAGTTATTGATCAGATGGTTTTTATTGGTGTTTGATTATTGTACATGTGCATACATACATACACCATACATACATATGTATATGTTTGTAAACAAATATGTATATTTATGCATGTATATATGAATATATAATCTACATATTCATTTTTTTTATTTTTTAAATTTTTTTTTTTGAGAGCGACAGACACAGAGAGAAACACAGATAGAGGGAGAGAGAGAGAATGGGCATGCCAGGGCCTCCAGCCTCTGCAAACGAACTCCATACGCGTGCGCCCCCTTGTGCATCTGGCTAACGTGGGACCTGGGGAACCGAGCCTCGAACCGGGGTCCTTAGGCTTCACAGGCAAGCGCTTAACTGCTAAGCCATCTCTCCAGCCCTCTACATATTCACTTTTTGATGGTAGTTGAAAAGACTTTTTCCCATACGGTAGGCTGTCTCTTCACCCTGATGAGTTTACTTAGCAATTCAGAATCATTTTAATTTCATATAAGCCCATTTTCCAGTTGAGATTATTTACTGTATTATTAGAGCATTTTTCAGAAAGTCCTTCTTTTGGCCTGCATCATGAAGTGCCTTATCTGTGTTTTCCTCTAGCTGTCTCAGGTTTTATGTGATATAATTTGAGATCAGGTATTGTGATATGCCCAGCATTGATCTTTCTATGTACCATTACTCTGACTATTTGGAGGGTGCTTTGTGCCTTCATATGCACTTTGGCATAGTATGTTTTTCAGTTCTATGAAGAATTTAATTGGAAAGGCTCATAGAGATAGTACTTAGTCTGCAAATCCTTTTCCATTGAACCCATTTTTATAATATTAACTCCAATTCAAGAGCGTGGGAGGTCCTCCATATTCTGGTATCTTATTCAGTTTATTTTTATAACATCTTAAAGATTTTATTGTAGAGATTATAGATATCCTTGGTTAGGTTTGTCCTAGGTTTTTAAGCTACTATGCATGGGATATTTTTCCAAACTTCTTTCTTAGCTAATTGATTATGTCTATTTCATATTTGACTACTTTCCTAACAGTTTTTTTTTTTTAATCAGGATTGCAAGTTTTCTTATGTCACTATTAAGGTCTTTTAGGTATGGGATCTGCAAAGTCATCTGCAAAGAATGTCACATTGACTTCTATGTATCCTAGCCAAACCCTTTATTTATTTCTTTTATCCTATTGCTCCAGGCAAGACTGCAAAAACTATATTGAGCAAGATCAGTAGGAGTGGGCATCCTTGTCTTGTTCCTCTTTTTAGAAAGGAATTCTTAAAGGTTTTCCCCATTTAGAAGAGTCATGGCTATAGGTTTGCTGTATATGTGCATCATGTTGAGGTACATTTCTTATATTCCCAGCTTCTTTTAAGCCTTTATAATGAAAGGTTGTTGAATTTTGTTGGTGTTAGCTTAAAGGTTGGGTGAAGTTCAACAGTTTATATGGTCCTCGATATATTTTTTGTGGAGATTTCGTTTTAAATTATTTCCTTTGTTTTAAATTATTTTATTGCTTGTTGTGCATCTGTTTCAATTACATATGTCTCTTGATTTCATTTTGGCACATCACAGGCTGGAGAGATGGCTTAGTGGTTAGGCACTTGCCTGTGAAGCCAAAGGACCCCAGTTTGAGGCTCGATTCCCCAAGACCCACGTTAACCAGATGCACAAGGGGGCGCATGCATCTGGAGTTCCTTTGCAGTGGCTGGAGGCCCTGGTGCACCCATTCTCCCTCTCTCTCTATCTGCCTCTTTCTCTCTCTCTCTGTTGGTCTCAAATAAGCAAATAAATAATAACAAAAAATTATTTTTTACACATCACACGTTTGCATGAAGCCTTTCATTTCTTTGAAAAATTTTCAGATTTAGGGGAATATATATTCTCAACACATTACCTACTGATTATCTTTATTTCATTGGAGTCTCTTTTAAAAGGCGAGTAGAGGACAGGAGAGGAGAGAAAAAGAAAGAACAAAGGAAAAGGAAAGGAAACTACATGAGGGGTGAATATGTACTGATAATTTTACAATATACCAAAATATCACGTTGTGCATCAAAAATGTGTATTTTTCAACTGTATCTTTGTAAAGCTAAAAGACTAAAAGATGAAAATGTAAGCCATATTCAGAGAAAATATTTGCAATATGTGTAGATGTATCTAATAAAATATTATACAAAAGAATTCTAGCTCAATAAGAAGGAAGTTACATTATATGAATAGGGAAAATGATTTTAGGCATTGCTCTACAGAAGACACACACATGTCTAAAAGACAGGTTCTACATTACAGAGGACCAGGAAATGCACGTTAACAAATGAGATACATACCCTGTGGATGATAAAAAAAAACAAAAAACTTACAATTAAAAATATGGGCTGGGGCTGGAGCAATAGCTTAGTGGTGAAGGCATTTGCCTGGAAAGCCAAAGGACCCAGATTCGATTCCCCAGGACCCACGTTAGCCATATGCACAAGGGGGCGCACACATCTGGAGTTCATTTGCAGTGGCTGGAGACCCTGGTGTGCCCATTCTTTCTTTTTATCTCTCTCTCTCTCTCTTTATCCCTCTTTATCTGTTAAATAAATAAATAAATAAATAAATAAATAAATAAATAAATAAAAAAAATATGGACTGGAGAGATGGCACAGTGGTTAAGTAACTTGCTTTCAAAGACTGATAGCCCAGGTTTGATTGCCCAGCATCTAAGTAGCACATGCATCTGGAGTTCTGTTTGCAGTGCAGAAGGCCCTTGCACCCGTATGCATTCCTTCTCTCTCTCTCTCTCTCTCTTTCTCTTTCTCTCTCATTGTAAGTAACTGAACAAATAAATACATATTTTTAAAAATACTAATGTTAAGAAGGTTCTAGAATAATTGAATTACAGCCATGCTGAAAAACAGTTTGGCATGTTTAAAAAATATAATAATCACATGATCCAAAAAGTATTCTTAAATGGGACACTTCCAATTGATCAATGAAATATCTATTCCACTAATTACTTCAGTAAGATTAAAGAAGTTTCTTAGTGAATAGTATTTAGGGGTCAAATAAAAAATGAAAATCCATTACTTAGGCAGATCAAAACTAATTCCAAATATCATGTGACACAGGAAGCAGAACAGAAAGTATTTAGAATTGGATAGGCTTAGCTAATATTATTTTTAAATTGTAACATCAGTTTTCATTTTGTTTTGGTTTTGTGTAGCTCTATTTTTTCTTTTCATTTCATTTTCTTTTTTTTCTTTTTCTTTTTTTTTTTTTTGGTTTTTCGAGGTATGATCTCACTCTAGCCCCGGCTGACCTGGAATATTCACTATGGAGTCTCAGAGTGGCCTCAAACTCATGGCAATCCTCCTACCTCTGCCTCCCAAGTGCTGGGATTAAAGGTGTGTGCCACCATGCCCAGCTTGTGTAGCTCTCTTTTAATTTTCAACACTATGATGAAATTTTCAAGTAAATAAGCACAGTAGAATTTTTACTTAACACCTATGAAAAATTTATTTGATGTTATGATTTTATGTTGAGAAATCATGAACATCTGAAGAAGTTGATTTTAGTCATACAAAATTTACTTCAGCGCAAACAGCGAAGAAGCCTCAGTACTGCAGGGGGATTTTAGAGATCAAATCACACAGAGTTTTACAGATAAGGAAACTTGAGAGGATGCCTCACATCCTGTCTAACACAGCTGGATGTCTATGGTAGAGTGCTAAGATCTGATAACTACATGTCCTAGACTCAGACAAGGTCAGGCCTTGTCTCTGTAACACATCTAGCAGAGCCATAGTTTCCAAATGTGAAACATAAGGAGGAGCTAATCCTACTTACCACCCAGGTTGTAAAATTTATACAGTTATATGAATTATTTCTGCAAATGAAGAATGCTCATTGCTTACTAGAAATTAACTCCCCATGAAACAACATAACCTCTAAGAAAGTTACTTCTATTAAGTGAACATAAAATGATATGGTAGGTATTAGGGACTCATGTGTTGGTTACTTTTTTTTAAATAAGTGCTTTTTTACAGGTAGGCTAGAAAATTTGTAATATCTTATGGCATATGAAAATGAAGCAGTAAGCTAATATTGTAGGACAGTAATTTATAGGCTTTCTCTCCAGCATTAAGAATTTCAATTTTTTTCTCTACTTTCCTTATTTCTAAGGTGTTTTATGCATCCACTGTTACACATGAGGTCAGTCAAGTATATGAGAACACATGACAGGTAATGGATTTAGAAGTCAGTCTGTAAGTTTAGTGTCTTGTGTTTTTTTTTTCTCCAAACCAAAGGGATTAAGTTAGGGGAACTTTTTCAAAGAAAAGCCAGTTCCACAGAGACCCTTGGGGTTCATGGTGAAGGAGAATTTCTACCTCATGGGAAATGGGAACCTCAGATTTTCAAGAAGATCTCAGAGTTCTTAAGTCAACCCCACACAGATGCCTCTGCACTGAGAAGTCTCTGTGTCTCTGGAACACATATTTTACCCATGAAATCTCTTGAAAATGTAGTGAGGGGGCAGAGCGATTGATTGTAAGAGCCACAGGTTGAGACATCATGCCCATAGGCATTCCCTGCCCCCCCAAAAAAATATCTGACTGCTGCTCCCACAACACATAAACCATGACCCCATGGGGAATGAATACCTGCAACCCCACTGAGGGGCATACCCAGGGGAATGGGAGCAGGGATGAAGGAAAAGTGGGTACCAACACATCATGTGTCCTTACAAAATAAGTTGTTAAGAATAATAAACATGAAAAAATGCAGAGTTCCCTGGCCTTTTTCTGTGACAGCCATCATGACGTAAACTACTCGACCATGTTCTCCCCACCATGGTAGACTGAAATTTCTCAAACTATGAGCAAAACAAATCTTTTAATCTTTTTAGTTGTTTATGCATTGTATTTTGCAGCAAGAAGAGGAACTAACGTGCCTTCATAGCTCTATGGAATGAAAACTACCTCTTTCCTTCAGCCCAGAAGTCCTGAAGGGATTTCAACTTCAGGTTTCTCAAAGTTAATACATTCCCCTCTTGAATTCAAAATTATAGAGTTTTACTTCAATTTATAGCCTTGTCATGTTATCTATTTTTAAACTATCTGGATCAGACTTGACTTTTACACTAAGTGCTAGATGATTGTGGAGTTTAAAATGTCATTTAAAGTTTTGCCTTCTTTTCTATTTCTACCTCATACTTGTTAAAGGAAAAAAAAAATCTTTGGGAAAGCTAAACCTTATAGTCTGAGCAAAGAATGATTTGCAAGTCAATCAGCCCTTGGAGTCAGATGTGGTTCAAAGTGGCCAGGCTGTGTGTGTGAACAGAAAGTTGAACTGTATTTGTGTCATTTGAACATGGTCTGATTAGTTGGCAGCCTATGGTTGGCTGGAACTCAGCTATTTTCTGGAGAAGGATTTTCCAAATCTAGGCTTTCAGATCACCACTAAGATCACTTGCAGTTTGTTAAACAGGGCTTCCAAGTAGGGTCCTCAGGCCAAATGTACTTCAATTTCACACACCTGTCTCTGTTAGTACTTGCTGTGTGAACTTTGGGAAATGTGGACAAATGTCTATTCACCCTGGACAGGTTACCAACAACAGGCCAAAGGAACAATTCCAACCAAGTCCAGCTTGACATACCAGTGTGTTGGTTTGGTTTGCAGAGGCACGGGTGAGAGACTATTTACAGGAATGTTGGTGGTCCCAAAACAACTTCACCACAGAAAAGTCTCATCCTAGTTTAAGTGATAAGTCCCTGTAAGCTGTCACTGCATAGGTGAAGTCCTCCCTTCTGTTAGCTTCCTACTTGCTATGTACTCCAGCGTCTCACCTGACAGCACACAGCTGCACAGGATTATGTATAGCTGGAGGAATCAGAAGTGACTGACTAACCAGCTGAAATCTCAGATGAGGACCACCCCCTCTCCTCCTCTTTCTGTGAGGGAAGATTTAAAGGCCCAATCTTATGAGGGTCACTTGAGAGTAATCAGAACTGCTCTGATTAAGATCATAATGACCACACTGTGCTGTCATGGTTTGAATGTAATATGTCTCCCAAAGACACCTATGTTTGAATGCTCAGTTGGTTGTGTTGTTTGGGAAGGTTGTACATGTGGACCTTTTTGGAAGAAGTGTGCCACTGGGGGCAGTCTTTGACATTTGGTAACCTGATCCTACTTCCTGCTTGCTCACTGTCCCTACTTCCTCCCTACTGATGTGAAGATGTGATACCAGCTTCCTGCTCAGAGCATCCATGATAGACACTTCCCCCTTGAAACTGTAAGTGGAAATAAAACCTTTGTTCACATAATGTGCTTCTGGTCAGGTATTTGTCCCAGCAACAAGAAGGTGACTGATGCATATGCTCAGAGGACAGTGCTCCACAGCAATACCACACTTGATGATCCTGGCAAGAGCACTTCTGTGTTGGACATAGCTGGCCTCTGATGATGGCCCTAGGATGTGAACCACACTTTCTTCCCATCCTGCTTAATCCTCTGTGGAGGTTCAGGTCTTTCTTTTGTCCTAATCTCACTGCTGTGATAAGACAGTGATGTTGGAGAAGCTTCAGAGAGAGGTTCAAACAGTGTGAGCAGTGTCTATTCATCCACAGGGCCGTGGGAACACCTCCTCTGCCTTCAGTTCTTTCAACATGTATCCACATTGACAACACAGGAGTGTCACCCACAAAACATTCTCAAAGTCTCCCCCACAGCTAGGGCTATTTTGATAAACACCTAATAAGCACTGTTAAGTATACACAAAAGAGCTGCACAAACCTTGTAAGTACTATGCAAAAGCCATGCCATTGTATGAGACAGTAAAATGAAGGTCCTAAATGTACCTTTACAAAGCAATATTCTACAAGACACAGACCTATATTAACCCTTTGGAAGTTGGAGGCTAATTTGTCTTTAAAGTTTTCTTACTGTTAGGAAAATTCCCTGTATTTTTGAAGGGTGGAGGGGAGTATATGTACATCATTACTGCATCAATTAAAACATACTGCCAAAGGAAACCCTTTAAACCACTCACCTTCACAGACTTTTTAACAAATTAGAAGGTTATATTAAACTTTATAAATTCTGTGACCTTTGGTCTAACAGAAGCACCCTCAAACCCAACTCTGCAGAAATTCCCTCTGAGGCATGTATCAAGTTCACTGAGGAAAAGAATTTTTTTTTTTTTTTTTTACCATTGGAATAACTCAAGAAATGTGAGTAATCTCTCCTACACATGCTAAAAGGTTCCAAACATGACTTAATGAAAGTTACCTTAAAATGTGACCACCACAAACACCTTGAGGCAGATTTTTTTTAAACAAGCTTCAGAAGCTTTTATTATACTATTTAGTACAAACACTGAAGGTCAGATATCTACGATATATATTTTTTTTACTAGTGCAAGCTGTTTGAGCCATTTCTAAAGAGAAAAATAACAAGATCTGGAAATGCCTAAGGGTAAGTACTACTTGTCAAATCTTATTGTCGCCATAGGAAGGAGTCACATTTTTAAATTTGTCTCTATAATTGAAAGCCTTGTCTTTCAACTGAAGACAAGATGTTTCAAGCTATGATAATTATAGCTGTCAGTGAAACAGCCCTCTTATTGCAGAATAAGTATCTTTCAATTTTTATGAGCTACATCTATTACACATCTTGATTAGGATACTGGTGATTGGAAAATAGGCATTTTTAAAAATATATTTATCAAAATTGATTAAATGACAGGACCAATGCTAAGCAAAAAAAATGGGCATTTTAATATAATGATATAGAAAGAGTTTGTTACCTCCTAGCTCACTCTCAGAATTATTACTTTTCCTAAAATATTTTATTATTTTATTTCTGTTTTATATGTTTGCTCTACAGAAATATGCAGAGGTAAACAAGAAGAGAAATAGACTACCCTGTTGTTCTGGCTAGTATTTTAGTATATACTATTTTGCAGCATTTAAAAATATTCGCAGGCCACAGAGATTGCTCAGTGGTTAAGGCTGTTATCTGCAAAGCCTAATGACCTAGTTTTGATTCCCCAGTGCCAATCTGATGCCAAATAAACAACTGATGTGTGCATCTGGAGTTCATTTGCAGCAGATGGAGGCCCTAGTGTGCCCATTATTTCCTGTCTCTCTTCTCATTATCTCTCTCTGTCTCTCTGCTTGCAAAATATATAAAAAATTAATTAATTAAAATATTTCTAATGTTGTAATATAAAACACTGTAATGCATATTTGTTTAAATACATGGTAAAGTTCCCCAGCCTGTGGCTTTATTGGGAGGTGGTGGGATACTTAGGAGGTTTATACTAAGGGAAGGAAGTTAGGTCATTGGAGTTATGCCCAAGAAGGAAATATTAGTAAATTGCTTCCTGGCAGCCATGAGGTGAAGAGGCGTCCTCTCCCACACACTCTTACTGTGATTGGCACCACAGGTACCAAGGAATGCATCAAGTGACCATGGAGAAAACCTGTGAAACCATGAGCTAGAATAAATGTTTGCTCCTTTTGAGTAGAATTTGTCAGATATTTTGTCATAGTAAAAGAAAGCTAGCTAATACAGACAATTAGTACTGAGAAATGCCACAACTGTCTCTCATGAGATAGTTCAGCAACTTATGAAATTGGATTGCAGGAAGAATGTTGAAATGCTAGCAGAAGCTGGCTAGAGAAGACATAGAACATTAGAAACAGCACTCGATGAATATTTCTCAGGGAATCATCAGATGACACGATGAGACAAACACAGAAAGGGAAGTTTAGGCTCACAAGGTTTCATATGGAAACAGGGACTCTGCTGGGAAGGAGACTAAAGCACCTGTGTTACACACGCCATGGTGGTTTGACTCAGGTGTCTCCATAAGCTTAGGTGTTCTGAGTGCTACATTCCCAGCTGATGGAGTTTGAGAATTAACGCCTCCTGAAGGCAGTGTACTGTTGGGAGCGGGCTTATGGGTATGATAGCCACTGTCCCCAGGCCAGTTTTTGTCACACACTCCTGTTGCTGTTATCCACCTAATGTTGGCCAGGAGTTGATGTCCATCCTCTGCTCATGTCTTCGTTTCCCCCTGCCATCATGGAGCTTCCCCTCGAGTCTGTAAACCAAAATAAACCTACCCCTACCCCACAAGCTGCTCTTAGTTTGGTGTTTTCTGCCAGCAATGCAAGCCTGACGAAAACACACACACATACACACAAATGGCAGTGTTGTGTCAACACCCTGAGACGCTGTTGGTGGGCAAGTTGTTTAAAAGTGTGAGACTGATCACCTCGAAAGGGAAATATCAAGACAGAGCATCATTCAGGCAGTAACATGAGTACTGTGGGCTGCTTTTAGCCAGATCTATAGTGAAAACTGTGATCCAAAGCAGCCTGTAAAGATTTGAAAAAAAAAAATTCAACTTGTCCAAAAAGTATATTAATCATAGAAAAGTTAGAGTGAATGAAGACTGAGTTGTTAAACAGATTGCTAAAATTAAGAATCCAAGCATTTTACACAGAGACATTAACAGCAGTACATTGAGGGCCCGACAGAAATCCACATCCACTACAGCCTCATACGCAGGAGTCACCGAGTAAATCTTGTTGTGCACACCATCACTTTAACAGAGGCTTGGGTTCACACACTGCTTCCCCGAAACTGTTTCCCTGGATTTTTCTCCCCAGTTCAACTATTAAGACACTCAGAAGGGGAGCTAGGAAAATGGTTGAGCATTAAGGCGCTTGCCTGCAAAGCCTAATAAGCCAGGTTTGATATGCCAGTTCCCACATAAATCCAGATGCACAAAGTGGTGCGCATACATCTGGAGTTCATTTTCAGGAGCTAGGGCCCCTGGCACACCCATTCATTTTTCTCTCTCTTTCTCTCTCTCTCTCTTTCTCTCTCTCTCTCTCTCTCTCTGTTGCTCCTTGCAACCAACTAAATAAATAAATATAATTAAAATACACTCATAAGTCATTCGAGCCATGCTTCAAGTGGACCCTGGTGCAGCTCAGGCCATTGACTTGCCTTGACAATATCCACATGACACTGGTTTTGCAGGAATGCATAATTACCAGTGGGGTCCTGGAGGCATCCAGTGTGATTTCAAGGGAAGGCCTTGGAGGAGAGGCAATTGTGTCATGAGGCTGGAGTTTCTGCAAACAGTCCCAGACAGGGTGACACATGAAGCCATGAGGATCAAACTAATGCTGTAATAAAGACTATAGGGCAGTTGAGATGGAAGGATATAGCACACCGGCCCACGGAAGCTGCTGAAAGTGAGCAGAGCCAGCGCAGGAATCTGGCCATGTGGGCTTTTCCTAGCTGAGTCATGGGGTTCAAGAACACTCAATACTATTAGAGCTCACATCACACCTCTGGTGCTACAAACGCTGAAGTTAATAATTTCCCTGTTGGGTTATGGCCTTGCTCTATTTTATATTTTCAAAACAAAGATTACATTTACTAATTTATGGAAGATAATTTTTTAAAGAATTAATTAAAAGATGAAATAAGGTTGAGTCATTTACAATAGATATATTTTAAAGGAAAATTCAGTTCCAGAAATGCATGGAGTCTGGTTCAATGACTGTTACTGGGGGTGGAGGGGTCTATGTCAAAACTTGCACAGGTAACATGACCTGTGCTGAGACAGAATCAGTCACAGAGGAGGCCAGGGAAGAAAATCTAAATCAAATTCTGTTTCCCTTGAAGATTCTTTATCCTGCACACTTAAATTCTCTCATTGCTATAATTCTTCTAGAAAGTATTTTCATCAGAGAAAATTACTTAATTCATAAATCAAAGCCTGAGCTTTGTTTCATGAGTATTAAATCAGCCCTCAACCTCTGGGTGCATAATTTCCAACTTTTGATTACATTTAATTAAGGCAATAAAAATACTCTCCCTTTAGGGCTTTAAATTTAGCATATTTTCTTTCCTCTTAAAAAATTCTACTTTCAGGAACAAAATGATTTAAAAATACTATATATCAAAAACTTCAAAATTAGCTGCCTTATCCTAAAACATATTTAAACTGATAAGTGTATAACTTCAGATAATGATGCACAACTTATATATACATGTGTTTCATATATATATATGAAACACACACACACACATATATATATATATACATACATGTATATATATATATATATATATATATATATATATATATATATATACATACATATATACATATATGTGGTACAAATATATGTACAAAGAAAGGGAGAAAGGTTTATGTTCTTTCACTTATGATGGGGTTACAGCCTAAAAAATCATTTGTGAATTAAAAATATCACTGCATCAGTATACTAAGTATATTAAATGCATCAAAACGCATTTAATATACTTAGTATACTGGACATTATAGATTGTTTAGCCTAGCTTTCTTAAATATGCCCCAAATACTTATTAGGCTATAGTTAGACAAAACATCTAATAAAAGACTGTTTTACTTTTTAAAAGTGTGGATTTTCTCACGTACCTTGTTGAATGCTACCGTGAGAATGGGAAGCATAGCAGTTCTATGTTTACTTCCCCATCATCATAGAGCTGAGAATTAATCATGACAAAGGAAGGAGCTCCATGTATTTTGAGAATTCCAACAAAGCTGTCTTCCATTTGTTGAGCTTAACATTTTCATTTCTTTGGTCATCCATCAATAAACTTAGTGAGTGTGATCTTATCCCATAATTTTATATTTGTTTTGCTATTTTAAATTTTTTTCAAACAGTTTTAGCTTTGTACTACTATCATATTTTATTAACTCTCCAGCTCATTATTGAATAGCTTCACTAAAGCAAAATTAATGCAGCTAAATTCAAACTGAGGTCCTTTTCATCATTCCTATGTTTATATTATATATACACAAACAACATATTGAGTATATATTTACATCAATATGTTCACTTTGGTAACACTACACATATATAACATATAAATATATGTACATGTATATATAATTACTTCTTAGTATAATAAAAGGTAGTTTTCAAAGCAAAAAATATATTGTTAGAAATGCTTTCCAAGATGCTAAAATCAGAAAAATTATAGTAAAAATTTTGCATATATTACCAGTTCTTACATAAATTTTTATTGTTGTTCAGGTCATGTAGCTTATTGAAATGTTAAGTTCATTACCTTTTACTTATAGACATTTTCTAGTATACAAGTGTTTCATTAATATAATTTTAAAGGTGGTATATTTAATTATGTAACTATGGCAAATTAGTGTTCCTAACATTAAGTAGTTAGGATTTTTGATTTAAAGTATGTAAGTACTTTTTCAAAAGAACATCCTTTGGGTTACGTCCCAGTTAAGGAATCCTAAATATCAGCAGCTAAACATATTTTCCTATCTTCCAATATTTACTTAAAATTATTTTCTAAAAGAGATTGCAGCACATTATAGAAAAGATGAGAATGCCTACTTCACTTATGTGAGCAACAGCGAATATTACTTTCCAAACTACGCAAATGATATGGATAAATGCTTTGACTTTCCAGCTCTTTGATTACTAGTGAAATTGCCACATATTCTTAAGCAATTTATACTTAATTTTTCATGAATCACGTGTGTCCTTTAACCATTGCCAATTGCAGAATTGTCCTTGTGAAACTGCCTTAAATCTTAATAATGTTAACCAGGTGTCCGAATGGTGGCAAAACCCATATTTCTAGATGGTTGAATGCTTTTACTCAAAATCACACTCAAGCTTCCACTGCAGGAAGGAAGAGGTCAGCAAGTACCACCCTCGAGCTCAGCTACTAGAGGCCTCCTCCCCATGAAAGATGGCTGTGGCCTAAAGGTTTCACAGGGAGCTCCCCATTCTATATCTTGAACGAGTAAATGAACATTGGGCTATTAACCCACAGGCTGGCATCCAGGCAAGCTTCTCTCTGCAGCCTTCACCCCACAATATCTGTAACTCCGGAAGTCATCGTCTTCCTGAGGAGAGTCTCAAACAGAAGACACGGCAACCCTGAGCCACTGGAGCTGAGGTGAGTCTGCAGATGGGTGGGTAGCTCCATGAGGGCTTCCACCAGGTCTTCCTAGGAAAGAGCATAGACTAGTTGTATGTTAGCCTGGAGTTCCCAGAGGCACAGGGGAGCATGGACAAAACTGATGACCACACTTCCAAAGTGAAAGTGGACAGACACGGGAGGAAAGATGTCAAGGTACCAGTGAGGAGGCAGCCGAGAGCTCTCAATAGTCTATCCAGGAGACAATATGCACATCAGCACATCGGACTGTAAAGGAAACTCATGGGGTGAATTGGAAGCATTTTTTCTAAAGTAGAGGAGGAAACACAGTGAAGTTTTTGCTAACCCCCAGATTTCAGGTGACAGCACAACCTAATCCCTAGCACAGTCATCTGCTTCATGCTCAGCTCCCACTGCAGACCCTCCTGCCTTCTACTCTCCTGTGTTGCAAGCAGACCACCCTGGAACCTTGCAAGCCAGTAGCACCACACTCTGGATGAGCCCCTGACCACAAGCAGGCTCTATTATTCCACTATTGTCAAAGATTGAGTTTCAGAACACGTAGTGGTGCCCACGCAGAATCCCACAATTTGGCAGTCTGAAGGAAGAGAGCAAGTTACAGGCTAGCCCAGGTTTCACAGTGAGTCTTTCTTAAATACTTGCTTTAACAGATAATAAGACAACCAATCAAGATTTCTAATTTTTGAAAAACTTTCAGTCAGAACACTTCCTTTCTTTCTTTCTTTTTCCCTTCCTTTCTTCCTTCCTTTCTTTCTCTTCCTTTCTTTCTTTTTTACATCCATGGAATCTTTATTATTAAATCTGCTCAAATGAGTGTGCACAAAAAATACATACCATCAGGATCCCGCCCATGTATTCTACAGTTTGTGTGTTAAAGTGATGATAACATGAATAGGTGTTCCTTATCGAGCTTTGAGCAATATGGGAAATGATAAACCCGAAGCTTGAAGAAAATCGTTGTGAAGACATTACTTAAAATTCCTCTTGGAGCTTTTTCACATACTGCTCTTCCTGCCATCCATTGGTAACCCTATCAATTTTGTCTCACAAAATTAATTCTGTTATATAATTTTATATTCTGCCTTCTTTTTTTTTTTACCTTCTTTCTTTTATTTTTGTAGTCAGTGAGTACAGTCAAGCTGGTACCATTGTTAGCCTCCTCCCTGTCCTCCCCGCTCCACAGGGACCCTCTTTGTTGGGGTATATGGGTTGTGCATTGTGGGGTTAGCCTTTAGTTTTGGGTAGGAGGAAATGTCTCTGCATGTCATGATCCAACATGAGGCTTTGACACTCTTTTCCGCTCCCTCTTCCACAATTTTCCTTGGGCCATGTTGGATTCATATTAGGTCTGCTTCAGTGTTGAGATCTTGGGTGCCTCTGTGTCTCTGGGTGTCTGGCTTGGTAGGGGTTGATTGTTCTCTGTGTCTATCTCCTTCATTGTTGTGCTGGTTCCTGGTTCTCCAAGAAAACAGCATTCTTGCATTTTCCCGTTATTCTTAGTTTCAGCTGGGCCCTTTTGAGGTATGATGGGGTTGTTCTTGCCTTAGGATCTGTGTCTATCTGAAAAAAAGAAGCAGATTCTCCAGTGGAGAGTGAAGCTATCACCAAGTAAATGTGATAACCATTATTTTTTAGAGAGAGTTTAATAGAGAGAGGTTCATTTTTTTGATATGGTTCTGACTTCTTTCCCAGCTCCAGTTATGGGTTCAATTTCACTGAGCAGATAAGTTAGCCAAATGGAGAGCTGTTAGTTTCCCACCATGGCTATGCACCACTATTGCACCTGAATGAGCATCACATCAGGTTGTTTGCTGCTAAATAGGTTAAACCATTCGTCGTTTGGACAGATATTGGTCTTTATCCCCCAGACGCTCATGTAGTACCTTCTGGCACTAGACGAGCTGTCTGGGGACTGACTCTCTTCCAGCTTCCAGCCATGTCGCTCCATGTTACATGCCAATAGCATATGGTGACTTTAACAATAAGGTCTTACCACTAACCTATTGCGGGTCATCAAGCACTCTAGTCAGAACATTTTCTGTTGATAAGACTTGGAGTTCACTAAATATGGCTTTGGCTCCTAAGTCCATCCAGCAAATTTGTTTCAGACACTTCATTTTCCATTCTATAATACCAATTTGCTTTCTTTTAGTGGGCTTTGATTCTTTATTGTAGCTTGCCATATTTGCATTCTTTTTGACCTTCACTTTTTCTGTATTATTTAGCATATTCATAGTACATTGAAGGTTTTGTCTAATGTTCAAGATTACTTGCAAGTCCTTGGCTCAGTAAGTAATTGATAAAACAAAAAGAGTCAGGAAAAGTAAGATTTGAAGAGGGAAGTCAACCAATATGATCTAATTTACATTAACAAAAGAGTGCAACCATTAAAGGCAGAAATTATTTCCGAGGGCATAGAACATTATCAGAGTACACGATGGACCATGAGAAAACCCTACCAAAAGTAAAAGATTAAAATCATGAAGAAAATATATTTGATCTCATATAATTAAGTTGGGGATCAAGAACAAGAGTATATCTTGAAGTAAATAAAATACATCACTTAAGTAGAAAAAAAGGTAAAAATATAAAATATCAACAAAATAGATGTTGGTCCTTTGAAGCAATTGATAAATACTACTTAAGATATAAGAGAAAATTGTGACTTTCCAGTTATAAAGATTCCCACTTCATAAGATTTACTGGAGATTCTATGACTGTTGAGTGCAAAATCACTCATAAAATAACACATTAAAATAAGAAAAGGACTTCTTATTTTATTTTACTTATTTGGGAAGATGGCTTAGTAGTTAAAGGTACTTACATGCAAAGCCTGATGGTCCTGGTTTGATTCCCTAGTACCCAGTACCACAAAATGGCACATGTGTCTGGAGTTGGTTTGCAGCAGTAGAAAGCTCTGGGACACCCATATTCTGTCTCTGTCAAATATAAATAAGTAAATAATTAATTTAAATTATTTTTAAGAAATAAAATAAGACAGGTTGACAGCACCAAATATTGACCAGGACTTGGAACAACTAGAGACTCTTGAACATTGCTCATTGTAATGCAAAATGATACAATTTATTTGAAGAGGTGTTTACAAGTTTCTTTAAACTTTAAACACATCTGACCCAGAATGCAATGAGTGCTTACCCAGGTGCTTACCCCATAGAATCAAAAGCATAAACCCATGTAAAGATTTGTACTTGAAGTTTTACAGCATAATTATTCACAAAAGCCCAACATAGTCAAAATGTCCATAAGGAGATACTAGAGTAAGAAAAGGGTAAAGCATTAAGGAAAGACAATACTATCTAACATTTAAAAAGAGCATGGATGACTTTAAAACCTACATACAATAAGAAAGCCAGATTCAAAAGAATGTGTCCTACATTACTCCATTTATATAATGTTCTAATAAAAGACTGACTTATCCTTGGAGATGGAAAACAGAAAGTAGATGGCTCTGTTGAAGTGGAATTGACTGGAAAATGGAACTAGGCAAATTGCTGAGGTAATTACAATGTTCTGTCTCTTGGTTTGGATTTGCTGATTACCGAGGTATGTATAATTACCAAACTCATTGAACTGTACAGTCAAGATTTGTACATTTTACTATACTTAAATTATATCACAATAAAAAATTAAGAGATATTAAATCCATTAGTCAAAGTGGAATTCTTTTGTAACACTGAATCCAAATATCGGTATTTGTTAGAGTTTCCTCAGCAATTTATACTCTGCTATATCACAGTTACTGGAATGGAGCCCAAAGAGATAACCCCCAGTCAGCCCAGCAAATGCCTCCTGGGACTATCGTCTAACAGTGATCAAAGCATTGTTTAGAAGCCCAAAATATTAAAAGACATTTTGATTCATTTGTAAAGTAGTTTAAGATTATATTGGAAAATGACACTACATATTGGTTTTCAGCTTTTAGACAAATTTTAGACAAATACATATGTATGTATGCCCATTATATCTTATTGTGTTTTTCAGTTACAAAATCTTCATCCTGGATAACTATAGTTTCCCAAATGAATAAAAGTACTAGCACAGATATTTACTAGGAAGAAATTCCATCCACAGAGAATGCTTTTCATTTAATTGTTTTATAATATGTAAAATGCCATGTGATGATATTAGACATAATTAAATATCAGTTGTACAATATATGGACTTACCAAAGGAAACCAACGATGTTTCTTGTTTTCTTCCACTCTCTGTGACTACATATTTTAGAATAAGACTTACTCAAGTTTATACTTAAGAGAGGATAGAAATTCTGATGAATACAATTTTCTTATCAGATTTTATTTGGTCTGTTTAGAAAATCATTTTTCTAAACAGCAATTCACCTAGACTGCATCACTTCAGATACAAATACCTGATGTGGAGTTTGAACTGAGATGCCATCTGCCAAGAGGAGTTGTTTTCTGAGGCAAGGAGAACATCCTTTCACAAGAAAATGTGGGAACTTGGAAGTTAGTACTTGAGAACTTTACAATTATAACTAAGAATAAAGCAATCTCTAGACTTTCCCACTTATGACATTTTTATAAGCCTTTTCAGAGAAAAATGGGGGGCACAGAATTGAGGGCTGAAGAAAAGGTAGGTTGATAAAATGCATGGTTTTGTTTTCTGACTTGCTATCTTGAAAAATTAAAAAAAGTGAGATAAGAAGAACCTTGAAGCTCCCTTGCTGATTCTGTTTCATAGCTAAAAGCAAGACCAGAAGCAACTGGGTGCAGAATGTCATCCTTTATTCTGGTGTACTTTGGTTTAAAATCATAAGTGAGGCTACATTACTATAACACCAGGTACTACTTCAGAAAAAGACTTACATGTATTTACTTGATAGGTGATAAATGAAAAAGCACAATGAAGAAATTCTTTATTGGCCATCCACAATAGAGCAAAGAAAGTAAGTGATACCAAAAACTATCTGTTTCCCTTTTTTTCAAATATTTTGATTGTTTTTAAGTGAAGATTCACATTGTAATTAATACAGTGAGGCTGAAAGATGTAAGTGATACTTGACCTAGCCTTCATGCCCTGAAAATTATCTAGGACTAGCTGGTATCTTAGGAGGGATTCACTTTGAAATAACCCCTGAGAGGGTAACAGATAGACCTGACTTATTTTTTAACATATTTTATTTATTTATTTTCATATTTCCAGGCAGCTGCATGGGGACCTCCCTAGAAAGTAGATTCCAGCCCCTTGATTCATCCCTTAGATTTTCCAGCCTGTAGGGCTGTGAACCCAAATAAACATATTAATAAGTCATCCCATCTTAGGGAATTCTACTGTGGTAATAGAAAAGAGACCAAAATACTATTTATTCTTGTATTGGGGAGAGTCCATTAATAAAATAACACTTACCTCGACTGTAACACCAAGATATGTGATGCAATAGCCAAGTGCCTACTAAGTGATTAATGGACAGTCAGAACATAGGACATGGTGACGCTGCACAGAGGAACAATGCACACCACAGGGCGGCTGACATGGGAGGCTGTCAGATTTCATCACAGCGTCCAGAGTAGGGCACTTTTGTGGTGCTGGGGAGTAACTCTGGCCCTCATGTATACAAGACAAGGCCCTATTACCAAGCTGCATTACCAGCCCAAGCAGAAAATTTAATACTTAGGAATTGCTTCTTGCTAGCATGTTCCATTTAATATTTCGTACCACTGCGGACCATGAGCAATTGAACCTGCAGAAAGTGAAGCCGTAAGTAAAGAGGGATCATTACATCTATATAGTGTGCACACATAGGTGTGCGCACATATGTGAGCTGGGTGTCTGGAATTAGAGTCATACAATTATTCACACTCCTGAAAGTTCTCCCTCGTCTGCCAATACATCATGAGCACGCATATTCACTGCATAATGATTCATAATTTTATTGCACAACATTGCACCTATCCATTCCCCAACTAATGGGCAATGACAGGATTTTTGCTTTGTTTTGCTTAGAATTGTTACCAGTGAAAACTAAGCATTTGAGCATCTCTTCCCATAGAACATTTATCGTTTCAGAAGTGAGATCACTAGACAGAGGTGTATGTGTGCCATCATAACTTCTAGACAGAACCTGCATGTCCCCCCCCCAAATGGTTAGCACAGTTCATTCTAGCAGTGGGAAGGCCAGATTTCCACACTCTCTGCAGCAGGCTGCCCTATGATGGGTGGGAATGGCAGTTTCCTGTTGTTTTCCATTTCGTTTTCCTTCATTGCTGGAGAGAGAGAGAAAATTTTCCTGGATTTATGGGTAATTGGAATTTCTTTCTTAAATTGCCTCCTTGAATGCTTGGATTATTTTCCTATAAGGAGTAAAACTGTTAAAAGTAGAAATGTTATAACTTTGAAAATTAGATCTGTGGAGTTTTTATGGTTAAGTATGTATTGAGTGTTCCTAAGGCTTGGGGCACTAAAATTTAATCCCCATCATGATAATATTAAGAGAGGGAAACCATAATTGACTGTGGTATTTAGGAATGGGGTCTCAGAGAAGGGGTTAAGATTATGTTCTTTGAGATGGAGAGCGATCCCATGCAGAATCCTAGTAGCTTTATAAGAGGATGGATAGAAATCAGATACTTGCATACACACACACACACACACACACACACACACACACACACACTTTCTTTTGCAAAGTGATCCTGGGCTATCTTGCAATTCGGTCAGCTTGAGACCATCATGTGAGATGATAGATAATCTGGGCCATGAGCTAAAATGAGCCTTCTTTTTCTTTATAAAGTAGTCTGCTGCTGGAATTTTATTATAGAAAAAAAAAGATAGGCTAATATAAAAATTTTCTCTTTCACATAACTTGAGAATATTCATTTCCATCTACCAATAAAAAAATAAATAAATAAAGCACTAAGTCTTAAATCTTGTTTAGTCAAAAATATTTATTTTCCCTTTATTACTTCTGGGTTTTCTCCTAACTCTTAATGTCATAAAATATTGTTTTTGTATTTAAAATCTCCAGGAGTTTCATTTTACAAAATGTAAGAAATTTATTTTCTACCTGATTTAGTCTCTATCAGAAGGATGATGTGGTGGTTTGATTCAGGTGTCCCCCATAAACTTAGGTGTTCTGAATGCTAGCTCCCCAGCTGATGGAGATTTGGGAATTAATGCCTCCTGGAGGGAGTGTATTGTTGGGGGCGGGCTTATGGGCTTTATAGCCAGTTTCCCCATGCCAGTGTTTGGCACACCCTCCTGTTGCTGTGTTCCATCTTATGTTGGCCAGGGGGTGATGTCCACCCTCTGCTCATGCCATCGTTTTCCCCTGCCATCGTGAAGCTTCCCCTCAAGCCTGTGAGCCAAAATAAACCTCTTTTTCCCAGAAGCTACTCTTGGTTGGGTGATTTCTACCAGCAATGCGAACCGGACTGCAACAGATGATAAAGTATTCTAACACAAATATCTTATACCTTTTTCTGATGAAATAAAATACAACCTTGTTGTTTGTTAAAGTCTCAAGTACTCATGTTAATTTATGCTTTGTCATATCTTACAATGGTTTGTTTGCTTGTCCCTACACCAATAAAGCAAAATTTAAAAAAAAAAAACCAGCAAGGTGACTGAGTCAACATAGTAAGAAAATTTTAATAGCCTTTTAAATTTTGCATAAAATTTGGGGTCAGGTTAATGGCTTAGTGTGTGAGCAGTTGCTCACAAGCATGAGGACAAGTTCAAGTTCTGATATCTATGTAAAAAAAGCTGCATGCAGGCTGGAGAGATGGCTTAGCGGTCAAGCACTTGCCTGTGAAGCCTAAGGACCCTGTTTCAAGGCTCATATTCCCCAGGTCCCACGTTAGCCAGATGCACAAGGGGGCGCACGCGTCTGGAGTTCGTTTGCAGTGGCTGGAAGCCCTGGCGCGCTTATTCTCTCTCTCTCCCTCTCTTCTTCTTCCTCTCTGTCTGTCGCTCTCAAATAAATAAGTAAAAATAAACAAAAAAAAATTTTTAAATCTGCACATGACCATGCATGCTTGTAGCTCCAGCTCTAAGAGGGGCACAGAAGAAAGGATCGCTGAGGCTTGCTGATCTAACTGAACAAGGGTGAGCTCCGGATTCAATAACAGACCCTCGTTCAAGGAAATAGGGTGAAAGAGCGACAGAGGACAACACTCAATGTCTTCCTCTGGCCGCCACACATGTGTACATCTGTATCTGAGCACACACTACTCACCAAAAACAAAACAAAACAAAAAAAATGACAAAATAGGGCAATGGCTCAGCAGTTAAAAGCACATTTTGCAAAGTACCCCACATAAAGCCAGATGCACAAAGTGGCACATGTGTCTGGAGTTCATTTGCAGTAGCAAGAGTCCCTGGTGCATTCAAACTCACTCTCTTTCTGTCTGCCTATTTCTCTCTGTTTTTGTCTCAAATAAGCAAATAAAAATATTTTTGAATGACAAAATAAAATGAACTATGGAGAAAATTTGTTCATTTTTCTGATGAATTTAAAGCATTAAGATAATCTCACTAAATATATATTGATTTGTGAAAGAATTTACATGTTTATATTAAGCTTTCTCATTTAGATTTTCTTTTTATAGATACAATCTATTTCAATTATGTTTTATAATTTTTCAAAAACAATCTGGTGACTTTATTGCTAAATTGTTTAAAAAATTATTGCAAGTCTTATATGACAAATGATTTTACTTTATAGCTGAGAATCAACCAAATTTCAGATTATGGTGGTTAGATAATTAGGTAAAGAAGTCTACTATATGTAGTTACAGATTATTAGATCTCTTCCCTTTCAATCTCTATTTTTTTATTTAATGTAAACCATTGTTAAAAAATAAGGTGAATAAGGAATATAGTTGTCTGGTTTTTCAAGTTAATATAAAATCCTTTAGTGTTAAGGCTATTATCACAATGTCTGCTGATGTGAGCAGTGTTGAGTATTTTATTTATACCCATAAAATTTTTACTAAGAATGTTGAATTTCTGTACATAATTTAGCTGCTTTTGAGATCATCCACATATTCTTTTCTCCCTTAACATATTGATCTAATAAATTATTTTGATAGGATCTTAATGCAGAAATACCTTTCATATTCCTGAGAGGAGTCTTACTGTACTGTTGTGTACTTTTTGTACACTAGATTTGATATATTAGTATTTTATTAATTTTTTCTCAAAAACAGATTTTTCTTAAATGCATTTATAAGTAAAGGACCTTTTCCATATTTCCTTATGTACTAGTATAGTTTAAGTACCTCTTTCTGCCTCAAGCCCTTCTTTTCCCCACTAGCTTTGCCTGTCTGGAGTCCTGACAGGAATTGAGTTGATGTTTCATAATATACATAGCACTGATCCTTTCTGTATTGTGTACCTGCCCATATTTTTTCTTCTCTTGGTATTGGTTCTGGAAAAAAAAAAAAAGGAGATAAGATTGTTTTCCAGGCTGGAGAGATGGATTAGCGGTTAAGCGCTTGTCTGTGAAGCCTAAGGACCCCAGTTCAAGGCTCGGTTCCCCAGGTCCCACGTTAGCCAGATGCACAAGGGGGTGCATGCGTCTGGAGTTCGTTTGCAGAGGCTGGAAGCCCTGGCGCGCCCATTCTCTCTCTCTCCCTCTATCTGTCTTTCTCTCTGTGTCTGTCGCTCTCAAATAAATAAATAAAATTTTTTTTAAAAAAGATTGTTTTCCATTATAGCTGTAAAAGTTACATAAACAGTCAACATTATGACTCCAAATTCTCATGTCCACAAAGGACTAATACAGAGTCTGAATTTTCCTTTTTCATTTAAACAAACCTTGAACAACTGTGAACAATAATAATAGGAACATCAAAAGGTGATGTAAAGAAACCCAGTGCAGTAGCACATGACTGTAACACCAGTACTCAGGATGCTGAGGCAGGAGAATTGTCAGTTCTTTTTTTTTTTTTTTATGGGAGGAAGGGATTTAGTTGAAGCTTATAGATCCAGGGAAAGTTCCATAATGGTTTAAAAGGCTGGCTTCTTTTTATGGATCCAAGCAGAGGGAAAACAACTGGCAGCCAGCCAGCACCACACAAAAGCATCAAGCCTCAGAAGACAGCAGGGACTCAGACAGAGCTCTGAATGCTTGCAAACCTCAGGCTGGAGAGAGATCTTCCCTTATTAACACCTTCAAGCTGGACCCCAGGAGCTCCCCCCAGTAGAATCTCTTCCAGCCAGTCAGCTAAAAATCCAAGTTTTAATAAAAACACTTGAGTCTATTGGGGGACATGACATTCAACCTACTATAGCTGAGTCATTTGACAGTTCCATTTTTAGTGTCATAAGAAAACTCAATACTGACTTTCATAGTGGCTGAACTAATTTATATTCCCACAATCAGTATATAAGCTTTCATTTTTCCCCTAATTCTCTCTAGCATTTTGTTATTTGTTTTCTTAATGATGGCCATTGTGGTGGGGATGATACAGAACTTCAGTATCGTTTTGGTTTGCATTTTCCTGATGACTAAATATGTTGATTTTTTTTCAAATTTGTACTTATTTCACTTAATTTGCCAATTTACTGATTTGTTGTTTGGTTTTATGTTGTTAATTTTATGAATTCTTTTTAGAGTATAGAATTGAACCCCTGTATATAGGTGGCAAAGTTTCTTGAAGGATACTTTAGAATTTATGAACTAATTAGTTTGTTTAAACAAGATAGTCCTATGTAGTACAGGCTGGTCTCAAACTCACAATCCTCCTTTCTCTAACATCCAACTATTAAAGTGCAAAATTATAGAATATATTATAGAATACATTTTAATGCAATTCATTTGGGCTGGAGAGATGGCTTAGCAGTTAAGCACTTGCCTGTGAAGCCTAAGGACCCCAGTTCCAGGCTTGATTCTCCAGGACCCACATTAGCCAGAAGCACAAGGGGGCGCACGCATCTGGAGTTCGTCTGCAGAGGCTGGAGGTCCTGGTGCTCGCATTCTCTCTCTCTCTCTCTCTCTCTCTCTCTCTCTCTCTCTCTCTCTCTGTCTCTCTCTCTATCTCTATCTCTGCCTCTTTCTCTCTTGCTGTCACTCTCAAATAAATAAAACTAGAAAATATTAAAAACAATTAATTGGGCTGGAGAGATGGCTTAGCGGTTAAGCGCTCGCCTGTGAAGCCTATGGACCCCGGTTCGAGGCTCGGTTCCCCAGGTCCCACGTTAGCCAGATGCACAAGGGGGCGCACGCATCTGGAGTTCGTCTGCAGTGGTTGGAAGCCCTGGCGCGCCCATTCTCTCTTTCCCTCTATCTGTCTTTCTCTCTGTGTCTGTTGCTCTCAAATAAATAAATAAAATAAATAAAAAAAACAATTAATTTATTGGTTTAAACTAGTTATACTATTAACAGTAATGTTTAAATTATGTTAAACATGTTTATTTCCTTGAACATTTATCATATCTCGGAAAAAAAATCATTCAAAATCCTTACTTCTCCCTTGTTCAAAATGTATAATACATTATTATGTCTGAGTTAAGGTGGGCTCTAAGGATCAAAATGCAGGTAGTCACCTGTTCTCAGCTTTATCCAGTAAACCATCTCCCCCACCCACTCACAGTCTAGTAACAACTTAACTTGTCTCCAGGGAGTGGTCTTTGGTAGGAGGAACGGTGTAATGGGTTCAACAATGCTAATATCTGTCCTGTCCATGCAAAACCCCTCAAAGATAGTTGGAGCTTTAAACATCAGTAAAATATCATACAGAATGTACAGTTACAGTAATTGTTACATCAAGAATAAAATAAACCAGATGCATGCCACAGCTTAAATGGCAATAAGTATAGTCATCATCTTTTGTACATGGAAATCAGTTCTCATTATTTTATATAATATACATGCCATGGAATTTTTTTCCTCATTTTTCTACTAAAGAGCTGTCATTTTCCTTTTTGCCTTAGGAAAGTGCAGAGGCTTTTGGGGGCTGAATGCAAGTTCTTACCTATGCTAGGCAACGTTTCTCCCTCTGACCAGTATCCCCAACCTCTACCTATTCTGAAGTCTAAAATGGCAGACAATATTTTTGTTTTAGTCAAAGTGATGTTTGTTTTTTTTTTTAATTCTGGGATATCCAGGGGATAAACTGGAGATAGAGCAGCTATCATACCAAGTATTTTATATATGTAAGTAGATGAACAGATTATTGGGGGTGCAATGGTCTAAGTGAGATCATGGGAAGAGATTAAGTTAAAAAAGGGTGGGGAGGGTTAATAAAAATTCAAGATGGTATGAATAAGCCATATAGAAACCTACTTTTCTGGATAATGGCACACCCAGAAACAATAGACTATTGCTAGAAAAATTTCCGTGCTAAGGATGGTATACCTTCCAGTAAGCGTTGGCCAGGGAAGTCCCTGATGCTCACAAAACATTAAAGGCCATTGCCAAGGCTCTTTGTTTCCAACCAGAAATAGATGGTAAGACCCTATTGTTGAAGACTCCACATGTTTGCATTGCAAGGTCACTGAAAAATCAAGCTGGAACTGAGTTGAAAAAGCTCTTCCCTATAGATCAGTTGACAGAAAGCTGTGAAAAGCTACACTGCATGCATCCCTATGAGAGACAGAACCCATCAGCACTGAAAACAGTGGACACAGCAAGCCTTAAGTTTTGCTAGCCAGGTCAATGACTGAATGGGTGCAATAGTGGCATGTCTGTTATGGGGGAAACCAACCACTCTCTGCTGGAGACAGCAAGCATGTCATTTCAGGATCATGAGGAATCGAGTGCTGAAGAGTTGCATGACACAGTTCCAGCCCATCTCTCTTTTCCTTGGAGTCCAATGTGGCCCCTCTATAGAAACATCTTTGGCTCTCTGTGCTACAGATATCTAAGGTTTTCTGTATAATGTTTGTCTTTCTTCTGTCTTTCACTTGGTGCAGCAATCTCTAAGTCTACCTTTCCAGCAAAAATGGATGTTGGTGAAGTGTTGGTCAATGTATCTGAAAGAAGCTCTGGCATAGAATTGGAAAAACAAGAAAATGGGTCAGAAATAATTGTTTTCCTTAAAGGCCTTAAAGAAAGTCAGGCTTGGAGTACAGGACACTCAGGAGGAAACAGTGAACCTCCTGCAACAGTGTCAGAATTGTTCTATGACTAATTTTTCTGAATGGTGGCAATTGCAGCAAACTATGACTCTTTACCAAGAATCCTTACAGGAAGAACAACTGAGGTCAGAAAGAGTTCAGTGGGGGTGGGAGGGAACCAAAGTCTAAGTAGTGGATAGATATGAAAAGGGAAATTCAGAATGAATGGTTAGGGGATAAATGGGTTTATTGGATCAATGGTGGCAACCCCCATTTTGTGGTTGTTCTGTTTCTCACCTTTAATATAGTAATTGAAAGGAGGAGCTCAGGAAACTGTAAGTGCTTGACCATACATACATACATGGGGAAAGTGTGAAAACAGTTAATTATTATAGAGGCCTGAGGGCTGTACTTGAGGTAAATAATTATGGGACTGTTTGATGTAAAGAAATATCAAAAAGTTTCTATGAATTCTGTGGACCTGTACCTTTCTTGAAGTTTGCTCTTGCATGACATGATCAGAAAATAAAAGACTGAGGTTAAGAGCTATGGCAGCAGAAAAAGCAAAAAAGCAGAGCAGAGAAAAGAAGAGAAAAGGAAAAAGAGAAAAAGAACAAAAGCAGAGCAGAGAAAAAGAGATGGTGAAACTCAGCTGCCTTCAGCATTAGCCTGTCAACTTGCACCAGAACCTGACTTCAAGTGGTTATTGTGCCACTCCCTCTTACACCTCTCTTAGGGGAACCTCCTTCAAGCCAGGGCTGGACCCCAGCAACTCTCTAATTGGACTGGAGGCATTTTCAAAAGGAAGGAACATATGCCTGCTACTGACAACCGAATCAAAAGCCTAAGGAAGGGGAGCTCATGAGCACTAGGAGGGTAATACCTGCTTTTATTTGGCTACATGCATATATTATGCCACCAAACTGCCCTGTTAGCACTTTTCTAAATGTTCCTACCCATATACTAATGCTACTCTTACTTTTGGTTAGAGAATCTTCTTTTTTCAGATGGCAGTGACAACTGGGATGACCCAAAAGACAACATAGTCCTGAGAAGAAGTGACAGAGGAGTGTTTAGCACTGAAACAACTCTATCACACCTTTCAAGTTTCAGGGTCCATTGTGGAACAGGTGTCAGGAAGAATATAAGAGACAGAGGAAGAGTAGGGCTGCTTACCATGCAACTGTCCAGACAGAAATGACCATGGTCTTACAGGACATGCGTAGCAGTACCTTCACAAGACCCTCATAACAGGAGCATTGTCAATTCTTGTCCAGACTGGCCTATATAGCAAAACTTCTGTCTTAAAAGTGTCTGTGGGCTGGAGAGATTGCTCAGTAGCTATGACCCTCATCTGCAAAGCTTAGAAACCTGGCTTCAGTTCCCCAGTACCCACAAAAAGCCAGGTACACTAAGTGGTGTATGCATCTAGAGTTTGTTTGCAATGACTAGAAGCCCTGAGGTGCCTATTATTTCTCTCTTTCTCTCTCTGTCGCTCTTCTTGAAAATAAATAAATAACCCATATTATAAAGTGTCTAGAAGAATATCTAGAAAAGTTCAGACATTACTTAAGAAAGATAACAATTATATGTGGGAAAGCAGGCCATAAGATGGAAAATATTAGGGAGTAATTTCTGGATCGAGTCCTATAGGACAATGGAAGGAATCAAGGATAGGCAGAGGGAAAACTGAGTCTAGGAATCAGTGTCAACTGAAGGGTGGAGAGATCTCTCTGGAAGTTCTGAAGAGGGGGTGGTGAAGCAATTATTCCAGTTGCAAGATGAGCTGGTCTTTCCACCCCTGATCCACCTGGCCTGGGCTGGAGGGCTGGGCCGTGGGAGAAGGGGCTCTTCTCAGGGCTCCGCTTGCTGCAGGGAGTGAGATCAATCAAGAATTCCTCCCTATGGATGCAGAGAAAGTCCCAAAAGAGTCTGGGGCCAAAGATAGCAAGGGCTATAAAGACTGAGGCCAAACTTACTCACTTGTATTTCATAGAACAAATTTTCTCCCATTGAGACAACTCAGAAGGTATCATGTGCTGGAAAGAAGTGACTAGAGTACTGCGTAACATCTCGATCACACTTTCCAAGGCTCAGGGTCTAATGCAGAAGAGGTGACAGAAAGAATGTAAGAGCCAAAGGAAGGGTTGGACTCCTTACAATGTGCTCCCTCCAGACAAAAAACTGGCTTCAATATCCATGACCTCATAATGCCTGACACTACCTACATAAGACCATCATAAGAGGAGGGAAGGATCATGGCATCCAAATAGAGGAGAGTCTTATTGAGATGGGGAGTGGATGTGATGGAGAAGGGAAATTCAAAGTGGAAAAGGGCGGGGAGGGAGGTATTACCATGGGATATTTTTTATAATCATGGAAAATGTTTAATAAAATTGAGAAAAAAATTTCTCCCTTTGAAAAGTATAATCTTTTGAAAGAAAACACTGATAAGATAATAGCCAGAGGGAGGAGGAAAACCAGATCTCCACAGGAAAATAAGTCTTATCTGGGGGAGGCGAGAACATACCAACAAGCATCTCTCCTATCAATAAAATGATATCAATAAAATCAATAAAAGGGAGATTAAAAGTGGCCTGATATTTGAGCTGGGCTGTGGTGGCACATGCTGCAATCTCAGCACAAAGCTCCTAGAGGCAGAAGGAATGGGAGTGTGATACCTCCCTGGTCTACCTGGTAAATTCAAAGCCGGCCAGCGCTATGAAGCTAGGCCTGTCTCACAGAGCTTGGGGCTGTGAATGTGGTTCAGTGCCGGAGCACTTGCCTAGCAAGGACAAGGCCCTGAGGTTGATCCCTAGCACCACAAAATAAATGAACAGACTGATGGGTAGCATTTTATGAACAAATAGTTTGCAAACTTTCAGAGAGAAATAAAAATAGATTTTGTTCTGCACAGACTGGTAAGAGCTTTTCTGTTAAACATTTCAAAGTGGATTAAAGATCATTTAAGCCCTTTTGTAAAAATGATGTGAAATACCTAGGCACTAGAGTAAATCTTTGGAGCTGATTTGTTAGTGGGCTACAAATGGTACAGAGTCCCCTGTCCTGGGATAGCTTCTTGTCCAGTAAGATTACTAATTTTTATCAAGGGCTGGGAATGTAGCTTATTGGAAGAACACTTCTCTAGCATGCTCAAGCCTCTAGCTTCATCCCCACCACCCATGCAGTAAATGAACAAATGAAATCAGATGAGTATATGTGACTAAGCAAACTAAAACCATAATTTGGGTTTAGGATCTAATAATTTGGATTTACTTTAAAGATAAATTTCTTTACAAATGGAAAAAAGAAAGCTAGAGTATTCCGCTGGTTATGCATTCAGCTTGGACTTTTTATTGCTTTTTTATTTCAGACAACTAGTCAAGCAAAGTTACCAAATCTGAGTGTAAATGATTCTGTTCTCAGGGCAGGGGAGGAAGGGTGTCCCACGTGCACACTGCATTGCAAATATGACCAGTTTCACAGAGAAATGCATTTTGCTTCTGTGAGATTATAGGCAATATTTTCACATCCTAAAACTATTTTTCCCCCTCAGGCAAGAAATTAAGCTTAATTAAAAAATACCTAAGGGACAGAGTTTCTGTACCTAGACCCTCTGACTATCTAAATAATATAAACATTCAAGGGAATTCCTCTAATTTTGCAATGTCATACTCTTTAAAAGATTATTTGTTTAATAACCAGTTGCTTGCTGCATATTAATGTTTGCTTCATTTTGTATTTTTATTATTCCATGTTATGCATGGTTTCTTATCCATTTTTTTTAAAATTTGAGAGTGAGACAGACAGACAGAGAATGGGCACACCAAAGCCTCTAGCCACTGCAAATGAACTCCAGACACATGCACCCCCTTGTGCATCTGGGTTGCGTGGGTGCTGGAGAATCAAACTTGCGTCCTTTGGCTTTGCAGGCAAGTGCCTTAACCACTAAGCCATCTCTCCAGCCCTTTGTCCATCATTTTACTCATCACTCTTTGCACAATCCCCTCTGCCTATCTTTTAGGTTGTGATAAAGGATGGGAAGTTTCGTATGTATTTGGACACATGTAAAGGCAAGTCCACACCAGGGAGATTTCATTTCAAACCCGAGTCTTGCAGTCAGTATTATTTTATTGGTTACTAAGCTAATGGATAATGTGGTATAACTGAATTGTAGTCATGTGTTCACTGGTTCATTCTTTTAAAAATATTTTTATTTATTTATGTGCAAGCATAGAGAGATAGAGAGGAGACAGAGAGAATGGGCATGTCAGGGCTGCTAGCCACATGCACTATTTTATATTTCTGCCTTTATGTGGGTACTGGGGAATCCAACCTGGGTCATTAGGCTTTGCAGGGAAGCCCCTTAGCCACTGAGCCATCTCCCCATCCCCCCTCTGGTTTATGCTTGAACATGCCACATAATTTTAGTGAAGATAGTCAATTCCAAACTAGAAATGATATCCCAGGAATTTGTAGTCCAGGATGCTTGGCTCAACACTTTATATATGGTGGCCACTCAAAATCCTCACTGAAGGTATTAATGAACTCATTGAAGCAGCTCATGATATTACTTGTTTGTGAAGCTTGTTGATTTTAGTCAATATTTATAACAAAATTAATAGTGTATCTATAACAAAAACTATGTGCAAAATGAGAAAAAAAGTCCTTTTCTTTGGATGAATGCTCCTTCCATTCAATTGTCACAATTTTTGTACATGCAGGAAACAGTCCATTTAAATGGTCACAATACCTATGTAATGGAGAGTATCCATCGCATAATAGAGACATCACTAAATTCTCCACTGTGACTTTTACCTTGTTAAAATGGCCTTTGTTGGGTTGGAGATATTTCTTAGCAGTTAAGGTGCTTGCCTGCAAAGCCAAAGGAGGTAGGTTCAATCCCCCAGGACCCATGTAAGCCAGATACACAAGGTGGATCATGAGTCTGGAGTTTATTTGCAGCCATTGAAGGCCCTGGCATGCCCATTCTCTCTCTCTCTCTCTCTCTCTCTCTCTCTCTCTCTCTCTCTCTCTCTCTCTCTCTTTCTCCCTCCCTCCCTCTCTATCTCTTTCTTCCTCCATCTCTCTCTCTCCCTCTGTCTCTCTCTTGCATGCTCAAATAAATAAATAAAATTTAAAAAAACATTATCTTAAAAAATTGCCTATGTAAAAAACAATCAAAGGATTGCTTTTTTTTTCTTAAATCTTTTTATATACCTAATAACTGAGTTAAAAACACTGTTTAAGTTTTAAATGTTTATCTGTGCTAAATGTTTGTCCTGAGTAAGTAGGAAATAAAAAGGCCTGCTCCAGATGTGTGGGGACAGATTTTTACAAGGCTGGCATTTGAACAATAACATAGATACAGTTAGATGAAAATTAAGGTCTAGAGAAATGAACTGTACATGGTACTGTAAATCTTATACCAAATTCATTTATTCTAATAACCATTGATCCCACTCACCCACCCCCATTGTTTGTTAATTAGGATATTTGGGAATCAATCACAGAAATATACTTGAGCTATTCCTCAATAGAAAATAGTGATCCACGCCAGGCGTGGTGGCGCATGCCTTTAATCCCAGCACTCGGGAAGCTGAGGTAGGAGGATCGCCATGAGTTCAAGGCCACCCTGAGACTCCATAGTGAATTCCAGGTCAGCCTGGGCTAGAGTGAGACCCTACCTCAAAAAAAGAAAAAAAGAAAGAAAAGAAAATAGTGATCCTAGCCAGGCATGGTAGCCACGCCTTTAATTCCAGCACTCAGGAGGCAGAGGTAGGAGGATCACCATAAGTTCATAAGACCACCCTGAGACTACATAGTGAATTCAAGATCAGCTTGGACTAGAGTGAGACTCTACCTCGAAAAACCAAAATTGACACCATTGGCATATTTCAGGGCCACCAAGAACAGACAGCATCTTGTTCTTGAGCTTCTAAGAGAACAGGAAGGAGGAACAGAAAGTCGATCAGATGCATACTAAGTTGGAGGAATTCTAGACCAGAATCCAGAAGAGATACGACTTTGGAAGCTAGATCTCCAGTGAAGTCATTGCTTCCTTGCATAAAGTTCATGACTGAGCCCTGTAAGAAATAGGTAATTGCTGGACATTGTGGTACACTCCTTTAATCCTAGCACTTGGGAGACAGAGGTAGGAGGATCTCTGTGAGTTAAAGGCCAAACCTACCATACAAAGTGAGTTCTGGGTCAGCCTGGGATAAAGTGAGATCTTTCTTGGAAAAAAGAAAACAAACAAAAATAAAAGAAAGAAACAGAGCCGGGCGTGGTGGCGCACGCCTTTAATCCCAGCACTCAGGAGGCAGAGGTAGGAGAATCGCCGTGAGTTCAAGGCCACCCTGAGACTACAGAGTTAATTCCAGGTCAGCCTGGACCAGAGTGAGACCCTACCTCGAAAAACCAAAAAAAAAAAAAAAGAAAGAAAGAAACAGACAACATCCTAGGTTTCTAATTGTGATGATAAATAGTCTTCTTTGGGTGATATGCACAATAAATGGAATTTTCAAGAAAACAACTTCGTTTCTCCTGTCCCTTCCTATGCCTCAGTCTTTTGTGGCAAGTGGGCTTCTATCTAATGCGTTTAGCAGGAAACAGAAGGTGGCTTTAACTGAGACCCTTCTCTCCACGTGCAGTGGCCTCTACCAACCAAGGTCCAGGAGGAATCCAGGTACCACTTTTCTTTATCTCCTGACAGGAACTCTGGGTTTGTCTTTCAGGGCAGTGCAGAAAACGTTTGATCATATTTTTAAAGGGATCAGAGAAAAGTGCCCTCAGGCTTGTCATAGATGAGCTTACAGTCCCAAGAGCCCTAGAAAAAAAGAGCTTAGTGCAGTGTGACATACATGGGGGAGGGGGGAGAAACCGTCTGTGATAAGGGACTTCTTTCAAGCATTTCACTGGAAATGATCATGAAGAAGAGTTTAGGAGATAAGAAGTGCTCTATGTATTGATTTGATAGTTTTGCCACTGAGGGCACAAGAGTCCACTTTGCAGGTTCTAGGTCTCGTAGATGAAAGAATTTTTACAAGGAACCAGCAGGGAAGTCGGAGGTGAGTTTTATTGGCATCAGAACAAACAACCCAGCAGACATGCTGAGATCTCAGCATCTGCCAGGCAGGGGGGAGCTGGAAAGAAGAGGAAAGGAGCAAGTTGTGCTTTCTGAGTGAGGAATCAAGAAATCAGGCTGGCGCATCAAGGGAAGCCTTGCTCCGGGCTGTGCTAGGGTGGGGCTTCAGAGAGTGAACTGCCAAAAAGCAAGCAGGCAGGTCAGGGTTTCAGCTACTGCCCACAAAAAAGGAGATAGAAAGGGGGGAAGTATAATAGGAAGTTAAACTAGTGCACCACGTACGGTGTGGTGTGTGTGGTGTTCATGGTGTATGGGCTGATGCAGTACCCCATCTGTGGGTGCTCCCTCCATCACTCACCTGCATGTTTTTCCTAGTGAAGAAGTCTCTTTCTGATCTCAGAGCTTGCCATTCAAGTGCCCCAGCCATTCTCATCTTAACTGTCCACAGGACTGGGGTTACAGGCTCGTGCCCAGCTGTTTAAGTGGATAATGACGGTTTGAATTCTGCGGTCTTGGGCCCCCCAGGCTTACACCTGAAGTGCACTTAACCACTGACCCTTCTCTCCTGCCTGAAAGTTACACTTTTAGTTGATTACCAAACACATCTTAGAGGACAAAGTGGTCATGCTGGGGAGAGAATGTGGGCGAGTTGAGTCTTGGGTATGAAAGCAGCACTCTTTTGGCCAACTAAGGAGGAAAATAGACAACTTTAATGTTTTTGGTTGAATATCAGCCAAGAGATACTCTGTAGCCTAGAACGGGGGATGTGTCTAAGACAGGAAGGACTGATAACAAACTATATTTACTGTCATCAGTTTAACTTTTAGTTTGGTGACCAGAAAGATATAATTATGGCATTCTCTATTGGTGGATTACATTTTAGTTACATTTTGTTAGCTTTGGACCAGGAAGGAATAGCTAACTATACTTACTGACTGTTACCAGTTTACTTGGGCCGGTCTAAAACCCCTGACATTGTTTCATCTTAGACCCTGAAATTTAATCTAGTTATGAAAGGCCAGTGCTTGAAAATGAGTTACAAGATGTTTGGAGACTTTTCCACCATAGCACTTGAAATCTGTCTTCTTTCATTTTTTTTTTAAATTTCCCACCTACCTGGATATTGCTGACCATTGACATACCATTTGTCTCAGAGGTGGCTGACATACTGACATTCACATGTATCAAATGCTGCCTGGGAAAGAGATGACTATAGAGGGCACTTTCATTCCCTTTGTTCCTAGCTAGCATCTCCTGTGATTAGAAACACAGGCTATAGGTTCATCCTGCTTCATTCTACTATATTCTTACGATCTGTGCATTGTGGGCTGGAGTGATGATTCAGCAGTTAAGGTGCTTGCCTGCAAAGCCCAGCAACTCAGGTTTGATTCCTTAGTATACACATAAAGCCAGATGCACAAAATGGTGCATGCATATGTGTTTTTTATTCGCAGTGGTTCAAGGCCCTGGCACGGCCATTCTCACTGTCTTTCTTTTCTATATCTCTGCTTGCAAATAAATGAATAATTTTTTTTAAAAGATTTGTGCATTTAATGGGCTACAGAGATGGGCTTAGCGGTAAAAGTGCTTACCTGTGAAATCTACAGACCCATGTTTGACTCTCCAGATCCCACATAAGCCAGCCACGCAAGGTGATGCAAACACACAAGGTTGCACATGCACACAAGGGGTTACACGCTTCTGGAGTTTGGTTACAGTGCCTGGAGGTCCTGGCATGCCAATTCTCTCTCCTTTCTCTCCCTCTTTATGTCACACAAAGAGCCAGTCTGTTGCGCTTGCCTCAAAAAAATAAAGATTTGTACATTGTAAAAATAAGAAAAAGGTAGAGGGGGGGACACCTGATACAAAGACAGCAGAACGTTAAACGTTGTTAAAGTTTGGTGGTAGGTACTTAGAAATTAAATATATTTTGTTTAGTTCTCTATTTAAACCCAAAAGATGCTGTAGCTTATTTAGAGTAAAAGCAGAGGCAGTATGGCCTTTAAAGCTCCCACAAACTCCTATGAGAAGTGTCCCTCATCATCATTCTCATCCTCCATTAATCTCTGTCTTCCTCATACCTTTGTTACTCCCGGACATAGGCTCTTAGCTGTCGTTGTATTGGTTATTGCATTTTTCTATTGCTTATGCCTCCAAATAGATTGCCAATGTCTAGCTGGAGTCGTTAACATCAGAGTGGATCTGGAGACAGCCTAGGGCTATAGGAGGAGCTGTTATGCTCGTATTTCTCAGATAACACTCTCACAGGTCCTCATAACCTGGGAAGAAATTCCTGGACATCCTATACAGCATATTTGGCCTGCAGATAGTTCTCCAACAAGAACTTCTATACTAAGAACTTTTCCAACCTTCACTTTACCATCAATGTCTCTTTTCTTTTTTTTTTTCTCTTTCTCTTTTATTTTTATTTTTAATTAGTTTTGTATGAGCAACTACAGGCAGTTTGGTACCATGATTAGGCTCATCCATGGCCTACCCCCTCCCCATTGTTGTCCCCTTCTTATTGAGGTATATGGGTCATGCATTGTGGGGTTAGCCCACAGTTACTGGTATGATAAATGTCTCTGCATATCATGACCCAACATGTGGCTCTGACATTCTTCCCCCCCACTCTTCTGCAAACTTTCCCTGAGCCATGTTGGGTTCATTTTTGGTCTGCTTCGGTGATGAGGTGTTGGGGGCCTCTAGGGCTCTGGCTCTCTGATTTGGTAGGAGTTGATTTTTCTCTGTGTTGGTCTCCTTCCCCCTTGTGCTGGTATCCGGTTCATCAGGAAAACAGCACCCTTGCTTGTTTTGCCAATTTTTCTTAGTTTCAGCTGGGGCCCTTTTGAGGTATGATGGGGTGGCTACTCTTAGGATCTGCATCTATCTGAAAAAGAGAAGCAGATTCTCCAGTGCAGAGTAAGTTAGAACCAGGACAAATGAGATAAACCTTTCTTTTTTTTAATAGAGAATTTAATAGGTGTAGGCCCTCTTGTAGCCCATAATTGATGGTAGCTTGATATTGGAGAGTGGGCTTATGTTTGGATATGGTTCTGACTTGTTTCCAAGCTCCAGCTACGGGCCTCGTACCACTGAGGGGATCAGTTAGCCAAATCAAGAGCAGTTGGTTCCCCACCATGGCTCTGTGCCACTATTGCACTTGTGTGGGCACCACAACAGGTTATTTGCTGCTAAGTAGGTTTGACCATGAGTTGCTTGGACAGATATTGGTCATTTCCCCCAGTCGCCCATGTAGCACTTTCTGGTACTAGACACTCTGACTGTCTGGGGACTGACTCTCTCCTGGCTTCCAGCCATGCCGTTCCATTTTACGTATCAGCTGCATATGGTGTCTTCAGCAATAGGGTCTTACCACTAACCTTTGGTGGGTCAAGTACTCTGACAGCAATCTGTCATTCTTTTAGGAAACCCTGTAGGTTTCTCTGATCAAAAGCTCATTGTGGATGATAGCCCCATGCTGGTACTGGGAGTTACAGGTCAGTGCCCACTAAGAAAATGAGGAAAAGGATAACTAAAAATACAAGAGTTAGAGAGAGAGGGAGAGGGAGAGGGAGGGAGGGAAGATGAAGAAGATTTAGGTTAGATTTGATCCTACCTTCTCCACTGTCTTGTGGTACAGGTGTTTCCTGGTGAAGGTTCAGCCATTTGGTCTGCCTTTTAGGAAGTAGAATTATATGGTACCATTGCCATTTGGGTCTAGATTAGTGTTTCCCACCCCTTTGATGCCCTCCCCTCCCTCCCCATCCATCCTAGTGTCTAGTCCATGAGATGCTTGCTGGGTATGTAAGGTATCTTGGGTAGATTCAGGTTAGGTGCTATTGATGAAAAATGGTTGAACCTGGAACAGATCATTCTCAATGAACTTACCCAATCACACACACAAAAAAATCGCCACATAGTCTCAATGTCTCTTTTCTTGCAAAATTCCTTTGTGAACCGCAATATAAGCAGCCATAGACATCTCTAAGAGACATTTCCCTAGCTTCTGTGAGTTGTGAACTTTGTTTTGAATCAAAGCACAAAGACTTCCTTCTATATTGAAAAGCTATCCTTGCCTCGACTTCTCCAGATATGCCCATGAGTGTACAGAACATGCCACCACTTACAATCCCGGGACATGTTGGCAAATAAACTCATTTCTTTGAAGACTGGTTACCTACTGTTTTAAGCTAACATTCCAGTGCCAAACTCATCTAAAGATAGTTCTGCAGGGGCATTTCTTTCTCTAATATGCAGAAAGACATTTTCTCTTGCCACTTTTATTTATCCCTGTCTTTTCCCTACCTTCTCCTTCCTAACTTCCTTCTTTCTTTTGCATGAGATAATTCTTTTTTTGTCCTCTCTCTTACTTTCTGGTTTTACTTTATTTCTCTCTTGCCTTTATTCATATTTGCTATATTTACACATCTTTTTATTTTTCCTTTGAGGCAATGTCTCACTTTAGCCCAGGAGATCCAGAACTCACTCTGTACCCAGGCTGGCCTCAAACTCATGGTGATCCTACTAAATTAGCCTCCCTAGTAAGTTCTGGGGTTAGAAGTATGAGTTCCCACACCCAGCTTACATTTCTATATCTTATTTTCTCTCCTCCAGGCCAGAGGTCTCTAATTGCTTCCTACTATATAAGGGATATTCTGATTGACTAACTCAAACCTCAGTGTCTTCACTAGTCCCACATACCTGGTCTTTCCTATTCCTTCTCCCTCAGTGCACACCTTGGAAACAGATTACTTTTTCCAGCTTACTCAAGTTGTTCAATTCTACTTAGCCAAATTTTCTATCTCTGGTAAGAGGGATCAGTGATGTGTAGCTTGTAAATGGTGATTGGACTTGGGCAATAGCACAGAATAGCAGTGGGCAGCTTTTCCATGAGAGCTCTTCCAGAAAGAAAAGTGCTAAGTTAAATAGAGCTTAATGAAGCACCTTTGACTTGGCTAAAAGCTTTCATAATTTAATACAGTTCTAAGACAATAGTGTGTTAATGTCCCAGAAACTTACCAGAACAAAGTAAATCTAGTATCATTGCTTCACTTGTATTTTTTGATTATGGTCAGGTCTATGAAATTGGGTAGTAGGAAAAGATACTTAAGGTTCAATATGACAAAAATGAAAGTAATAAAGTAAGGAGAAAAATTAAAATATCTGTCACTTACGGAGCTTTTGTCATACACTAGTAACCATCACTTTATTGTATGAACAATACACTATTTCTCTGATCTGGCAGTGGCATGTTCCATAAGTTTTTCAAAATCTATGATCTCTCTTTTAAGGTCTGGTGATGAAAATGACAAAATCCATCACTTGTATATGAATGTATACTTTTAAGGAAGGAATGAAGTTTCTTTTTTTTTACTTTTAGTTGTTCTTCCTGTTGAAGCTTAGAGTAATGCCTTCAGGTCTACCATGTGACAGGCACCAAGTTAAGGCAGCTATATGTATGAATTCTACTACCTCCCCCCACATATCCACCCAAATTGTGAACTAACATAAGGCGTAAGGAACCCTCATGAGACTGACATCACACAGTCAAGGTCACATTGGTCCCTTAATTTCATGGGCCAAGTTTATATCAATAAACCTTACCGCATCCCAAGTACTACATCCACCAGAAGTGTTTTATTTTCAGGAAGCACACACCAATGTCAAGGAGATCATGTTTGCTGATTATTCTGAAGTAGTTCAGAAACGTGAGACCATGGGCACATGGGTTAATGTTTGACTGAGTGAAGTTTGATCCTTCAGTCAACTATATAAAATTGAAATTTTAAAAAATGAACACTTATAGAGAGCTAAATCTACTTTTATACCTGTATGCATGCCTGAGTTATTTTGGATGTTATAAACCTGGATGTGATACTTCTAGGCAAAGGCTATTGCTGTTGTAATTTCAATTCCAAATCACTCCCCTGAGTTGCACTGGTTTGCATATCCAGCAGTGCAGAACATTCTGACACTTTCCACAAACCTGATACTATTCCACAGATAACCTTGTCAGTCTAAAAATCATGAAATTGTCTTTCGTTATTTTATTTCTATGGTAGCTCTGTTTAAACATGTTTTCTTATGTTTTTAAGTGCCTAAGCTGTTTTCCTTCATGATACTATATTCATGTCTCTTGCACATTCTAAACATTTTTATTTTTATCATCTTTTTAATACAGAGATCTTTATAGACACATCTTTATTTCACGTCTAAAGTGTATCTTAAATTGTGTATACATACCTGCCTCTTTTTTTAATCACATAAAGGTCAGAATAAGTGGGGATAGACTGAATAATGTCACCCAAAACCCGTTATTCATTCAGACATGACCTGAATTGATGCCTGAGGGAAGACTGATGTATTTCCTTTCCATTTCACTGGTATCCATCTTTCAATAGAATTTTTTAAATCACCACATCTTCCTATCCCCTGGTTCTACACTATGTAATAAAATAAGCTCAGCCACACTGGCAAACCAAACAATTGCCCAGGATTAATTCTATCCTTTGTTGTTTGGAACACATATTTAAATAAGATCCCTGGTAGTTTGTAATTTGCTTTGGAATTTAATTTTTAAATATCAGTCCCTCCTCCTCACATCTTCATGAAAGATGACTGCAGAAACTGGTTAAGGGTGATGGCTCGAACATTGCAGATATAAAGAACCTAGAAGGGTTGTTTTAGAATTTAAGCATATTTAATTTTTGTCTTTCCTAAAAATTTAAATATAATTTATAAAATGTAGCATTCTTAAGATTTGCACAGGGAGTAGTGAACACCTTCAGCAGCAATTCTAAATTAAATATGGTAATAACAGTAGCTATTTAGAGCAGCTCATCCCTGCTCTGATGTCCACTTTAATTGGATTGCTGCTGCTGAGAATCCAGACACTGTTACACCACCTCAGACGATGGATTTGAATGTGCATGTGTGAGCAGTCATGTTCGCTCATCACACGCCACTCCCCTAAGGGCAGTGTGGTTCAGTGGTTGGACACACACAGTGGCTCGTTGTCAACTCCATGGCCTGTGTCATGGTTGTCCATTAGTCTTTTCTCCTGAACTGAACTCCATGGCTGCCTGTCCGCTGAGTCTTCTGGTTACATCATGTAATTACTAAACTCTTTTGAACCTAAGGCAAGGATTTCTATCAAGGGTTATGAGCATGTGAATGAGACCCTGGAGTTAAGTGTAAAATTGAAAATAAGGAGAAGTTGATGCCAAAAGCAGAAATGACTGCCCCGCTGCCCTGGTGAAGCACTGTCACCTACAAGCCAGTCTTTCAAAATCAGTTTGCAGTGCTCCTGCTCTGACCGGAAAGCAAAGTGCCAGAAATCAGTAAAAGTCCTTGACTCCAAAGAAGAAAAACTGGATCTATCATGTTATTCAGACTGTCTTCCAACAAAGTTGCTGAATTTAATGTCACCTGTGGCTATACACAAACGAGAAGTTTGCCAGACTGGAGCTTTCCTGCAGGAATAATAATTTTGGGAATTATCAAAAAACTTTTATACAGGACACCAGTATTATTCTGCTTATTTCATTTCATTATTAATTATGTAAGTGATTATGCTGTTACAACTTTCCTTCAATCTAATTATTCCTCCACTCTCAATTGGAATTGACCATTCATGACCAATGACTGCTTGTCACAAGCCCCTTAGGGGGAAGTATTTAATAATTGAGATGCCCTACACACAAAAAAATACCCTAATCTACTAAGGTTTGTTTCTCTGTTTATATCTTTATAACACCATGCAAATATACAAATGACTTTCTTTATTCCAGGCTAAAAATGCAAAGCCCATATCTGTTGAAATGATTTCAAAACCAATTGCTAAAAGCTATAGCCACCAAAGGCTACTGCCTTTGAACAACCAAAGAATCTCTTAAAACTTTGATTCATTTCCAGATGAACTCAAGTTGCTGGTTTCTGCCTTGATCCACAATAGAAATATATTTATGATAAAGTAAGCATAAAAATCCCTCAGTTATCTAGCACATACATCCCCCAGACCTCAAGTAACCTTTAATTCACATGCACAAATTAACACAACAGATGTATAGTTTTATGTATGTATAATTTTGACAATTTCATACATGTATGTAATATATTTTGATCATACTCATCACTCCATTACCATCTCTCGTGCAGAATCGGGCACCTCACACGTCTGTGTGAAAAGGCCAGAGGAGAATGGCTGGTGTCCGTCTCTAAGCACTCATTCACTTACTTCCTTGAGAAGGGCTCTCTTCCCCAACTAAGAACTACCGCTTATGAGGGAGACCCAGAAAATCTCCAGTCTCTGTCCCTCACAGACTGGGGCTATAGACATAGACACGTGTGGTATGGTCATACCCAGCTTTTTACGTGTGTTCTAGGGAGTTGAATTTAGTGTTCTCCATCTCGAAGCCACCATGCTTAAGTGACGAAAGCATTCAACCACTGTGACATCTCCCCAGTCTCCCCAAATTATCATTTTAGCATCCTTTCACTTCCCTGAGCCCTTTCTTTTTTTCCTACCAGGTTCTCCTCCACTTTCATGCTTTTTTTTCGTGACCAACTGAGATTAATTAGGGCTGTTCGTGTAATTATGAAGGAGGGGTTATTTATTAAAGCATGGCAGCTTATCAGTGGATACATCACGGAGAAAAAGTAGACCCTCCTCCTCAAGCAAACATTAATTGCTAATTGTTCCTCAGGCAGATGCGCCTCCCACTCCCAAGATGGAGTATTGGCAGCTCAATATGGAAAAGGCTGTGTGTGGGTAACCGCAGCCACTACGAGCTCATGAGTGTAATGCTCGTGTCACAAGCAGCAAACAGCATAGCACAGCAATCTTCCCCATCCTCTGGCTTTTACTTCTTTCTGCCCCCCCCACTTCTGTGATGTGCCCCAAGCCTTGGAGGGAGGGAAACAGAGGTATCCCATTTAGTGCTGAACACTCAACAATCAATTATTCTCGGCGCTTTGACCAGTTATAAATTTCTGCATTAACCACAGCGCACCATGGTAAGAAGCTTCTATGAGCAGGGCTAAAAGCAGCATTAATCTATGGATATAAGCATCAATATTTAGAAGGCATTTTGACAACAAGCTCTCCCAGCAAAACAACAGTAGTTGTTCCCCTTCCACACAAAGCCTATGACTTTCCCCACTATTGGGCTTTTGACCAGGTTTACAGTACCAGGCATGAATCCTTTCTTGATGGGTGGCCCTCAAATCCAATCAGAAAACAGCTGGTTACCTCCATAACAGTCACTTTACTATGGTGCCAGTGAGTGCATCTTGCCTGAAAGTCAGTTGCATAGCAATCACTTGACAAATGAAAGACACGAGACTGGCCCATCAGGCCGATGTGACAAGTGACAAGGAGATAAGTGCAGAGAAGAGCAGAGCCACACGAGTGGGTGAGGAAAGACAGGGGCTAATGCGTCAGCTGGGTTCAGTGAGGTCTCACCTTGCCGCTCTATGCACACCTTACCTCAAGTGCAAAACTTTTCAGATGAGTTCAGAGATCGGTTTCAAATGGACTACATTCATAAATTCTGCCCATGGTACATTGAGATCATGGGCTAGAATTATTTAAAACATTTGCTTTTAATTTGAACAATCTTGGACATTTACTCTAAATTGAGCGAAGTACCTATCTTAGAGAAAAAAAAAATATGCTTTCCGGGCATAAAACTAAATGACTCCTGTCAGGGTCTATATAATCTGAGAAGAGTCTGTAAAGTCAGCCATGCAATTTAGGAATATTTTTACAGGATTATCGTGTCACATTGACATAACGAGAACATGTTTAAAAGGCTACAGCATAAACATATAGTTACTGCGAATTCTGCAAACCTATGCAAAATATGAGAAAATTACTGGCTTTCCTATAATTGTGGGGGCTAATCGCAATTTGAAACTGTAGAAATACTGCATGAACTAAACTGAAATGCCATTTAGAAGCTTTTTATTCAGGTTATGAGTCTGCAAATTACTTCCTTTTATAGCCTTAAATAAATGGTATGGTTCAAATGGGAAAGATGTTTTAGAGTTATGCTGGCTATTAAAATATGAATCCTTATTCATATCATGGACCAAGCCTCCTAAAAATTATTCTGAAAAAAAAATTTGCGATGAAGTCCAAAGTTATAAATGAATATGGAAAGAATACTGTCAACTTGACTGAAGCTTGTTTCTAGAGTGATTTTCAGTTCTCTGAAGTAAGGTCACATATTTTCATCACTAAGTAGCTAGAAAGTTTATTCTTACCACTTTAAAATCAAAAGGGCATAAATTAGCTAGGCATTTAGTATGCATTTTGGAAGTTAAAATGCTTCCATTTCGTTGTTTCTTTCAAAAATCTTTATATTGACAGCATCCATGCATATACACAATGTACCCAGATCATAATCCCCTTATATCACCCTTCTTTGTACACTCTCGCTGAACCCCTTCTTCTTTCCAACTAATGCCTCTTCTATTTTGATATCATCAACTTTCACCCTCAAATTAATCTGGTCTTGTGTAGGTTGGAATAGCCACTGTGAGGTTATGAATGTCAAGGCCACTTCGTGTCTGCAAGACAGCATTTCAATGCCCTCTTCCCCATCCTTTGGCTCTGTTCTTTCTACCACATCTTTTTTTTTTTAATTTTTTTTGTTCATTTTTATTTATTTGAGAGTGACAGAGAGAGAAAGAGGCAGAGAGAGAGAGAGAGAGAGAGAGAGAGAGAGAGAGAGAGAGAATGGGCATGCCAGGGCTTCCAGCCACTGCAAATGAACTCCAGACGCGTGCGCCCCCTTGTGCATCTGGCTAACGTGGGTCCTGGAGAATCGAGCCTTGAACCGGGGTCCTTAGACTTCACAGGCAAGCGCTTAACCGTTAAGCCATCTCTCCAGCCCTCTACCACATCTTTTGCTATGGCCCATGAGCCTTAGATGGTGTGATACAGAGGTTTCATTTAGTGCTCAACACCCATCTGTCATTTCTTCTCAGCACATCGATGAGTTTTGAATTTCCCCAGTGGTTAGCACCACTAGAAAAGAGAATATTCTTTAAATAAAAGTGAGAAAAGTTTAATATATGCACATAAAAGTAAATATTCAGAGGGTGATTTAATGAGTATATCTATTTAGCCAAACAATATAGATAGCTTTCCCCCAAAGCATAAAGCACTTTAAAATTTATTAATTTATGGGGGATACACAAGTAGATCAGAGGACAACTTTTGGGGGGGGTCTTCACCTTGGTCTTGGCTTTCCCTCTTGTTTTGTGTCAGGGACTATCCTTGCTCATGATTCCATTCGCAAGTTTCCTGGAAATGTCCTGGGTCTGCCTCCAGCCTGCTACAAGCACACAGAGATTACAGGCACCTGCCACAGGTTTCCGTTGTTACACAGGACCTGACGGTCTGAATTCAGGAAGTCAGAGGTGTACGTAAGAACTTTACCCATTGAATTATCTCATGAGGCCCTTAAAGCACTTTTATATTACGAAAAACATCTTCATTATCTGTGTGTGCATAGATAATCCTGCATTTCCCTTTTGTCTTGCATATGAGATGTGCCCGTGAGACCCACTGTCATTTGTTGCTGTGGTCTATATCTCTGGTTTCTGGGCCTGCTGCACACCACGGTGAATGTTTTGCCATTGAATAAATGAAGCCACCATTTGAATTTGGTATTTTTCATGGCCACCTTCAACTAATTCTCTACTCTTTGTGATCCTGCTCTGTGGCCCCGGAAGCTGAGCAGTGATAATTGTGTCACCAGGTTCTTCCTAGCTCCCTGGCCTGAACTTGATTTACTAGTATGGAGTACTGGCAGGAAACCAAAACCACACAAAGAGGGTGAAGTCTAAGAACTGATTTCCCCTCCGTGAATTATCTATCAAAGGTGACCTTTGCTTTGGGATCTTTTTGTCTAATGCTTTTCCTTCTCTGGGTTTGATTACCTGTTTCCTCCTATTTTGTTTCTTTCAGCCTTTGGAAATTATCCTCAATTGTCCATTTGAGTGGGCCATCTCTTCCCTTCAGAGACATTGATTAATACAATGTCACAGGAACAACTATGGGTCACATGACAGTATCAGGGAAGCTTCAGGCCTTTGTAACAAGATGCTCTAGGCTGAGTAAATTTATAAACCATATATATTCAGTTCTAATAGCTCTGCATTTGAGGAATGAAAAGCAGAATGGAGGTCTGCTTCCTACCCAGGGCAGTTTAGCTATGCACTCCTTTGGCACATGGGCAAAAGGGGCTTAACCTACTTCTTCAAAACTTTAAAGGACACCAATTTCCTTTATGAGGTTAGAGCTACAGGACATATTCACCTCAAAAATATATTTATTACATGTTTATTTGAGAAAGAGAGAGAGAAAGCCAGGCCTCTTGCCATTGTTGCAAATGACCTCCAGACGTATGTGCCATTTTCTCATCTGCCTTCATGTGGGTACTACAGCATTGATCCCAGGATGACAGACTTTTGATGACCAAGCACTTTTAACCACTGAGACATCCCTTCAGCACCAGGCCCCACTTACTAATGCCATCACCTTGGGTGTAGGGTGCTATAGTGTTTTTAGAGTACACTAAATTTAAAGCACAGAAAATCCCAACACCATAACATTCCTTTCTTTTACCTACCACTTGATTTTTAGAGACTCAAAGATATCTATGTCATAAATCTATCTAATTCTCAATTTAGCAAAGCAAGAGAAATATGACAGTAGAGGTGTTAATTCTCCTTTAAAGCATTCAATAAGAAATTATGGAAGTCATAATGCCAATACATCTATAGAGTACTTCATAGATTACTAAATCCACTTCCAGACATCACCTCACTTACTCACTTATAAACCAAGTCTAGGAGATGATGAAAAAAATTAACTATTGATGTTTTCACTTTGGCCCTTGAATAAAATGTTTTATGTCTTCTCCAAACCATATATATACATGAAACTCTATATGTAAAGTACCTTAGTGGGAATTCAGCAAATCAGTAAATGCTGGTGGTGGTTTTTTGTTTTAACTTTCAAAAGCAGCATATAATTATACTACAATGTTAAATGATATCTAAATTGTTGCTTGAGTTCTAAACTTTCAAAAAAAATTGTTCTATGCAAGACCTTGAAACATAGTTGGGGAAATGAATTAAATCATATTATATTCCCACTTGTTATTAAAAAATTCACCCTGGGACTGGAGAGATAGCTTAGCAGTTAAGATGCTTGCCTCTGAAGCCTAAGGACTGATGTTCAACTCTCCAAATTGCACATAAACCAGATGCACAAAGGTGAGGCAAGCACAAGGTCGCACATGCCCACAGGTGACACATGCATCTGGAATTCAGTTGCAGTGGCTGACGCCCTGGCACACCAATTCTCTCTCTGTCTCACTTTCTCTAAAATAATTTTTTAATATTTAGAAAGTCATCCCCAAAATATGTCTTAATAACAATAATAACTTATTCTGCTTATGAATTTCTGTGAGTAAGGGGTTTGGGGTGGCTTGGCTGAACAGTACTAGGTCAGAGGCTCTCATGTGGCTGTTTAGCTTGGCTTGATTACAGAGCTGGAATGTCTACCTTGAGGAGTTATTCACATAGCTGCAAGTTGATGATGGTGAAAAGGTTATAATCCTTGTGGATCCTCCATCACACTGCATGAGCACCTTTGAGACGTGTCTCTGAAGTAAATGATCCAAGAGGACAGTGCTGAAGCTGTGGTGCATTTGCTGGCTGACCTAACCTGAGAATCACAGACTCTCGTTTCTGTCACTCTATACATCACAATGACCAGCCTTCATCCAATATAGACGCTTACTCCACAGAAGTGTAGACATTGGGAGCTGTCTTACAGGCTAACTCATAGGCCTAAGTTCCTGAGTGATTATGTTACAGAACAAAAGGGGATATCAAGGAGGCTTGTGGGTAGAAAGGGACTAGAGGTGGAACAGTGATAAATTTGGTAACTGAAGAATCAAAAGTTTGAGGTGAACAGTGCTTTCCCGGAAAACAGAGCAAAGCAAGGATGTCCTAGTATGGTGGGTCCGTGGCAATTAGTGAATGGCACATGCCTGAACAGAAAAGGAGGAACTTTAAGGGTAGAGAGGAGCCAAAATAGGAGCTAAAAATTAATCCCAGACAATGGAAAAGCACATGACTAACATAATGAAATGAATAATGTAAAGGGATGGATCTTGCAAGGAGCTCTTATTCTATTAGGATGGCTAGGAAGCCATGGTAACCACTTCCATCTGAAGGGATAAAAACCCAGCAGTTGTGGATGACACAGAAGAAACTATGAAAGATATTTTGGAAGAATAAATAACAAAAGTTAGTTGTGAGCAGTCCCTCTGTAGAGCCAACATTGATTTTGTGTCTTCAAACCCTAATAACCTAGAGAATGGAGGTATTAAAGGTGAGAAGCTATATCTTTGGGGTCATAGCCAGAGGTAAGACAATAAGCTAGGCTTAGACAATTCGAGGGGGCCAGAAAAGTACACAGAAAACAAAAGGATTTTCTGAAGTTCTGGTTTTATTCTCAGCACATGTTCCCGTTTATAACTCTCCCCATCCACATTGCTAGTTTGGGAGAAAGATTCTGTGAACAGTGCATTTCACAGAGCCTCAATCAAGATTCCAGTGATGCCACAATTTTTTTAAATTTTTTTTGATTGTTTATTTTTATTTATTTGAGAGCGACAGAGAGAGAGAGAGAAAGAGGCAGAGAGTGAGAGAGAGAATGGGTGCACCAGGGCTTTCAGCCGCTGCAAAGAACCCCAGACGCGTGCACCCCCTTGTGCATCTGGCTAACGTGGGTCCTGGGGAATTGAGCCTTGAACCTGGGTCCTTAGGCTTCACAGGCAACCACTTAGCCGATAAGCCATCTCTCCAGCCCTGATGCCACAATTTAAACACAATAGTCAGAGAAGAAAAGAGCCCAGAAAATAAGGAAGATGTGGCAAGGGAAGATAACACGGGGCGAAATGCAGGATCTTTAGTCTACAACATGAGCTGGTGAGCCTGATCATTGTTTACATTTCCTTGTATTGATGGAATAATGAAAATGATACCAGCACAGAGGCCAAACAACATCCCTGCTGAGACCTGGCAAGTGCTTTGTGTAACTGGCTAGTGTTCATAAGTCTCAAGAAGGCAGAAGAGTCCAGTTTTTCCTAGGATGACAGTTAACACTTCTCAGGAAGTTCATTATCAAACTGATACGTAAAAAGTGCAAATGTGATGTTTTCCTTGGTATGGCTGCTGGCATAATGACTTGATTGATTTAAAGATGGAAGCAATCATCATCAAGATACATTTGCTAAGTCTTTATTTGCACAAGGAGCTGAGCCATAATACTTGGAGCAGTTCAAATACACTCACATGCTAAATGGTATCAGTATTATGATATTGGTGCAGATAGTAAAGGCGACCATCAGACAGAATCAATTAAGTTTGGAGATGGAGAGAGACAGGACACGAAATGGTGTCCAAGGCATTTTAGAACACAGATTATTACACTGGCCAGACATTTTAAAATCATTCCATTGCAAAAATTTTTGTAATAAAAAACAGGATAATGAAGCCCTATATATTACAATGACATACAAAAATTATTGTTACACATATGCCAACATTTTGCATTTGTTGGTTCATTCTGATACACAAAGAGAGAAAAAAACTATTCAGGCCGGGCGTGGTGGCTCACACCTTTAATCCCAGCACTCGGGAGGCAGAGGTAGGAGGATTGCCATGAGTTCGAGGCCACCCTGAGAATCAATAGTGAATTCCAGGTCAGCCTGGGCTAGAGTGAGACCCTACTTCGAAACCCCCCCCCCAAAAAAAAAAACTATTCAGGAAAGCACAACTAGTCTTGAAGTTGTTCTTTATTCCACATCTGAGGATTTCAACTTCTTTGCTCTTTCTCCAAGAAGAAATAGAACAAGGTCAGGAAATGACCTTGTATAGAGAATAATCTAGTAATGCTTACAGGCACACATGTAATGTTCAGATTATATTTAGAAAAATGGAATTTAGCTGGGCGTGGTAGTGTACTCCTTTAATCCAGCACTCAGGAGGCTGAGGTGGGAGGATCACTGTGAGTTCGTAGCCAGTCTGAGACTACATAGTAAATTCCAGGTCAGCCTGGACTAGAGCAAGACACTATCTTGAAAAACTAAAAGAAAATGTAAATTCAAAAGCAGTGTATGTTTGGACCAGTGTCAACATACATATAAAATACACAATGTGGTCCTGGCCCCAGCACACCTGAGGCCTCCGTCCTGTGGGCAGAAGAGGAGGGCCTGCCTTCTCAAGCCTCATGTTCCCATCCTGACCTGTCTGAAGTAACAATGGTTGTTTTACTGCTTGTAAACTCAGTGACTTCTTATCCAGAACAAAAAATTAAAAACAAAGCAAAACTCAGAAAACAAAAATCACAGGCAAGGACTTCCAATGACAGCATGGTCCTTGATTGCTATGCTTGGTGCAAATTCCAGAACCCTGTAACATACCTGCATGGAGTGACCCTATGGTCTCCCACTGAGCAAAATATCTGTTCTTCATCAACATCACTAATTATAATTTGAGGCACCAAAATGCAAAAGACTATAGAGTTTGTATTTCTTTTTAAAATACAATTTATAACATTATATTTTGTACTCTTTATATCAGAATTTATAACTAGATTGATGTATTTAATTCTATTTCTGAAAAAAAACTAATTCAATGTTTCAGTTGCATGATAAAAATATTTACAGAAGCTGGGCATGGTGGGGCACACCTTTAATCCCAGCACTCGGGAGGCAGAGGTAGGAGGATCACCATGAGTTCATGGCCAGCCTGAGACTACATAGTGAATTCCAGGTCAGCCTGGACCAGAGTGAGACCCTCCCTCAAAAAACTGAAAAAGAAAAAAAAATATTTAAAGAAAACATACTCATTCTATTGGACTTTGAAATAAATAAAAACTTCTTGGAAAAAAGTACATATATTTCTAGCAAATATTTTTGGTATAAGAGTACTGCTGTGTCATGGGTATCTTATAAAAGCTTGTCAAATCAAATGCAAATATATGAAATGAGAAAAGGCAAAGAGAACGTGATTCATATATGCAGCCATGTCAACTGTGTCTGTAGATTAAAATGCAACTGATCATTTCTTTGTCCTGGGTCCCCACAGCCAGAGCCTGTCCTTCAACCCTGATTATGATTTTGACTTGTTAATTAGGTCCCAGTCTTTGCAGACATGGGCCTCACGTCTGGTTTCTGCTTGCCCTCCTCATGGAACTGAGCACCATGCTCAGGACCTCATCCGCACTCAGAATATATTTGTTGAGAGATGCAACAAGTTGATTTTGGCCTAGATCGCTTTCATTCCTCATCCACACCATTGCCTCTTTCAATGGGGAGAAACACCTAACTGCTGTCAGAACCGTCATGTTAAATAAATGAGCAGCCTGTTGTGCTTGTCACACTTATAAGGGTATGGAGAAATGTGTATTCACAATATGCACCCAGATGACAGGTTTTTCCCATGACTGTTGCTAAGGCAACGGAATAAGGAGGAGGCACCCAGGGTGCTCCGCTGGCTGCCTCTCCTGGTATGGATTTTGTGAGCACTGCCTTCAGAATCCACCAGTTCTGTCTACCTTAGAAGACATGAAGTCTATGGTGATTTAGATACAGTGTTACATGCCAGGGGTTTGCTCTATATGTCTCGCCAATTTTCTATTTCACTAAGAGTTGTGAAATCAGTAGTAACCGCAAAGAAGAAATTATGCGAGCATGATGATGCACTACTCATTAGGGGAAATCATCCCGCATTTTGAAGGTCACCATACTGGATCAGTTGAAATAAAATGAAACTGCTAAATTCACAGAATGTCTGGAAGGAGATCTTGGAAGTCCAGGAAAAAACTTTCTTTTATTAAAATTCTTTTATTCATTTTTATTTATTTATTTGAGAGCACCAGACAGAGAGCAAAAGAGGCAGATAGTTAGAGAAAGAGAGAGAATGGGCACACCAGGGCCTCCAGCCACTGCAAACGACTCCAGACGCATGCACCCCCTTTTGCATCTGACTAACATGTGTTCTGGGGAATCAAGCCTCAAACCAGGGTCCTTAGGCTACACAGGCAAGCACTTAACCACCAAGCCATCTCTCCAGCCTATTTTTTAAAATTTTTTTGTTCATCTTTATTTATTTATTTGAGAGTGACAGACAGAGAGAGAAAGAGGCAGCTATATAGAGTCTTTTTTTTTTTTTTTTAAAGAAAACCTCGGATGTCTGGCTGTATTTCAAAGCCTGATTCCCAATTAAGGAAAATGAGCAAGCCAAATTATTTTTCAAAAGCATTTGTGGGGTTCATTAACGTTTTATGGCAACTTTATGCATAATGACTTAATGTTTCATCATTCAGTTTGAAACGATTCATACCCTAGAAAGTGAAACTCAACACTTGAAGGTAAGCTGGAGCAATGCAGATAAATTGTACTCATATGATGTGAATAAGAACGAAATCTGGGCAGAAGAGATAGTTTAGCTATTAAGACATTTGCTTACAAAGCCAAAGGATCCACCTTCAGTTCCCCAGTCCTCCCATAAAGCCAGATACACAAGATGGCGCATGTAGTGGCTAGAAGCCCTGGTACATGCGTTCTGCCTCTCTCTCTCTCTCTCTCTCTCTCTCTCTCTCTCTCTTAACTAGGTAAGTAATTTAAAAAGAAAGAAAGAAAGAAAGAAAGAAAGAAAGAAAGAAAGAAAGAAAGAAAGAAATCAGAAAGACCTCAAAGACATGTGGTCCATCTCCGAGCTCATGCTTGAATCACATGTGCAGATTATCTACCAAGAACACCTTCAGCCCTCAGGGCGGTCATGGAACCATTATGGAGATGATGTAGTCCTACATGGTGCTAAGGAACTCCACCTGAGATGAAATTCAGTGAAGCTGATACTTCCTGAAGAATGCCGTTTCCTCCACCGAGACAAAATGTCACTCCTATAATTTTCACCCCTTACCCATAACTATAAAATCTTAGAACCATAAAATCTAGTACATTTCCAAATGAAAAACTTCATTGTACTCAACTGCATCATTCATACATTTTTTATTTTTTCTCCTCCTGATCACAGTAGCCAACAGTGGGAACACAGAACTGGGGGATTGCTTAGGAAGTCTCTTGCTTATTTCCCCTCAATTCCTCTCTATCCTGCCTTCTTCTCCACCCTCACCCTGTCCCCAGCCTCCCCCTCCTCCAGAGACAGGACTGCGCAACAAAGCTTCATTTGAATGGTTTTGCCCTGGTGGTGCATGGGTGCTAACCCCAAGCTCGACTTTGCTAGAACTCTGTAACATGCACCAGATGATCCTCTAGGTCAAAATCAAAAATCATTACACATGGTTGCTCACTCCTTTAGTGCCAGCACTTGGGACACAGAGGTAGGAGGATCACTGTGAGTTTGAAGCCAGCCTGAGACTGACTACATAAGGGAATTCGAGGTCAGCCTGGGCTACAGTTAAACCCTACCTTGAAAAACGATAGCATAAAAAATAGTTGTTATTATTATCCTAGGCTAACCCTACCCACATTATGTCCCACTTGTAACACAAGCCATGTACTTGACAGAGCAGGCCTCTCCCCTCTGCTACCCCATACTGCCATTCATGATCTTCTGTCATGTTTAAGATGTGGCTGTGGCACTGGTCTCTGTACCGAGTCACCTCTGGATGTCTCAGCTCCACACAGGGCTTTCTTGAAGCCTGTCTACTTCTGCTTGACATGGGGAATAAGCACATGAGGATACCCCCCTTGCCCATGACAGGGACATGTCAGCACGGAATGTCACAGCACTCGGGTTCTTCCTAAGACATCATCTCCAATACCAGTCATGGCAACATGTAGCTTCAGTTCCCCAAATCACCACAGATTTTGTTTCGTTGCAAAGAACTCTAACATATTCAGAAGAGTGCTTAGCATGTTTATTGTGCCCTTTCACTGTGATGCTTCAACCAGTACCAAGACAGAGGGAACTCCATGTTAATACCCTATTATACAGATACTCCCTTACCTCGCTCTTTTCCATCCTTTCGTCCCCAGGTACAGTTTGCATGTGTGATGGTTAAGCCTGATTTTCTGCTTTCTAGGGTTTAGAATAACCACTGGGCTCAGGAAATGTCTGCGAGTGAATTTCCAGAGAGATTTAACTAGGTAGGAATATCCTATGGCCTACACTGTCTTATGTGCAGGGGCCCCTGACTGAAAACAGGAAAATGTGAGCTGAGCATCTATCTCTTTCTGCTTTTCATTTATTTATTTATTTATTTTACAGAGAAAGAGAGAGAGAGAATGGACGTGCCAGGGCCTCCAGCCACTGCAAATGAACTCCAGACACATGCACCCCTTGTGCATCTGCCTAACGTGGGTCCTGGGGAGTTGAGCCTGGGTCCTTTCGTTTTGCAGGCAAATGCCTTAACTGCTAAGCCATCTCTCGAGGCCTTAAGATGCATTATTAATTTTCAGTTAACACATCTTAGTCATTTTACTTCCACCTGTATCTAGACCTTATATTTAGTTTCACAATTTTTTGAGTTAAAAAATGTCAGGTTCATGTCATTTTTTTCATTGTCTTCTAGCATACAGCCTTATTATGTGTTCAGGCTTTGTTGTGATGCTAATGATGGCAAGGATTCTAATGACACCCTCACTTCAAACAGTACCATCATGTGCATTATTTTATTGGATTCTAAAAATGTACCCTGTGATGCTCATAACTACTATGTTCCTGCCTGATTCTCTCAGATTTCATAATAGCTCCTCTCCTCCCACAGGCACACAGACACTTCATGGAGAGCTACCTCCCCATGGTCTGCTGTTCAGGTAATTCTGTACTCTTCTAAATATCCCCCCCCCCCCCGCACACTTGTGTTTCTCTGACTAGCAGCAGTGTAGCTAATAACCTGATCCCTAATATTTATTTTTTCTGTTGTTCTTTTTTTAAACTACAGAATCTCATCCTGCAGTTCAGGCTAGCCTCAGACTCTACACTCAGCCTCTTCAATGCCGGGATTATAAGCATAAGCCACCATACCTGGCCTGCTTCCTATTGTTCCTCAGGTGCAACAATATCCCTTGCCCCTGGAGCCTGCCTTGCTCCTGAACAATGTCTGTCTGCACTTTGCCTTTTCCTCTGGAGCTGATCATCTTCACTGTACTATCAAGGGTCTGCTCATGAGCTATAGTCCTGATCCTCCTCACTCTGGAAGCAAGGCCACCACTGTGGTAGACAGCAAAAAGAGGGATCTTGAGGCCCTAAGTGAGTCACGATTTTCTTTCTACATAGAAGCATAACTATAGGATTTAATAGCCTCCATGAAGTCAGCACATCATTTTTTTAATTTTTATTAGCATTTTTCATGATTATAAAAAAAAATCCCATGTTAATTCCCTCCTTCCCCCCACACTTTCCCCTTTGAAATTCCATTCTCCATCATATTACCTCCCTATCACAATCATTGTACTTACATATATACAATATCAACCTATTACGTACCCTCCTCTCGCACATCATTTTGAAAGCAGAAAGCTTTTTAAAAAAATATATGAGTTTGGTATCAGTATAGAATGAAATAAAATTTAGTTTTTAATTATTTTTATTTATTTGAGAGAGAGAAAGAGACAGAGAGAAGGAGAGAGGAGAGAGAGTGGGCACTCCAGGACCTCCAGGCACATGCATCACTTTGTGCATCTGGCTTATGTGAGTCCTAGGGAATGGAACCTGGCTCCTTTTGGATTTGCAGGCAAGCACCTTAAATAGTAAGCCATCTCTCCAGCCCTGAAGTAAATGTTTTAATGTTTGTGATGATATTAGACATGGGCCTATGAAACTATGTGAAGTGATGCCTGACTGCACAGCTTGAAACTTCTTCCTCCATGCTTCTTCACATGAGCGTTTTGCCATGGCTAGTACAGCTTTTGTTTCATGTGAGATCATATGCCTGCAATTTCTGAGTTTTACTCCAAGTCAGAAGTGTCACATATTGAGCATCAAAAAGTCACTGAGCTGCAGGAATAAAGACCAAACAGGTAAATACAAGGATGACAGAAATCCTGAGGAGTGAGGCTCAGCAGATCACTGAAGGTTGCCTCAACAGAAATTATTTAACACATGGTGTGTTGCTAGTCTAGTCAGGGGTATTTATAGTCTCAGCGAGTTACCCCATAGTTCCTGGGAGAAAAGGCTTTTGAATGCTTTTACTTATAAAATGTACTTCTATATTATTACAATGTAGTTGATTTGTTACAAAATAGGCAAACAGTAAAATTTTGGATGTGATTTATATTATGGGTTCCCAAAAAATATAAGTTGATTTCTTCACTTTTGTATTGTCACTCTATTCCCAGAGTGAGCATGTCTTGTGACAAGAAAGGGGGGGGGGGGGGAAAGCAATTTAAAAGATGTATAAAAGGTTCCTTCAGCATGCTTGGAGGACAGAACAGTTTCATCTGTTGAGGACTGAGCTGTCTCCCTTCAGTGGTTGAAATCCCTCGGCCCTGAGCAAGCCAGGCATTGGCTGCGGCAATGTTAAAAGCAGGCTGGTGTTTCTGACTATGCACCCCAAGCCTGTGGGAGTGGGTGTGCAGCTTAACGTCCAGATAAGATCTCCCAGAACTTTAAGCTGCTCGTCGCCCATTTCAATTTGGCTCTCTCCTCAGCTGGCTTCTGCTTAGCTTTTCAAGCTTGTGGTTCTATTCCGGTTTTCAGTAGTACCGAATTCTAAAGCAATCTATAAAACTGTATCGCTCTGCTTTGCACAGGGAAAAAAAAAAAAAAAAAAAAACACTTTGCATCTCATGCCTTGGAATATGGCTCTAAATATTGGCAGACTCACAAATGCCCTGACCTTTTAGCATTCCAGGCATTTGGTCTGATGTTTTTCTTACATTTTATAGCTTGAAAAAAAAAATGGACTCCTGAGTTAGTGAGGCTCGGGGGCTAAAATTCTCATCAGAAGTGCATTTTTTCATAGCATAGAATATATTAATATGTGCAGGTTTAAAAATAACCCTTCCAGAAAGGAACTTTTAGATGGATTTTTTTTTCTATCTAGTTCTCCAATGTAATTTGATTCCAAATACAACTCAAGGCAATGCCTTATTAATTTTCATCATTCAATTTTATATTAGTTTTTCAGATATTTTCTTAAACCTGAGGAGGTGACCTTTTCTCTGAGTGTCACGCATTGCTCTTGATCTGGCCTATGTGTCCCATCTCGCCTCAGCCAAGATCAGCTGCACCTATACTCCGTGTCACCTCTCCATGGTCACACTCTTATGGCTACCTATGGCTACCCCCCAGGGGCTGTCTGACATGGTCGGTTCTCAAAGTTGTGAGCCTTCCAGTTCCTTGACCACTTCTTCCTGGACCCCCAAAATCAAAATGGAGTTGACATTCCCACTATAGCTACCCAAACTCTCACCCCGTGATCATTTTCTACTCTCACTTGCCTCCTATCTTGTAATTTCAGTTTCAAAGCTTCATTTGATCTTGTGGGAAGAAGAGCAGAATTTGAAAAAAAAAATTGTTATTCTTGGTCTGACCGTTACACTTTTTTAAAGATTTATTTTTATTATTTGTTTGATACTCAGTAACCTTTTATTCACCTCTAATCTGTGTTCTGGCTCCTACTTTCCCATACCTCCAACTGAAAAGAATTCTGTAACAGAGAAAAGAGAGAGCAGGCATGAATTCTCCAAAGATTCTTTCCTTCTGTGGTGGTCTGAATCAGGTGACCCCCCCCGCCCCCCGCCATGAGTATGTATGTTTGGAAGGCTTGGTCTCCAGTTGGTAGCAATTTGGGAGGTAGTCCTTGCTGGCGGTGGTGTGTTGTTGGGGGTGGCCTTGAGTGTGTTATAGCCAGCGCCCCCTTGCCAGATGTCAGCTCCCTATCATGCTGCTGTCTCCCATCTGCTGTGGCAGAGGTGACGTCCAGCCTCTGTTCATGCCATGCTTTCCTCTGCCATCGTGAAGCTTGTTCCTGAGACCGTAAATCAAAATAAAGCCTTTCCACCTATCCACTGTTTCTGGTTGGGTGTATTGTCCCAGTAACCGGAAGGGAACTACACCCTCCAATGCTAACTGTTCTATTATGATTGTGTCCACTCTTATGCTTCTGCACAAAACTTCTTTCTAAGAACACCTCCACTGTGTGCTTTTTGTGTGTTGCAGTTGGGCAGCAAATGTGTTTGGAGCACTGCAGAGGCCTGCAGAAATTATACCAGAACTGACCATGAGAAAAAAAGCAGTTATTCTAGTGTCCACTAGAATGAGTTTCCCTCGGGAACAGGTTTAGCGGATAGATTTTGTGCTAGAGGTCCACTCTCAGCTTTTCCTTCCCGAGGAAGCAAAATCTAATTATTCACTGAGAAATCAGTCCCCACCACCACCACCCAGGGAAGGTACCTGTTCAAGGCACCCAACTCCTCTCCTGCCAGAGGGTGAGCATGCAATGCTATCTTGGCTTCATTTCCTTGGGCAGAGTGACACAGGAAAGGCGGTCTCTTCATTCTTGAGGAGGGGAGCAGAGAAGCTGGTCAGAGCTTCCTTCTCTGATTTTATGAACTGTGCTATGGAATTTAAAAACTATTTTCTTAACTTTTATTATTCAAAATCAATTTATATTGCTTGGAAACAGAAGCCTAAATATCGAAGATATTAATATGTGTATGCAATATGGTAATGAAGAACAGGCATTTGGAAACAAAATTTGCCTCCCAGGCATGAGGTCCTGAGCTCAGATTCCCAGCACCCACATAAAAGCTGGGTGTGGTGGCCCTTGCTTGTGATCCCAGAACAGGGGAAGCAGAATGAGAAGAGTCCCAGGGTTGATTGGGTACATAGACCATCTGAATCAGTGAACTTCAGGTTCAGTACAAGACTCTATGTCAAAAGAAGAGGGACGGGCTGGAGAGATTGTTCCATGGTTACAAGCACTTCTTGTGCAAATGTGCAGACCTAAGGAGATCTGAGAAACTGCTTCAGTTTAATCACCAGGCCCACATAAACACACATCTCTAACCCAGGGCTTGTGGGGAGCACACACCATAGGATAATTAGAGCTCAGGCAAACAAAAAAGGCAAGCTCCAAGATGAGACAGAGACTGAGACTCAGGTGAGAATGGGCAGAAAGTTGAAGGAGGACACCCAATCTTCCCCACTGGACACTGCAAGCAGGCACACCCCACTGCAGGGGGGCACACGGGACACCACATGGGCACATACATGTGCATACACTACACAGACACAAAGAGACTTAGGAAGACATGCCAAGTCTACCTGTGGCTTCCACATGCATATGCACATTCATGTACACACATGCACACACATATGAGCATGCAAACACAACATACACACATCCAGATGCCCAAACAGTAACGAGTAGCAATTGGTTCATTTTCTTGTGACTTTGCTTGAAGGATGATTCTCAGTTAAGGAGGCACAGGCATGCACGTGCAGGCACTCACATGCACACACTCACACACACACACACACTATACACACCCTGTAATTTTCAGTAAATGGTTTTTCCTGCTCTTTGACCCACCTGTGGGTTGTCATACCACAGACCTCCATAGCAGGCAGAAGTGTGTTACGACCCTCATACACACTCGCTGGAAAATATCTATAAGGCTAAGATATTTCCCAGAGTCCTTGGAGGTATTCTATTGTTTGGCTAATGCGATGCTTCTGTGAAAATATAACTGTTCTACACAGGTTATAAAAAATAAAGTTAAAGCACAGACAGATGGGGACCTAGGAATAGAAGTGGGAATCAAATTTCAAAAATTGGAGGAATGGTTGTAAGATTTCAGCACGAGTTGCTACATATAACAATAAATTATAACAAATATATGATTGGGAATCATGAGACTCCTTGATTATTAATGCACCATCACAGGGATTCGTTTTTGTAGAAGATCACTCAAATTGAATAATGAAACTTGAGGTAGTGTTGTCACATTCTGTTTATTGCACTAAATATGGAGATTATTATCATGGTCAGGGTCTGGGGAGATAGCACAGAGAGCTTACCTTGTAAGTATGAGTTCAATCCCCAGAACCCTGGTTTTTTTTTTTAAACAAAAATATTATTTATTTGCAAGAGAGAGAGAGAATGAGAATAGGTGCACAAGGGCCTCTGACTCCTGCAAACAAACTCCAGATGCATGCATCACTTTGTGCATCTGGCTTTATGCAGGTACTGGGGAATTGGACCTAGGCCACCTCGCCTCAAATCAAACACTTTTGACATCTGAGCTACCTCTCCAGACTCAAGAATCCATGTTTTTAAGGACAGACAGACACGGTGGCATGTACTTGTTATCCTAGCACTGGGGCAGTAGAGACAGGCAGACCTGTCCTGTTCACTGGCCAGCCAGTCTAGTCTGCTTGGTCAATTCCAGGCTAGTGAGGGACCCTGTCTCAAAAAAAGGTAAATGACATTTGAGGAATAACACTTCCTGTTGTGCTCTGGCCTCCACACGCATGCACACACATGTTCACCCACACATGCACACATGTGCACACACTTGAATTTGCACATACACAGCCACACATGCATAAAAAGACTATTATTGTGGTCATGTAAAAAATATTAAGTATCTTATACAAAAAGCTTCAGAGAATTTTTATTGAAAATTTCTAATCTGAAAGAACTTTCTGAATAATTTATTGTACAGTAATGAAATGTATTACAAATGTGAGTGATACAAAAAAGGAAAATAGTTCAAATAAATCAAATGTACACTAATAAGCTAAAATGAAGCCTGAATTAAACATTCAATCAGTATGAATTTGAGGAGATATATAAATTAAAATTTGAAATGTACTTTGCTAATAACAATCATTTCCATTGAGTAATACTGGTTTTATTTACTGAATAAAATGCTAGGAATGGTAAAATCAGAATCATAAAACCAAGGTCTCAAATGTTCAGTCAGCTTTGCCATGATCATCTCCTAAAAGTCAAGTTAAATTATTTATAATAAATCTACTTTTATTAATGGAATCATCTGCTATTTTATATTCTCTTACTATTTTACACATTTATGCACATGTGTACCACCAAAAATATCACAGTATTCAGGTCAACAATATTGAATATTTCTCTCTTTTGAAACTTAAAAGAGCATTCGCTTTGACTAGATATTCCTTGCCCTTAAAATTGCTTCAGCTCATATGGGAAAGACCCATATGCTTACAGAGTTCTTCTGTTTCTGCAAATTGTTCACCATATGGTATTCCAAGAGCATTTAATATCTTGTTGTACTGTGGCTGCATCAACAACTTCAGCAGCTCATGCATGTATATAATTATGGGTGTAACTATCTTTTTCATTGCTTTTTGTGTACCTTTTCTAAGTTCTTTTTCTATTACAGGAAGGAAACGTTTGTTTAAAGAAATGAAGTAATTAAAATTTTAAAGCCAATCATGACTTTAACTAGTTCCTTATCTTGGCAGTGAACATCTACTTAGGAAACTTCTAATGATTTCAACAATAATTACATTGGCAGTAGGACAATGGAGTATATAATTTATGATAAGAATTACGCCACTTCAGAGCCTACATCTTGCCTGAGCAATTTATTTGATGACTGGTGCTTTAGTAATGAACACTCCAGCTGATTTCATCATGTTATCACTCACTAGTTTAAGTTTCATTCACTATTTCAGTAAGAAGGGATAAAGGTCAGTACATACCATTTCATGAATGAACTGTGAAATTATAACAAGAGGGAGATACTTCAAGAGAAATTATATGGCGTAGATAATTCATGATGTATTCAAAGTTTAGATCTTGCCTTTTGCTTGAATAACACATACTTCCTGTTGTTTCCATGCTGCTGTGAAGTCTGTGGGAAGTGATGAAAGGAAGTTCTTACCATCTTTACATACTCCAAACACCACACAGATGCTTAGAAAAATTCAAAGCTAACTACTAACAAAAATTTGTGGTTTTGGAAAGTTTATACTTCATACAGTCTTTAAAAAACCAGGAGCAAAGGGAAAGATAAAAAGAAAACTAATACAAGATGACAAAATTCAAATGAGCTATTGATAACAATAAATGTAAACAAATTAAATTATAAAGGGATATGATCGCACATTTGGATACAGATAAAAGAGATATATGCTAGTCAAAAGAGGTAAAGCTAAAACAAAAGGACTTTTAAGACACAATAATTAGTAAAAGAGAGCTGAAGCTTACTGAACAAAATAACTATCAATGACGAACTTATGAGAAGTCACAAAAAGAAATAGTAGAAATACTAAACTGTGTTTCAAAATCCATTTAGCCATCTATTCAAAATATATATACTATGACGTTGTGTTAGAAAACCCAAATATACTTTAAAAATATATTAGAAATGAATATAAATATCTGTTGACTATCAATATCTTTGTCTCTTTATCTACATTTATATAGCAAAAACTACAGACATACATGCAACATAGTGTGTATACCTGTGAGTGTTCTTGTGTGTGTGTGTGTGTGTGTGTGTGTGTGTGTGTGTGTATTCACATGCATGTCTCTGTGTATGCAAGTATGCATGTGTCTGCAAGTACACATGCATGTGTACACACAAGCACGTGGTGGTCAGAGGACAACCTCTGGTTGCTTCAGGTCCCTTCTACCTTTCTGGAGAGGGTCTCTCATTGGCCTGGAACTTGTCAAGTAGACTAGAGTCACTGCTCTGCAAAGTCCAGAAATCTGCCCGCCTCCACTTCTCCAGTGCTGGGATGACAAGCGCACAGCACCATGCTAGGCTTGTGTTGTTGAGTTCCAGGGATCAAACTTGGGTCTTCATGCACTTTATCAGGGGGACCATCACCCCAGCCAGCATTGTGTGTTTTCTTATATGAAAAATGTCATAGTAACTTTTGATGTAAGTCACCGTGTAAATTTTGTGTTATTTTCTGTAAGTGAAATAACGAGTTCAATAGGAATAAGCATTTTAAAGACTCTGGAGATAGTTTGCCAAATTGGTTATACTTTCTTTATGTTAATCAACCCACTCTTATAAAATAGCCAGGTACTTGCTGGTAATAATGATGAGAAAGAAACCGTATCAGGGCTGGAGAGATGGCTTAGTGGTTAAGCGCTTGCCTGTGAAGCCTAAGGACCCCGGTTCGAGGCTCGATTCCCCAGAACCCACGTTAGCCAGATGCACAAGGGGGCACATGCATCTGGAGTTCATTTGCAGTGGCTGGAAGCCCTGGCACGCCCATTCTCTCTCTCTCTCTCTCTCTCTCTCTGCCTCTTTCACTCTCGATCTCTCTCATATAAATAAATAAAACAAAAAAAATTAAAACAATGAAACCGTATCAATTAAAGGTTGCATGTACTGCTGTCATACTTACAATGCTGTGACGGTCAGGCTCAGTGAACTGTTTATTTCTTCTGAGAGGTTTTTTTTTTTTTTTTTTTTTTTTTTTCCTTATTGAAGTCACATAACCACTGTCTGTAAGATAGTACTTTGGGTTAGACTCATGCTGGATTATATATGTCCATTGGAAAAGTATGCCAACCCAATTACCATAAATCATTTAAGTATCAGTATAAAAAACCTACTTTCATGAGTATTAGCAGGGGCGTGACACTTGTGAAGGCTACTGCCTTCCAGTAAGCCAAACTCCACAGTTAACCAATTTTAACTTCATATATTAAGAGACCCTGCAGGAAAAAAATTCAAAACAATAAAAAATGAAAGAAATAATGAATTATTTCTATAAGGAATAGAGCAATATTTAAAAATGCAGGCCTCTCACAGGCTTTCCTCTGAACTCTTCTCTGCTTGATACTGTAGGCATTAACCATGCTCCTTACTCGTTTCGGGAAATGATCCGGTCACTGGCTGAGGATCACAGTAGGACCAGATAGAGACAAGGCTGAGCCCATCATTCACCTTCTCTGCTCCATACTACCCACAGCAACAGACGCTGCTGTCTTTACACGGTGCCCTTTGCATCGACAGCTCATACTACACCAGATCTTAAACGTACTTTTCCTTCATCCGTATTGTAGCACATATTCTAGTCACCTGAATATTCCAATTTGGTTTCCAGAGGTGCGAGAGAAGAATGCAAGTTTGAAATTACTAGGAGGGGAAATATACATATATCTATTGAGAGACTTTTTACTCATTTTCTTGCAAGTATATGTGTGAAAGTTTGAATATCAACTTCTTCTACTCAATAGTTTCTTAAACATAAAACAGTAAGATTCAGAGGCAAAGTATTGATGTAGAATTTGATTTTTTTTAGTCTCCTGAATATTTTACATGTGACATTTGCATGTTCTATGTACATTTGTACTTCCGTACTTTCGTGCATACTCTTAATTGACTTCAAAGGGACTGTATTTAATTCACTCTGTTTACATATTCCAGAAATTCCTGAATCATCTTTGAAATGTAGTTTAAATGGTGACCTTACTGATTTAAAAAAAAAAAATGCTTTTGGAGGATGGAGAGATAGCAGCAGAGGTGCTTGCCTACAAAACCTAATGACCAGAGTTTGAATCCCCAGAAGCCATATAAATCCAAATACAGTGGCGCATGCATATGGAGTTCCTTTGCAGCAGCTGGAGTCCCTGACACTCCCATTCTCTCTCTCTTTCTCCCTATCTCTCTCTCTCACCCTACCTACCTATCTGTCTATCAACCTACCTATCTATCTATTCATCCATTCATCCATATCTATTTATCTATCTCTATTTCTCTCTCTTTGCTTGCAAATAAATAGAAATATTTTTTTAAAAAATACTTTCCTTTTTTTTTTTCAGTTTAAACACCAAAATGTATATTCCACCCAGAACAGTAGCAAGCTTTGAAAAGAGGAGCAGCGCTCTTCTTTCTGCTTGCTGTCAGGTTTTGCTTTGTGTAGTCATTCATGAATTCAAGGAAACTTTCCTGGACAGAAGTATTACTGACACAGGATTATTCAATGAACCCCATCCTGTGCTGATTCTGACCACCTAGGAACATTTACACCCACATTCCTTCCTTATAAGTCCTCTTGTTGGTCACACAATATTGTTTTTGCAAAACCAAGTTAGGCAAGTGAAGTAGAATCAGACAAAAGTTTGAGTGTGAGGTAAACAAATAGCAATTTAAATAGGGTAGTAAGGATTTATGTAATTATACAAAGAGTTTCATCATCGCATTTCCATACATTTATATAATGTACTTTGATCATATTCACCGGCTCTATTACCCTTACTCATAGCTCCTCCCCTTTTGGCCTTCCATGTCCCTAAAAGTTCCCCCTTATGCTTTTTTAAATTTTTATTTTTTTAAATACATCATTTTTAGCCAGGTATGGTGGCACACACCTTTAATCCCAGCACTCAGGAGGCAGAGGTAGGAGGATTGCCAAGATTTTGAGGCCACCCTGAGACTACAGAGTGAATTCCAGATCAGCCTGAGCTAGCATGAGACCCTACCTTGAAAAACAAATAAACAAAAAAAAAATTAAATACATCATTTTTTTAAAGTAGGAAATTTGTATGGATACATCATAGGTTGTTACCATCATTTCCCTCCTCCCTGCCCCCACTGCACTGAGGACCCTGCTTAGTGGGATTGCTGGTGTTCACCATGGAGTTGTAGATTATAAGTTGTAAGAGCAGCAGTCAGTCATAGTTGGGGGATCAGTGCCTTTGGATATTCTCTCCCACCCTGTGGCTCTTACATTCTTTCTGCCACTCTTCTGCAAAATTCCCCAAGCTTTGGTGGGTGTGTTTTCAGTCGACCTTAGTGTTGAGCTCTCAGCAGCCCCTGGATTTCCACTTTGGTGACTTTTGAGTATCCTCGGTGTCTGTCTCCATCACCCTGATGCAGGATGTCAGATTTGCCATGGAAGAAGCCCTCTTGCTCATCTCACCAATTCCTTGGTGATTTCTCCTGGGCCTTGGCTGCTGTGCAAGGGCTGGCTCATCTGCCAGGGAGTCAGGCATCTATTCTTGTCTTGTTGATAGACTTTAGTGGTCTTCAGTTCTTGTTGCTTTCAGGAAAAATAAAAACAGGTTCTCCAAGGGAGAGTGTGATGTCAGGATAGGTTTAATTGATAAGCATTATTAATCCAGTGAAATTTTGATGGGAGTAGCCTCACTTTTGGACAAATGCTAGTGACAACTTCTCATTGGAATCTATCACATTGGAATCCATAGGAATCTAACTTGGTTCTAGCTCCAGTTATGGGCTCCTTGCCACCAAGTGGATATCATGGCCAATTAGAGAGCCACTGGTTACCCACCTAGGCTGTGTGTCACTCTTTCTCAAATGTGTACATCTTCTCAGGCTGGTTGCCTTCATATTGCAGTGTCCCCTACGTACTCATAATGTTGTTGGCTGTTTATCTCCTGCCCCCCACCCCAGCATCTCTTGTAGTGCTTTTCAACACTATAAGGACTAACCATCTGGAAACTGGCTTCCTGATAGATTCAGCCAGATCTCTTGATGTCATGCACCAGCAGCATGTGGTATTCAGCAATAGGGTCTTACCTTTTACATCAGGTGGGTAATTAAGTGCTTTGAAAAAAGCCTATCTTGTTTCGGGCTCCTTGCTGGTCTCTCTAATCAACAGCTCAATGTGGGTTGTAACCAATTTCTGATACTGAGAGTCACAAGCCAGAGGCAAATCTTTTAGGACTAGGCTTCTTCTCACCCTGTCCAGGGCCCTTACCAGAAAATCCCTCCATGCTTCTATTGAAGGTTATATCTTTTGGTCTGCTATTCCAGGAGAAAAGTTCCTATGGTGCCAATTCATTTTGGATTTGGTTTTGTGCATGTCTGCCCCCCACCCACACACCTTTCAGTCCTCCTCCCCACAAACCCTCCCATGTCTCTTAACTATCCCTCAAAGTTGCTTGTCAGGTATGCCTGCAACTCCAGCTGCTCCAGTTTAGAAACTACAGGTGAGGGAGAACATGTAGCTGTCGTCTTTCTGTGTGCTGATATGAGTTTGCTTAGTATGATCAGTCGGTAGAGTCTTCTGGGTCACTTGTGTATGGGATCACATCATCTGAAAATAGGGCTAGTTTGACTTCTTGCTTTTCAATTTCAATTTTAGCCCTTTTATATATTTATCCTGTCTTAATTCTTGGGCTATGACTTCTAATACTATGTGGAAGAGCAGTTGTGAGAGTGGGCACCTTTGTCTTATTCACAATCTTAATGGGAACACCTTGAGTCTTCCCCTGTTAAGTAGGATTTGGGCTTTAGGTGCTTTGTATATGGCCTATATTATATTGAACTATAATCTCACCATGCTTTGTATATTACCTACATTATATTGAACTATCCTACCATGCCTTATCTCTACAGCGTTTTGATCATTAAATGGTGTTGTGTTTTGTTGAATGCCTTCTATGCATCAATTGAAATGATCACGTGGTTCTTGTGATTAAGATTATTTATATGGTGTATTATATTAATCAATTTCTGTATGTTGAACCACCCCTGCTCCCTGGTATGAAACCTGCTTGATCAAGGTGGATAATTCTTTTGATATGTTGCTGAATTTTGATCAGAATTTTTGTATCTAAGTTTATCAGGGATATAGGTCTATAGTTTTTGTGTAGTAGCTCTGACTTGTTTTTGTATTAGGGTGATTACAGTTTCATAGAAAGAGTTTGGAAGCATCCCCTGTTCTCTGATCCTGTTAAAAAGGTTGATAAAAAGTGACTTAAGTTCTTTGATGAAGGTTTGGTAGAACTTGGCTAAAGCATTTTATTTTTCCTTTTGGGAAGATTATTGATTACATTTTCAATATCAATGATTGTGATAGATTTGTTTAGCAGATTTAGTTTTGGTAGGTGTTATGTGTCTAGGAATTCATTCATTTCTTCCAGATTATCCAGTTTTGTGGAATAGAGATTTAGGAAATATATCCTGATGATTTCTCCAATTTCGTTGCTGTCTATTGAGACCTCTCCCTTTTCAATTCTAGTTTGTTTGTTTTTTTTTTTAATTTGAGACTTCTCTCTTTTTTATTCAATTGATCAAAGTGGAGAAGGGTTCGTCAATCTTGTTTATTTTTTCAAAGAACCAGCTCTGGGTTTCATCAATTTTCTTAATTGTTTTCTTTGTCTCCAATTCACTAAATTCAACTCATATTTTATTATTTCTGTCTGGAACTCTTAGGTTTGAATTATTCTTACTTTTCTAATGCCTTTAACTGCATGGTTAGGTTATTAATTTGAGAGATTTCTGTCTTATTATGAAGGCATTTAGTGCTATGAATTTTCCCCTTAGGACTGCCTTCATTGTGTCCCATAAATTTTGGTATGCTGTGTTTTCATTATCTTTCAGTTCTATGAATTTTACAATTTCCTTTTTGTTTTCTTCCATGGCCCATTCATTGTTTAATAGCATGTCATTCAGTCTCTGGAACCTGGTGTAATTCCTGCTATTACTCTTGTTGTTAATTTCTATGAATAACTCATTATGGTTGAATATGATGTAGGAAGTTATATCAGTTTTCCTGAATTTATGGAGGCATGCTTTATGCCCTCATATATAATCTATTTTGGAGAAGGTTCTGTGGTCTGCTGAGATGGTGCATTCTGTAGAATTAGGGTGGAATGGTCTATAGATGTCTGTTAGATCTAATTGATCTATGGTGTTCTTGAGCTCTATTATTTCCCTGCTGATTTTCTACTTGGATGATCTCTCTATTGATGATAGTGCAGTATTGAATCCTATTTCCACAGCTTTTAGATTCTTATTCAGGAAGCCTTTGCTCATAGTTTGGAGTATTTTCTCTATTTCTCCCTTAGTACTTTGATAGTTTGTTTCTTAGATTAAGGTCTTTGATGCTTTTTTTGAAGGATTTACCTACAGGGTGACAGATAGGAATCAAAAACTCTTAATATAGTGCTTGAAATCTTAGGTAGAGCACAAAACATGAGCTATTAATGGAAAAGGAAAAAAGTCAACTTATACTGGTTTATGGGTGTTAGGAAGCTATATTCTTAGAGGGCCCAAAGGACTCTATCAGAAAACCCTTAGATCTGATCAACACTTCCAGCATAGTAACAAGATATAAAATCAGAGCTGGAGAGATGGCTTAGCAGTTAAGATGCTTGCCTGCGATGTCTAAGGAGCCATACTCAACTCTCCAGATCCCACATAAGACAGACACACAAAGGTAAGACAAGCACATGGTTGCACATGCCCACTAGGTGGTGCAAGCATCTAGAGTTCCACTGAAGTGGCTGAGACCCTGGCATGCCAATTTTTTCTCCCTCTCTCTAAAATAAAAAGTAAAAAAATATGTAAAATCAACACACAAATACCAGTAGCTTTCTGTACAACAAACTCAATGTAAAAGTAGTCAGGAAACAGTCCAAGAAGTAGGTCAAAGTTTAGTTTATTCAATCTGATTGTTTCTTCACAAGAAAATTTATCCTGTCAAAATTTATTTCACTACACATATTTAAAATTGCTTTTTACTGTTTTAGTTTGTATTGCTTTTCTTTTCACATAAACACTTTATTGTTGAATGATTGACATAGCAAAATTTCAATATATTTAATGCATACAACTTGGTAAGTTGACGTAAGTATGTACTTGTGATATTAGGACTACCTGTGCCATCCACCACCGAAAAAAGCTTTTTCATGTTCTCCTTATTTTCTAACATCATCTTTGTGATTAAAGAACTTAAGCTCTACTCTCTCAGCTAAAATAGTGGGAATGTGACTTTTTTCATTAATTTTTTTAAGCTAGCATACAAGGTAGTGAGCATCAGTATGGGATTTTCATATATACATGTCATTATATTCTTCTGTATTTACCCTGCTCTCCCACCTTATCTCCCCACTTTACTGCCTTTTCCTGACCTTCTATTCCCAGAGTAGTTCCACTTCTGCGTCATGTCATATGCATCCCCTGGTTTTATTTTTTCCCTCATCTCCCATTCCTTATGATTTCTTCCTTCCCTCTTATAGTCTTCTATTTTCATGGCCAACATCGCCCCCCCCCACACACACCCATGCAAGCAATAATTTTCAATCTAGTTTCTACATATGAGAAACACTATGTCCCACTTGTCATTCTTGACCTTTTGGGTAGCCATCTACCTTCCTGGCATACATAAGGCCCCAGTTTTGATACTCAGCACTGCAGAAAAATATAAAGGAAGGAAGGAACAAAGGAAGAATAGAGATTGAGGAGGGAAGGAGAGAGGAAAAGGGAAAGGGAAAAGGGAAGAATGAAGGAAGAAAGAAAGAAGGAAGGAAGGAAGGGGAAGGGAGGAAGGGGCAGAAGGAGGGAGAGAGAAATAAAATTTTTGAAGCAAAGAAATAACGCAATAGGCCTTTTCATTTGCTAATACTTTTCCACTCAGGTATATTCTGGAGAACTGGGCCATACAGAGTGGTATATGCCTGTTATCTGGGTCCTTAGGAGGCTCAGACAGGAATGTTGGAAGTTTGTGGCCAACTTGGGCTGTAGAGTGAGATCCTGACTCAATCGATAATCAATAATTGAAAACTTGGTCTAAGTATTTCTATTTATCTTCTTGGATTACATTTTAAATCATCCTATTCCCCTGCTCTACACATCTAACCAGCATTCAGCTCCATGGATTCAGTAACCCTCTTTTCTGCTCTCCCCTGTGAGTTAATGCAGTCTTAGTTCAGGAAGCTGATTACCTCTTACCAGGAAAGTCTGCTAATTCACGACCTATCTCTTTCAGTCCCTTACATTCTGTTTTCTGAAACACAGATTTTACTATATTTCAATTATTTGAGTGCTTAACATGCCAGCAATTCAACACTTTATAAGGATCAATACTGAATTTTATTTGAATAAAATATAAGAAACAACCAACATATATTACTGTGACAAATAAAAACTTTAATAATCACCCTAATATCCATCCTAAAATCCTAAGACCACAAGTGTGCCACTCTAATCTTAACTCCTGATGGACAAAATGATGATTGAGGAGCAATATTAGATTACATACAACAAGGGATTAAGATGAAGAAGTGCATTATATAATAATAATATTATTATTAAATATAATAATATTTACTGCAAATGTACACATTTGGTGATTAGTAAGCCCACTCTGAACTCATTTAAAATTTTAAAAGGTTTACACTAAACTGAGCCACTTTTTCTTTCTTTTTTTTCTTTTTTTAACTATTGGTTGTTTTTTTTTTTTTTTTTTGAGATAAGATTTCACTGTAGCCCAGGCTGACATAAAATTCACTATGTTGTCTCAGTGTGGCCTTGAACTTATTGCAATCCTCCAACCTCTGCCTCCCTAGGGCTGGGCATATTTTCTTTTTTTTTTTTAATATGGGCTTTTTTTAAAGATTTTTTTAATCTTTATGTTTATTTATTAGAGACAGAGAGAGGGAGAGAGAGAAGGGGCACACCAGGGCTTCAAGCCACTGCAAACAAACTCCAGATGGCTGCACCACCATTATGCATCTGGCTTACATGGGACCTGGAGAATCGAACCTGGGTCCTTAGGCTTCACAGGCAAGTGCCTTAACAGCTAAGCCTTCTCTCCAAACCACATTTTCATTTTTAATGTTTTTGACTGACAACTTATAACTAAAGATACATATATGAGTGGTAGAAATTAAAGTTTTAATAAACACATAGCCATGTGGAATTGATGCAGGATTGGGGGGTTCAGGCGGGTTCCCACAGAATTTATGAACTCCAGGTTTTGGTTTCTGTCCTACCTTTAACAAATAGTAAATAAAGACAAAGTTAAGAAGCATGAATTATGAATTACTAAGTTTATTAAGGGGGAAATCACAAATTTTGGGGGTTATTTAAGGGAGACTGGAGTCTAGGAAGGGAGACTAAACACATGGAAAGTGGGAAGCATTCTGTCATGTGGAGACATTATACAGTCTATAAGAGGATTCTTGAGAAAAAGACTGGAACAGAGTTGTAAGCGCATGAAGGTAGAACTTCAATGTATATGTAGAGAGACTCAGAAAACACACATGGCATCTGCCATGTACTCTGAAGAGGGAAAGTATGAAAGCAGAAGATAAATTGTCGGTCTCTAGGGAAAAACTGGACTAAGCCACAGACATGTGGCCTGGAGGAAAACAGGCTTTTTAAAGAGAAAGTAGGGTAAAGCTGCAAGCGTATGAACTTCAGAGAAACAAACTTTTATGGAGAAATTAGAGGAAAGCTGTAAGCATGTGGACTTAAGAGAAGCTGGGGCTTTTAGAGAAAAATCAGGGTAAAGCTGTAAACAAGTAGAAAGCAGAATCCAAGAGCTTGTGGAGGAAGATCTAGGGGGACCCCATGCCATGAGTTTTTAGGGAATTAAGAGGACAGAAGGTGAGGCTCAATGGTAAAAATGAGAGGGCAGATATCAAAGAAGAGACAAAGAGATTCAGAGGAGAAATGAGTGAAAAGGGTTAAACCATGGCTGTTCTAAGTTTAGAATAAGTACAAACGTAACAAGTCTAAAGTTGGCGAGAGCACCCATGTGGTAGATTTAAAAATCAAAAAATGATCACACTTGCAAGTAAAGTCAGAAGTTACCCCAAACTATAAAGCAGAGGCCAGTGGAAAAGTCTAGATCAAGAAACAGTGTAATGTTCTCCCACCCCTAGGCAGCCTGGCTGGTCCAGGACCACACACAGTAAGAACTAGAGGGGGAGGAAGAAACTACCCACACACACTGAGGGTTGGTTGAGTCTAGAAAGAGGGAGAGGCTGGAAGGCTGCAGCCTGTCTAATATCGGACTCAGGGATGCAACGGGAAGACCAGATTGGCTGGTAAATTTGGAGGATGAACCTGAGGGTCAGCCCAGTTGGCCAGCCCACCCAGGTAGTGGCGTAGACTGTGGGCAGTAGGGGTGCGGGCACTGTGGATCAGTCTCAATCTGACTTTTTTGCCAATAGTTTCTAGTTCCAGGGCGAGTGAGCTGGCTCCTCCTGGTTCTCCTTGAGCCTCAATCCCTAACTGAGACTGCCTATGCAAAGCTAGCTTCTTCCTATCCTCCTTCAGAATGATTAAACCATGTGAATTAACATATCCAACATTTCCCTCACTGATCATTTTTATTTATTATACATTTAAAATTTACTCACAGTTACTCTGAAATATGCAGCACATTATTATTGATCACAGGAAAGTGCAGTGACATAATTGATTCCTAAACTTATGCATTACGCTAATCTGAACCTGCTCTGCGTGAAATCAACAGCTCCTCATTCCCTCCCTCTTTCTCTCTCGGGCTTTGATAACCATCATTCTTCTTTCTAATTGTTGTTCAGCATTTCTCAGTTTCCATAAATGAGTAAGCTCACTTCGTTCTTGTCATTCTGTGTCCAGTTCATTTTGTTTAATACCATGTTCTCCAGACTCATCCATGGTTTTGCAAATGCCAGGATCAATTTTCCTTTATTTTTAAAGCATGGACAGCATTCAATTTTCGGGGGTGGGTATCAGTCAGGATTTGCAGGTAGGTGCCTTAACCACTGGGCCATTTCTCCAGCTTTGCTTGACCATCTTTTAAGAAGTGTTTACTTTCTTGCTACTGGGATATTTACTTGCCTCCTCATTCTGTTTGAAATTGACTTTTCATTCAGTTACTGTTAAAGAATTAAATTATATTGCTATTTCATTATTTATTGAATAATTGTGAGTGTAATCTCTGTGTGAGTCATTAAATCCTTAGAGAACTTCAACATATATGTATATATATACATATATATGAAACAACATATATAATGTAGACATGTAAATATGAGTGATATAGTGTAGTTTTGATGCTTATTTTCTACTTAAAGGGAATGAGTGGAAATAACATATTATTTATTAATTGTAAAAAAAAATAGTCAGTGTTGTGATTATTTTGCATTCCATATTCCATAATTTAGAAAGTTTTTTATTTAAGATATCAAAAAATGTTTAAACTTTCCTTATGAAATATTCCTTCAACTGTCATACTGTATCTGATTTCTAAACCTTGTAGAAATGTTTTCATGTTGTCTATATTGGATAAAATTAAGAGAATTTGTGAAACAAATGTGTTGAACAGCAAGGGAAAAGGATGTGCAAAAGTGATCTCAAATAAACAGAACAATTGAGAAAAATAAAAGAAATCTAAATTTCTTATGCCTCAATTTCCATAATGACAAAACCAAAGCAATGATACTCATCTTCCAGTCATCCTGTGGAACAAAGGGTAAATCCAGGCAGAATTTTTACTATTTTTTCCTATGATGCCTGATGTTTAGTATGCATTCATGAGGATTGCTATCTTTTACTTACAGAGAACAATGACTTGGTGCTCAGTCATGCAAATCTATAGACAAACAATCATGTAACTTCCCCATTACCTATAATACCTAGACACCAGCTCTTTGGATCATTGATTGTCTTGTTTACATAGAAGTAAATATGGAGATGGCACAGAGACTCAAAATGTGAAACAACAGATGATTAGTTTCCCTAAATTTTTTGATAGACACAACCTACACAGTCTCTCCCTCTTCTCTGAAGCATTACTGGGGTTGTTCAACTCATGTTCAATCCACAATGTATTCTTGTAGAATGAGTGGTGCAAGAATTACAGTAAAATCTAGAGGAGTCTACAAAACGAATATTAGGGAAGGCAAGTGGCAGAAGTATGAAGGCCAGGGAACTGCTTCATAACTATTTGCCTGATGATGTATTATCTCATGTAGGAGACTCCACAGACTTCATGTTTTCTCCAAGTAGTGATACAGAATAGCTCATGAAAGTCATCAGCACTGTTGGGATTACTGTGACGTACCCATTATTTATGTCCATTGGCTTTATATACCTGGAATATTTACTCACCCACTACATTTAATTCAAGTAACTTGAGAAAAGCCAAGATGAAGGTCTCAGGTGGTAGAGGTATTTCAGGAATGACATCACCAAACAAAATATAATTAGCCAACTCATTCACCAGAGCAAATTTTCACTGGACCATGTGCAATCTATTTTTGTACAACCAGATGCCCCCTCGATGTAGTCTTATTTCTATTTATATAGAGATGTTATTTATACAGATGACAGAGAGCTGTCTATTTGTTCTAATTTTGTTGAGATAAAATTGACTAGAATCATGTGACATCATTTTCTTAAACCACTTGTCTCTGGTGCCTCACTTGGTGAGTTGTTGGCCTAACATCAAGGTTGGAAACAAGTCTCCCATGTGTTCTGGTGAGAGGCAAGCTTTATTACCTAGTTCCTTTATAAACTACATCACCCACTGCCTAATTCACACTTGAGCAAGCTTATTAAATTTGGTGATGTAATTTTAGTTAGTGCAAACCATGAAGCTTCTCAATAGCTACTTCCTAAATAGTGATTTTCCCAAATTCTAAATTATTGGTGGAGGAGTCCTCCTAAAATAGTCAAATAATTCTGATACTCTGACAAAGAACTTCTTCTAAGTCTAAGATACTTATGTATGCCCTAAGATAGAAAAAAGTCCTGGTAATTAAATATAACAAGAAATTGGTTTTTATTATGGAGATGATTTTAGTGATTAGTTATGTTATAATGGCCATATGAACCAAGTCAATGATCATGTAAAAGGAATGCAATTCCATAAGGGAAATGAAAATTAAAATCAAGTAAGATAATGCTGCACATCCTGTAGAGTGACTAAATTAAAAGCAACAGGAAGGGCTAGAGAGATGGTTTAGCAGTTAAGGTGCTTGCCTGCAAAGCTTAAGGGCTCATGTCTGACTCTCCAGGTCCCAGGTGAGCCAGATGCACTCAGTGACACAAGCATGCAAAAATGCATGGGTGCATAAGGGGGCGGACATGACTGGAGCTCAATTGCAGTGGCTGGAGGCTCTGGTGCACCAATACTCTCTCTCTCTCTCTCTCTCTCTCTCTCTCTCTGTACCTCTCAGTCATGTATTCACTCTCTCACATAAAAAAAAAAAAAAGGCCAGTCTGTTGGGCTTGCCTTAAAAAAAAAAAAGCAATACGTAACACAAATGTTACAGAGGATGTGGAAAAACTAGAACCATTAGTGTGGAAACATAAATTTGTGTAACTTCTAGAAGTCAACACAAGCATTCTCAATCAGTAATCCCATTCCTAGGCATTTACTCAACAGATGGGTATGTGGATATTCACCGAAAGGCATGTGCAAGGAAGAGAACAGCACTCTTGCCCTCATCTGTTGTACTTCACAAATTTATAGTTTTCTTATTTGCCCATGCTGGTCAAGACGGAAGTATCTTTGGGGTAGCTATGTAAGTTTGCAGCTCCGTGTGTCTGGCTATTTCCCATTCCTTTGCCCTAGGAACTCCAGCTGCTTTACTCGGCCCACGGTCTCAGCACATCCTCTTCAACAGCCTCTGTCTTAGGTTCCTTTCTCTGCACCATAACCTAGAAGTTTTGTAAGGTGGTAACTAGAGGAATTATAGATTCCCATTATTTGCCATCTCCCAAGGCTCATTTTCTGGTGCTTTTAGAATTGTTGGAGAGATTTCCCAGTAGTTAAAACTGCTTACTTGTAAAACCTGACAGCCTGGGTGTGATTCCTCTGCACCCATTGTAAAACTAGATGCTCAAAGTGGCAGATGCCTCTGGAAGTTGTGGTGGCAGAGGCCCAGATGAACCTATACTCACTCTGCATCTTTGTCTCCATATTTCTCTAAAATAAATAAGTAAACAAATTTTTTTAAATTTTTATTTATTTATTTGAGAGCGACAGACACAGAGAGAAAGACAGATAGAGGGAGAGAGAGAGAATGGGCGCGCCAGGGCTTCCAGCCTCTGCAAACGAACTCCAGACGCGTGCGCCCCCTTGTGCATCTGGCTAACGTGGGACCTGAGGAACCGAGCCTCAAACCGGGGTCCTTAGGCTTCACAGGCAAGCGCTCAACCGCTAAGCCATCTCTCCAGCCCAGTAAACAAATTTTAAAAAGAGTTATTCTTAATATATTTTGTCCTTTTTTTTCTTTTTTCCAGAAGATTGTGTAAATCCAATCGTTATTTTTGCATCCTTGTCCAGAAGCAAAAGTCCTTATAAGTAACATGTTTTACCTGAAAGAACAAGTGAAAGCCAATCTATATGTTTCTGGATACATATCCGACAGATCTTTAAAATAGACAATATGAGCCAATTACTTCACGCAAATATAACTAACGATGCATCCAGGAATTTATCCATCTCCTCTACATCACCCAGTTTTGTGGAGTAGAGGTTTTTGAAATGAGTCCTGATGATTCTCCCAATTTTACTTATATCTGTTGTGATCTCTCCTTAGTCATTTCCAATTTTGTTAATTTGAAATGTCTCATTGTTTTACTTGATCAAATTGGCCAGGGGTTTCTCAATCTTATTTATTTTTTCAAAGAACAAGCTTTTGTTTTATCAATTTTCTTAATTGTTTTCTTAGTTTCCAGTTCATTAATTTCTGCTCTGATCTTAATTATTTCTTTCCTTCTGGAGCTTTTGGGTTTGCTTTTTCTTGCTCTTCCAGTGCCTTTAGGTGGATGGTTAGGTTATTGATTTGGGAATCTCTCTGCCTTTGTTATAAAGGCATTTAATGCTATGAATTTTCCCCTGAGGACCACCTTCATTGTGTCCCATAAGTTTTGGTACAATATATTCTCATTTTCATTAATTTCTAGAAATTTCACAATTTCATTTTTTATTTTGTCCACTACACATTTATTGTTTGAAAGTGTGCTGTTCAGTTTGCAGGAGCCAATAGGATTTTTGGTTGGTCTTTTGTTGTTAATTTCTTGCAATAGAACATTGTTATCTGATATCATGCAGGGAGTTGTCAGTCTTCCTAAATATATGGAGGCAAGCTTTGTGACCCCCTATATGATCTATTTTACAGAAAATTCCATGTGCTGCTGAGAAGACTATGTAGTCTGTTGTTTTGGGGTGGAATATTCTGTATATGTCCATTGAGTCTAAATGTTCTATGGTTTTGTTGAGCTCTCTTACTTCCCTGTTGAGTTTCTGCTTGGATGATCTATCTGTTACTGATAATGGTGTATTGAAGTCCCCAACTATGATAGTGTTAGTAGTTAGTTCTGTTTTAATGTCAAGTGGGTTTTGTTTTCTGAACTCTGGTGCCACTGTATTTGGAGCATAAACATTTATGATTGTGATATCTTCCTGATGGATCGTTTCTTGATAAGTAAGAAGTAGCCTTCTTTGTCATTTTTGATTATTTTCGGTTTGAAGTCTTTTTTATCCTATATTAGTATAGCTATGTCTGCTTGTTTCTTATTCCCATTTGCTTGGAATATTGTTTTCCACCTTTTCACCCTGAGGAGGTGTTTGTCTATAGCAGTGAGATCGGTTTCTTGAAGACAATAGATTGAGGGGTCTAATTTTCTGATCCATCCCGTTAGCTTGTGTCTCTTGATGGATGAATTAAGGCCATTAATATTTAAAGTAATGACTGTGAGATTTGATTTGATCCCTGCCATATTGTGTTGGTACATGTGGTTTGGTGTTTTCATGGTCTTTGAAGTTTTTTGTGCCTTCTCTGAGTTTGGTTATTGTGATCTGCTTCTTATATGCATTTGAGGTTGGCTATTTGATTCTTCTGTATGGAGAATTTCCTGAAATACTCTCTGTAGGTTTGGTTTTGTTTTCATATAATTGTAAAGCTGAGTTTTGTCATGGAAAGCTTTTCTTTCACCATCTATTATGAAGGATACTTTTGCTGGGTAAAGCAGTTTGGGTTGGAAGCCATAGGTTCTTAGACTTTGCAGTGTTCCAGGACCTTCTGGCTTTGAGGGTTTCTATTGAGAATTCTGAAGTAATTCTGATGGGGTTACCTTTAAATGTGATGTGTTGTTTTTCCCTAGCTGCTTTTAGGACTTTCTCTTTGAAATCAATGTTTAGAATCTTAATGATAATATGACTTGGAGAGTTTCTCTTTTGGTCCAAACTGTTTGGAGTACTGTTAGCTTCTTGTATCTTGATGGGCCTTTCTTTTGAGAGAGTGGAAACTTTTCTTCAATTATTTTGTTAAATAAGTTCTCTATGCCTTTGGTCTGAATTTCTTCTCCTGGTATTACAATGATCCAGATATTAGGATGTTTAAGGGTATCCCACAATTCCCTCATGTTCTGTTCACAGAAAATTTTGAACTTATTGAAACTTTTGAACTCTCTGTTTCTTCCATCTTGTCTTCCAGATTGGAGTTTCTATCCTCCACATGGCTAACTCTATCCTTGAGAGCTTCCAGGGAGTTTTGGACTTGTTCAATTAGGTTTGCATTTTCTACTACTTTTCTATGTATAGTTTCCATCCCTCTGTCAAGCACCCTTTTCACATCATTTTCTGATTTTCTTCATGCTTCTTGGAATTCATCCTTGCACTTCTTTACATCTTCATTTAGCATCACCAGCTGATTTTTGACGTCCTATTTTTATTCACTCTCCTTCATATCTCTTAATTGTTTTTGAACTCCTTCCATTTTCTTATCTATTAGGTGTAGTCTAGTGGTGACAAGATTATTGATCCTTTGTTGCTTTTCTGAAAGTCCTACCAGTAGCTTGGTCAGGGTTGCATTGCTCATAGCTTCATTTTGGTGTTCTGATCCTAATATCTCTTCTATGCTTTGATTAGAGGTGTTCATTATAAGACTGGGTGATCTTACTAGATTTACTTGTATTTATTTTTTCATGTTATTTCTTTTGCGCTGTGGTCTGGCCATCAAAGTCTATGAGCATAGAGACTGTGGTCTCAATGGGCAGGGGAAGTGGTGCCTCTTGGGGGAGCTGGCCTGAGCTAGCTGGCAGGCTAGTGGATGGGCAGAGTGGTCCTGGGCTAACACGTGGGTGGGTGAATCAGCCTGAGCTTATGCACAGCAGGAAGATGAAGCAGCCTGAGGCCAGGTGCAGAAGCAGTCTGCGCTCTCACTTGGTGGAATGCCGAAACAGCCTGAGCTCCTGCATGGCAGGAGAACCAAAGTTGCCTGAGCTCTCACTCAGTGATGTGCTGAAGCAGCCTGAGCTCATGCTCAGAGGGATGCTGAAGCACGAAGCACCAAAACAGCCTAAACTCGAGTGTGGGGCAACATGGAGACACAGAAGCAGTCTGAGTTCGTGTGCAACACGACACCAGTGGGCAGCCAGCATGGCAGACAGGCAGGGGATTGCGCCTGAGCTGGTGCTGGCAGACTGGCAGAGTGAGTCTGAGCTCGTGTGGGCAGTGGAATGGGCCTGAGCTCACACGTGGACAGGCGGTAGCGCTAAGTGGAAAATGGGCCAAGCAGGCTAAGCTTGCACAAACAGAGATGGGCAGTGCACGTGTGGTGGGCAGGTGGATTGATGCAGCCTGAGCTCAAGCCGGCCAGCAAGCAGAGCCTGCCCAGGGTCACGCGTGGGCGGGAGTAGCAGGGCAATTACTCCTGTGCAGTGAGGCAAGTGGAACTATGCTGGCCTGCGACCCCTTTCCTACAGTAAGTGCAGGGGTATCCTGAAGCTGGGACTGTGGGTACGGTGGCTGCTTGTGGGGACTGGGGGACTGGTCAGCTACCCGTGAGTGAGGGATCAGCGAGTCCCTTTTTTTTCCCTTCTGTGGCCTCCCACTGGCAATCTATTAGAGATTTCTCTCCCCTAAAAGACCCGGTGAACCCTTGGCGCCTTGCCTTTCTTTCCCGGGGATGTGTGGTGCAGTGAGGCAGTCGCCATCTTGTCCAGAAGTCCTCATCAGTGAAATATTTTTATAGTTTTATTTCTTCGTTGGGTACTTTCTGGTTGATAAATTTGTTTAATATCTCCTTAGTCCAAGGAGTTTGACAGTTTTCCTTCCCTTTCTATTCCATGAACAGTCTGAAGAGTAGTGATTTCAGCTCTTCTTTAAAGGTTTGATAGAATTTGGCAGTGAAATCCATCCGGTCCTAGGATTTTCTGTTGTTGTTGAAAGAATTTTTCTTACTATTCCATTCTTCTTGATTATTAATTGATCCATTTAAGTTGATTATATCTTTCAATTTCTTTTGAGTTTTCATGTAATAAACAGTCTAGTATTAGAGATGGGTAATATGAAGGCAAAGATTGAAGGGCACTTGGTTTTATTTACAAAAAATTAATTTAATTAAATTAATAGTAATATTCAGCTACACTGAAGCATCATCCTAAACAAAGTATACTCATATTTTATGCAAAATATAGAGCTCATCTTGAAATTGTTCTAAGAAATTGCATTTACTTATTTGGGAGAGAGAAAGAGAAAGAGGCAGAGAGAGAGACAGGGAGGGAGGGAGAGAGAGAATAAATGTGCCAGGACCTCTAGCCACTGCATACAAACTCTAGACACATGTGTCACCTTGTGCATCTGGTTTACATAGGTACTAGAAAAATTGAACCTGAATCCTTGGGCTTTGCAGGCAAGTGCCTTAACTGCTCAGCCATCTCCCAGCTCTAAAATGTTTGATGTGTCTATTTTAGGCATTTCTATCTTGAGCCACATTAGAAATGATATCAAAAGGTAGTGAGAAAACATTTCAAAATCGAAACATTTGAATGGACAAGAAAATAAGTTCCAAAGATCAAATACACATATGTATTACATGCAAAGTGAAGTTGATAAGAACTTAGCATTTATTAGCTCATTGAATGCTTATAAAATACCAGATGAGTGGAACAATTTATTATTATTATTATTGTCTGGTTTTTCTGTTAAATTTAAACATGCTGATTCTCCCTGTAATGCACATGCATTCATATCACCTCATTCACTTACTGAATTTTTTATGCAAATATAGAACAGTGATGAGAATTCTCAGAGGACAATCAGAACTTTAGGCCAGAGAAATGAGGTAACTTAGTGGTATGCATTCAGAAAAGAGCAGATGGGAAATTGAACCTCCTCTTATTTCCAGGTATGGGTTTATATTTCTTCTGAACAGTCAAAAGCAGATGTGTATTGTGAACCAATGTGACTCACAAGAAGAAACCTGTCTGTAATATTTATCATGACATAGTCATCTGAATTACCACAATATATCAAACACAAATGTCACTCTGAGCGAAATAAATAAAGCAAGGGCTTTACTAAGAAACAGCTGTAAAGTGAACGTGCAGGTCTCAGCAGTACTTTCCCCATAAGTATCACAAGTGCCACCATGACTTTGAATCTTGGTATCGCTAATGGAATTCTGAGATCCAGTTCTTCACTACGCTATGGGGGAAGCCCAGGCCTCTTTGGAATTCCAGTTGTCGTTCCTGTGTTTCTTGGAACCCCAAGGATTCACTGCATATATGTCTCTGTTTCTGCCCTTTCTTCGGCACATGTTGCGGTAGTCAGCCATCAGTGTTCACTAAATAACTTCTGCCAGCCCTCTCTCCCTCTCTCTCTCTCTCTCTCTCTCTCTCTCTCTCTCTCTCTCTCTCTCTTTCTCTGTCTGCTTCAATGAAGGCTTGAGGGGAATAAGGGGAAGAATGGCAGTCTCCCCGATTTGGGCTCAAGTGAGGAAGCCCACTCACTTTGTCTCTCAATCTCACTGAACTTGGAGAAGAGTTCTGTCCAGTCTAAGATACCCTCATTGCTCCCACCGGTGCTCCTGGCCTCAGCATTCCTATCTTTGAGTCCAATTTTCCCATCCCAGCCTTACCAAGCAGAATGCCTGTGTTTGAGATGAACTCCTCATGGTCATTAGCATCTAGCTTCTGAGAGTCAGCTATGGCTCCCATGAATCATCATGGCAATTAGAAAAGGGTCCCTGTGGTTGGTGTCCTTGTTTACCACAGTGCGTGAAGGATGCATGATGAGGAAATGGAGGAAAGACAGGAAATTGGAGGCGTCTAATTTCACTGAATAAATTGTTCTATAGGCCAGTCCAATGTCCAGAGCCCCTGTTTTCATGGATCTGGAGCTGAAATCTCCTTAAGGAATGTACATCTTCCTCCCACGTTCCATAGCTGTGGCCAGGTGGTCTCTTCTCAAAATGTGTTTTGTTTTTTTTAAGCCACCTGCATAAATTTCCCACCTTTCAAAGACAAATTCTAAAGCAATAAAATGGGCTTTTCGTGGTTTTTTTTTTTTTTTTTCACAAGCCATGAAGTTTGGTGTCTCCAAAAATGTATACTTCATTGTCTGGAAGGATATCCCCTGTGTGCTTCCTGGCTAATCAGCCAGAAAGTGAACAAGATATCACTTTTAGTCTTTCAAATGGAACCATGTGTTAGAAAAAAAATAACTGCTTCCTAAAATTATTGTGAAGAATTTAGGAATATTACAATGAGAGTGCACTGGAACACAACTCAATATAAATTGCACACATGAGGGTTCACAACCAATGCGCATAGTGATGGAGCCAGGGGATGTAAAATTACTGGGAAGATATCAAAGACAGAGTCTTGGTGAAGGCAAGGACAAAACTAAGCCCAGTGGGGAAGATGTCTCAGAGAAAGCCTGGCTAAAATGTGGAACAAAGACAAAACCTTTTTCAACTGCTGGGGACAATAATTAGAGTTCATTTTACTTGCCTAAGTTTCATTTAGGCTTTGAGAACTGTGCTGTGGAGCTTCTGCATTATAGAGAGTCTGTTGGTTTATTTTGGTTTATGTGACTTTACTAAAATGCTGGAATCAGAAAGTCTACAAATCATTAAAACTTAAATGATGTGATAGTAATGTCACTGAATACATCAGTTACACTTAAAATGAATGTTAGGGGTTAAAGAACAAGGTTAGGAACACTGAGCAAGGAACATAAGAGAGCTTACAGCTAGGTAAGAGACAGCCAAGCTGACCACATTTGATGACAGATGAGGCTTTGTGAAAAACAACATAGTCAGTACCACAGGTCCCAGGCCCACCCCAGGAACGAAGTAGGGGCACTACTGCCCCTTTCCTATATTCTTACATCTAATATATCAGATTGCAACAAACTAAACTGTTACTAAAAATGGCTTCTAAAGAAACTTCCAGCTATTCCAAGAAGTAGACCACCCCAGACTGCCTTGTATGTAAGGAATTACATGCCAGGTAACCAATGAAAACTTCAGTTACATCTTGGCAATTGTGTCTACTAATGTTGAGAAGGTGTCGTTGTGGTTAAATGTCCTTTAAGCCACAGTTATGCTGTGCCACTGTATCAAAAACTAATACAGCTGTTTGTTCACCCACCCAGCAGTCAAAAAGGTCTGAATTTTCACCTTGTGATTTTTAACACCCCTCCCCTATTGTGGAGATCATGGCAGGAAATACTCTGAAAGGAAAACTGGATCCATCATAAAAGAGTCACCTTACCTCATAAATATGCTACCACACTTCATTAATATTCATAAATATTTGCTTAAACTCTGCTGTGCTACCCGCTGCCTTGGGACAGCTCACTGGCTTGTGCTCTCTCTCTCTCTCTCTCTCTCTCTCTCTCTCTCTCTCTCTCTCTCTCTCCGTAGCATTGATTTTTCTTGTTTGCTAATTAAAGTTCTGTTCTAACTGAGCTGGGGAAATGTCAGTGCTTAAAGGTTCTTGCTTGCAAAGCCTGCCAGCCTAGAGATCAATTCCCCAGTGCCCACATAAAGTCAGATGCATAAAGTGGCTCCTGTGTTTGGAGCTCCTTGCCATGACAAGAGGTCCTACCTTACCCATACCCTTTCTTCTCTCCCTCTCTCTCTCTCTCTCTCTCTCTCTTCCTTTCTCTCTGCTTACAAATACATAAAACATATTTTAAGAAATAAGACCAAGAGACCCCACAACATCCACAGCACTCCAAACAGCCATACCCTTGCTGACTTGTTTTCTTCATGTCTCTCAGTGGTTCCTGGCCTCACTGCTAGGTCTTCAACCAGACCCCTTCTCTCTTTATCTGCACATGTAATGTCATCAACTCCTCACATAGTAACTGATTTATGGAAATGGAGTCTGTAAAGTATCTGATTCATTCTTTGGAATTCCTTGGGTAGGAAGTGGTTTTCACAATTCATAAAGCACTGTTGAGGCTGGAAATGTCTTCAACGGTCATTTTCTCCAAACCTGCTTGCTGGCAGTTTCAGGGAAAAGGCCTGCAGCATAGTTGGTGATCAGAGTTTGGGTAGATAAAAATGAGCTAAGAATGAACCTCGATTTCCATATCTTTATCTAGGCATTCATTATAATATTAAAAATGGTCACAATTAAGAAACCTTGGGGCCTGGACATAACATAACGGAAGATACCACTTCCTCCTTCTCCTCTTAGAAGGCTTGGGTAAAACTGATTTATACCATCTTTAGAAAAGGAGTTGATGTAATATTGGCTAGATTGAAGAGTTTCTAGAACTTTGTACATTTGGAGGTTGCCACTGACTATGTTAAGTTTGCAAAGAGTCTAATTCAAAGGTCAATAAGACTTAAAAAGTAAATATTTCTCGGCTAGAAAGATGCTTAGCAGTTAAGGCACTTGTCTGCTATGCCTAAGGACGTGGGTTCAATTCCCAGTACCCAGGTAAGCCAGATGCACAAGGTTGCACATGAATCTGGAGTTAGTTTGCAGGGGCTGGAGGCCCTGGCATTCCCAGTCTCTCTCTCTCTCTCTCTCTCTCTCTCTCTCTCTCTCTGTATTGGTATCTCTCTATATATCTGTCTTTTTCTCTCTCTCAGATAAGTAAAGGAACAAACTATTTTTTTTAATCATAGCAGAGATCCAGAGGCTCTTAAGAGCTCATCAGTGAAGTAGACTTAAAACTCACCCACAACCACTAAGGGAATTTTGCAGAAGAGTAAACAGAAAGACTGTAAGAGCCACAGGTTGAGACATCATGCCCAGAGACATTCCCTTCCCCACCAAAATAGCTGACTGCTGCTCCTACAACGCATAAACCACAACCCCATGCAGAATACCTGCAACCCTATTGAGTAGGGTCGCCAGTGGAATGGGGGCAGGGACAAGGGAAAAGAGGGTACCAACGCATGATGTATCCATATGAAATATGTTGTTAATAAGAATAATAAAGGTTTAATTTTTTTAAAGTAAATGTCTCAAAGCATAGTTGAAATGTGTAGAATTATCTTGTCACTGTCTGAGGATAGGTTACTTAATCTTCCTGATTACATTTAGAGATGAAAACATGCTTTTTTAATATTATATTTTTATTTATTTATTTCAGAGAACAAGAAAGAGAGAGAATGGGCTCACAATGGCCTCTAGGCGTTGCAAACAAACTCCAGATTCATGTGCCACCTTGTGCATCTGGGTTTTCATGGGTCCTGGGGACTAGAACTTAGGCAAGCACCTTAACCACAAAGCCATCTCTCCAGCCCAGGGATGAGAACATCTCTAAACGACAGGAAGAGATCATTACTCACATTACCTTGTGTTAAACTGAGTAAAGATTAATGCTAAAAGCAATATATGATGCAGGGCTATTGCATATTAAATGTTGAAAATAATAAAAAGTTGTGTTGTAAAGAGTTTCTCCTTTCCTCCCCCTTTCCTCCACTTATTTTTCCTCCCTCCCTCTCTTCCTTGCTTAAGTTCCATTCTTCAGGTGTGAGAGGGAAGATGAGGATTGGGAATGATGGAGATGCTGCGGGGGGGGGGGGTGCATGAGTGTTACATTATTAAGCCAACTGCTAAAGACTATAGGTGACTCACTGTATTGGAATTTTAGAATATGCTGCTTGGGTTTTAAGAACAATGATGCAAAATAAGCTTTAAAAAGAAGAAAAAGGAAACATTTAGTCATCTCGGAGAAATGATATTCTTTCTATCAGTCAACAATGTAATCAATTTTATTGCTTTGACTTTTAAGAGACATATCCAGACACACTCTCTATACAGTAACCCTAAATTTTGTATAGAGTTAGTATATCAAGTGTCCAACAGGAATGTATCAACATGAAATATAATGTAAAACTGGTAATTAGTGGGTTTTATTTCTCATACTGTGGCCTTTCTAGCTAGCAATCACACACTCTTGACTGACATAGGGCCTCTTTTTTGCACCTATCCCTTCATTAATCAGCCTGAGAGGAAGTGTATTGAACTCCATCTCCTGTCCCCAAACCTTATCAAACCATCCTCTTTCTTTTAAAGTGGGATACAAGTCTACTAGGGACATTGGGAAATATATTCAGCCTAAGGAACTATACATTTTGTTGTAGTTACCTTTGTGTTGTTGGGATAAAGCCCAGCAACAACAGCTGATGGGAGAAAAGGGTTTTATTGTTTTGTTTAATTTTTAATTTTGACATATAGTCTCAAGGGGAAGCTCCACGATGGCTGGGGAAAGCATGGCATAAGCAGAGTCTGGACATTACCTCTCTGCCACAGCAGGTGGAAAACAGCAGCAGAAGAATGAGTCGAACTCTGGCATGGGGAGCTAGCTACAACACCTACCTCTGTTCCCAGCAACACACCACCGCCAACAAGGCTCCACCTCCCAAATTGTCACCAGCAGGGAACAAGGGTAAGCATTTGAGGGAAAACCACAGGCAGTAAGTTCATTATCAGATGCCTCAGCACTGGGGCTTCATTGAAGTGAGCCTTGCCTTGGCTGTAAATGCACCTCAGCTCACACCATCAGCACATGAGGAGGAGCAGCTGAGAGACGTAGGTACTTGGCGAACAGTTTTAAAAGGCAACAGATTCGTCTTCTATATCAGCCCCTTAAGAGAAAAGCAGTGAGTGAGAGAGAGATGGGGGAAGACAGCCTGTTCTCTTTTCACCCTGAATTTGGCTCCACTCCCATAACGTTACAATGAAGCTTAAGGATTTAATCACAACCTGAAAGCCCAGTGCATATTCTGTGAGCAGTTTTCTGAGGAAGTCAAAGTGACTTTTCGGAGGAAAAAAAAAAGGTAAATAAGATAAGGTCTCTGAAGCAGAACAGGCAGAAAAGAGGTGAATGCAAGCAAAAGTCAAGGGGGTACTCTTCCTTCTAGAAGATACTTCGGGTCTGGGCGACAGTTATCAGCTCAAAACCAGACTAAGCACATCAGATCCTCGAGGAGGTAAAATATCAATTCCTCAGAAAAAGGAGTATGTTCAAGGACAAGGGAACAGTTAACCTTCCTATAACGTCTCTGTCACCTGGAAGTCATGGTATGGCTGCATGAAAGACCTGGGATTGAACGCTTTTGGCATAGTTCTCAGGAACCAGAGTGCCTCAGTTTGAATCCCAGTGCTGCCACCCACCAGCTGAGGGACCATGGGCAAGTCCTTTAATTTCTGTTCCCCTCAGTTTCTTCTCAGAAGTGTTTTACATCCATACATATAAAGAAGGTATTAATTTTTATTAAAATACCAAGCAAAAATATAAACTGTTTCATATAGATTTATTTATGTTGCTTAATAAAAAATAAGTATGTTGCAAGAATTTGTGTCATATATTTTATATATTCAAATATGTTGGCTAGGAGAAAAGAGACTAGGTATGGTTCTTGAATCTATCTAAGGAAATTTATGTATGTATTTAGAGCTGGGGCTAAGGGGAAGGGTAGGATTGAACCCTTGCAACAAACAGGCCATTTGGTGTTTTGTTTTGTTTTGTTTTGTTTTGTTTTGTTTTGTTTTGTTTTGTTTTGTTTTGTTTTGTTTTTCTCACATGAAATCAAGGCAGGAAATTTACTGAAAAGACGTTGTAATCGAAATTTTATACACAAGCATATTTTTCCATGGAGAATATCCTAACTTTCATCAATTGCTTCAATTCTCCAAAACTTAGCTGTATCTAGCCTACTCATTCATAAACACTTTATAGAGAATATCTTATCACACACCTACCTTTGGAAAGTAATTAAAAGCAACGACTCGTACTCATAGCTTAACATACAGTTTGATAGTCAACTCAGCTATGACCCCAACAGATGCCTGGTGGAATTCTTGATGCAGAAAGAATGACATTTCGGACAGCCAGAACTCAGAAAGGTCAACGCACCCAAAAGGTTGACTTCCCAGGCTCCCCCACAAATATGGGCATTATTCAGCTCATGTCCCTAAGACCTATTGCAAGAGATTTCTGGGACCTTCCGTTTATCACCATCAGCAACGTGCACTTCCATTTTCCTCCTCCAAAAAAGGTTTCCAGTTGCTTCAAATGCAATCACAAGTAACAGAAATAGGACAAGTTGAGCTATGATAAAGTTAATTCAGTACCTATATTTCTTTCCAGGCCTTAAAATGTCAAGTCTTTCAAAAACTTACTTTTATTTATTTATTTATTTATTTATTTATTTATTTGAGAGAGAGGGGAGCAAATAAATAAAAGGGAGAGAAGGATGTGCCAGGGCCACTGCAAATGAACTGGGGACACAAGCACCACCTTGTGCATCTAGTTTATGTGGGCACTGGGGAATTCAACCTGGGCCCTTAGGCTTTGTCAGCAAGTACCTTAACTACTAAGCCATCTCTCCAGCCCCTGTCATGTCCTCTTAAACACATTTTAGTGACCCTTTCTTTACATCTGTTTTGTTTTATTTTTAATTATCTTTTAAATTTTTATTTTAAAATTTAGGCAGGAAAGTATTCTACCATAATCAGAGTTAACAAGAAGTTGCGAATTCTCCTATAAGATTTTTCTGTGCAATATATAAGATATATATATATATATATGTATGTGTATATATATATACATATATATGTATATATATACATACATATATATATATATATACACACACACATATATATATGAGTGTGTACTGACATAAATGCATGTAACTTTGCTTTTTTGCCTAAATGACACAATTATAAGCTTACTAGGAACACTGGTTTCTTTCACTTCTCAGTGTGTACTGGAGGTCATTCTATGTTGATTATATATATGACTTCATGTAAAAATGTGGGCTATAGGACAAATTATTGGAATTCATCTCGTGTACTACTGATGCATATACAGGTTCTAGTTTTCATTGCATCTTCAGACAAATGGCGTTATTTTTCTAGAAAAGATTTCTGGAGGTAGTCACTGGATAAAAGACTATGCATATTAAATTTTACTACATCCTGAAAAGATGCTCCAAAATATTTAACCCACTTGTACACCCAACAACGGTACCAAAAGCATTTTTTTTTCTGTAGTACCTTTATACCTACCATGGATTTCATCACGTCTTATGTTTTTTGAGACATTGGGAAAGAAGTTAATATTATATTTATTTCTTTATTGAAGACAAAGACAGAGAGAAAGGGGCAGAAAGAGACAGAATGGGAACAGTAGGGCCTCTTGACACTGTAAATTAATTTCAGATATTGTTAGCCCCTTTATGCATCTACTTTATGTGGGTACTCAAGAATCGAACCAGTGCTGTTAAGCTTTGCAAGCAAACGCCTTTAACAGCTAAGCCATTTCCCAAACCCTGAAAATACTAATTTCTATTTATTTATATTTTGCTAATGAGGTTGAGCTCTTCTAAAATGGTTTCTATGCTATTTTTAGTTATTTGGTTAATTGTCTAATGCCCTTCTGTTTCACAGTGCATGGCTTCTTTATAAATTATAATAACTAATCTTGGGCAGTGACATATATAGCATACTTCTCCCAGTTAGTCAGTCACCTGTCTTTTAACTATTAAGGCTTTTGTCATTTAAAACCTTTTAATTTATGTATAGATGAATACCACAAGTTCCTTCTTTATGGCTTTAGAGTTTATGGCCTTCCTTCACAAACCTTTCACATTCCTAAATGATAAATGAATGTTCTCTTTATAGTCCCATCACACTTTCATATTTCTTTTACTTATCTACGGTTATTCAATAAATGTCAAAACAAATGTGTGAAAGTGTAGGGAGCCCAAAACTTAAAGGCATTGCTAAGGTGTCAACTACATTTCTTGTGAATGTTTCATAATTACATATTTTCCTTATTAATTTTAACATAAGGTAATGCAATGTTGTCTTTCACATTCTGAGTATTCTTGTGTGCTGGAATGACCTTGTATTCTCCCTTTCTGTTTAATCATGCTTGGTATTTCTAAACAATACTTAAATAGCAAGATATTAAATATTTTTAACATTATTGAACAAATGCCATGCTATGTTTGTTACTATGGCTTTGTAATATAGCTTAAAATTGGGTATGGTAATACTGCAAGCCTTATTTTTGTTGCTCAAAATTGTTTTGGTTATTCAAGGTTTTACATGCTTCCAAATGAATTTTAGGATTGTTTTCTCTATTTTCATGAAGAATGCCCTGGATGAAGTTTTCCAGGGCTGTGAGTAGCCTAGCTGGAGGGGTAGAATTGGAACTCCAAACACACGTTGCTGGTTAGAATTACTGGACGTGGAGACTTGTCACTGGCTAGACTTGTTGGACTTGGAGCTACAAAGTTTACTGTTTGCCCTGTTTAAATCGTGTATTGCTTGAGTATTTCTTTGGTAGGCCCAGTGCCATATGATCTGCTTTTCACATGGCCTGTGGTGATTTTTTTACAAATATTATGCCATGTGCCTGAACTGAAGGTCAACTCTCTAGGTTGAGAGAGCTGTGTCTTTCCCTTGGACCTGCCTCTGAGTGGCCTCTCAACCTCTGCCTCTATGAATTTGCTTATGCTGTTTACAGTGTATGTTCTTTATAACTCACTCATTTTATTTAGCCTATTTTATATCATCTATACCATAGTATGTACAGGAATCTTATTATTTTATGGACAAATAATCTTCTATTAGGTGTATGTACTAAATTTTTAAATCTTGTTTCCAACTTCTACTAGGAATAATGCTTCAGTAACTACTGTCACACAAATGTCTATGTGTAACCTTGTTCTTAGAGTGTTTGGGTATCTGCATAATAGTGTTTTCACTGGGTGAGATGACAATTCTCTGAGGAGCTTTTTGCAGAGCCACAGAAATATTTTCCACAGAGGCTGCACCATTTTACATTCCAGCTGACAATTTACAAAGGGTTTTGGTCTATTCATGTCCTTCCAGTTCTTTTTATTTTCCTTTATTGAAGGAATAACAGCCACATCAGTAGTCATGAGTCACTCTAGTTCTTTTTTGGTATTTTATCTATCTATCTGTCTGTCTGTCTATCTATCAACCTACCTACCTACCTATCTAAGAAAGAAAGAGAAGAAGAAAGAGGTAGATGGAGACAGAATGGGCCCATTAGGGCCTCTAGCCACTGCAAGTGAATTCTAGGCATTAAGTGGGTAATGGAAAATGGAACCTGGGTCCTTAAGCTTTACAGGTAAGTGCCTTAACCACTGAGCAATCTCTCCAGCCTCTTACTGTAGCTCAAATTTCACATCCTTAATGGTTATTGATATTGGGCATCTTTGTATGTGATGATCTCTCATTAACATATCTTCTTTCAAAACACATCCATTCAAAATTTTGCATATGAACATATGTCATGTTTATGCATGTTCAGGTGTCTGTGGACACACGAGCATGTCGGTGCTCACACATGTGGAGGCAAGAAGGCCATGTTGGATGTTTCCCTCTATCACTCTTTTTTAAAATTTTTATTTATTTATTAGAGACAGAGAGAGGGAGAAAGAGAGAGAATGGGAAGACCAGGCTCTCTAGCCACTGCAAATGAATTCCAGACACACGCACCACCTTGTGCAACTGGCTTATGTGGGTCCTGGGGAATTGAACCTGGGAACTTAGGATTTCGCAGGCAAGCACCTTAACTTCTAAGCCATCCCTCCAACAGCCACATCAGTAGTCATGAGTCACTGGCTCTGTCACTCTTCATCTTGGTTAACGGGAGGCTCCTAGAACTCTGGTCCTCATCCTTGTGTGGCAGATACTGTAAGCAAGCACTGAGTCATCTCTCCATTATACACACCTCCATGTTAAATGAGGTTGTTTATCTTTTTGTCTTTGGGTTATAGAAAATATTTTTATACTCTAGATATCACCCCTCTCAGGTATATATTCTGAAAATATATTCTTCCATACTATGTGCTATTTTATTTTTCACTTTCTTCCTAAAGTCCCACAATTGCCAAGTGGGGTGGCACAAGCCTTTAATCCCAGTACATAGGACACAAAGGTAGCAGGATCACTGTGAATGCAAGGCCACTGTGAAAGCACATAGTGAATTACAGGTCATCCTGGGCTAAAGAAAGACCCTACCAAAAATAAAAAGTGCTTAACTTTAATGAAGTCCAGTTTACATTCTTTCTTAATCTATCTTGAGGCTATATGAATAAATATATCTTCCGGTTTAATCTTCTGCTTTTTAAAAAAAAATTTATTAATTAGTTTTGTATTCAGTAAATACAGGCAGTTTGGTACCATTATTAGGCTCATCCGTGACCTACCTCCTCCCCATTGGTCCCTCCTTGTTGAGGTATATGGGTCATGCATGGTGGAGTTAGCCCACAGTTATGGATAAGATAAATGTCTCTGCATATCATGACCCAACATGTGGCTCTGATATTCTTTCCGCCCCCTCTTCCGCAAAATTTCCCTGAGCCATGTTGGGTTCATTTTTGATCTGCTTCAGTGATGAGATGTTGGGGGCTTCTGAGGCTCTGGCTCTCTGATTTGGTAGGAGTAGATTTTTCTCTGTGCTGGTCTCCTTCTCCCTTGTGCTGGTATCTGGTTCACCAGGAAAACAGCACCCTTGCTTGTTTCACCAATTGTTCGTAGTTTCAGCCAGCGCCCTTTTGAGGTATGATGGGGTGGCTCTCTCCTTAGGATTGCATCTATCTGAAAAAGAGAAGCAGATTCTCCAGTGGAGAGTAAGTTAGAACCAGGACAAATGAGATAACCCTTACTTTTTTTAGAGAGTTTAATAGGTGTAGGTCCTCTTGTAGCCCATGATTGATGGTAGCTTGATATTGGAGAGTGAGGTTATATTTGGATATGGTTCTGACTTGTTTCCCAGCTCCAGCTATGGGTCCTGTATCACTGAGGGGATCAGTTAGCCAAATCAAGAGCAGTTGGTTCCCCACCATGGCTGAGTGCCACTATTGCACTTGTGTGGACATCACAACAGGTTATTTGCTGCTAAGTAGGTTTGACCATGAGTTGCTTGGACAGATATTGGTCATTTTCCCCAGTCACCCATGTAGCACTTTCTGGTACTAGACACGCTGACTGTCTGGGGACTGACTCTCTCCTGGCTTCCAGCCATGCAGTTCCATTTTATGTGTCAACTGCATATGGTGTCTTCAGCAGTAGGGTCTTACCACTAACCTTTGGTGGCTAATCAAGTACTCTGACAGAAATCTGTCTGTCTTTTAGGAAACCTTATAGGTCTCTCTGATCAAAAGCTCATTGTGGATGATAGCCCCATGCTGGTACTGGGAGTTACAGGTCAGTGCCCACTAAGAAAATGAGGAAAAAGATAACTATAATATACAAGAGTTAGAGACAAGAGAGAGAGAAAGGTAGAGTGAGAGGAAGGGAGGGAAGATGTAGAATATTAAGGTTAGCCTTGATCCTACCCTCTCCAGTGTCTTGTGGTTCAGGTGTTCCTTGTAAGGGCTTGGTGAAGGCTCAGCCATTTGGTCTGCCTTTTAGGAAGTAGAATTTTATGGTACCATGGCCGTTTGGGTCTATATTTGTGTTTCCCACCCCTTTGATGCCCTCTCCTCCCTCCCCATCCATCCTAGTGTCTAGTCCATGAGATGCTTGCTGGATATGTAAGATGTCTTGGGTAGATTCAGGTAAGGTATTGTAGATGAGTGAGACTATATGGCGATTTTTTTTTCTGTGATTGGGTAAGTTCACTGAGAATGATGTGCTCCAGGTTCAACCATTTTTCCTCAAATTTCATTGTGTCATTTTTTTCTTACTGCTGTATAGAATTCCATTGTGTAGCTATACCACAGCTTAGTTATCCATTCTTCTAGTGATGGACATCTGGGTTGATTCCAGCTCTTAGCAATTACGAATTGAGCCACTACAAACATGGTTGAGCAAATCTCTTTGGCCTGTGGTTTGAAGGTTTTAGGGTAGATGCCCAGTAAGGGAATAACTGGGTCTGTTGGTATTTCTATAGTCAGATTTTTCAGGAGTCTCCATATTGCTTTCCAAAGTGGTTGTACCATCATGCATTTCCACCAACAGTGGATGAGTGTTCCTACTTCTCCACATCCTCACCAGCATTTATTGACATTTGATTCTTTGATGTTTGCTATCCTTATTGGGGTAAGATGGAATCTCATAGTTGTTTTAATTTGCATTTTCTGATGATTAGGGAGGATGAACATTTTCTTAAGTGTATGTTTGCCATTTGTATTTCTTCCTCTGTGAACTGCTTGTTCAGTTCTTTGCCCCATTTTGTGAGTGGGGTGTTTGACTTCTTACTGTTTAGATTTTTGAGTTCTTTGTAGGTTCTAGAGATTAGGCCTCTATCAGTTGGATAACCCACAAATATTTTCTCCCATCCTGTGGGTAATCTATTGGCTTTTCTTATTGTATGCTTGTCTGTAAAGAAACTCTTCAGCTTCATGTGATCCCATTGGTTGAGTGACTATTTAAGATCATGAGCTACTGGGATTTTGTTCAGGAAGTCTTTTTCCATTCCTATATCATAGAAAGTACTTCCTATGTTTTCTTTCAGTGGTATTCGAGTTTCTGGTCTTATGTTGAGGTCTTTGATCCATTTGGATTTGAGTGTAGTACATGGTGAAATGTGTGGATCAAGTTTCAGTTTCCCACATATGGTTATCCAGTTTGTCCAGCACCATTTGTTTAAGATGCTGTCTTTTTTCCAGCCTATATTGTTCAGGCTTTTGTCGAATATCAAGTAGCTATAATTGCTTGGCCCAAAGTCCAGGTTCTCAATTCTATTCCATTGGTCCATACTCCTTTTTTATGCCAGTAATATGCTGTTTTTTATTACTATGGCTTTGTAATATAGCTTTAGATCAGGTATGGTGATGCCTCCAGAGATATTTCTTTTGCTGAGGGTATGTTTGGATATGCGAGGCCTTCTGCCTTTCCATATGAAATTCAAGGTCATTTTTTTCTATCTCTGTGAAGAACACTATAGGGACTTTAATTGGAATTGCATTAAATCTTTATATTGCCTTTGGTAGGATTGCCATCTTCAAAATGTTCATTTTGCCTATCCAGGAGCATGGGAAGTCTTTCCATTTTCTCAAGTCCTCCTCAATTTGTTTTATGAGTGTTTTTATGTTTTCATTGTATAGATCTTTCACTTCCTTGGTTAACGTTATTCCAAGGTTTTTGTGTTGTTGTTATTGCTATTGAAAATGGGATTATATCCCTTATTTCTTTCTCTGTATCTTTGCCATTTGCATATAGAAAGGCTACTGATTTTTGTGCATTGATTTTGTATCCTGTTACTTTGCTATAGGAGTTAATCACCTTCAGGAGTTTTGGGATGGAGTCTCTCAGGTCTCTTACATATACAATCATGTCATCAGTGAATAGAGCTTGCTTAACTTCTTCCTTTCCAAATTGTACCCCTTTTATTTCCTTCTCCTGTCTTATTGCTTGAGCTATAACTTCTAGTACTATATTGAAAAGCAGAGGTGAGAGTGGACAACCCTGTCTTGTTCCTGATCTTAATGGGAATTCCTCCAGTCTCTCTCCATTAAGAATTATTTGGGCCTTTGGAGCTTTGTATATTGCCTTTATTATGTTAAGATATGCACCAACTATTCCAATTCTCTTCAATGTTTTGATCATGAAGTGATGTTGTATCTTGTCAAAGGCCTTTTCTGCATCTATTGAAATGATCATGTGGTTTTTATGTTTAACCTTGTTTATGTGGTGTATTACATTGACAGATTTCCATATGTTGAACCACCCCTGTGTTCCTGGGATGAAGCCCAATTGGTCAAGGTGGATAATGCTTTTGATGTGTTGTTGGATTCAGTTTGCAAGGATTTTGTTCAGGATCTTTGCATCTAAGTTCTTCAGGGAAATAGGCTGGTAGTTTTCTTTTCTTGTGGCATCTCTGCCTGGTTTTGGAATTAGAGTGATACTAGCTTCATAAAAGGAGTTGGGTAAATTTCCCTGTTCTCCAATTGTGTAGCACAGTTTGAGGAAGATTGGTTTGAGTTCTTCCATGAAGGTTTGATATAATTCAGCTGAGAAGCCATCTGGTCCTGGACTCATTTGGTGGGGGGGAGGTTTTTTATTACTTTTTTAATCTCTATAGTGTAATGGGTTCATTGAGGTGATTAATCTGCTGAGTTTAGCTTTGATAGATGGTATGCATCCAGGAATTTATCCATCTCCTCCATATTATCCAGTTTTGTGGAGTAGAGGTTTTTGAAATAAGTCCTGATGATTCTCCCAATTTCACTTATGTCTATTGTGATCTCTCCTTTTTCATTTTGAATTTTGTTAATTTGAATCTTTTCCTTTTTTTGCTTGATCAAATTGGCCAGGGGTTTGTCAATCTTGTTTATTTTTTCAAAGAACCAGCTCTTTGCTTTGTTAATTTTCTTAATTGTTTCCTTGGTTTCCAATTCATTAATTTCTGCTCTGATTTTAATTACTTCTTTCCTTCTGGTACTCTTTGGGTTGGATTTTTCTTGTTTTTCCAGTGCCTTTAGGTGGATGGTTAGGCTATTGATTTGGGATCTTTCTGTCTTTTTTATGAAGACATTGAGTGCTATGAATTTTCATGGTAGGACTGCCTTCATCGTGTCCCATAAGTTTTGGTACAATGTGTTCTCATTATCATTTAATTCCAGGAATTTTGCAATTTCATTTTTTATTTCATCCACTATCCATTTATTGTTTAAAAGTGTGCTGTTCAGTTTCCAGGTGCCACTGCGATACTTGGTGGGTCTTTTGTTGTTGATTTCTAGCAATATAGCATTGTGATCTGATATCATACAGGGAATTATGTCAATCTTCCTAAATATGTGGAGGCAGACTTTGTGACTCAGTATATGATCTATTTTAGAGAATGTTCCATGGGCTGCTAAGAAGAATGTGTAGTCTTTGGATTTGGGATGGAAAGTTCTGTAGATGTCCATTAGGTCTAAGTGATCTATGGTTTTGTTGAACTCTGTTACTTCCCTGTTGAGTTTCTGTTTGGGTGATCTGTCTATTATTGATAATGGTGTATTGATGTCCCCAGCTATGATGCTGTTGGTGGTTATTTCTGTCTTATTGTCAAGTAGGTTTTGTTTTATGAACTGTGGTGCCCCTGTGTCTGGTGCATACAGATTTATGATTGTAATATCCTCTTGATGGGTCGTTCCCTTGATAAGTAGGAAGTGGCCTTCTTTGTCTTTTTTGATTATTTTTGTTTTGAAGTCTATTTTGTCTGATATTAATATAGCTATACCTGCTTGTTTCTTATTCCCATTTTCTTGGAATATTGTTTTCCACCCTTTCACCCTGAGAAGGTGTCTGTCTTTAGTGGTGAGGTTGGTTCCTTGAAGGCAACAGATTGAGGGTTCTAACTTTTTGATCCATCCTGTTAGCTTGTGTCTCTTCATGGGTGAATTAAGGCCATTAATATTTAGGGTAATGACTGTGAGATTTGATTTGATCCCTTCCATATTGTGATGGTAGATGTGTGTTGGTATTTTCATGGGCTTTCAAATTTTTTGTGCCTACTCTGAGTTGGGTTATTGTGATCTTCTTCCTGTAGACATTTGAGTTTGATTATTTGTTTCTTCTCTGTGGAGAATTTCCTGAAATGCTCTCTGTAGGTTTGGTTTTGTGTTCATATAATTGTAAAGCTGAGTTTTGTCATGGAAAGTTTTTCTTTCACCATCTATTATCACTGATACACTTGCTGGGTAGAGCAGTTTGTGTTGGAAGCCATAGGTTCTCAGACTTTGCAGAGTTTCTTTCCAGGCCCTTCTAGCTTTCAGGGTTTCCATTGAGAAGTCTGAAGTAATTCTGATGAGGTTACCTTTGAAAGTGGTGTGCTGTTTTTCCCTAGCTGCTTTTCAGATTTTCTCTTTGGTGTCAATGTTTAGAGTCTTAATGACAATATGACTTGGAGAGTTTCTCCTTTGGTCCAATCTGTTTGGAGTTCTATTGGCTTCTTATATCTTGATGAGCCTTTCTTTTAAGAGACTGGTGAAGTTTTCTTCAATTATTTTGTTAAATAAGTTCTCCATGCCTTTGGTCTGGAATTCTTTTCCTTTTGGTATTCCAGTGATCCTGATATTAGGACGTTTAAGTGTATCCCACAATTCCCACAAGTTCTGTTCACAGGAATTTTTGAACTTACTGAAATTTTTGAACTCTTGAACTTTTTCTTCCATCTTGTCTTCCAGATCCGAGTTTCTATCCTCCACTTGGCTGACTCTATTCTTGAGAGCTTCTAGAGAGTTTTGGACTTGTACAATTAAGTTTGCATTTTTCACCACTTCTTTATGTATAATTTCCATCCCTCTGTCAAGTTCCCTTTTCACATCATTTTCTGATTTTCTTGATGATTCTTGGAATTCATCCTTGCATTTCTTTATTTCTTCATTTAGCATGGCCAGCTGACTTTTAAGGTCTTTTTTTCACTCTCCCTCAAACTCTTAACTCTCTTTAAACTCCTTCCAATATCTTATCTGTTAGTTCTAGTTTAGTGACGGCAGCATCCACACAATTATCGGTCCTTTGTTGCTTTCCTGCAAGTTCTACCAGTAGGTTGGTCAGGGTTGCATTGTTCATAGCTTCAGTTTTATGTTCTGATCCTAATGACTCTTCTATGTTTTGGTTAGATGTATTCATTATAGGACTGGGTGATCTAATTGGATTTTCTTGCATTTGATTTTTCATGTTATTTCTTTTGTGCTGTGGTCTGCCCATGACAGTGTATGGGCATGTAGGTGGGTGGATCAGCATGGGCTCCAGCACAATGGGAATCTGAGGCAGCCTGGGGCAGTTGCCAAGCAGCCTGGGCTTTGGCTCTCACTTGCCAGGCCACCTATCTACTGCCTGGCAGGGGCGCCAAAGTTGCCTGAATTCTCAAGCAGCAATGCACCAAAGCCGCCTGCATTGGAGCTAGGAGGGACCCTGAGGTACCAAGCACTGCAGCAGCCCAAACTCTGGCTGGGAACACTGGGACCCAGAAGCAGTCTGTGCTCCCCTGCCACAGGACAGCAGCAGATGGCTGGCACGGCAGAAAGGTAAAGGATAGCACCTGAGCTGGCACAAGCTTGAGACACAGTCTAAGTTTGTGTGGCAGTTACTGTGGGAGTGGACTCACAGAGCATGCAGCAGCCCAAGCAGTATGCAAGCGAGTGGGCGGAGCAGTCAAACTTCCACGCATGGATCAATCTGCGCGCAGTTGCACTGTGGATATGGGAAGGGTGGGCTACCTGCTCCTGAGGGAATCAGGGATTCCTTGTTATTTCCAGAAGATGCTGTATGCACGGTGGCCGGAGCAGTAGATGGGCAAGTGTGTGGAGCCCTCTAAACTTCCACACACAGGGATCAATCGGTGCACAGCAGCAGCGGACATGGCGGCTATTTGGGCTACCCGCCAGCGAGGGGATCTGTGATTTCCTGTTTTCCCCCCTCTGTGCCCTCTCACTGACAATCTATTGGAGATTGCTCTCCCCTAAAAGCCCCAGTGTACCCTTAATGTCTTGCCTTTCTTTCCCTGGAATTTGCAGGGCAGCTAGGCGGTCGCCATCTGGGCCAGAAGTGCTGATCTTCTGCTTTGATAAATGTTTCCTATTCTTGATAATTTGATGTTATAAAATCATTTGTTCATTTTTATGATTCCCTCCTATAATTGTTTAATTTCTTAGTATTGATCATGCCCTGTCTTAATTCATTTAAGGTTAAAATACTTTGGCAATTATCAATTCTTGCACTTGATCCAATCTCATTGCCAATTTGATGGTCTTTGATAATGAATTCATAGTTGGTTATATTTGGTATGTGGTGAAAAACAAAAATTAATGGTCTTAGCTAGGAATGGATGTATCATGGAAAATTTGCTTTTGCTTCTTGTGGAAGTAAAAGCATTGGAGTTCCGGAAGCAAGCTAGCCCTTCCAGGTGGTATGTACTAATGAATAACTTCCAGCATCACTTTTTCTGCCTGGAACTTACACACCATGAACCTAGTCTCCCCGTGGATGGGGACTACTACGCACTAGTACGCACACTGGCTTTCAGGACCATCTGGGCTTCCTGTGATTGCTTCCTGTTCTTTGACCCTTTGCATACTTTGGTTATTGGAAAATCTTAAGAACATTTATTCTGTCAAAGTGTCATAAAAAGAAATAAGTACACAATCATTTATTTCTAAATATCAATACTTGAAGGATATGTTATTGCTTTAAGACGAGCACATCAGTTATCTGCCCTTGAATTTATTAATGCTAAACCCCACCCATGAGGAATAGTCATTCAGTAGTGTGATTAGCTTAGTTCATTGTAACTAGTCAACTTGATGTGGATACTCCAGCCCAAGCCCATTCTTCACATGAACTATACCCAAGCCTAAAGCCTAATCCATACCTGCCAAGTTATTTCCTAATTCATGATATGCAAAACCTAGAAGACACAATGAGTACTTTTCTAAGATACTAAGATTTGGAATATAGTATTAAACAAGATTGCATCATTAATGTAATATGTACAAATGTATAAAAACATGGTATTAAACAATGATAATATACAATGTATCCCTAAAGGATCAAAGCCCATCATTGTTCTGAAAGATTGTGTCCATAGTCTCTATGTCAAAATCAGTCAGATATGGGCTAGAGGGATGCATTAGTGGTTAAGGAGTTTGCCTGCAAAGCCAAAGGACCCAGGTTTGATTCCCCAGGAACCATGTTAGCCAGATACACAAGAGGGGGGCTCACGCATGTGGGTTTATTTGCCCATTTTCTCCCCCCCCCCTTTCCCCTCTTTCTCTGTCAAATAAATAAATAAATATAAAATATTTTTTATAAAACCTCAGTTTCTCTAAAAAATTCAGCCAGAAGCTTTAGTTTATATGTGAATAATATAATCAGACCATAAGAAAATGATTTCATTGTATAAATCAATAAGGATTAGCCTATAGTCAATCACAGAGACAATAAAAAAAAATGCCCAGAAGCAACCTCCATGCCTGACTAGACAGGAGAATGCAGAGTCTTCACGAAGAAAGGTGCTGTAAGAAACCAATGACTGCATTTCTCATCCTCTTTTACCCAAGGAGCTGTGAAGAGCCAGCTGACAGAGCCCCAGGATTTTATGTGTGCACATTTACATCTTCTGGAAAACAGCAATGCAGAATTTGCCGATGATAATGTTAGATTTACCATGATCGTACGTAGCATTATTGGCTGAGGTAATAATAATAAATAAGATCATTATGTGACAAAATGTCATTTGGTCATTTTCCTAGCTTTAATGTTAAGGCTTAAAAGAAGTAATGTTCAAAAAAATTTAAGTTTGCATTGAAGTTGAGAATGTACTCTACATTGTGATTATAATAATCATTTATATTTGTTGCGATATGACTTTTTTAAAAAGTAGAATTCTCTTTGTTCTACTTTTTACTCAAATGCATAAAAGACAACAAAGCCAATTTTCAAAGATAGGATGGCTGTGGGTTGGTTCATGTAAAGAGATTTCTATTTATTTAAGGTAATTATTGCCATGGTAAAATAAAAAAAAGTACTCTAAAAATGTTTACTTGGGAAAAAAAAATGAGGCACTCTGGCCTATTAGCAAACACAATGCATGAGAACCTCAAAAGCACTTGGGGGAGAAAGGCAGTGTTCAGAGACAAAGAGTGACATTCAGCTACTTAAAGCAGAAGTTTACTGAAGCTAGATGACAGCCTAGGCAAGGAGAACCCATTTTGCTTTATGGACCTTTGTTGCAAATGTTTCAGATGAGCATTAGTAGCTGCAGTGAGCGTCTTGCTTTCCATGTCATTCATCCATAGTCTTTGTTTCACTGCCATGATTATTTATATCTTAAATTATAGCTGTTCTGTTTTTTTTTTTTTTTTTTTGCTGTGGTTTAAAGAACAGCTTCAAGGGCAAGTGTGAAAAGAAATGTTTTGAATGGGTTACTTGGCACTGCATGGAAAGCTTCCTAAGAAATCAAACGGCTTGTTGACACTTGCCTTAGGATTGATCATCCTCTTAGCTAACATAATGCTCATCTATTTATTTTCCATGCATTGGCTCTGTGCTGATACGATAATAATGAGAAGAGCAAATGGAAAAAACAAAGCCTCATCAGTTTCTTTTCTACTTTTAATAAAACAACAACAACAGGGCTGGAGAGTTGGCTTAGTGGTTAAGGTGCTTGCCTGCGAAGCCTAAGGACTCTTGTTTGAATCCTCCAGATCCCATGTAGCGAGATGAGACAGTGATGCAAATGTGCAATGTCCATGCCTACATGGGGACACATGCATCTGGAGTTTGTTCACAGCAGCTGAAAGGCCCTGATATGCTCTTTCTCTCTGTCTCTCTCATTAAAAAAAATCAATGTTGGGCTGGAGAAGTGGCTTAGTGCTTAAGTGCTTGCCTGTGAAGCCTAAGGACCCCGGTTCGAGGCTCAATTCTCCAGGACCCATGTTAGTCCTATGCACGGGGTGGCGGGGGGGGGGGGTCGTGCGTCTGGAGTTTGTTTGCAGTGGCTGGAGGCCCTGGCGTGTCCATTCCCCCCCACACACACTTCTCTCTCTTTGTGTGTGTGTGTGTGTGTGTGTGTGTGTCTGTCTGTCTGTCTGTCTGTCTGTCTTGTCTCTCTCTCTCTCATTAAAAAAGCAATGTCCATAAATAGGAGCAGTCCTTATTAGCTAAACCTATCTCCTAAAGTAGAAAGTAGCTGTTAAGGTTACTCAGTTAAATTTACAGCTTGTGTTTGAACTTGTAGCTCAAAAGCAAGAGTTCTAGCCAGTTTATGCTTGAATTCCTCCAGTCCTTAACAGATACCAGTAGCTCATTCATTTTTTAGCCAGGTGTAATAATTATCTGTCTTGAAGAATCATTGCTAACAGGTTTTTCCTCCTTTCCACAAAGATGGAAACCAAAGGGTTTCATTGTTGTTGTCGGTGGTGGTGTTTTGTTTTGTTGGCTTCTCTCTGTATTGTGTGTGGTTGGAGCTCAATGGGGAACAAGCATCATCAATCTATCATTTCTCTGAAGACTAAAATACAACTTCTCGTATGAGTTCATTCATTCTTCTGCCTAAAGGTAATGATTAAGAGGACCTCATACTGATAGGAAAGTGAATCATCTGTGTATAAAACAGGTGGCTATGTTCCAGGGTGACTTTGGACCAGGACTCCAGAGAAAAGCAAGCATTTCTTCATTAGTCCAGAACAAGTCATAATGGTAAGCAATAAAGCCCAAGCACATACTTCCACGCAGCAGTCTTGACAGCACTAGTGTCTTAATAATTCCTCTGCTTGGTAGCTAATTTTCCTATCATGCCACTCTGGCTAGCTCTATCATCAAGCCTTCATCTCTACCTTGTTTCCCAGGAACCTCATATTATCTAGCTATTACCTCAGCTACTAGGAGGGCTACCTCATAGGAGCAGAAGCAATAGTTCTACTTAGGATTCTCAAAGTCTCTCCAAGATGGAGAATCATTATGAAGTGTTTATAATGAAGGCAGTCATCTCTATCACACCCTCAGAGGCTCAGCGACCATTGAGGAAGAGGTGGTGAAAAGATGGTAAGAACCAAGGGCAGGGGAGGAGAGCTTACAATAATGCTATCTTCCATGCACAAAGTGGCTTTGATATTCATGACCACAAAGTGGCTGGTCTCCCTGCACAAGGTCTGGGTAATAGGAGGAAAACAAAAGCTACCATCAAAATAAAAGAGACTAATTGAAAAGAGTCTCTGTGGAAGAGGTATGCATTTTGAAGGGGAAAATAGACATGCCCTAAGGTGATTATAATCATGGCATTTTGTTTATACTTATGCAAGTTTTCAATAAAAAGTTTTTAAAAGTTTTTAAATGATACATTACAATATGAAGCAATAATTTGAAATTTATATCTATTAAATTGAGTGTCACTTTTCACTACTACTGATGAGCTTCAATTTTTAGTGGCTGCTGTCATTTGAATGTGAAATGTCCCCATAGCTCATGCATTGAACTCCTGTACCCCAGCTGATGGTGCTGTTTTAGAAGGTTCTGGAACCTTTAGACATGGCACCTAGCTAGCAGAAGTGGGGCACCTAGGTTGGGCCAAATGTGTGATATCTGCTTCTGGTTCTGATCTTTGTTTTCTGCTTCTTGGTCTACCAAAATGTAGACAAGCCACATCACATGTTACTGTCACCATTAACTCTACTACACCTTCTGTACCAAGGTGGGTTGAAACTGTAAACAGAGTAAATCCTCCTGACCTTAAGTTGCTTCTGTCAGTTACTTTGTCACAGCTTCACACAAGTAGTACAGACGAATTAGCTGGTTCCTTCAGAAGCGATCCAAGCAGTGCTTTTAGGGACAGCTGAAAATGCTGATTATAATTCTGAATGACAGATTCGGCTGGTTTCTAGGATGAAATGTTATTCAGATAACTGTAGTGAGGTGTTTAGTACTGCAATGCATTTAATCAAGCTTAAGTTTCAGGTTGCCCAAGTGCATTAACCCCTGTAGAAACTTTAAGAGATATTTTTATGATTTTGCAGCTATTTGTGTGTGTGTGTGTGTGTATTATGCTTGTGAATGCAAGAGGACAGCCTTTGATCGACAGCATCCTCAGACAGGGTCTCTCACTAGCCTGGAGCTCTTGGATTAGGCTAGACTAGCTAGCCAGTAAACCCTCGGGATCCTTCCATCTCTGTCTCCCTGGCACTAGGATTACTAGTGCATGCCTGACATTTATTCAGGTATTGGGGATCAAACTTGGCTCCTCAAGTTTGCAAGGCAAGCACTTTACTGACAGAGCAAGCTCCCTGCCCCTGGTGTATTGTGTTTTTAAAAGAGCACTCATCTCTTTTGTGAGCTTCAGTCCCCATGAAACCTAAATCTGTCTCTGTACTTAGTGGAGTGAAGAGGTATTCTGAAGGATTGAAAACATAAATATTCATTTATGGATATCACTTTCAAAGGGACAAATATTCCTATTCATGCAATATTATTTACACAGATGGAATATGTAGGTATTATCCTGTGAAAGCAATGGAGCTTGAATCAAGATAAAAAAATATCTAAATCCCAACTCTACAGTGCTACTATACACAAATGCACTATTATATCCTTATAAAAATATAGACATAATACTTTTATCACAAAAATTTTCAGAGAAGCAAAGATGTGAAAGCAAAATGTCTTGTACTTACTATGCCTGTATCAAAGTCATTTGAATCTCCAAATCTCTGGTTATATTAAAAACTTAAAATCTGGGCTGGAGAGATGGCTTAGCGGTTAAGCGCTTGCCTATGAAGCCTAAGGACCCCGGTTCGAGGCTCGGTTCCCCAGGTCCCAGGTTAGCCAGATGCACAAGGGGGCGCACGCGTCTGGAGTTCGTTTGCAGAGGCTGGAGGCCCTGGCGCGCCCATTCTCTCTCTCTCCCTCTATCTGTCTTTCTCTCTGTGTCTGTTGCTCTCAAATAAATAAATTAATTAAAAAAATTCTTTAAAAAAAAAAAAAACCTTAAAATCTAATTTAACCCTATCCTCCTGTTCAAAATTTGAGTTCTCTCAACAATGTCCACAACAGTTGTTCATACTTACTTTAAATCTTCCAGTGACAAGAAGTAAAGCAGTTAACTTCATATAATTTTTTACTTCAATATATAAAATGAAAGTTTCTAGTTTTAATTTGTATTGTTTTGTTTGAGAATTCAGGTATAGGTGTCTGGTTCATAACTTTTATTTTTTTTAATTTTTTGAGGCAGTGTCTCAAATGCTGGTACTGAAGGATATTGATTAGGCTGGAAATTTTTCCTGTTATCTACATGGTAGGTTGACAGCCAGAAGAACAAGGGTTCCCAGTACATAGCACAGTAAACAAAAAGATTTATTAGAACCCAACCCTTGGCTAGTATATAAAGTTATATTTTGAAATTTATGAAGCCCAAGTGGAAATGTTTAGAGAAAAGCAACCCAGGGAGACTAGAGTCACAGAAATGTAAACAGGAAGTGTTACTGCAAGATTAGTCTAGAATATGTTCTGGTGACTGGGAACCAGACATGAGATCATTCCTGATGTGGTGGGAGTGATTCATGAGGCAAGGGAGAGGAGTCAGACATTATAAACTTGTGGCCTTGGCTGGAAAAATGGTGGAACAGAGCAACACTTCAAAAGAGAAGTGAATTATAACTTCTGAAGTGGTGCACATTTGAAAAGTGGAGGGAACAGGATCAGGAGTTCAAGGTAATTCTTAGCTACATAATATCTTCGAGGCTATCCTGAGCTAGTTTTGGACCCTGGCTCAAGAAACAAAGAAAAGCAAAGTGTAGCAAAAATTCTGGGAAGGAACAGAGGTTAACACTGCAGAAGGTGGAATTAGACATAGAGGGAGCTGTTAATCCTGAGGTAGAGGAAGCCAAGACACAGGACCCGGGTAAACCTTGACACATCCAGGGATGCTTATGCCTTGAGATTAGAGGAAGTGGCACAATGAGATGACTGTAGAATAATAAATTTAGGACCAAGAAGCCAAGAAATCTCATATTCAAAAGCCTCAGTAATTCAGAGTTTCTAAGCAACTATTACTACACCAACAAGGGCTGCAGGCAGCTGGTTCCAAATAAAGATTTCCTGAGAGGCAGCCCCAAAACACAAAGAGAAAGACAGGCAGCCATGTCAGCTCAGAGCTGGAAGGCATCTCCAAAGATATTTCCTGGAAAGATGTGAACAAAAGTCTTATTTTCCTCAAATAGAGAACTGACAATACATCAGCTGTTTCACTAACATGTAGTTAGTGAACCAGTAACTTAGTTGGGGGTTACTTCCGGGAGTGTGAACGATTCAAAAGCATTACCAAAAAGCCTATCCCAGCATAAATGACAGCTCATTGAAGCCACATCCATGGAGCTCATAGAATAGCTTGCAGGCAGCTCACCTGATCAGTCACTCCTCCCTCATAGTTCTTAACTCTATAATCCTGAGGAGAGGGCTTGTGAATCTTGTAAGTTTCAGGACCTTTCTTAGCCTTGTTTACTTTCTGAATCTTGAGGAGCCACAATTCAAACTGGAACACCCTAAAGAGCCTCCCTATGGGATGGAATGTTTTACTTTGGAGGAAATTGCTATACAACATATCAGGTTCTGGCACAGAGGATTCTCATCTCAAGCCCAAATTTCCAAATATCCTTTAAAAATATATAGATATCCACCTTGTCTCCACTTCCACACCCCAGGTCAAATTCAAACTTCCTTAGGGGTTCTCTTCCACACACTACAGTCTGCAGACTGCTCCCAACCAGTGTCCCCCACTCCATCCAAATTTTTTTTTATACTTGTCTTCATACCTCATGCAAACTTAGTTCTAAAAACACAAATCTGGGTTTGAGAGATGGATTAGTGGTTAATGTGTTCATCTGCAAAGCCAAAGGACCTTGGTTCAATTCCCCAGGATCCATGTAAGCCAGATGCACAAGGTGGAGCGTGCACCTGGAGTTCATTTGCAGTGACTAGAGACCCTGGCATGTCTTTTTTCTCTCCTCCCTCTCTCTCTCTCTCTCTCTCTCTCTCTCAAATAAATAAATAAAATATTCAAAAATACATATCTGTGGCCACCATCATGAAAACAAATGATCATAAATGTTGGCGGGGATGTGGAAAAAGAGGAACCCTTCTACACTGCTGGTGGGAATGCAATCTGGTCCAGCCATTGTGGAAATCAGTGTGGAGGATCCTAAAACAGCTAAAGATTGATCTACCATATGACCCAGCTATAGCACTCCTAGGCATATATCCGAAGGACTCATCTCATTTCCTTGGAAGTATGTGCTCAACCATGTTTATTGCTGCTCAATTTATAATAGCTGGGAAATGGAACCAGCCTAGATGTCCCTCAACTGATGAGTGGATAATGAAGATGTGGCACATTTATACAATGGAGTTCTACTCAGCAGTAAAGAAAAATGAAGTTATGAAATTTGCAGAAAAATGAATGGACCTGGAAAGGATTATACTAAGTGAGGTAACCCAGGCCCAGAAAGCCAAACGCCACATGTTTTCTCTCATATGTGGATCCTAGCTGCAGATGATTGGGGCTTCTGCATGATAATGAAAATACTTAGCAGCAGAGGCCAGTAAGCTAAAAAGGAGACATAAAGGGAAGAGAAAGGAAGGGAGGAGGGTACTTAATAGGTTGATATTGTATATATGTAAGTACAATGATTGTGATGGGGAGGTAATATGATGGAGAATGGAATTTCAAAGGGTAAAGTGGTGGGGAGGGAGGGAATTACCATGGGATTTTTTTTTAATAATCATGGAAAATGCTTATAAAAAATTTTTTAAAAAAGAAACCAAAATAACAATAAAATAAATAAATAAAAATAAATAAATAATAAAAAAATAAAAATACAAGTCTGATCATGTATCTTGTCTGAATACAATGTATAATGTGTTTCTGTTTCTTTCAGAAATGACTAAAAGATACTTAGCACCCAAGACTTTACTATCCACCACTGTCTCCTTTTTCATCTTATTCCAAGGTTCCTCCCACTCTACCTTCCAACCAAAGCAAGATCTCAAAGAATGCATGTGTTTTCCCCTTATTCATGCGGCTCCTTTACTTCCTGTTCATTCTTCAGATTAACCTCAGAACCCATTTCTATATTCTCTCCCTCTTTATGTGTTTTCAAGCCATGAGCTTACCATGACTGTGAGTCTCAACTTTTGTCATTGATTAGTGTTTGAATCCCTCTCTAGATTCCTGCCAGCAACATTCAAGTCTGAATTTGTTCATCATGCTGTATGAACAGAAACATCATGCACTTAGTGGGCACTCAAAAAATGTTCTTGCATGCATGATTGAACTAATTAATTAGTGTTAGGTCAGTGGCTTTGAGATATGTTTTGGCAAATTGAAGACCCCTAGCTTGTGCTCTACCAATTTCATGTTAGAAAGATCAAGTAAAACTCCACATAGGAAAGATTATATTTATATATTATGTATGTACATATATATATATATATATATATATATATATATATATATATAGAGAGAGAGAGAGAGAGAGAGAGAGAGAGAGAGAGAAAGAGAGAGAGAGAGAGAGAGAGAGATTGTCATTAGCATGGTTACAGGAGAGCCAGTGACAAAAGTGCATGCCTTGGAAAAATGAATTTGTTTGACCATGATAAAACGTTCCTTCAGGGATAGAGCTGAGCCATGTCACACACTCTCTTTCCTGAGTCTTTTCTCTCTGTTCCTTGGAGCATGAAGGTAAAGGAACCTGATTGATGGCTGCCTTTCTACTCACATCCTGACTGTATGAAAATGGTCCTTCGTAACATCAAAAGATGCTTCATTTAGCCTGGCATGTGAACTCAGAATAATTATAGTTCCCAAGTATAGTAGACTTTGGTGTATCGGACATCTGTTTATGTAACAACTTATGTAATTAAAGCTGGGTAGAAAGAACTCATGAGACAGAATGACAGGATATTCTTGAAAGCTGCAGAACGATCATTTGCATGATGTTCAGAGTGACAGTCATCAAAACATCCCTCGTCAAAAAGCCTTTTGAGTGCAGTAAATAAACAGGAGTGGCAGAGTCTTGATTGGAGGACATGGGCATCCTACTCTGTGTGATTTGCAGTGCCTGGGGTCTTGATGTTCCAACCTCAGTAGAAATGAGAAAACTGCTAAGAGAAACACCTCAGAAGTTGGAACTTCAGCCACACATTGAAACAGTGAGGTTAGCTGAGGATTCATCTGAATATCTGACAAGTGCACTCAGTCACTCAGATGCATACAATACCCTTGCCCACCAGTAAGGACATGCACAATATTTATCAGGCACTCTCGTGATCTGTGACCAAAAAAATGCAGAAGTATTCACCAGGCTCATAAGACAAAGGAAGAAAGCAGATGGAAAGTGGGCTGTTTTATTACTAACTCCTATAGACACTTTCTCAAATGTGCTCATGTGAACATCAGGCTTCTGAGATGGTCTGTAGACTTTATACAGAATTCTGAAGACCATGCCTCCCTCACCCTCATTCCTATAGGTTCTGATCCCCACTGTTGGGGTTTGAATGCAAAATGTCCCTCTGAGACTCATGTGTTTTATCGCTTGGTCCTTAGCTGGGGGCGCTATTTGGGAAGGCAGTGGAACTTTTAGGAGGTACAGTCTTGTGAGAAGATTTGGTTCACTTAGGTGGGCCTTGAGGTTTTATAGGCCGTTCGCACTTCCTGTCCATTCTCTGCTTTTTGATCAGCTACAATGTGACCATCTCAGCTTCCTGCTGCTATCATCATGCCTTTCCCGACATTATGGAATGTATTCCCTGAACACTAAGCCATAAACTGCATCTAGTTGGGTATTTTGCCCCAGAAACAAGTAAAATAACTATGACACATTTATTTATTTATTTATTTATTTATTTATTTATTTATTTATTTATTTATGAGAGAGAGAGAGAGAGAGAATGGGCGCACCAGGGCATCCAGCCACTGCAAACGAACTCCAGATGCATGCGCCCCCTCGTGTATCTGGCTAATGTGGGTCCTGGAGAATCAAACCTGGGTCCTTTGGCTTTGCAGGCAAATGTCTTAACTGCTAAGCCATCCCTCCAGCTCCAGAAAAACAAGTTTTAAAAAGAGTGAGGTATATGAAACTACTGAGTCATAATAATAACAATCACAAAAGTACTAATAGTCAAATGACTTTGAAGCAAACCTGATAGGAAAAAAAAAAAAAAATACTTGCAAATTTTTCTTCTTGTCCGAGTTATAAGCCTGGTGATAGTCCTAGAGGCACAAAAAAAGCTTGTATAATACACAGCCTGCTTGGTCCTGGAATATTTCCAAATGGAAGGGCCTTGAATGATGACACATTTCTCAATTGTCATCTTTTGTGTGGTCCCAATTGGTTATTCTATTTTCTGAGACTTTCCCATCCATAGTATTTTGCGACCATATGGTGGAAAATTAGGAGAAAGAATGTGTTTTATTTTCCATTTGAGCATCCTTAAGCAAAGCCACAAATAAAGGCAAAGAGAAGAGCTTGAGCATGAACACAAGCACCTGTCTAACCCTTTGGCAAACAAGGAAGGGAACGGCAGCAGGGGTGAGTGGGGAGAGAGGAAAGAAACCCTTAGGGGGTATCAAGCTAAACTAAACCAAGTTGGCCATGAGAAAGAAATGGGAATTCCTTTGATGTCCAAATATCTTGATTAGGGGCTAGGGAAATGGCTCAGCAGTTAAAAGGCACTTGCTTGCAAAGTCTGCAAGCCTGGGGGTTAAACTCTCTAGCACCCATAAAAAGCCAGATGCAAAAAGTGGTGCATATACATCCAGCATTCAATTCCAGAAGCCCAAAACCTTCGTGTATACACACACAAACACACACATAGAAATAGAGAGAAAAATCTTCATGCTACCCAGGGTTGCCAGTCTGAACACAGCCAAACCTTCTGCCTCTCATGGTGGCCATCTGCCACAAAGCTCTGGCCAACACCAAACTCCTCTTGCCTGCTTCCAGATATCCTTGGTTCTGTGAAGCCATCCTGAGATGAACCCCAGAGCAGTGTCCTCTGGATGACTGCACTGCCCCAGATAAATGACTTTCCTGAAAGAGAGATGACAGCTGAGGAGGCTGTTTGCAGGGAGGAGCACCCACTGGCCCACCTGCCTCGCTCCCGCCAACACATCAGCTGCCCTCTCCTCCCCTCTGGAAGGAGGAGGGCGACAGCCTTCTGAAGACCTGGCGCAGAGCCAGCCTTGCTCAAGCTGTCTGCATTATTCTATCTTAGGAAAGCACCTTGAAACCAAACAGCGACTGTCACCAGTCATGTATGCCATTCACAGAAAATGGAAAGTGTCTGATAGGAGCCAGTGAAAACTATATAAACCATGACTATTAATAGACTTGTTAAATATAAATTGAATGTGCAAATCCATTGAAATTAACATCTTGAATCAGGATTTCTCTGAATAATTATTGTATTGACTTGAATGCAGATCCATGGTAAGTAATATTCACTATGAATATGCATTAAAATGCACTTGGATGTGTAATGACTTTACAGAGTTCTGATTGTAAATGAATAGGGAATTAATTTCAGCTTTTTCTTTGCCATATCTCATTTCAATGTTTTCTACTGATGTTTCCATAACCAGAGTAGCATGTAATTTGTAAATAAAATCCATACTCTATAGTCTATTATCTGTCCTTTTACCTAAAATTATCAAATAAATGCTATTACTAAAATTACAAAAAGACTGAATACAGAAAACTTTCATATGGAAGAGAATTTTCTATTTCACTTATTGTTGGGCTTTGTAATTTGTTTTGAAATTTTCAAATTCATAGAAATGTCACAAAAATAGTACAGAGAACTTCACTCAAATTCTCTCAAGTTCTCTCTCTCTCCATATATATGGATAATATATGTTCACCAATATATGTGTGAAAAAAATATATACATATATCAGTATGTACAAGCCATTTTCTTAACCAACTAAGCATAAGTTGCAGGCATAAAGCCATAATTTTCCTGCCTTATATAACCAATATAATTATCATGATGCTAACAAAAGCTGCCTTCAATGCTATTATGAAACTGAAAACCTTATTCATAGTGTATCAGTTGTCACAATAACTTCCTGTAAAGCAGAAAATAATTAAGACCTACACTTATTTTTAATGTCTCAGTTGTATATCTCTACCTATCTGAAACTAATATAAAATATAATTCAACCAGCTAGAAACAATATGACCATTTCACTGGTAAAAAGCATAACACCATATGCTTCTTGTCCATTAATATGTGTGTTTAAAATTAATCATCAAAGCAATAATTGAAATTTAACAGTAGGATTTTAATTTAAAATATTTTAAGGCCTGGTATCGAGTCTCACACCTTTAATCTCAGCACTTGGGAGGCAGAGGTAGGAGGATAGCCATGAGTTCAAGGCCACCCTGAGACTGAATTCCAGGTCAGCCTGAGCTACAGTGAGACCCTACCTCAAAAAAAAAAAAAAAAATTAAAGACAAAAGTCAATTTTAATATATAGCACAAATGTCTACTAGGTTGAGCATGATGTGACTTGAACAGAAAAGGCATCACACATGAATTGTCTCCCTTTGATTTTTGCCGTGAAATGAGCCCTCCCAGGGGGTGTTATTATTAACATCAGGTGAGGCACTGCTAGGAGGTGATGGAGAATGATAGACTCCTGGCGGGGGACAATGTGCTGGAATAGTGGACCTTCTTTTGTACGGAGAACATGGCTTTCTTTATGTGACAGTGAGTATGATATGAAATGCTTTTGCTGTTGCTTGTTTGGTTGTTTGTTTGTTTGTTTGTTTGTAGTGAGTTCCTCACAGCATAAAGAGAGAAATCTCATCACTGATTTTGGCACATAATTATTGGATAACTTTGGAGATTATCTTGCAATAGTGATTCCACAGCCTTGTTTCTTGACTCAGAAGTTTGTTCCACTCCAGGTATACTTCCCCAAAGACATAACACTAAACACAAGGGTATTCATGGCATCTTGACTCATAATAATAAAAAATATAAATACCCAGAAGTCTAAATGTATAGGAAAGGCAAGGTAAACTTAGTACATATCCATAAAACAGAGTACTCTAAAGCCATAATTAAGATCGATTAAATAGGGCTGGAGAGATGGCTTAGCGGTTAAGCGCTTGCCTGTGAAGCCTAAGGACCCCGGTTCGAGGCTTGATTCCCCAGGACCCACGTTAGCCAGATGCACGAGGGGGCGCACGCGTCTGGAGTTCTTTTGCAGTGGTTAGAAGCCCTGGCGCGCCCACTCTGCTCTCTCTCTCTCTCTCTGTCTCTCTCTGCCTCTTTCTCTCTCTGTCTGTTGCTCTCAAATAAATAAATAAAAATTTTAAAAAAAGATCGATTAAATAAAGTGTGGTAGTGGTTGGGGGAAGTACCCCCACAGAAATAAGAGAACCAGAGTTTGGAGCCCTCCTACTCACGAAAGTGCCAAGTGAGTGTGGCAGCCCACCCTGCTCCCAGCGCTCAGGAGACAGGGGTGAGGTCTCTGGGGTCAAGCTAGGTAGCCAGACTAGATGAACTGGCAATCTCTGAGTTCAAGTGAGAGACTCTGCTTCAGTAAATAGCGAGGAGAATGATGGAGAAGACACCAGTGTTAACCTCTGGCCTTCTTATGCAAGCACACATGCATGCAAATGTACCCACATGTATGCAACCTACACATACACAATGAATTAAATATCAGTACCAAGTATTTATACTGAGGCATGTAAAGAGTTTCAAAATTGAACAGATAATGTAAGTTGATCTCAAGTAGATGAGAGTGAAAACATGAGAAACATAGTCACTCAGTTAGCATGTTGTCGCCAGGTCATACAAATTGTCTGCTGGCAGTCAGCAAGCAGGCCTTAAGGTTGCAGCCCAGACTCCAATTGTGCTGTATGCATCTGATGAGAATTGATTATGCCAAGGGAGCCAGCATCTCTGATCTGGTTTCAAACTGGCCCCCTCTCTGGTTATTGATTCTATGGAATAAGATCAGAGGGAGCAAATAGAAGGCTGCCATGTGGGGTTCAGGGTGCTCACAGTGAGCACCCTCAAAGGACACCGGGCGGTCCTTCAACAATCACTAGATGCTGCTGGGTGAAGTTCTTGACTTATTACAGATGAAGGCTCCTGGCAAACAGCTTTGGTAACAATGATATTCTGTAAAGTTTTTTTTTTCTTTTCATATGTTACCATTTTCAAGCGAGGATAATTACTAGTTTTATAATAATAGTTTATTAAAAATTCTAGAGAATATGGGCCTTTTGCTAAATATATAGCACATAAAATTATTGGAATTTAACCAATAGAGAAGAGAAAAACTATTCTGCAGTTGCTAATATACAAAGTACTTTTGCAAGTGAAAGAAATAATGTAATCTCATTTAATAGCATAGTCTATTTTTGCATGTGATTGTAATCATGTGAAGTTATATGTAGCCTGACATCTAGATTCACTACATAGCCCTCTTCTCCCTTGTCCCCACAATTAATCATTTATAATCTCCTGCCCATTCCACTTTTGCTCTAATTTTTCTCCTCATTTCTGGCTCTACTTTGCATCTATCCAATCTTATCTTTTGACTCTATTGTATTGATTATGTTTTTCATTATGGTGCATAAGAAACTAAGTCTAAAACCTTCCTGGCTTTCCCTTGTGGCTATTCCATACATCGTGGCTCATCAATACAGTTTACACAGTGGTACCTGACATTTCTAGCAGAAAATGAGAAAACGATAAAAATTGCAGATGCTTTGCTCAGATTTAGCCCAGAAGAGTTGAAGTTGGCTCAAGTTAGCAACAGTCTCATGGTCCCAACTTAAATAAAAGAGAATCCAGGAACGAGGGGAACGTATGAGCCTTCAGTGAGCATTGTCTGTCTTGGCCACAGTCCTCAGTGCATTCTGTCTCAAATGTCTGCTCCACAAACTTCCTAGAGTTAATCTACATGAATATACAAAATGCCAAACTGACCATGTAACTCCTTCCTGGACTTTAAATATATTTTCAAATGGTTCTGTGTTGACAATAATAGACCTTTTCAAGCCCATGTCATTTTAAAGAAGTAAATATTTTCAAGTGGTTAATCCAAGTGTACATATATGAATTCAAATAAAATATTCTAAATTACAAAAGTATATATTGTATGTTTAAATGCATAGCATTTTCACATTCCTTCTTATATAAATGTTGAACATTTAAAATATACATAATGATAGTATCCTACTTTTATTTGCTTTAATTGGCATTCTAAGCATGACTTTGTGAGCAGGGGGAAATGGTGGTCCTGGATAATATGAAATACTACAGACTGGGACAGGAGACATAGATCAGTAATAGATCAGTGGGTAAAACAATTGCCTCACAAGTATGAGGTCCTGAGCCTGACCCCCAAAACTCACATGAAAATACTGAGCATGGTGACAATCCCTTGTAATTCCAGTGCCAGGGAGGCAGAGACAGGAGAATCCTGGGAGCTTACTGCATTCATAGGTTCCAAATCAATGAGAGACCCTCTCAAAAGAGGTGGACCGAATCCTTGAGGAACAACACCAAAAGTTGTCCTCTGGCTTTGACATGCAATCGCACATATGTAAACACACACACACACACACACACACACACACACACACTAATAAATGTAAAAAGTAGGCTGAAGAGATGCCTTAGCGATTACGGTGTTTGCCTCCAAAGCCAAAAGGATCCTGGTTTGACTCTCCAGGATACACATAAGCCAGATGCATAAGGGTGTGCATGTATTTGGAGTTCGTTGGCAGTCACTGGAAGCCCTGGCATGCCCATTCTCTCTCTCTTTCTCTCACTCTCTCTCTCTCTCTCTCTCTCGTAATAAATAAATATTTTTTAAGGTACCATAGACTATGGAGTTTATGAACAACAGAGATTTCTTTCTCACTGTTCTGGAGGCTAGAATCCCACAATCAGGGTGTAGATATGGATGGGTTCTGGGAGAACCACGCTCCAGGATACAAATGGCTGGTTTCTCATATATTCACATGGAAGAAAGAAGGCAAGAAAGGTGTTTGGGATGGCTTTTGTATGCACACTAATCTCATTTGAGGAGACTCAACTCTTATAACCTAAATACTTCTTGAAGGCAGGCCCTTTGACGTCCTCAAACAGCTGGCAAGCATACATCTATAGGCTGAGCTACAATCAGGCCCAAGTCATCTTCAAGGTTTTCAGTGACCTGGCTGCAGCTCAGGTCTTCAGCTTGTGTCCTTGCCATTTTTAGCTTCCTTAATTGTTCTTTAACAACTCCAACCCATGTACAAGTTCTTTGGAGTACTGAAAATTCTCTTCCTATAGCTTTACCTAAAAATTTCCTTACTATCCCACTTTGCCTCAAATCCCAACCAGAACTTCAAGACCATGATCGGGTATCATTGTTTTGGCTTCCTCTGTGCTCTGAAAGCTCTCTGCAATGTGATACATTCTGAATGTCAAATTACAGAAGTTTTAAAAATATTTTATTTATTTGAGAGAGAGAGAAAACAAGCACACCAGAGCCTCCAACCACTGCATATGCATTCCAGATGCATGTGCCACTTTGTGCATCTGGCCTTACATGGGTACTAGTGAATTGAACCCAGGTCCTCAGGCTTTTCAGGCAAGTGTCCTTAATGACTGAGCCATTTCTCCACCCCCAACTTATAGAATTTTTAGCCTAGCCTTTTTATTAAGTGGTCTTTTTTCTAAAATTAGGGCCCAAAGATGACCACAGTTGTCTTGTAACATATATTTTTGAGTTAAACTGCTGAAATGTATCTTGACATATTCAGTTATTCAACAGAATTTTAGTAAACACCTGTCATCTCCCAGGCACTATTCAGTGCATTAAAAACTCAGAATTGAATAAGGCAAGTCAATTATTCTTAAGAATTACTGAGGATAAGATGGCTACAGTCTTGGGCATAAAATCCACATCCATCATCCTTAGACTCCATTTGCAGTAATCATTTAATATCTAAAGCCTTCTCGTGGCCAACAAGTTTTTTTCCAGTGACTCCCAAATTACTAAATATAGAAAAGTACACGCCAGGATCTCAGAACACATTTATGCAAGAATTAGAGAAAAATACTTGTTAAAACCCTGATGCAACATAACTTGTACTACAGAAGACTGCCGAAGCTAGGAAAATATTGTCTAGAGAATTATCTGCAAGCAAGTTTACTTAAATGAGGACTGTTTTCTGTAGTCAAGAGTATTTGGTCCTAACAGTTAAGTTAGAAAATAGATCTTTAGTTTAGGTACTAGGATCCAGTTGGCTAAACTCAAAAATGATGATGACTTCGTCACCAGTGCAAGGATGCACATTGATTGCCCATGACATGCAAGTGGCAAAGTACTTTCTCAAATGATCAAGCATAGAGACTAGGAATGGCATGCCTCCTTTGGCACTGGTAGCCCTCTCTCCTTTCTAATCAGACGGCCTGGTTCAACCACAAAAACCTCACTGGATTATGCAGAACAGGGTGGGCCATGGCATAGTAACAAGTACACAACAAAAGATCCTTACAAGGCTGGAGAGATGGCTTAGCAGTTAAGGCACTTGCCTGTGAAACCTAAAGAACCAGATCTGGGCCCCCATTGCCCACACAAGCCAGATGCACAAGGTAGCACAAGCATCTGGAGTTTGTTTGCAGTGGCTAGAGACCCTGAGGCACCCATTCTCTCTCTCTCTCTCTCTCTCTCTCTCTCTCTCTCTCTCTCTCTCTGTCTCTCTCGCTCTTCCTCTTTTTTTCTCTCTCAAGTAAATAAATAAGGTTTAAAAAAAAAAAGATGATTACAGGGCTGAAGAGATGGATTAGCAGTTAGGGGCTTGCCTGCAAAGCCTAAAGACCCATGTTCAACTCTCCAGATTCCACATAAGCCAGACACACAAAGTGATATAAGCACAAGGTCACACATGCCCACTAGGTGGCACAAGCATCTAGAGTTTGATTGCTGTGGCTGAGGCCTGGTGTGCCAGTTTTCTCTCTTTCTCTCTAAAATAAAATTAAAAATTGTAAAAATGATGATTACAAAAAATATATATATTGCATGGCCATTCAACACAGGCAGGCAGATAAGCCCTTCCCAACAGACTAGTAGAAGCCCAGTGATCCTGCTGCTAAGTTTGTGGTAAGCTATCCCTGGGGAAGAGAGACAGAGAAAGTCCCAAATGAGCTCTCAAATGCCTCCGCCTAAAAATGTTGCTTACTATTTCTGTTCAAAACTGTATTTTCTATGGGGCTAGAGAGATGGCTTAGCAGTTAAGTGGCTGGCCTGTGAAGCCCAAGGATGCAGGTTCAATCCCATAGTACCCACATAAGCCAGATACACAATGTAGCATGTACATTTGGAATTCATTTACAGTAGCTACAAGCCCTGGCATACCCATTCTCATTCTCTCTCTCTCTCTCTCTCTCTCTCTCAATATATATATTTCCCTCTCTCTCAAATAAATATTTTTAAAAAATATATTTTCCATGGGCTGAAGAGATGGCTTAGTAGTTAAGCACTTGCCCATGAAGCCAAAGGACCCCAGTTTGAGGCTCAATTCCCCAGGACCCATATTAGCCAGATGCACAAGGGGGCAAATGCGTCTGGAGTTCATTTGCAGTGGCTAGAGGCCCTGGCGTGCCCATTCTCTCTCCCTCTCTCTATCTGCCTCTTTCTCTCTCTGTCGCTCTCAAATAAATAAATAAAAATAACAGTAAAATAAAATATATTTTCTAGACCAAGACTTGTAGTCTCTTGTCTTTGTCATGAGATGGGAAATGTGGTGCATATTGTTATCTGGTGAGAATAAACTATGTATGCCACATCACTAGGGGCAATTGCCTTGCAAGTGGATGCTGGCATTCCTCAGGGTCTATCCCATGACCCCACACTGTTTCTTGGCTAACTCAGATTCCAGCAAGCTCCAAGAGTGTGAGTACAGATTCAAACCTAAGAAGAGACCATATGTAAAGTGAAATAATTAAATAATTCTGCCAAATTATGTCAGAGGGCGATAGGGAGGCAGAACATGAGTATACTGGGAATGAACTCTAAGGTTCCCAGACCAGGAAAGAGCAAACATAATGTTGTATCAAGTCAAATTTATTAATATACATATACTTTCTAGAAATCGTGGACTCAATATGTTAACTTGAGCAACTAGGTATGCTTTTAACAACTTAGTAGGTATATTTGTCAATATCTGGAAGCATTTCTTATTGCCAGAGCTGGCAAAAACTACTAGGATTTAGAGGGACTGTTACACATCTCAGGCTGCACACACCACTTTCTTAGACAAAGAATTATTTGATCCAAAATGATCATGTCAGTTATTTCTTTGTCTCTGTGAACAAAATACCTGACAGAAATAACAGAGAAAAGGTTTATTTTGGCTCACAGTTTCAGAAGATTTGGTCCATCATAGCAAGAAAGGCATTGTGGTGGATACGTAAAGAGGTAACTGCTCACCTCCTGGTTAACCAGGAAGCAGAGAAAGTAAGCCAGAACCAGGGGTAAGTATAACTCTTAAAGTCCCAGTCCTTTTACTTTTACCAGCCAGGCACCACCTCCTAAAAGCTTCACAGTCTTCAAAACAGTGTCACCACGCAGCTGGAGAGGTAGCTCTGTCCTTGAAGGTGCTATCCCGCCACAAGCTGAGAGTCAAGTGTTTAAGATTCAAATTGTCAAGTGCCAAAGTTGAACAATCTGATAAAAAGAAATTTGGAGGTTTGGGTGACAAAAAAAGAAAACAGAACATTGGAATGTATTAATGCAAGCTAGTCATATATACCAAATTACATCACCTAGGATGGTCAAAATGATACTTTGTCCAATATAACAAGAAATATATTTCTGAGCCAGGTGTGATGGCACACACCTTTAATTCTACCACTCAAAGGCAGAGGTAAGCAGATAGCCACGAGTTTAAGGCTGAGACTTAGAGACATAGTGAGTTCCAGGTCATACTAGGCTAGAGCAAAAGCCTACCTTAAAAAATATTTTTTTTAAAAAAAACAGGGCTGGAGGGATGGCTTAGCGATTAAGGTGTTTGCCTGCAAAGCCAAAGGACCCAGATTCAATTCCCCAGGACCCACATTAGCCAGATGCACAAGGGAGAGCATGCATCTGGAGTTTGTTTGCAGTGGCTGGAGGCCCGGGTGTACCCATTTTCTCTATCTCTCTCTCTCTCTTTCTGAAATAAATAAATAAATAAAATTCATATATATATATATATATATATAAAGAAATACACACACACACACATATATATATGAGAAAGAAATATATATCTGAGGAGGCTGTCAAGTTTGAAAACTCCACTCTGGCTGTGTTCTATAAGCAGGTACTGAGAGTGGGAGAAACTGTCACAGAAAAATGATTCGCTAATACTTGTGTGACTAGTGGGACCCTGCCATGTAGATTCCACTTGGTATTCAAAGATAAGGATGTATGTATTGGAGACTTAGGGACAACAGTGTTGGAGCCATAGTCAAGGACCTAGTGGCTACAACTTATAACGCCTCTAACACAGAAATGAATGAGCAGCCCACTAAACAACTTGGTTTGAGTAAGTCATACACTGTATGTATTGAGAACCCATCTGGGCTGTTATAACAGAATATCAGAGACTCGGGAGGTTATAACGACTATATATATTTAACTTTCTTAAGACAAAGAAGCCCAAGACCAAGATGTTCACAGCTGTGGTGTCCTGTGAGCAAGTTGCTCCTCATGGAAAGTTGTTTTCCTGCTCTAACCTCACAGGAAAGAAGAGGTAAGCGGTCTCTCTGGAGTCTCTTTTATATGAGCACTAATCCCATTATGGAGAGCTTTATCCCATGCCCCAATTATCTCTTAGAGGCACCCCCACATCCTAATTCCATCACCTCGGAGTTGTGGGTTTCAACATAGGGAGTGACATGGGGAGAGGGCAGGACCTATAACCTATACCTCCCGTCTAAATTATCAGACCAGGACCAATTTATAAGCTGAAGCCTCTTAAAGGAAGTGAACATAGGTCCCCTTCAGTAGGGACCTAAGACAAACCACATGTTTATAAAGTGAATTATTCTCCTAACCTTCCTCAAAAGAACCTGGGTCCATTTGCCACAGTCACCACACTTTGAAGGAAGGAAACAGGCCACTACAATTTGATAATTTCAGTGCGTTGGCTCAGAGCTGATAGACACCTTAAGATCCCAAGTTACTAACAGGCAGCCAGAGTGGATACGTGCAGATTTTCAAAAGGCATAATGTAAAGACTACTTAAGTAAAATAGGCATAACAAATTTCTGTCATTATAAGACACCACCAAATTTAGGTGATTGGTTGGCAATATATCCAATGCGCTAAGTTCAGTAGTGTCTGAGGAAAGGAGAAACTGAAAAGCTAAATGGATAGTATGTTATACCTGGGAGTCAGGCAGACACTTAAAGATGCATGTTAAAATATTTTCGGGGCTGGAGTTTAGCAGTTGAAGTGCTTGCCTGTGAAGCCTAAGGACCCAGGTTCTATTATATACGTGCCATGTAAGCCAGGTGCACACGGTGGCACATATGGCTTCCTTCTCTCTGTCTTAAATAAATAAATAAATAAATAAATAAATAAATAAATAAATAAATAAATAAATAAAACTTTAGAAACTAGATCTAGGGCTGGAGAGATGGCTTAGCAGCTAAGGTGCTTACCTGTGCAGCCTAAGAACCCATGTCAACTCCCCAGATCCCACGTAAGCCAGATGCACAAGGTGATGCATGTGCAAGGTCTCACCTGTGCACAAGGTGATGCACACATATTGATCAATTACATTGATTACAGTGGCTGGAGGCCCTGGTGTGCTAATTCTCTCTGTCTCTCTTGCTATTTTCTCTCACTCTCATTTTTTTCTCATAAAAAATGCCAGTCTGTTGTGCTTGCCTCAAAAAAAAGTTTTTTTGAGCCAGGCATGGTGGTACACACCTTTAATCCCAGCACTCAGGAGGCAGAGGTAGGAGGATCACAGTGAGTTCGAGGCCACCCTGAGACTACATAGTTAATTCCAGGTCAGCCAGGGATAGAGTGAGACCCTACCTCAAAAAAAAATTGGACCCTATTTGAAGAGAAAGATGAGGTTTTTTTTGTAATGACCATGAATTATCTTAAACTCACGCATTATCTCTAGTTATGTTATGTAAATACTAGAACTAGAATTCTTTGAAGGATAAGTATTTGTGTTTTGAGACAGTGTCTCACATAGCCCATACTGGCTTTGTACTCTCTATGTAGCTGACTTGAACTCCTGATCCTACCTCCCAAGTGCTGGGATTACATGGGTGTGCCACCACGCCCAGCACAAAGTTAGGCTTCTCTACTGCATCTTACTTCTGGACCGCAGTCCTCCAAACATGACATAGCCCTGGCCCTCTTGAACTATCAGCAGCTGTGACTATCAGAAGAATATCATGTTAGATTGGACATTTTAGTCATTGAGGAGGGTAGGGCTGATGAAGCTATGCCTCTCCCCAAGGATCTGCAGACAATTAAAACTTGCTTGGAGCCGGGCATGGTGGCGCACGCCTTTAATCCCAGCACTCGGGAGGCAGAGGTAGGAGGATTGCCATGAGTTCGAGGCCACCCTGAGACTCCATAGTGAATTCCAGATCAGCCTGGGCTACAGTGAGACCCTACCTCGAAAAACCAAAAAAAAAAAAAAAAAAAAAAACTTGCTTGGAGGGGCTGGAGAGATGGTTCACTGGTTAAGGGGCCTGCCTGCAAGAGTAACAACCTGGGTTTGATTCCTCAGTATCCACATAAAGCCAGATGTAGAAAGTGACACATGTAGCTGGAGTTCATGTTCAGTGGCTACAGGCCCTAGTGTTCCCATTCTCTCTCTCCTCTCTCTCTCTCTCTCTCTCTCTCTCTCTCTCTCTCTCTCTCTCTCTCTCTCTCCCCCCCCCCCTTTGCTTGCAAATAAATAAAATATTTTTTAAAGTTTCTAGGAGAAAAGAGAAACACTTTCTTCGGTGGTATAGTTGTCTATAACTTGCCTAAGGAACCTCAGTAAAACTCTGGCTCACTATCTAATCTTGGACAGAATTATTTCTATGTTTCTAACCTTTGTGCATTATCTAAGGAGAGTTGATGTTTGTACATGTCTCCTCAAAAGAAGTTCATATAATACAATAAAAAATTCATAACTCAATAGTTAACTTGTAGAAAAAAATAATGACACTATAACATTACTTCAGTGGGGAGTTCCCTAGGGCCACTTCAACTGATAAACCTATTAGATATTTTTACTTTTATCATCACCATGTATATGTGAAACCCTTAATCCATAACACCAGTTCAACCTTTCTACACTGGCTTGAAGGAGTTTTGGGAACTGCTTTGAAAATTTGCTTCTGGAGTATGACCTATACTTCCTCAAACAATGAACCATACATCACTTTTTCAATACTTCAGTTACTTGCATTAAAACTTTTTTGGTTAAGACAAAGGTCACCTTTTTGCCTTATCAGCAAGAGAATTTTAGCTGATTCCAGAGAAGTAGAGAAATGCGCTTTGTTGTTGGGGTGATTTATTTGGAGCACCTTAATTTTCAGCTTCCATTTCACAGTGGACTCATATTGTCACTTAATAGCTTCCTACCATTCAAGCTGCCTGGCCAGTTCTGGAGGAAGGATTAATCCGCTTGGGCTTCAGCAACAAGATGGACACTCCAGAGGAGCAGATGCTTACCCTTCTCCGTAATTACTTTGAGCTCTTGCTTTGCCCAAACTGTCTGAGATTTAACCTTGATGGAATCAGAACAGCATTTACCCAGGTGTCAGCTCCAGATTGTGTGAAAGTCACAAAGTAAAGGTTATGACATGGTAAGTCTATTAATTGCTTTGTGTGATGGAATTGGCCAACAGCTACCTTTGAGTGTAAAAGATCAAGAATGTCATGTATTTATCCTAAGGTAAGAGTAATTAATTGTTTCTTTTCTCATTTTGCCCTCTGCCATCAATTGCAAGGGTAGCCCAGATTAGGACCCTAAAATGATACCCCAGAACTCTGACATAGCATGGCAGCCCATGCCTCTGAAACATAAGTGTGGCATGAGAACTGCATAGAGACTGACTTGGCAGCTGGTAAGGCAGAAAGATCTGTAGTGCTGGATTGAATCACAGAATTTGCTAAAAATGGAAATAAGAAGTATTCCAAACCTCCAGAGCCCAGTCTAGGATTAAAAAAAAGAAAGCTCAACACTCACTTTCCTTTCAGTAACAACAGATAGACCTGCTAACCCACGTATGTTATAAATGCCATAAGCGGAAGAAAATGTTTTTATTATTTAAACAGTTGCCTTCTGAGTTCCTCTCAGAAGAATTACTTTCCTCTGTAGCAATATCTTGAGAAGTGGCTAAGGGGGAAAGTTCCACTCATGACTTCTAGAGAGCCAAGAAGAGGGAACATCTCTGTGAATGATGTCCAATAGACATTTGACTCCAGAAAGTGAATGGTACAGAGATGGGTGAGAGGTGAGGGAAGCCACTTGGACTTGGAGACTGTGAAATGGTGAGGATGAGTCAATAATGGAAATGTGGCCTATACATACAACTGGAGTATCACTGGGCCCTACAGAAAAAATGAAACCGTGCTGTTTGATGAAAAAATGGATGCAAGTTGCAATCTTCATAGTAAGCAAGATAAACAAGAATTGGAAAGACAAAAAAAAAATCACATGTTTTCTCTGTTAGAAAGAGGAGAGAGGAAAAGGGGAAGGCTATTGCATGAATATGGTCAAAGAACATGATTATACCTGAAGCAAATTATCTTTATGAAATCCAGTCCTAAGTATAAGGAATGCAATTTAATAAAATTAAATAGATAGATAGTGATGATGATAGGTAGATAGATAGATGATAGATAGATAGATAGATAGATAGATAATAGATAGATTAGATAGATAGACAATAGATAGATAGATGATCCTATCTATGCATTCACTTCAAGTAAGCATTACCTGTTTGCCACCTACCCACACATGAATGTGAAACAAATACTTCAAATACAGCCTGTTCTGTATATGAAGTATGCCCTGCAGGCTTATGTATTGAATGAAGGTTTGGTTTTCGCTGGCTGAACTACTTTAGAAAGTGGTGGAAACTTCAGGAGATGGAGCCTATTTGAGGAAGTAGGTCAGTGAGGGCATATCTTGGAAATATATGCCTTGTTCCCATCCAGCCCCTTCTCTCTTTCTTTCTTTCTCTCTCTCTCCTCTCCTCTTCCCAGCTGCCAAGAGATGACCAAGATGGAGCTCTTCATCATGCCCTATCAGCATGATGTTCTACCTCACCTCACTCCCAAAGCCATGGCACCACAGACCATGGACTAACACCTCTGAAACCATAAGCCAAAATCAACCCTTCTTACTTTTAAATTGTTTATCTCAAGTATTTATCACTCAAGCATGACTGAGACCTGACAGGGTTATTTTAATATCTTACCCTTTCACTGTCAGCCCAAAGACTGGTACCAACCATCTAGCCCATCTAAGGCTGAAATATAGACTTGCAGTTCTTTCCTTTCCATTACTAGGAACATGAAAAGCACTAGCAAGTTCTGCTGACTTGATCTCAAAAATTCTCTGAAGCTGGCATTTATCTCCCACGTGGCACACGCATCTATTGCAACAGCCATTTTGGACTATAGTCAGTTCCTGCAAGACACTCTCCCTTCTCACAACTCTTTACAGCAATTCTTACCCCCACCCCCACTCTCTCACTAACTATTGCTCATGCTCCAGTCAATCCAATCACAACCTCTTTCCAAAAGTCTGCTTAGGAGTCCTTGGTGAACATCAAGTTTTCACCCATCTTTCTCCCAATCACCCTGTTGCTATCTATATTGAGATATTTTTTCCACATAAAAATTAGCCATTTTTTTAGAGACATGCACCTAAACATACAACTAATACCTTTAGGCGTATTCCTCTCCTCCGAACTGTGAATTTATGTGGACATAATTGTGTGTTTCTGTTTGAACTTCCCATAGTTCTTAACACACTTTCTAAGTACATAATAGGAAATCAATACAGGCTTCTTATTAAATGATTGGCACTTAATTGAATTCTATCATTATAATGGCTTTGTTATATGTGCACATCATGGTGTCCTGAGTACATGAATTTTTTTTTTTCAGCACAACAGTGCTTTCGTAGTTCTCAAAGAATATACAAAATGCTGGGGAGAGAGCCAGACTTGAATGACACTGAACAGCACTTGACAGCATGGGTCGGCACCCACTCACGCCAGCCAACGGCTCAGACCTACTAGAACAGACCGTCACTGAGCATAGATGGACACCAGGCTTCATTGATTCACAATAAATCCAGACTCAGTAACTTTCTTTAACTGGAGAAAATTACTTTCTAATTAAATTTATATAGAACAAAGGAATAGCTGCCTTTGATAACTGAGATAAGTGATAAAGCTCTTAAATGAAATTTTCTATCATTTTTGTTTTGCAAATTCCATGAGGTTATATCCTTATGTTATAAGTTTGGCAAAAGACTCTTAAGAATGAGAACCACTGAACAAAGAAAATTATTCCCCTGTTGAAGTTAAAAATATTAACGAATTGAAGTCTCTAACTCTGGGGATTATCTAGTTATATCAAACTACCTTCCTGAATTTAGCCAAAGGTCCTCAGGTTCTAAGACTCCTTCTCCTGCCCAGCCAATTCTAACATGGGGCAACAGTAGTTGATGACATCATCTCACTGACCTCCAGAATGGGCTCCCTGTTTCTGCCTTTCTCTTGATCAAGAAGTGCTCCCCGATTCCAGTGGAAGGACCAGATGGGTTGGGGAAATCTGTGATATTCCTACTCTATCCAAAAAAATGAAATGAATTATTAAAAACAGATGGGTGAGAGAGTAATTGAATTTCTGCCTTTTATGGTTTATTACTGTAGTTTTAGTCCCTATTACTGCCTGTTACTGAAATATACTAATAAGGCACTGGAGATACATAACAGAAGTCTTTGCCAAACAAGAGTGGTAAGGGAGTCCTGGAAATTTAGAAGCTGGGTCTTGTTCATTCACCAACTATATTATTGGGCCAGTTATGGAGCCCTCTTGAGTCTGAGTTCCCTTGTTATGTAAAATAAAGCTCATGCTTCCCATAAAAAGCTGTTGTGAAGAGTAACTGAGATCACATATGTAATACTTCTATTAATGGGCTTGACATCACTGTCAATCAAGGAAGAATACCAACTCTCCAAAGGAGTTTACAATCCACTTAGGAGAAAGAGATTTGCATAATTAACCATAACAAAATGTTATAAATATAATTAAACAAACCCCATGGGACTTAAAACAAGGGGATAATTAATCCTATTAGGAGAAGATGGTGGGGAATATTTTTCAGAGAAACCTCTAGATTTTGCTGTTTGACACTGACTTTCCTCTATTCACAGTTGTAACCATCAGACAACAATCATGTTTGGGTAATGCCACTGTAAAATGTAAATAAATAAATATTCCCTTTGTCCCATGATCTCTCCAACTAATTGTTTGCTTCTTTCTCCCATTCACAGAAGAGTATGAAAACTTTTTGCATTTTTTTGAAAAATTCACTCCTTTCACTTCGGTATCTGGTTCCTCATTGGCCACGTTGCAGGCTGCTCTTCAGTAAACATCTACACCAGGCTCTCTCCTTTTCTCTCCTAAATTTCCCCTTTTCATAATCTCATCAATCCCTTTGACTCAAACACATTTTTTTTTTCATTAAGACTCTCAGATATATGCTTTCAACCTTAAACTCCCCTTTAAGCACCAAAGTTATACTGAGCATCTGATGGCTTTTCATCTTACAAGCTTCCCAAAGTCAACAGCTGTAACACAACTAATGATCACTCCAAATTTCTCAATGAAACAAATACAGCAAAAACAACTCCTCAGTTGTATAGCCCATGCTTCCACACACAAAGCCCTGGGCTCAGTCCTGAAAAGAAGAAAGGGAAGAGGAGAGGAGAGGAGAGAAGCAGAGGGGAAGAGAGGGGAGGCAAAAAGAAAGAAAGGAGGCAGTAAGAGGTAAAGAAGAGAGAGAAAGAAAACAGTAAGAAATACAAAGAAATAAAGACAGAGGAGATAAGGAGACAGGGGATGGAAAGAAAGGAAGAAGAGAAAGTGTTATCTCATTTCTTTCTTTTTTTTTCATCATTTTGTTAGTTATGGACATACTCAGTACATAAATAGCACATGTTGATATCATCCTTTCCCTCATCCCTGGCCCCTCTCCAAAGGTGCCTTCCTCCTTGGGGATGCCAGTCATCTCCATGGGGACTGTGGGTCAAGTACTGTGGGGCAGCCATCAGTTATGGGGAAGAGGCAATGTCTCCATGCATGATGTTCCAACTTGTGGCTGTCACAATCTTTCTTCCTCCTCTTCTGTGAAATTCCCTGAGCCATGTTCAGTGATGGGCTCTTAGGAGCCTCTGGATCTCTGGTTTGGTAGGAGTTGAGTATCCTCAGTGTATCTCCTTAACCCTTGTGTTGATGTCAGGTTCACTGAGAAAGCAGCTTTCTTCTCTGCCTTGTAAATGATGATAAGCAATCACTATGGTTTCTCTATTTTCTTTCATCTCCTATTTCTTTCTTTATTTATTCTTAGTTGTTTCAAGGTAGGGTGTTTCTCTAGCCCAGGCTGACCTAGAATTCATTAGGTAGTCTTAGGGTGGCCTTGAACTCATGGTGATCCTCCTACCTCTGCCTCCTGAATGCTGGGATTAAAGGTGTGTGCCACCACGCCCAAAAATCATTTCCTATTTCAGTAAGTTCTAGTGTCTCTACCCCCTTATTCATTGCCCTCCATGTTTCCCCACCACTCACTCCTGTTCCCCAGGTTATGAATTTCTCTCACCCAGACCCCTGCAACAGCCTGGTGGTCCTCTTACAGTGCTGATTTTGCCTCCTTACTCTCTAATCTCCACAAGACTTAGAGCAATGCTCAGAAAATGCAAATCATACTCCACTCCTCCCCTGCGTCAGACCCTACAAGATCTCTTTTCAATTAGAGAATGAATGTTTTAGCAAGACCTACAAATCAGTATGCTCGCCTCCCTACTCCATATCCCACACCGCCAGCAGAAAAAATGCCTCTTTATGTCTCAAATGCACCTTCTAATTCTTGTTCCACAGAAGGTTGAATTTTTCTTTGCTGAATTATAATACTTTACCCCCAGTCCTCCTCACTGACTGGGTCTATCTCCTATCTCTCATGCTTCTAAGGTTTGCTCAAGACCTTCCTCAGCAGGAGAACCCTCCCCCTTCCTTCCACCCATCGCTTTCTTTTTTTAATTAATTTATTTATTTATTTATTTTATTAAGTAGAAACTTTGTATGGGCACATCATATGCTGATGCCATCATTTCCCTCCTCCCTGCCCTCACCCCACTGAAGGCTCTCCTTCGTGGGATTGCTGGTATTCACCATGGAATTGTGGACATCAAAATTCCACCAATCACTTTCAATCCTGTCCCTCATTTTTTTTTTCAACTTCGTGACACATAGTCTGTTTCATTTCTCCCTCTTTCCTCTAGAAGTTGGCTCTGAAGAGCTTACATCTTTGGATGGTTTGATGGTGGCTGAACGCCATTTAATGAACACTCACGGGCTGCTCAGTCAATGAACAAAGAAAGGCAGGAACATAGTTCTGGAAGCATTTGGTAAGTGGAGTGCTTTCGTTCTTTTTGGTTTGACTTATCTGTGCAAATATAACTGAGGATCTGCTCTTTGGTGAAAGCAGTGGTGACGTTGGATCAACGCTGCTCACAACCTTTGTGCTCTTGTCAGTCGTCAGGTAAGAGTAAGAACGGGCAGTTGAGACCGCCAGGGCACTTCACTCGCTGGGAACGGGATCCGGCACAGAACGGTATGTGGAGGCACTGACCTGCCTTGAGGGAGAGTGAGAGCAGGTCTTCTTCTGAAATTCTGCTACGCCGATGACAAGGCCATTGATAATGAGAAGGGTTTGTGTCTCTCCGAGCATGAAAGGGATGACACTCTACCTTTGTAAAGGGGTGAGTGACAATTGAGACATAGCCCACTGCAGACATTTGCCCACCAAGATATAATGCAAAGTAAACCAGGAAAACAGCTCGTTCTAAGTTGGGCGCCTCTCAGGAGACTACAGATGCCACAGCTATATGCATCTACCAGAAAGTTCCAGTCATTGCAGGCCAGGGACACCCCTTTGCTGCTAAGGATTCGTTTGCCTTTTCTAAGGCCACGGCCGTGCTAGATTTCCTCCCCTAAGTGCCCAGTTACTAAGAGTGCATTTCAAATGGCATGGGATGACTCAGAAGGCACCATAGTGCTGAGAAGAAGTGACAGAGGAGGGCTCAATAATGAAAGATCTTTATCACACCTTCCAAGGCTCAGGGTCTAATGCGGAAGAGGTGGCAGAAAGAATGTAAGAGCCAAAGAAAGGGTAGGACTCCTTACAACATGCTCCTCCAGACACAAAATGGCCTGGATATCCATCACCTCACAGTGCCTGACACTACCTGCATAAGATCATCGTAATAGGAGGAAAAGATTATGACATCAAAACAAAAGAGAGACTGATTGAGAGGTGGAGGGGATATGATTGAGAGTTGAGATGGGAAAGTGGGGGGAAGTAGGGAATTACCACAGATACTGTTTATAATCACAGAAGTTGTCAAGAAAAAGAAAAAGAAAAATCAAGAGTGTTTAACAGGCTAGTCATGGGGTCCTGGTTTGCTCTATTCTACCTTATATATGTTCTCTTGAACACTAGGAAACTCTGACCCTTATAAAGAGTTAATTAGTGACATCGCCACACCTCTGATACCAAAGGCCCCATGAGTGCAGCAAACCCATGCCACCAAATCAAGCCACCTAACTGTAATGATGACACTGTGTCACCCATAAACTCACATGTTTTGAAAGCTCCCTCCCAAGTGGATAGCAACTTGGAAGGCGGAGCCTTGCTGGAGGAGAAAGTGTGTCACTGAGGGTGGACCTAAGGTTCCTTAGCCTAGCATTACCCTCGCTGCCATCTTCCAGCTGCTGTGGCAGAGGTGATGTCCAGCCTCTGCTCATGCCACGCTCTCTCCTGACATCATGAAGCTGCTTCTTGAGACTGTAAGCCAACACGTGCCCTTTTCTCCCTCCAGCTGCTTTTGGTTGGGTGCTTTATCACAGCAACAAGCAAGGAACCGGAACACTAACGCTCCCTCTAAAGTCATCAGCGTGAAATGTCACCTCATCTCTAGGCTTTGGGTCCTCTCTTTGAAAGGAGGCTGCACTAACATAGTGTCCTGGATTGTTTAATGTAGTGTGACATTATGGGCTAGCTCACATACACGGCTCGACCTGTGATAAACTCTTCCTGTGGTTGCCTCCTTTCCATATAATTTATGACTTTCACATTCAAAATTCAAGCAACAGAGAAGGGGCAGATTCATCTGCCTTCTATTGACCCTTTACTGCGAAGGATAGACTTTCGCCCCACCACATATACACACCAGGATCCCGAGACAGGCAACACTGAACAAGATAGGTGGCACTGAACCAGCCAGGCAAGGCTCCAGAGTCCATTTACAATACCCATTTTACCATCGCTTTAAGATGGACAAGGTAAAAGTTGCATTATTAAATTCTGACAACCCTCAAACAAAGTGAGTATAATTCAAGGTGACACTGTCAAGAAAATCATGCTTGCAGAAGAGGACTTTTTAACACCCTATGCACATTAGAATCACCTGGGGAGCTATTTTTAAAAATAACACTGAGAGGTTATGATTTAATTGGTTTGAGGAGGGATCTGATGAAGGGTATTTTTATAAAGCTCCCCAGAATGTTCTAATGAGCTGCTATGGTTGAAAACCACTGCCCTTGGTGAGTGAGTGGGAGCCTTAAGCTTCCACAAGTACAGACCCCCCACCCCCAGCTTGACAGTGGTGACTCTTGTAGCTAAGAATTTACAAAGAAATACACAATAAACCGGGCGTAGTGGTACACACCTTTAATCCCAGCACTCAGGAGGTAGAGGTAGGAGGATCACCATGAGTTTGAAGCCACCCTGATACTAGAGAATTCCAGGTCATCCTCAGCTAAAGTGAGACCCTACCTCGAAAAAAAAAAAAAAATACACAATAAAGTAAACAAGCAGAGAAGAAACAGCTCCATTCTCTGAAAATCCGTGAGGCACAGAAGATTCACTCTGCAGCTAAAAGGTCTTAATCACAATTGTGGCGTGACCACAGTTACCGCTGTAAGTTAAACAGAGCGAAAACACAATCACCTATTGGTTTTCTTTTCATGATGCTTTTGGTAACCATGCTTTGTACATTTTACCTTTTCCAAATCCACTTTCATGGGAATGCAGCTCCCTGTGTCATTCTTCTGCCCAGAGGCCTGCTTTGATGTATTGAAGAGAGGGGGAAATGCTTTTAAATGAATTCCAAGGCTACGTCAAAAGCAGTTTAAAAGCTAGAAATATAATGTTATTAAAAATGCTAAAGTCAGCTCTGGGCATGGTCTCACACGCCTTTAATCCCAGCACTCGGGAGGCAGAGGTAGGAGGATTGCCATGAGTTCGAGGCCACCCTGAGACTTACATAGTTAATTCCAGGTCAGCCTGGACAGGAGTGAGAGCCTACCTTGAAAAACCAAAAACATTAAAATAAAAATGCTAAGGTCAGTAGTGTTTGGAGCTCTCAGAGCAGGGCAATGAGGAGTTTAACTATTACTCAGCTCCCATCTTGTGGCTCTTTGCAAGCAACTGGCTGTCCAGGGTCATCCTCTCGGAGTACTAAAGAAGTGGTTGTGACTGGCTCCGCCACCTCTCATTGCTTACCCCACCTGTGACAGCTACTCTATGGTTGCCCACTGGACAGGATGTAGAACCACCATGGAAACAAACCTGGGGTCATGTCTGTAAGATATTTTCTAGATTAGATAAATTGAGGTGAGAGGACCCAGCCTACCAGTGGAGCTACAGGTGTGTCCTGGTTAGAGGCTTTTGGCTGTGGGATTGGCTAAGGGGTGCTTAGCTGGTTTTCTCTGGTGCTAAATTGAAAGTGCAGGCAGAAATTAGGGGCACAGTAGTTATTAATCAAATCCTGGCCATTTGAAACCAATTGTCACTGTGGCTTTCTGGATTGTTGCTAATGATGACAGACTAAGGTCCTGCAAGTCTCGTTTATAGTAGGTTGGCGTCCTGGATTGTTTAATGTAGTTAAGAGCTGGTTTCCTGGGAAGATTGCTGTGGGTCAAAGCTCTGTTTTTAGGTGCTCCAGCCATTGTCCACGGGCCCAGTTAGCCTCAAACCATTAGAGTACGGGTTCTATATTCTGACCACACTGATCACAGATTACGTTTAATCTGATAACTCTATTCATTAATTAACCTGTTTTATAATGCAGAAAGGCCCAGAAATATCACTTCAGCTCCTATTTCACTTACATTAGTCTGGGTAACCATAAACTCTGGATTAAAAAAATTTTTTAAAAGAACCTGAAAAACATTACAGAGAAAGTAATGCATTAAATATGAATGCTGTTCTCATAGCTAGCCTCCTCCAGGGAGATGGCACAAACACTGAGGAGACTCAAAATTCAACAAAGCAGAAAATCAGAGGCTGCTGAGGGCTCAGCAGTAAAGGAGACTTAAAACGCTCCCTCTAATGTTCCTCAGAGAATACCGCAAAAGAGAGGGGATGGTAAAAAACGTAAGAGCTACAGGATGGGAAGCGTTGTCACCTCCCACAGAAAACAGAATGAAAGCCTACAACCTCACTGAGGCGTGGAACGGGGGTGGGGTGAAGGAACATCCGTGTATAACCCGATGGTAGTGTGACCAACAGGCAATATGTTCATATTTTCAAGTTCTCAATTTCAAATATGAAAAAAAAGAGAACCTGAAAGCAGATGCTGTCCTAAAAATCATTTTCTGCTCTCTGCTCCAGCACTCTGGGAACTTAAAATGTGATCACATAGAAGTAAGAGGCAGTTGTAGTACTCAAGATGCCTGAGCAAGTAGATTCCTGCATTTTGTTGAATGCAAAAACGGAGGGAACTCGGGAAGCTGTTCATTGAGAACTCTTTATCGCCCCACTCCGAATTTTCATTCTCTTTCTCTTTCCCTCCCCCTCTGTCTCGCTTAGCAGCACTAATCCTATGGGTAGCAGACTCTGTGACTTGTTCATTCTTCTATACAGCATGCATCTTAAATATAAAATGTCAAAGGCTGGAGAGATGGCTCAGTGGTTAAAGTGCTTGCCTACAAAGCCTACTAATGATCCTGGTTCAATTCCCCAGTACCCACATAAAGCCAGATTCACAATGTGGAGTTTCTTTGCTGCGGCCGGAGGCCCTGGTGCATCCATTTTTGCTTTCTTTCTCTCTCTGTCTCTCTCTTTCTCCCCCTCTCTCTCTCTCTCTCTCTCTCTCTCCCTCTCTCTCCTCTCTGTCTCCCTCTGCTTGCAAATAAGTAAATAAAAATAATCAAAATAAACTGTTCCTTTTGTTTGTTTGTTTTGCTTTTGGGATGTCTGAATGTTGTGACAAGTGCTCTATTGCTCATTCAGCTTGGGACCAAGTGTCTGTTCTGCCAAGGTGTAGGTGATAGTTATACCTGGGGTAGATTGAGTAAATGGAAGCCACATGCACTACTAAACTCACACAAAATACTTTTAGATACAATCTTCATTAATCACAGAATCACATGGTGTAGAAGTTAATCCTGTTTCTTAGGTAAAAGACCAAACCCCAGAAAGACTCAAGGGTATGCAGCAAATGCATTGCATAGCTTTTATTCCCTGAACCAAGAGTCCTTCATGAAGGGCACACAGCATAGAATTACAGGCCTGTACATCACACATAGGCCAAGCAGGGTGTGGCTCAGGCAGAACCCTTTTTATACTGCCTGGAAAAGTTTCTATTGTTCCCCTACTCCTTCTAACTGGTGATACACACTGAATTATTATAACACAAAGACACACAATGAACTCCTGCTATACTGACGTACAGACTGTACCCTGGCTCTGGGAACAATGACAAGGCATGTTTATCAATGCTGCGGCTATAACTGTCACTCAGGATTCAACATTGCTGCATTCTCCACATTGCGTTAAACTGTGGTCAATTTGAAATCCCATTTTGATTGTGTTATCTTAGGTTCTCCACCAGACATTTTATCAATATGTGCATATATATAGCGATGTAGGATTTTGTTTCCTTAGCAAGTGACAATGCTATTCATCATACAGAGGTGTGATCCACTTATGCTAAAAAATTTTTAAAAAAGGTAGTTGAACCCCTTTTGTAGTGGAAGTTAAGACTTCAGTGAGCCTCCACACAAGCATTTGCTCTTCATACAGGGGAACTTTTTGTTTGTATTGCAAGGGAGGAAAAGGCTCCAGACAAAAATCATCATCATCATCATTATCATCATCACCCAAGAGAATTCCCTAGATTCCAAAACTAAAACTTCAAAACTAAACTAAATTCCTGATGCAACTGGAACTTTTGTTAAAAATAATGAAATAAGCTGGGCGTGGTGGTGCACGCCTTTAATCCCAGCACTCGGGAGGCAGAGGTAGGAGGATCGTGTGAGTTCGAGGCCACCCTGAGACTACATAGTGAATTCCAGGTCAGCCTGAGCCAGAGTGAGATCCTACGTCAAAAAACCAAAAAAAAAAAAAAAAAAATAGAATAAAACAATGAAATAGCTATATTTTTTCATCCAGGTATGTAAGGGGAAGATACAGGACATATGAACAATAATATCATTTTATTTTCTGTATTCTGAGGCATTGATCTCTGAGGTCTTGCTGAATATAGATGGATTATTCCTCTCAGTCTCACCCATTAGTGTGTTTTCCAAAAGCAAACCAACTAATCCAGAGTCCATGTCTCTAAACCCCTCTATGATGGGGCTCTCACACTCTGGGGCACTATCTACTTGCTTCTAATCATCCCAGGACTGAGAACTAGACAGCTAGCAAAAGCCACCATGCTCTGCAGTCCATTGAGTTAGATCCGGGTCCTCATCTGCTCCTCCCTGCAGAATCCTCACTAAAGCTTTGGCTACACGGTTCCCCCTTCCTGTGCGCATGCGCAGACACACACACACACACACACACACACACACACACACACACACACACACAGATGCCATACCCATCCTCTTAGAAAGTATAACATGCTGTCTTCTCATTGGTAGTCATACTGTGAATCAATGGCCTTTCTATACCTCAAATTTCATATTAACATAATCTGGAAATACTAGTGGAAATGGTCCAAAGAAAACCAAGGGGAAAAGACGTTGGACATTATAGACATTTGTTTAAAGTGGTTTGAATTCTCAGGTATAAGACCTGGGGCTGAGCCAAACTTACTTCACCCTCCAGGGAGCAGGAAGATCCCACACGTGGTTCAGAAGGATCACCCTCTGCATCACCCTTCTGCATCACCCTTCATAGTACCCATCTCCACTATATTTCTTCCTGATACGAATCATCAATCTGATAAGACAACTCCTATTATTTCCCTCATAGCATCAGAGATTCTCATGTATACATGATACTGACACACAGCTGGGCCCTAACTGATGATGGTTCCGCTAAGGATTGCTTAACCTTAGAAAGGTGCAAGGTGACACACGTGTCTTAGAAATTATACTTTAAGTTGGATCTCTCCCCAGGCTAGTGCTATGACATATGATCCTCTCTCAAGATTCTGGGTAAGAGCTGAGAGAAACAGCTCCTTATACACAGAGGGAAACCACTGACACTCCACAGTGTACCATATGGTTAAGTTATTATGCCCTGTAGGTTGGGCTCAGTTAGGGGTAGCTTAAGTAAGGATAGGTTGGTTAGGTTTGGTGAGATGAGGGGAGGTAAGATAAGGTAAGGTAAGGTAAGGTAGGGTAAGGTTAGGCTATAATACGTTCAGTAAAGTTGAGTTGTGTTAGGTAAAGTATGGTATGGTAAGGCTAGATTAGGATAGGTAGTCAGGTTATGTTAGGTAAGGTAAGGTGAGTTAAGTTCAGTGAGGTATGATAAGGTAAGGTAAGGTTATAGTAGGTGTGGTGAGGTGAGGTGAGGTGAGGTGAGGTGAGGTGAGGTGAGGTGACGGTAGGTTCATTAAAGCAAGGTCAGATTAGATTAGGTAAAGTTAGGTTAGGTTAGATAATATAAGGTAAGGTTATATTAGGGTTAGGTTAGGAAGATAAGGTGAGGTGAGGTTATATTAGGTTAGATAAGGTAAAATTAGATTAGGTATGGTACGGTAGATTAAATGCATTTGCTACTTCATGTTATTTTCATCATGCATGGGTGAGTTGATGCCATCAGAAGTTGAAGAACATCAGCAGTAAAAACAAATTTTAATGATACATGATTTCAGCTCTGAACTAAAGCACAAATCTTCACTTCTTTTCCTTATTCAAGATTGATTTGAACTGAGTGATAATTAAAAGATACAATGATTTGTATTTTTAGTAACAAAGACACACTATATATGACAAATTTTATGTATGATAAGAACTATTAAAAGACTGCATGAAAACATTCATCTTCTCATAACATTTCTTAACCTCTAAGCAAGTTTTTATCTGTTATGAATTCCTTTATGCACACCTCAAAGCATTTTATAAAATGGAAAAATATAGCTCATTTAAACTGCTATAAATCATTGTTATACATACCTCTAAGCTTTAAAAAATGAAAGAAACAAGATTTAAAATCATGGGTATGATAAATCCAGAGTTCTAAATCATTTAGAAATTTGAGTAACAAACAGTACTTGTAGATGTCAGAAATTATCTCTAACTTCATTTGAAAGGATGCAATAAAATTTAGAATAACTGCAATTATGCTAAATTTATTGTTATCTTTGGTTTACAATAAAAATAACCAAGCAAATACAAAGTGTGGCTGATAACTAGCGAGACTGGAAGCCGCTTCAGTTGCCTATAGGGATACAATACTCATTAATTACATATGGATGCAAATACATGTAAGTGAAAAGTTAATTTTTTCTAATTTTAAGGTATGCATTAATGCCATGTGACAAGAGAATTAAGTGTATGCCAATAGTTTATATATGATAAATATATATTTACGGACATTTGTTGTTATTTACTGATCCATTACTTACGAGTAACCTACCCAAATAAATGAAAATATTTTGCTTTAGTTTCATTCAGCAAGCCAAAGTTCTCTGTGACCAGATTTTCATAGAAACAATGTATGTTATTCAAACTTAAAATAAACTACAGGTTCTTGGGGAGATGTCAGGTATCACGGTTCATGCATATAAGGCTAAGAAGTAACACAAGAGAATCACTCAGCTTAAGGCCAGCCTGGGTTACATCATTGTTATCCAACGGCCCCAAAAGAGTATGTTGCTTTTTGTGACTTCTTTTCCTAGGTTCCAGGAGAAGGTGGAGCTGTTTAATCCAGAGCGTAGCTTGGGTGGTTCTCTTTTGATTGACAGGTTTATGTTATATAAATGCTTTTTTGTTTTCTACTGTGTACTTCTTGGCACTACCATGTTTCTATTCCAATACGTAGCCAAATATATCCAGATTGGTTGATGGGGTGGGAGGCTGCTTTGGCCTAGACTAGTTTTGAATACATGTCATAAGAAAACCATTGTTCTCTGAGTAAACTTTTTAGGGATAATCCCTTATTTACCATCTTATGGCTTTGTGTAAGTGCATGTACACATGATTAGAATCAGGTGTATCATGGGAAGGGAGATGAGCAGCACAGAAAAGCTTATATAACTCAAGTCTGTCAGTCAAAACAGAGAGCTACCCAAACTACACTCCCTAGTAACAAGCTCTTCCTTCTTGACCTCCTAAACAGTCACCCACAGCTCTTGGACAATCTTGCTTAAGGAGCTCCCTGCTTCCATGCACATGACTTCTTACTTACTTTCCCAGTTTGGGTTTACACCTTAATAAAATTTCTTGCTGTTTTTGTGTGCTTTATCAATTCTTTTAATAAGACTCCAAGTACCTGGAAATAGCAGAGACCAATGGGCTAGAGAGATGAGTTAGTGGTTGAGGCACTTGCCTGCAAAGCCAAAGTACCCAGGTTCAATTCCCCAGGACCCACATAAACCAGATGAACAAGAGGGCACACACATCTGCAGTTTATTTATAGCAGATAGAGACCCTGGCAGTCCCATACTCTCTTTCTCTCTCTCTCTCTTTTTCCCTCTTTCCCCCTGCCTTTTGTTCTATCTCTCCCTCAAATAAATAAAGAAAAGCAAAAAGAGTTCTAGGGCAACCTGTCCTACAAAGACCTTCTCTCAAAACAAAAATTAGTAAAAATGAACCATTCTGTGGGTTCTTGATGTAATGTTCGATGCCCACTTCCATGTGCGCCAGTTATAGGTGTCATCATGAGTCAAGAAAACACTCATCAATTTTCATTTGTAATCTCAGCACTGGCAGTGTTTTCAGTAAATTCATGAATAAAAAAAAATATGCAGTGCTAATAATGATGATTTGTGGTAGTTTTCATGTGGAATGTCCCCCAGTGCCTCATGTATTTGTGATTAAGTCTCATATCCAATGCTCAACTAGTGGCAATTTGGAAAATGGAGTCTTGCTAGAGAAGATGTGTCGTTTGGGCAGACTTTGTGATTTTATAGACTGCTCCCTGTGCAAGAGCGAGCTCACTCTTTTGCTGCTTCTAGCTAGCTGTTGTGGCAAGACGTGATGCCCAGCTACTGCTCTGCCATGCCCTGGTGAAACTTCCCCTCAACACTGTGAGCTGAAATGGACCCTTTCTTCTCATGAGCTTCCTCTGGTTGCATATTTTGTCCCAGCAATGCCACACTGTTAATGCTAAAGGTCCTCTGTAGGCACATATTATACAAAGGAACACAGGGAAGATTCTTGTATCCAATATCCACCCCAACTATGTAGAATTTGGGTTGGTTACATAGCAAAATATTGTACTTTAAAAATTCAGCTTTGGAAAATACTTTTACTTGTTTGAGAGAGACATCCAGAGAATGATCATGGGCATATCAGGGCCTCTTGCCCCTGCAAACAAACTCCAGATGCATGTGCAACATTGAAAATTTGCCTTTACATGTGAGGACCGGGGAATTGAATGCAGGCTATCAGGCTTTCAAAGCAAGCACCTTTAACTGCTGAGCCATCTCTCCAGTCCAAATTCCACTTTTTATCTGAGGTGGCATTAAATAAGTCTGAAGCTTTTTAAATAATTAAAAATATCTCTCAAAGGAATTAAGAACAACTATAATCATACACATGCAACTGAAAGGAAAATGGTGAATCAGAAAGTCTAACTGCTATGTCTGTACAAGGATGTAATACATGCTCTGATCATTTTAAAATCATGAAGCATTACTGAAGATCTGAAGGCCACTTTGTTTCTCTGCCAAGTTCCATTTGTGATCATGGATTGCACTATTTCCTCCTTCCTGAATCCCCATAGGCAGTGCAATTTGAAAGCTTCATTTCTTCCTCCTTCAAAGGAACTGAATTTCAAGCTTGCTGGCAGCAGGCACCTCCCAATGGACAAGTGGATCTCTGAGATGAGCAAATAGTTTTGTGTCCTGGACTGTGGGCTGCTCCAAAGTGACCTTCAGAGATTTCTGTCTGAAATGTCCTTCAAGATGCCCAGCTAAAGGGCAGCTCAAGAAACCTATGCAGATGAAAGCATTATATGAAGATGTTGAAATAACAAAGTCTACTGCTGAGATAAAGAGATTGCACTGACAGCCCAAAATAGCCAGGAAATGAAACACTTTTCACAAGGCTAATCACATCATCTTCATCTGATGCCGTTTTGTGGGTGTTTCAAAGCAGAGTTTTTCCATGGACCTTCCAGACAATTACATTTTGCTTTGAATGTTCTATTCTTTGACATTTCACTTTAATTTTCACTGGCTTGACTTTTTGCTGCTTCATTCTTTGCATAGTTTTGTTTTGTTTGTATCTGTATTTCTCAGCAATTTTTATTGCTATATTAAATTTATGTGATTAGAAGGGCAAGAAATATAGCCTCAGAAAGATAAACAGAATGGAGGCAATGGATGATCCTTCTTCTTAATCATGAATAATGAATGGCACTTAAAGTAATCAATATAGTCAAAATAAATGACTAGGCAATCAAAGAATGATTAGTGAATTGTAACAGAGATCTCCAGAAGCAGAAAAAAGTAGGGAAATAATAGGTCCAGGATTACGCCAGCTTGTGAACCACAGAATGGTCAGCAGAACTCCTTGTCAACACAGACCGGGATAAAAGCAGCCAAGAAAGCCTGCTCATTCTCTAGACGGAGGGTTGGCAGCTCAAAATCGCTAACTGACATGCCCACGTCCGGGCATGTGTTGGTCATTTAGGACAAGAACTAGGAAAACAAAAACACAAAATGCACTGATTCCAAATCTCTTGCCCTTGCCATCAAAACTGTCTCTTTACTGAATTTAGAGGGAAATATCTTTTTCATACTCGCATTTACAGCAGCAACGGGGTTTATTCAGAACATAGGAGGGAGAAGGATACTAAGAACATATTCCATGTGTTTCCTGAACACTAACATGCTCATTATATTGACAATACAATTTATAGATTTTTCTATGCCACTTTGGTCTTTATTATATCCTTCCCTCATCCTGGGACATATTTCCCCTACATTTCCCAAGAACTATGAAATGAAAAGGACAGAAATAAACATCAGTACTTGTTGGGACTTACTAACTCTTGCAATGGAAGTCTTAAAGGAACATTGACTATAGGAAACCAAAATAAGATACTTGTTTCTGAACTTCACAAATTTACAAGGAAATTTACTTAATAGGAGTTGTTAGTCATTCTGATTTCTTTTTTATTTATATATTTTATTTATTTATTTGAGAGAAAAATGCAAAGAGAGAGAGAGAGAGAGAGAGAGAGAATGGGCATGCCAGGGCCTCCAGCCATGCAAGCAAACTCCAGATGTATGCACCCCCTCGTGCATCTGGCTTACATGGGTCCTGGAGAGTCGAACCAGGATCCTTTGGCTTTACAGGAAAATGCTTTAACTGCTAGGCCATCTCTCCAGCTGCTTTCTTCCTTTTTTTGAGACAGGGTCTCATGCAGACTAGCCTTGAACTCACTGTGTAACCAAGGATGACCTACTTTTGAAGCTCTGACTCCGCCTTCAAAGTTCTGAGATTATAGGCTTGCACCACCTGCCTGGGTATGTGTAATGCTGGGGATGGAACCCAGGACTTCATGTATGCTAGACAAGCACTCTACCTACTGAGCTACCTCCTCAGTCCAGTAGTCTTGATTTTTATGTCAGAGTGATGACATTTGTGAGTGCCATGAGGACTGAACTCTACTGGAAAAAGAAAACAGACAAATGTTAAGCTGGAGTTTTTCTAACACAGATAGTCCAGCAGTCAGAATCCAGAAAATGAACCCCAACAGGCTAAATTGCCTGATTGAATGAGTCACAAGTCTGAGTCACTAAATCCCATCAGAAAGGCCACAGCAGGCCCACGGCTCACAGATCACCGAGCCACCGCACTGCTGGAGGTGAACATCAGTGGCAGCACGAGTCAGCCTTCACCTGGGTGCCTGACTTTCCTGCGGTGCTCAGCCCCTTTTCTCAAATGGGCTGCAAACGATTATTTGCTCAGCAAGTTACTGAAATCCCTGCCGCTTACAGCCCACTAACATTGGGCAGAACATAGTTCATTGCTTTGTGATATGAGCACAAAAATGATCAGCCTTAAGAATTACCCAGTCAGGGGAGCGTGTGGAGAAAAGGCAGCCTGTAAAGTCGAGGCACTCGGAGAACCTGAGGCCAAGAACCTGACAGCCATCCTGCACTGTGTATCATTTGTTGTCAGATGGCTACCGTTGTTGCTTTGTGGAAGTGACAGGTTGGCACATCTTGACAGGGGAAACTGTCATGCCTGTGGCAGTCTCAAAGGTTCAAGAGGACATAACATGGTCCCTTGCTGTCAAGAGGAAAGGCGTTGCTCTAGGCAGCTCAGGACACTAGGTCATCTGAAGCTTGGGATGGTACTGAATTCATACCAAGGAATAGTAAAGGCCTGTAGCATGCTTCCTCCTGCAATAGCTCTCAGGAGAATGGAGCCTGATTAAGTTTTAAACAAAATAATTAACCTGATAGTTACAGAAAAAATTATCTACATCACTTGGAAGTTTTGGATATAGCCCATTATCTTGAGGAGTTTAAGGAGCGCCGTTTCCTCCTCTCTTCCCTTCTTTCTATAGTCCACCATTGCTCTGGTCAGACCCTCCAAGGGAATAAGACATAGTTTATTCTAGAGCCAAAAACGAGGGACCATGATCCAGGAACACAGGTTTAGGTGACTCCAAATTCCATCTTTCAAGCACATTCACAATTTCATGAAGTTTTTGTAGTTGCAGAACAATAGAAAGTCATAAACCAAAGAACTTTGCAAATGCATTTGTAGAATCATCGGGTAGGTACTTATTGTAAAGCAGGGAAATCTGTCATAGGCTTTAGATGCTACCTGATGACATTTACCTGATGGTCACAAGGATATTAAGTCAAACACAGAGGTGGACAGTAAGTGGCTGTAAAAGGGACTAAAGATAACCCAAGATAATTTGGCTCTGCATCTGCAAAATTATTCCTATAGTCACATTTCTATCAATGTGCCTCATAGGATGTTTGAAGTAGGTGTCGCTGTCTTTCAGGGTCTTTGGTACACACAGCCATGTTCCATTTGCCAACAAGTCACATGACCAAGCCTAACATTAAGTCTATGAGGAATGGTATCCCTGCCCCACCTCCAACTGCCTATTGTTGGAAGAGGATGAAAAGTTGCAAATTTAAAGACCAATTACTCTCTAACTGTGCAGGATGTGTGGAATGAGAAACCAAAGGCCACTGTCAACACCTAGAGATATTTTCTCAGTAAGCATGTCACACCATCCCAGTGCTCTTTAGTGGCTCCATTAGTGTTGTACCAAATGTGCCCTGCAGGGAACAGACCCTGTCTGCTGTTCTGGCCTCATCTCTTACCATCCTCTTCCTCCTCCTCCTTTGCCATGCTCTGGCCATCCTAGACTTTTGTTATAACAGATTCTTTCCAAAGTTAGGTATTTTCTCACAATATTCTCTCAGCCTAGAATTACTTTCTTTCCCATCTTTTTTTTTTTATTTAAACCTAAGGCCGAAGGATTTCTCTTTCTCGGGGGTGGGGGGGAATTCATAGTCAACAAGACTAGGTTAAATGCTCTTATCAATGCATTGGCCAGTGGTTTCCAGATAGATGGAACCAAAATGATACTGGTAGATATATGCGTGGCAGTAGATTTATTAGAGGAGTTAGTGTGATGGCTAAGTTTGTGTCAACTTGATCTGTTTAGGAATCCACAGATATTCCTCCTAAGTGGATCTCTGAGGTTACTTCCAAGGAGGATTAGCTAAAGGAGGAATCCTTCCCCCAGGGTGAGCCCTTCCCCCAGAGTGGGTGCCCCCTCTCAGAGGGAAGGCTTTATCAAAAGAAGCTCTGGGAAAAAAGGTATTCTCCTCCCTTCCCACCTGGCTGCTTGCTGATTTCCATGGTGGACTGAAGACCAGCGGCTGTCCAGGACACCTCCAGGCCTTCAGTGCCAGATTGGGACTGCTGAGGCATCCAGCCTCATGGACTGAGCAGCTACCAGGTTTCTTGACTCTCAGGCCTGTAATCTGCTGTTGTTGGACTAGTTGCAAACTAATCCAAGAAATTCCCTTGTAATACAATTCATTCTATCGGTTCTTTTCCTCGAGAGAACCCTGATTAATAAAGTTGGCTCATGGAATTATGAAGACTAATAAATGCCAGGATAGTATATTTGCAAGTAACAGAACCAGGAATGCCAGTATCATGGTTCAGTCCAATTTCAGAAGTCTCAGAACTAGGGAAGCCAGTGGTGTGACGGTCAGTGTGAAGCCCTGATAAACCAGAAACTGCTGATGCAAGATTGGACAATTCTTAAATTTTTTTAAAATATTTTATTTATTTATTTGTTATTTATTTATTTATTTATTTATCAGACAGAGAGAAAGCAGATACAGAGAATGAGCACCCCAGGGCCTTCAGCCACTGCAAAGGAACTCTAGAAGCATGTACTACCTTGTGCATCTGCCTTACATAGGTACTGGGAAATCAAACCTGAACCCTTAGAGCTTGGCAGGCAAGCACCTTAACTGCTAAGCCAACGCTCCAGCCCCATAGACAATTCTTATGTCCAAGAGAAAAAGAAGAAATGAATTCACTCTGGTTTGAACCTATCTCCCAAAGTTTCATCGATGGAAATGTAATCTCTGTTGTACAATAATGAAGTGGTTTGAATGAGCTGTGTTTTGGGTCTTTGGGACATCATCCTCATGAATGGATTAATGTCATTATCACAAGAGTTGGTTTCTTGTAAAAAGATGAATGCACCCCTTCAGCTCTCTCTCTCATTCTTTCTGACTCCTTCCACTTCTGGCATGAGGCGAAACGACAAGAAGGCTATCAGCCGATGCAGACCTGAAATCTTGGAATTCCTAGCTTCCATAAAGGTGATCCATGAAGTGTGTCTGTCCATTAAAATACTCAGAATGGGGCTAGAGAAATTGCTTAGTGGTTAAGGTGCTTGCCTGAAAAGTCTAAGGACCCAGGTTCAGCTCACCAGAACCTGTCAGCCAGACATACAAAGTGATGCAGACACATCTGGAGCTTGTGTTCAGTGCTAGAGGCCCTGGTGTGTTAATTTTCTCTCTCTTTCTCTCTCAAAATAAATTTTTAAAAATAGATTTTTTAAATACTCACTCAGACTGTGGTAGTCTATTCAGCAACATGAAATGGACTAAAACAAAAACAGTACTCCAATTCCAAAACAAAAGGGAAGGACCTAGAAATCAGGCTGTCAGCCAGTGGTTCTGTCCCTGCTACAATGAGAGGAGATGGATCTCCGTTACTGCTCTGTAGGCCAGTTTCTTCTGAAAGCAGCTTCACAGGCATACCTAGAAACAATACTGTATCCGAGCCGCCCTTAAGTAAGCAGCCAGCTTGAAACGTGAAAGTCACCATCATATATCATCTTGCAAATGTAGTAATTTTATGCTTTGAGTAAAAGGATTTTCCTCTTTGCTAGTATGTGAGTTTCACAGATGTAGAAACAGTGTTAATTGTCGGGAGTATGCTATTTTGGTATTTCCAGTGTTCTATCACCACAATCGCTCAGAACATATACACATGGATGAATTAAGGCAGTAAAATAACATTGTAGTAAAATAACAGAAATGTAGATGTGTGCATATAAATGTGGATTGTGGGCTGGAGAGATGGCTTAGCGGTTAAGCGCTTGCCTGTGAAGCCTAAGGACCCCGGTTCGAGGCTCGGTTCCCCAAGTCCCACGTTAGCCAGATGCACAAGGGGGCGCACGCGTCTGGAGTTCGTTTGCAGAGGCTGGAAGCCCTGGCGCGCCCATTCTCTCTCTCCTTCTATCTGTCTTTCTCTCTGTGTCTGTCACTCTCAAACAAATAAATAAATAAAAATTATTAAATGTGGATTGCAATGCTCCCATAAATGAAGCTGAATGCTCTTCTCTTTTATGACCTTCCCTGTTCATTGCCCCCTTCCAACAATTCTTTGTACAGTAAAACAGAAGCTCTGTGTTTAAATCACAACTCTGCCACTTACCAGGTGTTTGGGTTGATACTTTAATCTTTCTATGCTTGTATCCATACTCAAAACACTATTTCCCACTTTACAGGATTTGGAGATTTAAATAAAATATGTACAAACAAGTACTCAAATCCTTGTTCCCTTCTCTGTTCTTGCTCTATAGTCCAGCTACTAGGCATGAATAATCCTACATCTATTAGACATTTCCCTAGGATTTGCTGCCAGCTATACATAATTCAAACCAATTACCTTTTTTTTTTTTTTCATTAAAACTCAAAAGCCAGCCAGGTGTGGTGGCACATGCCTTTAATCCCAGCCCTCAGAAGGCAGAGATAGGAGGATCGCTGTGAGTTCAAGGCTATGCTGACATAGCGAATTCCAGGTCAGCCTGGACTAGAGTGAAGCCTTACCTCGAAAAAAAAAAAAACTAATAAATAAAAATTCAAAAGCTAGAGGCTAGAGACATGGATCAGTAGTTAAAGGTACTTGTTTGTAAAGCTTGAATGCCCAGGTTCAATTCCACAGCCACCACATAAGGTCAGATGCACAAAGTAGCACATGTACCTGGAGTTTCTTTGTAGCATCAGGAGGCCCTGGCTACTTTCCCTTTCATAAATAAATAAATATTTTAAAAGTCACATTTTTGTCAACTTTTCAGCAATTTCAGGTTCAAATTCAGGAATCCATTCCCACTCAGGCTCCTGCGGTCCTTTGGCCCCTCCCCCAGACTTCTTAGTCATGCTGAAGACCCTAGCAACCTTGCTCTCTCATATGGCTGTTTACTGAGCTTACAATCAAGAAGCTTATTGTAAGAGAAAACTTAACTCCAAGCACCTATTCTCTAATGTCTATGAAGCAGGAATAAGAAAACATTGTCCTTTACTTCCCTACAGGTTCTTCAGTAGGAATTGTCACAACTCCTGCCGCTGCACAGAGCATTTTGTGATTTCTACACCTCATAGTCCTATCCAGCAGGAACCATAGCACAATCCCGGGGAGTAATCTCTGATTTAACTCATAATGACTTGGAAGCAGGACATTGGGTAGATCAGACTTCATAGTTTATTAACTTTAATTTCATGCTATAATACTGTAATTTATTGACATCTGTTGCTCTAATAAAAATGCACATTTGACACTTGTCGGGTACGGTGCTGCAGGCCTTTAGTCCCAGCACTAGAAAGGCCTAGGTAGGAGGATCACTGTGATGTCAGACTAACCTGAGACACATAGTGAATTCCAAAGCAGCCTTGGCAACAGTGAGACCCTACCTCGAAAAACAAAAACAAAAACAAAAGGAAAGGAATATTACTCTGGGGACAGAGAACTGGCTCAATGACTAAGGCTCTTGCCTACAAAACCTAATTACTGGGATTCAGTTCCCAGCACCCATATAAAGCCAAATGCATAATGTGGGGCATGCATCTGGAGTTTGTTTGCAGTGGCTGGAAGCCCTGTTGTGACCATTCTTTCTGTTTCTCTTCTCTCTATCTCTTTCTGCTTCCAAATAAATAAATAAAAATAAATGCATATTTTGCCAAAGATGTCATAGAAAGACAGGAAAGAAAGTCTAAATGGTAGCAACTCCCACCCAACCATGATGTGATTGCCATTAATTCCTCCTTCTCCTCAAAAAAAAAGAAAAGAAAAAAGAAAAAAGCCTTTCTCTTGGCCATTCTTGTTGCCCTCTGCTGCCTTTAAAACTCTTTGTTTTCCTAAGCAAATTATGCTGTCACATTCATTATGCTTGCTTTATTCAGTAAATCGAAAGCCCCACATATAAGCCTGTCCTTTGATGGGCTCTCTCCCAAAGAGCATTATTAGTGACCCATCTAACAAAATGTGAAAGGAAATATTCCACTCAGAGTAAATAACAAAAAAATATCTCATACAAATGTTCATCCTTCAAAGATCAATTTCAATGTCATGTCCTTCCGGATGCTCTAACAGATGCAGGTCAATGGCCAGAATCTCTCTCCTCTGGGCCCCTGTGTAGTGGGTCCTGTGCAAATTTTACATAAACAATATCTTCTGTATAAGCTACGTGAGGAAGAGCAACATCTTGCCTAAGTGTTGCTTTAATTATCACTTTATATTGTTCAGGAAAGTTCCTCAAAGTTAATATAAGAATCTTCAAGGTAAAAATATCCAGTAAGAGACCATGTTCCAGGCAACACTGAAAGTTCATGAGCTATGAATGACAGACAGGAGGATCGCCCCACCCTTCTAGTCTTTTAAACAAGACAAAAAGCAGTGTTATTTCAAATGACATCTTCATTTTTAGTTTAAAATCTACAAGCTTTTATATCCTTGCAAAATAATCTAAAGCAACATGAAGCTGTTTTAGAGAATTAAAAAATTATTTTTATGATTTAAATCAAGTACTTTACTTGCAGTGGGATAATGCCATGTTGCAAGAAAGTTCCGTAGAATCGGCTCCAGACTCAAATAACTGGAACAGACTTTTCATGAGCTAATGGCGCAGACAGAACAAGGACGTGTTTTGCTTCCCAAATGCACTGATGATAAATTGTCACACTTCATCATCTCTTGCCAAACGAAAGTGCTAACGCTTTGAACACTGTTATTCAAAATATTCCCAAGGAACAGATGAGATAAACCTAGTCATGATGGTAATAGAACAGAGTATAGGAAAATGACTAAGGGGCATTGCATCTGGGCAAGCTGTCCCAGCAGTTCTCAAAATGAGCTGACTGCTTTTCTTCAAACCTGTTGGTCACAGATCTCCAGTCCCAAAAAGGGAGAGTATATGATGTCTTGCAGTCATTCAACCGCTGTGCCATGCAGCACCTATGTCAATGTTCTCTACTGCCTTTCCTGACATGACCTATTACACCTGAATAAGAGCCCATGGGGCAGAAACGCCCCAGAAGCCCTTTGACTTTACTCACTATGAATGCCACTTTATTCACACATTGCTGGCATGTGCCTTTTCATCTTTCAAACTCTAAGTCGGGGAGGGCCCTAAATATACTCAATAAATTCTCTTTCTGTATATGGTAGCAGTTTATTTCATGTCCTCAAGTCAAATGTCTCTAGGAGTCTGCAAAAATAGCACCATACAATTTGATTTTGACTTCTACGTTCAACAATATGGCAAGCTATTATACCTTGAACAACTTTTCCGATTAAGAGAGATAAAATCAATTACTTGGAGTCGTGCTAAAGCACTGTTGAACTGGCACACACGCAAAATTAATATACCACCCCAAATCCTAAAAATGAGGGGAGGGCTGGAGAGATGGCTTAGCAGTTCAAGTGCTTGCTTGTGAAGGGCCCAGGTTTGATTCCCCAGTAGTACCCACGTAAGCCAGATGTACAAGGTGGCACATGCTTCTGAAGTACGTTTGCAGAGGCTAGAGGCCCTGGAACACCCATTATCTCTCTTTCTCTCCCCCCTTCTTTCTTTTATCTGTCAAATAAATAATTTTTTAATTTATAACAAGAGGAAATGGTAACTCTGGAAGGGCACAATTACCAACAGTGGTTTTCCCTAAGGATTTCCGTTAAACTATAGTGAAACAGAACTTCTAATCATACCGACTTAAAACAAAAGAAAATCCAAAGACCTGCTGGAGATGGAAGGGCTAAGAGGAGACCCCTAAGTAACGGGAAGACCCTAACATTACCAAAGGAGAAACAAAGGAGTTTGCCTACATTGATTCTGACACTGGGTGGGAGAAAAAATAAACTACCTTTTCAGTTTGGGACCTAACATGCCTTCTGGTAGGTTTGCCCCAGATTCACTGGCATCTGTATTACTGTGTTCATTACAGTACAATTCCCATGCTCATTACAGTACAATTCACAATAGCCAAGCTTAGAGACAAATTAAATTCAATTGAAGTGCCCACTGATCAGCAAGGGGATAAAGAAATATACATACGGGAGCTGGAGAGATGGCTCAGCAGTTAATACATATTTGCCCACAAAGTCTAACACCTGGGGTTCGATTCCCCAGTACCCATGTAAATCAAGATGCCCAGTAGTTCACAGTAGTTCATTAGCAGTGGCTGGAGGCCCTGGTGTACCCATTTTCTCTGCTTCTCTTCTATCTCTCCCTGCTTGCAATTAAATAAATACAAATATTGAATTTTTTAAGTATGTAAAAAAGAAATACACATGATAGAATTTTAGCCCTAAAATAGATCTTCTCATTTGAGACACAATAGATAAATTTAGAGTATATGATAAGCCAGAAACAGAAAGGAGAATCTGGTATGATTTTACTTATATGTGGAATCTAAATAAAAAATAATACTAATAACACCAAAATAGACAATAACATGGTTACAAATAATGTTCAAGGGAAAAGAAATGGGACAACATAGGTCAGAGGGTCCAAAGGAGCAGAAACATGGGATGAACACGATTGAATGTGCAACCTGACCACTTCAGGTAATCAAATTGGACTGTATAATGAATTTATGCTTAATAGAGGATTTTATCTGCTTTTGCCACACACAAAAAATAAAATAAAGTAAACTTATGTGAGTTGAAGCAAGGTGATTTAGTCACATTTCGTCATCACTAGGACATAATTCCTGAGAAAGATGACATCGAAGTGGAAGGATTTGCTTTGCTTCTCATTTTCAGAGTTTGCGATCCACAGTCACCTGGCTGGATTGCTTTGCCTGGGGCAGGAGCAGATCACCACAGTTCCAGAGGCACAGAGGGAGCAAAGCTGTCCTCCTCATGGCAGCTGGACAGAGTGGTGAGCTGAGGACAAGATCTGCCCTTCAAAGGCATACTCTTGTGACCCACTTCCTCACCATCCAGGCCTCGCCTCCTAACGCCTCCTAAGGGCTCATGCAGCTACAAACTCATTAACAGATTTCCACTGATGACATTAACACCTTCACAAAGTGCTTCTGTCTTGAGACAAAGCCTCCATGCACTAGCCTATGGGGACAGTTTGTATCCAAACCATGACAAAGGGAAAGTCAGTGACTTCACCATGGCAATATATTTACTGCACGTATCTTATCCCATAATATTATGTTCTAGCTCTTAAGTTAAATAATAGAATTTATTTTTAAAAAACTAAATTTAAATGCATGAATAAATGTAAATCTAGAATTCTCAGCTTCAACTGTTCCCAAAAATTTCACATAAATGTAGCCCTGAAATGTATAATACAAAGCCTGAAGGATTATAAAAAGCAAACAGATTAAAAATAAGTGTCATATATTTGGAATTATCATATAACATCATAAAAGTCACAAGTAATACACTTAAACCAACTTACAAATGGCAAAGCTTGGAAAAGTGTGAACAAGAAGTGTGTCAAGATAATGAATGATTAGATTTGATGAAAACACAGATATGCTATATTTAGGAAAAAACAATAAATAAAAATTTGATCACTAAACTTTTAAGAGATTAAGCATAAGCTTGGAGGCATGTGAATTGAAAACAGAAAGTTGCAATATAACTCTAAATAAATTAGATATAAAATATAAACATTAAACTGGAGCAAGGAGATAGTGACAGAGACTATTATAATGCCTAAATAGAGACTCAGTAAAAGACATTGTTAAAAAAAAAAAAAACTGGAATAGACAATATCTGCAGTTTTTTTTTTTCAAGGCAAGGACTTCAAAGAACTGAAATGCCTCCAAACAGAGGAAGCCCAATATATCTCAAGGAGAATAAATAAAAATGAATTCAATTTTAGGTACAGTAATAAGACTGAAAAATGACAAAGAAATACCAAACATATTTTTTAAAGCTTCTAAGAAAAGACAGATCACCTTCATAGGAATGGGAATCAGAGTGATTGCTAGCTTTACATCAGAATGAAAGAAAACCAGAAAATGACAGAAAAATCCCTGTCTGCCTCAATTTTTATTCCAAGCAAAGCTTCCTTGCAAGAACCCATAGGAAAGAAAAACAATGTCAGACAAAACAGAGCCAAGACTTTACATCCAAAGATCTCCATAAAGGGAAGCTTTGAAGACAACACCTACGTTGAGCAGAAGGAAAGTGTTTTCACATGGAAAGTTTTGACACCCCAAAAGGAAAAATGTAATAAACACATGGGTGAAAACAAACTGCTGCTGACTTTGTTCAACTATGAAACTGAAGTCTAACCTATGCTGACATATAGGCCGATGCTAAAATCCTGTGCAAAAATAGTATATTCTCTACCTTGGTGTAAGCTTTGTACATGGACCTTGACAGTTGATATTTCTAGGCCTGCAAACATGTCTGCATAAACACTGGTTCATTCTATTTGTCCAGTTGGTGATTAAAGGAAGATAATTGGTAGGCTGTTGAGTAGATCAAAGATGGTATTTGGGAACTCATCTTCCCCTAAACACTTAGAATGCTCTACATGTGAGGAAAGAAAGTCCTTCTGCTTCCTTTCATGTTGAACCTGTTTCTAGTATCCTTCTCATGAGCAAGATTAGTTGTTTTACACACACACACACACACACACACACACACACACACACACACACACACGGAGGGGGCCAGCACAATATTTTTTAAATTGGGGCAGGGGACAGAATGTTATGCATGACATGTCCTTTCTAGTCTTCTTCCCAGAGTGGACATTGCTTATTGCATTGCACTGGTTGTTACAAGGCTCGTGGTCATCTCAGAATCCCCAAGTGTTCCACACAGTCATCAGTCAGTCAGTCAGTCAGAGCTACTACATCAAACTTCGCTGCCTTTCCCAGCTGAAAAGCTTCAAACTTACTGTTCTCAGAAGATGGTCTGTGATGGTTACTTCTTTCTTTAGTTCTTAGAGAAACACCATCTTATTTTCTGTTATGGAACTAGTATTTCCCCCCTTAGCCCCAGCAAAGGGTGAAGAGTTAAAACAGGTGGTAATACTGACCTAGGAGTTCAGAAAGGGTTAGGCATAGGCAGTGGCTTTTAAATAAATATGCTCTATATTTTCTTTTAAATATTCCGTAACTGATCAATGTTTTTGTATAACATTCACGACTCACATTATGTAGTGCTTTATAGACATGCAACCATCTCACCATAACCTTTTGTTCCGATATGTGTATAGCAATGATACATGATATAGACCCTGTGTTAGACTATTGGGATACAAAAGTTGACCTCCTGAGTTTACAGTTCAGAAGGGAAAAACAATCACATATACAAATAATAGAACCACAGAATGGCTCTTTCATTAGCAAGAAATGGGGATAATATGATGTGGACTAAAGTATTTGGGATGAGCAAAAGCCAAGCTATTTACTTACAGTCTGTGTACTGCATTTTAATAATACTTGACCTCTGGGCTCTATGCTCATAGGGTTATCAAAAGGAAGAGAACTAGTAGGATGAATGGTAGCTACATGACAGACAGATAAAAAGAAGATAGTTGATAGATTGATGGATAGAGAGAGGATTGATACATGATGGAGATAAATAGGTGATAGAAAGATAGGGATAGATAGACAATAAATAGATGAATGGATGGATGTGTAAGTGATAGATAAGGAGATAGATAGATGAAAAATAAAAAGGCTGGAGAGATGGCTTAGCACTTAAGGCACTTGCCTGCAAAGCCTACAGAAGAACCATGTTTGACTCTCCAGGTCCCACATAAGCCAGACACATGAGGTAATGCAAGTTTAAGGTTGCACATGTACACAAGATGATACACATGTCTGGAGTTTGATTGCAGTGGCTGAAGACCCTGGCACACCAATTTTCTCTCACTCTCACTCTCAGTCTCTTGCATAAAAAAAAAGACCACTCTGAGCTGGAGAAATGGCTTAGCAGTTAAAGTGCTTGCCTACAAAGCCAAAGGACCATGGGACCCAGGTTTGATTCTCCAGGACCCACATAAGCCAGATGCACAGGGTGGCACATGCATCTGGAGTACCTTAGCAATGGCTGGAGGCCCTGGCATGCCCATTCTCTCTCTCTCTCTCTTTCTCTCTCTCTGTCTCTCTCTATCTGCATCTCTCTCCCTCTTTCAAATAAATAAATAAATAAAAAGACCAGTCTGCTGAGCTTGCCTCAAAAAAAAGGGAATGCTAGATGATAGATAATGTATATATAGATATGATAGAAAGGTAGATAGATGATAGATAGATCATGAATGAATGGGTGGATAGATACCTAGATAGATAATAGATTGATAGATGAGTAATAAAATAAATGATAGACGAAATATAGGATAGATGAGAGAGAGAGAAAGAGAGAGATAGAATATAGATAGTCACATGGATGGGTAGTCAGATAGATTTATTTTAAAGGACTGGCTCATGTTATTGTGGGTGCTAGAAACCCTGAAATTAAAGTTTTAGCAGGGGATGATGCTGCAGTCTTCAGTCCTTATGCATTCTGGAAGCAGAATTCCTTCCTTGTCTCAGGTTCTCAGTCTTTTTTTAAGGTCTTCAACTGAACAAATAAATGAATGTGACCCACACTCACACTAAGGAGGGTGACCTGTTTTATTCATAATTTAATCAACCCATTCAATTTAGCATTGTAGCCAAGCAAAGGTTAGAAATAAAATTAATCAGCATAGGCTCATTTTACCATCACTAAAATGGAAAGAAAAGGAGCCCCTGCTCCCTGGGCTTTGATAGCAGGGTCTGGTCTATCAGTACTTCGTACAGCGTCTGGAAAGAAGCACATGCTAGCTATTGCCCTGTTAGTATCACAGATGTCAGCTTCTCTGAGAGTCAGGCCCGCACCAGCTCCCAGGCAAGGCCCCCACCTGCCTGACTTTCTCCTCCTCCAAGCTATGGCTAATCAGGCTTGCTCTGTCCATGACCCCTAAACTATTCCTAGTACATGACCTAGCTAAGTCCAAATCTAATACGGCCCATACACCAGGCTGACCCAGGAAAAACTTGGCAATATTTGACTATCCTTGACTTTCAAAAATCTCCAAATTAAAACACTTCTCTTTAATAAAACTGAGTAACTTTGAGCTCTGTGAGTATGGATTAAAAAAGAAATCTCAGGCCAAAATCCAAAAATAATTGAAAGCAAATCGGGAGATTAAATTAGTAATCTGCAAATTAAATCTTTGAAACTCCTTCCTTTCTGTCTCTCAACACATGCACACGCACACACACACACACACACACACACACACACACAGGCACGCACGCACACACATTTAGGGATACCAGTGTGGAGAGTTCCGTACATCTGTGTATCTCATGAAACAAAGCCAGAAGCCCAGTTTGTCCTGCTGTCTCAGGCTTGGTACAGCCGGCTTATCTTTCCTTTTCCTTTCCTCTGACTTTTTGGATGGCGTATTTTGTTTTCTCATAAGTAGCTATCTAACGTGTCTGACTCTACTCCCACTTGTATTCACGCAACAGAGCCACAGCCTGATGGAGATGAGGGATCTGTAATGGAGAAAATTAAGTCCTATATTAAGCGTTTTGGTCCATAATATCTGATACATGCATAATGTATTTCTGGATTCTATTTTTTACTTGGTTTGGTTTTTGAAACAAGGTCTCGTTTTGTAGTCCAAACTGTCCTAAAAGTCACTCTGTAGTCCAAGCTACCCTTGAACTTTCAGTGATCCTCTTGCTTCAGCCTCCAGAGGGCTAGGGTTATAGACTTGAGACATCACATCTAGCTTTTATTACATTTTTTATATGATTCATTTCTTGTTGTGTCATTATAGCCAGCCTATTAAATGAAAACAAATGGAAAAGACAAAATTTTACACTTTAGGTTTTTGTCTCAGGGTCATATTTTCAACAAACAATGCTTGCCATGGATAGAAATGTGATTTAATAAAAAAGCAGACCAAGATTCCTTAATTCTTCAAACTGCGTACCTATGGAGATACCTTCAACTGACAATTTGAAGAACACTCTTCTGGCGGGGGGGGGGGGGGCAAGGGGACACAGGGAAACAAAAAGAACACTCTTTTCTTGCTCTTGGTCAGAGAGTGAAAACTACTGATGGATCTTAGTTTTTCCTCATTTCTTTGTGCAAAGCCAGCAGGTTCCAATTTGTTTCTGATGAGCTGAGATCTTGCAAACATTACTTGACCCTGATGTGATAGAATTTTCTGAGCTCAGACAATGAAGAGCCCTTCTAAACTGCCTGCTGGCCTCCCCAGGGCTTGAAGGTTAATAAGGACGTGTTCAGAAGCCAGAAAGCATGGGAGCTCTGAAGACAGGCAACAAGGAAACACGTGGAAGCACATATACACAGAAAGCAATTGATACCGTACAGTAAGCGAGAGCCATCCCATCAGTGGCGAGGATAACCTTTGGCATCCTGCTGTGTGACAGCGTCCTTTTTTCAGCGTCCTGGGAAGCAGGCCACCTTGAAGCTCATCTTGTCAGGTTGCACACTTCTTGGAGTGACCATTTGTACAGGGCATTTGTGCTGCGTCCTATTATGTTTATGGTTTTATTCGTTGGCAGCCATCAGTGATGCTTCAACGGTAGCAGTCACACTTAACAAAGTGAAGCTGAAGATAATTTGCTCAGAGTGAGATACAAGGGGCCTGGGGAGATGGCTCAGCAGCTAAGTCTGCTGGCCTGAGCTCAATTCCCCAGCACCCACGTAAAGCCAGATGCAAAGGTGCATGCTCCTGTGATCCCAACGTGCCTATGGCAATGAGAGGAAAAGCCAAAAGAGTCCGGATATTCACGGGACAGGTAGATTGGTACGCTCACAGCAGCAAAAGCAACGAGAGAGACCCTGCCTCAAAAAGAACGAAGAAGAGGACAGACACCCTGGGGTGGTCCTCTGACCTCCACACATGCTGTGGTGAGTATACCCATGAATACACATATATAAGTGAAAAAAAAGCAAGACATGTTATCCATTCTATCTCCAATGAAAAATGCATAAACATAAAAATAGAGTGTCAGAGAGATGGCTCAGCAGCTAAGAAACTTGCCTATGAAGCCTAAGGACCCAAGTTCAATTCCTCAGTACCCACGTAAAGCCAGACGCACAAAGAGGCATATGCCTCGCTAGTTCATTTACAGTTGCTAGAGGCCCTGGCACATCCATTCTTTCTCTCTCAAATCAGTAAATAAAATAAAAGTAAAAAATAAAAAGAGGAGAGATGGTACAACAGTTAAAGGCACTTGCTTACAAAGCCTGATAACCTGGGTGCAATTCCCCAGTACCCATGTAAAGCCAGATGCTTGAAGTGGCACATGTGTCTGGAGATTTTTTTTTTCAGTGCCAGGAGGCCCTGGCACACCCATACTCACTCTCTGGCTGTCTCCTTCTGCCTGCCTCTCTTTCTCTCTCCCTCTCTCTCTTCTTTCTCCCCAACAAATAAATAATTTTTTTTAATTTATTTGAGAGGGAGGGAGAGGATGGGTATGCCAGGGTCTTCAGCTACTGAAAACAACCTCCAAATGTGTGTGACCCCTTGTGAGCATGTGCAACATTGCACATCTGTGTCACTGTGTGTCTGGTTTACATGGGACCTGGAGATTCAAACATGAGTTCTTAGGCTTCACAGGCAAGAGTGTTAGCCATGAAGCCATCTCTCCAGCCCAATAAAAATATTTTAAAACATTAGAAATTAATCCCCAAAATAGCAGGGAGACCGTTTGACCCAAGGAAGGTACCAGCATAAGGCGGGGGGGGGGGGGAGATGGTAAGTGTGGGGCTGGGCATTGTCAAAGCACATGAGGAACATGTTTGAAAAAGTCTTATTCAAACCATGATTTTGTACATGGAATATACATAAGTAACAAAAACTAAATTATTTAACAAATGAAAATGAAAGCAAAGTAAAAGCAATTTTGGCAGATTACCAGTACATATTTTCCCACAGCACAAATATGCAAACTTCAATTCTATGCAATAGTATTTCATTCCGTATTTAGTTGCACCAGTTTGTTTTTTTTATATTTAGAGAGCAACCTCTGTCCATTTTCTGACTGAAGTTTTATAGATGACTTGGCTGAACTATACCACTGCATGGTTGCAGAAAGATGTAGAGAAAATTTACAAAAACTGCACAAAATTCCTAGGTGCTAGCCTTGTGAACATGGCAATAGTCTAAACTGGATAGTTTTCTGACCAGATCATGCTTGTGGAGAAGAAGAGGCTAGCTAGGGCAGGTCCTGGTCTCTCTAGACCCTTCTTTCTTTCCCTCAGCCACACTTCCTGGGCTGATGCCCAAGATCCCATCATTACAACTCTATTACTGAGAAAACCACTTTGCCTTGGAGGAGAGAGAACATATGGTCATGATCTATTCAATGTATATGTTTGTGAGTCAAGAACTCCCTAAGGGCATGAATGTAGTCTTCATTTTTATAACCTGAATCCAGGCAATAGTTTAGTAAAAAGAGATCAATCAGCCATGTGGTGACACATGACTTCAATCTAGGTAACTGAGTGGAAAAGGCCAGCCTGGGTTACATAGTACATCCTGTCTCACACACACACAAAAAAATTTAATCCAGGCATGCTGGCACATACTTGTACCCCAGCACTTGGAAGGCGGACAGAGGAGGAATAAGAGTTCAAGTCTACCCTCTGCTATATAGCAAGGTTGAGGCTAGCCTAGGCTACATGAGATCCTACCTAACAATAAAGAAGCAAAGAAATAATTAAAAAATTATGAGGACTGGAGATGTAGCTCATTGCTAGAGTATGTGCTTTGCTTGCACAAGGCCCTGGGTTTAATCACCAGTATGGGGAGATGGGCAGAAGGGAGGAAGAGGAAGGGAGGGGAAAAAGAGAGGAAGGGAAGGTGAGACAGGCACAGAGAGAGAGACAGAGAGAGAAGTCAATCCAGGTACAATGATATTCTTATGGAAATTTCATTGTGAAACCCTAGTGCTGAGATAATAGGCATAAGCCACCATGCCAGAGCTTTTGTTAGGTTCAAGTAAACTTGTAAGTAAATATACTATGACTTCCAGTTTCCATTTCTAATATGACAACTAAGGATAAATATAAATCAGGAGCCAACCTCTATAATTTTAGAGCACAAGGCATCCCATGAGTAAACATTTGATACCTGCTATAAGCTTAATATGAGCTCGGCTCAAGTTTAGCTACCAAGGGAGATCTGAGAGAAAAAAAAAAAACTTCATTTTCTGAGCATCTAGATGTTTATATTTGGAGATAAGGGTTTTTTAAGAAAACTGATGGTATGGGCTGCTTTGAGAGATGGCTTAGTGGTTAATGCACTTGCCTGAAAAACCAAAGGACCCAGGTTCATTTCCCAGGACCCACATAAGCCAGACGCACAGAGTGGCACATGTCCTTGGTGTTCGTTTGCAGTAGCTGGAGGCCATGGTTTGCTCATTCTCTGTCTCTTTCTCTCTCTCTCTCTCTCTCTCTGTCTGACTCTCTCTCTGTGTCTCTCTCTCTTTCTTTCTCCCTCTCTCTCTTCTTCCTCTCTCTTCAAATAAATAAATAAAAAGAAGAAGAAAACTAGCCAGGCATGGTGGCACACACCTTTAATCCTAGCACATGAGAGGCAGAGGTAGGAGAATTACTGTGTGTTTCAGGCCACCCTGAGAATAGAGAGTGAATTCCAGGTCAGCCTGGGCTAGAGACTCCCTCAAAAAAACAAAAAAAAAGAAGAAGAAAATTGATGGTAGGAGATTGCAAATAATTATTCTAAAACTAAGTCCCACACTTTGTCACCTTGGATTTAGAAGGTTGTCATAAACTGAACATTTAAATGCCAACAGGAAAACACAAATAATTTTGTAAAACACAGCAAGCAGGACAGGTGAGGCTATGCATGCGCTGGGGCAGTTTTCCAAAGTTTAGGAATTTAAAACAAAGTAGAAATCTAGAGTTTTATGTAAAAACCTCCTGATTGCATTTGATATGTAAATGACGATGTTTTTGAATAAACAAAACACTTGGCCAATCACATCACTGTGGTTCTTGTCCATGTCACATTCTGCCACACTTGGGCATTCAGGAAGGATTCTCTTGAAGGCTTCTGCCTGCCCTTTAGAGCTGTTGATCCTCTTCCCTCTCAAGGGCATGAAGATTGAAGGAGGACTGGCCAGATTCAGGGAGCAAAAGATACTGAGTATCTGTATCATGGGTGCCATAGATGCTTGCTTAGTTACAAAACCAAACATTCAAAAAACAATTTATGAAATATTTTCTGGCCAGGCATGGTGGCGCACGCCTTTAATCCCAGCACTCGGGAGGCAGAGGTAGGAGGATCGCCGTGAGTTCGAGGCCACCCTGAGACTACAGAGTTAATTCCAGGTCAGACTGGACCAGAGTGAGACCCTACCTCAAAAAAAAAAAAAAAAAACCAAAAAATATATATCTATATTTTCTGATCCCTGTAGTTTTTTTTTTTTTTTTTAATCAAAAACAACCAGTTTGATGGTTTTTCCTTCCTATGTGAGTTATGGAGCTATAAGCAAATATATATTGATTTTAGTGATGCAATTCAATAAAAGCATTTTTCTGAATTGGTCATGAAAATGAGAGGGAAGTTAACTCGCATATTCACCCTGCTCTGTTCAGCTGCTGCTGCAGAGCTGGGATTGCTGCACCCAGGTGTTCCAACTTTGGGCTTCAGCCCTGGGCCCAAAATAAAAAGGCTGGCTTCTCAAGAGGCTTTTGGTGGGCTTTTACCTCTTTTCTGGCTCCGAGGCTACTCATCTCTCAGTAGCAGACGTTTTCACTAACCGGCTTGGGTCAGGTGGATGTTTCCACACCCCATCCTTTGGTTCTTGGGCTAAACTCCCCTTGTCATTGCTCCTTCTTTGGACCACTGACACTCTCTCACCCCTCCTGGTTTATGAATAAATATAATAATTCACAAAACTAATCCCTCTCAGCCTTCTTTTATTGCAAGTCTTTAAGTAAAACAGACACGAGCTCGGGTTTGGGGTTTGGGTTTGAACCCCCAGAATAAGTCCTGTCTCAAAATCACAGTAATTGTTCATGGACAATGGTTGTGTGTGTTCTTTTCCTTGGTCTTTATCAAGTAGAAAACTACTGTGTGACTTCATTGTTATAGACAAAGAACTATTCATATTCAACAATAATTAGTCTGACATCTACTCATTCATCATTTTAAAAATTTGACCACATTATTTCTGATTATTAAAAGGTGGGGAGATGGCTCAGTGGATCAACACGTGCCCCACAGCTCTGAGCACTTGAGTTTGTATTCACAGACTGTGAGTAAAAGCCGGGAGCCATCGCAGACTTCGGTCATCCCAATGTCTCTATAGGGAGAAGCTGGGCAGAGTCAGGAGTATCTCTCAGAAGCTCAGGAAAGGAGCAGTAAAAAATAATGAGGGACCCCAGCCCCCATACAAGGCAGAAGGAAAGCACTGACCCAGAAATTGTCCCCTGAGTGTGCCATGAAATGAATGCAGACTCTCATTCTCTCTATGTAAATAAGTGAAAAATACATGCTTTTGAGGCAATTTGAACAAGTTTTTTTAAAGGAAGGAAATAATAAAAACCATCAGAAATTTCTATCTAGAAATAACCAGAGTTAAAATTTAGATACGGATGTTGGTTGATATGCAACCAATTACATGAAGCCAATATTTTATGTGTGTGTTTTCTAAATGCTTGTATATGTGAATATAGAAACAAAATTATTGGAATAGTCTATATTCAATTGTGCTCCTGCCACATTTTATTAATGAGTACTTTATACATTAAATTTTGAAATGACATTTCTAATCTTATGAACACATAGCTCTGTAACAAGGCAAAAGAGATTTCAGCCTAGTTTTTTGCTAAGGACCACAAATGGTAGCTATTATTATAAAAAATAGCCGTGAGTCAGATACCTGGTGCATTATTTTTCCCCACTGCCTGACTCACATATCTGCCCTAGCTTGATAGCAGGGTATTGTCTAATACTTATTTAAAGCCAAGCCCCCAATCTTGTCATCTTGGAGTTTGTAAAGGGATTTCATAGCCCACAAATGTAATACCTGCAAGCAAACACAGAGGAGTTAACTTTGTGAAACAGCAGGTGGGGATGGTTACTGCTGGAGTCCTGAACGTGCGTACACTGCTCCCCAGTGCGGAGTCCACCTGTGAGACCAGTGATGAGCCCAAGATGAACGAAAGTCTCAATGCTTGACAAACTAGGTTTTCTCTCTGCAGAAAACTGGTTGTTCCTTAAAAAAAAAAAAAGTTCGGTTTGAGGGTTTGAGGCCCTCTTCCCCCTTTAAAAAAGCTGGTTGTTCCTTACCACATAACAAGTTCTGATAATGTCTGAAGTTATATGGCTTTCTTTTTGTGTAGCTGAGGTGAGATAATAAATATATACAATAAAAATGATAAGCAGCATCAAATATCATACTATCTTAGTGAGACAAAAGAATTCATTGGAGTAGTAACCATGCAATATTAGCACCTAAACTCAGATGTGTGAGAAACTGCATTTGCCTTGTTATCCAAATCCACCCAATTAGGACCCAGATTGAAAGAAAACTCAGCCCGAGGCATGCAGAAGTCTTTCTCCCAAAGCTGATTCAGGATCAGCTCCTCCCATTCATACCATCTTATTTGATACATTACAGTGCCTGATGCATGACCCTGCCAGGCACAAGGACTCTGCATCTCCGTGGCCTGCTTAAGGCTGGCCTCTGGAGAGACAGAGGGTTGGCTTTGCCTGGCCCTGCCACTCTCTCATCAGCCTTGTCCCCACCCCTGAGGCAAGGCCCTGGACTGTCATGCAGTGAACCTCCCCGCTCTCCATTCCACTGCAAAATTCCTTCCTCCCCCTTCCCACTGCTTCAAGGTCCTGACATACTTATCTCAGTGAATTAATTAAAAAAAAAAAAAAGGAATAGAAGTGGATTTAGGACTTCCTACTCTGTCTTTTGACAAAAGTCCTGACAGTCAGGCTGAGGAAAGCAGGACGTATAGGGAGAATTATTTGTGTAAGGGTTTAGAAAAGACTGTAATGGGGCTGGGCAGATAAAAATGTTTGTCATGAAAGCCATGTAAGCACAAGGACTGAAGTTTGGTCCCCAGCATAAAAAGCCAAGCTTACTAATAATGGCAGCCCTGAGCTGGGCAGAGACAGGAGCATCCCCGGGCTCACTAATCAGCCAGGCTGACCAAGCACCAGGTAGCCCCAAGGTCAGTGAAAAACCCCGTCTCAAGGAAGCAGTGCAGAGTAACTCTAGGCACTTACACCCTATGTCCTCTGGTCTCCTCACGCACGTGCGCTCTGGGCAAGTGCATCTCTCTGCACGCAGTTCGTGGAGGAACCTTAAACTCAAGATTTGAAGGGCGGGCCGGCCATGGACAAGTAGAGGAGAAGAGTCTTGAGCTAGAGAGAAGAGACGGGCTCTTCCAGTGGCTGAAAGTACAATGCGAAAGGGGATCACTGATAAAGCCGCATCATACTCCGGGCTGCTAAGAGCAGCCAAAAGCCTGAGACACGCTCAGACGGCATAGTCTGTGGAAGGCATCAGATGCCAGCATAACACTACTTTCCTTGTTTTGAAGAAAACAGAGAACGATGAAGAAAACGACATAGGAAACAGGGGATGAAGTAGAGGAAGAGGCAAAGATACCCTAGAATGACTGCCAGAGAAAGGCTTTCTGAGGGAGAGTATGTTGGGTTGGCACCATGCAAGATGAGGCTGAACTTTCTTCTCACCATGGGTTTCAGTGTGGATGCTGACGATATAGCGACATTTATTAACAGATACAAACAAGCTTGTTACTCACATAATGAGGCTTTTAAAAATATCTTATTGGGCCTGGAGACATGGCTTAGCTGTTCTTTGCTGTGGCTAGAGGCCCTGGCATGTCCATTCTCACTCTTTCTCTCTCTCCTTCTCTGTTTCTAATAAATAAATAAAAATAAAATCTTTAAAATATATATACATTTCATTTATTTATTTGAGAGAAAGAGAGAGAGAGAGTGGCAGGTAGAGAGAAAGGAAGAGAGAATGGGTGCACCAGGACCTCTAGCCCCTGCAAACGAACTCCAGATGCACGTGCCACCATGAGCATCTGGCTGACACGGGACCTGGAGAATCGAACTGGGGCCTTTGGGCTTCACAGGCATGCACCTTAACCACTAAGCCATCTCTCCAGCCCCATAATGAGGCTTTTTGAAGACAGCAAGGCAGACATTCAAGCTATCCAGAATGCCTTGAGAAAGAGGTGACATGTGACGTCACACATCCTGCAAAGTAAATTTTACTTTGATGGTATAATATACCTGTACTCAAAATTCTCAGAACTTTTGCATCTGGAGGCACTTTACCACTGGGGAAAATATACTTGTGAATTGTTTATGACCTTAATTTTTTTCTGATAATATCTAACCCTGCCTTTTAAATTTAGCCTTTGTATCATGCCACTTCACAGTTTCTCTTCTTCTAAAATAAGGGTATGTATGTCTGATGTGTTGTGCCCAAACCCCTTCTGTTGTTATTCCCAGGATCCCTTTTCAGCTGCTTCAAAATTGTGCAACAGAAAGGATCTGGGTGTGAAATTGATATGCCTGGTGTGATGTTTTATAGTTGACTTAGCAAATAAAGGTAAGACCTGCGATGTCCCATGCTTAATACTTAAAGCAAGCACATACCGATGGCCTGTCATGTCGGCAGTGCACAAAGCCCCTCTCCTTTGTCATCACAATGGCTTGTATTTCCACTGTCTAGTTTCAGCTCCTGAACGAGAGTGAGGCTGGGGAAGCAATTAAGACACAACATTTGGAGAGTCACTCCCTGTCACAGTAAAGCTTGCCCCCTGGGCATCACACCTGCCTCATCCTCATCCTCTTCTCAATCTTGCTAAGGGTAAACTCAGAGAATCTTTGGAATATGCAAATATTTCTCTAAGTGATGTGGCGTAGTTAGTTAAGAGTAACAAGAAAATGGAACTTACTTATCAGATTGGAACCAAATCTACTAAAAGGTGTTTTGTTTTGTTTTGTTAAAAGAGGTCACTGAACACATTAAATGGGAGGAAGAGAGAACTTTCGAAAGGATTTGTGGCTCTGTCTGGGGCACAGCCTGCGGTAGATAAGTCACAGTGGGTAAGGCAGGGTGGTAGTAGGGAACAAACCAAGGGAGGAGGCAAGGGCATGAAGGTGCCACTGCACTGAATTTGTGCAGAGGAACTGTAACAGTGATGTCGTTGTCTGTTGTTACTGTTTTCGCTCTCCAGTAAGTTCATATGCCCACTTATCAAAATACGAACTTCAGGATACATTAAAATTTTGTTTTAATCCCATATGAAATCCCAGAACTTGCAGCTGAATCAAGAGATTTTGAGTATAAGGCTGTCCTGGGCTATATAGTGAGATCAGGTGTGAGAAAGATTGCTTTGGGGATGATTCTGAACAAACCTTTTAGAAACTACTTTTATAACAATCTGAGGTGGTTGTTCCATATTTCAGTGACATGATGACTTAAGCCTGTTATTTATCTGTCAACCTGTCTGCTATCTATGTTCAATCTATCTTCCAACCGTGTGTGTGTGTGTGTGTGTGTGTGTGTGTATTTGGGAAGTATACTAAGAATATTTTGTTTATACTTATATATAATGTATAAATATACACATATTCATATATGCAATGTGTGTGAGTATATGTCTATGTGTCTTTGTACCCACACTTGAAAAGAAAAGCTTTAAAACAAAACATTTTTTCATCATGAACTGGGCAGCACTGAGAAGTGAGTTTCACAGGACTCCATTCAGAATATTGAGGGTCAAACTTACTTGCTGAACCCAGAAGCAAAGTAGAGAATTTATCTGACTGGCTTTAGAGTTGGGTGTTTATTTTATTTGGGCATGGTGTGTGAGAAGACATCTGGCTTGTTTGCACAGGATCTGACCAATGGGCCACCTATGATTAGCTGAAGTTTGGCTGGTTATGATTGAATGTAACAGGGGTTTTGTTACAATAAATAAACACAGTGCTAAGTTAGATTTCAGATTTGCATACAAAGCTAAGTCATAGTTTGTGATAAAGGAACAGAAAGTTGTAAGGATAGAGACAGCCTTATGTTTATACAATGTACACCACATAGGTGCAAGTAACCACACGAGCGAGAGCACTCTCTGTTCCTGGCTCTCTCATTCACTCACTGATTTCTCGTGTGTGTGTGTGTGTGTGTGTGTGTGTGTGTGTGTGTTGTGAGAAAGAAAGGGATGGAATGATGTAGAAGGGAGCTGAAAAGTTTTGTAGTGGACACCATATGCATCATCATCAGCCATCAGAGCTGGGGCTGAGATCCACAGGCAAGGTGACTCACCTACACTATAGCCCATTTATATTTGTTTGAAGCTTATTTCAGTTCCTAAACTATAGATCCTATGAGGCTCTGCCTGAAGAGTCCTCTGTGTGAAGACAGCGTCATAACACACCTGGCCAGCTTCCGGGTGATTTCATCCCTCCTCTCCTTGGTCTGCTCTGAAATTACTTCAGCCTTATGCATGCTTCACTGATTTTTCTCCCACCTTTTCTCTCTTTCTCTGTCTCTCTCTTTCTGCCTTACACATGCACACATGCACACACACATGCACACACACATACCTTGCCACTCTCAGACTGGGCATCTTTGTGCGGAATGCTCATTTTATGATAGCAAAAAGTAATACCCAAGGTGTAAGCTTTTATAATCCACCTGCTGTTCAACTGCCTCTGAAGTGTCACATTTCCAGCACATGGGACTAACAGCTGCCACTCATGGCATGGCATGGCTTCGTGCAGTGTCCAGGTGCAAATGAGAGATCACAGCAGGGCACCCAAGCAGCTGTTGTCCCATCTGCTCTCCCAGATGAAGTGGCTATTTGTGAAGCAGCAGGAAGACAACCCATAGGTAAAGGGAAAACTTCACAAACTCAATTTTAAAATGACTTTATTTATTCATTTGCAAGCAGAGAAAAAGAGAAAGAAGAGAGACAGACAGAGAGCCTGGGCACGCCAGAGCTTCTAGCCATTGCAAAGGAACCCCAGACATATGCATCACTTTGCATATCTGGCTTTACAAGGGTACTGGGGAATCGAACCCAGGTAGTTCGGCTTTGTAGGCAAGCACATAACCTCTGAGCCATCTCTCCAGGCCCTCAAACTCAACTTCAGATTCATATTGAGACTCTAGAAAACCATGATCTTAAAACACATACCCTCTCCTCCTGTCCCACCGTCCATCTGCCAGTGCTGTGCCCAGGCAGGGCAGAGAATAGGTCTATACCGAGAGGCTTCAGAGTACTTCAGATGTTTTCTGAGACAGATAGAAGCTATGGATCCAGGTAAGAATGAGAAAGACCTCGCCCTGGGATGTGTTTGGTCTTCTAAGATTCACAAAGTGTCAGAAGAGCTGTCACTTATTGAGTGGTCCTTGGTGGACATTCCATCTTCCTTGCCCCAGAGGGTTTGTGAAGAAGAAAGAAAACAGATGAGATGAATCACCTCTGAAGTAAAGAAGGCAGCATAATCGCTATTTCTGTGAAAACACACGTCAGCAATGTGGTCAGAGCTCAGACCACCGGTGCTTATGCCAAGTCTCTCATGCTTAGCATAGTGGCCCTCAAGGTGAACGCAGGAGTCTCCATTGTCTACAGAGTGTCAATCACACTGACTCATATGCTGACTCCATTCCTAAGCACCAATTGTAAGGGCCCGAGAATCCCTGAAGAAAGACCCCAGACTCAAATAGTATGTAAAAGCAAAGAGCATTTATTCTGCACAGTCAGCCAGCACGTCAACCATTCATATGAAAATGGCCACCCCAAGAGGAGCTCCTGGGCTCCTTTAAGCATAACAAAGGAAGGTTCTGATGGGCAATTAGTTCTACAGTTTGACTGGCTAATTTGAACAAGGGTTGCATTTGATTAGTCTACAGTTATATCTACTCATCTTTTTTTTTTTTTTTTTTTTTTTTGTTTTTTTTTTTTTTGTTTTTCGAGGTAGGGTCTCACTCTAGCCCAGGCTGACCTGGAATTCACTATGGAGTCTCAGGGTGGCCTCGAACTCATGGTGATCCTCTTACATCTGCCTCCAGAGCCACTACGCCAGGTTTATCTATACATCTTTCATTGGACAGAGAGACTTTGAATTTCCAGGAAGTGACTCAGCTTTTCTATGGCCAGGACAGTCACTGATTAATAGCCTTTTGTTCTAATTTTAGGCCTAGCCTGGGAGGTGTTTTGCTGAAGCCTATCATGGCGTCAATTCTTTCACAACCATTGGAGGTTATTGGAAGTGAGTTGTTTTATGTGGCAAAAGATTTAAGAGAGAGAGAGAGAAAGAGAGAGACCAATTGCCAATATCCTAAAGAACAGAGGACATCTGGAAAGTGCTTAAGACCACCTTTCAAGGTGCTAGTAAGTCTTTGTTTTTATGGGAGGGGGTCAAAATTGAACTACTGAAGTGTTTCAACTTTCTCAAAAGATGGGCTACTCTGGGGTATCTCAGACCAATGGAGTTAAGCCGTTGCCCGGCAACAGCCCTAGGGCAAGAGTGGCCCAAGGCCTGAAGACATTGAGTAAATTAGGAAAGAAAATTCCCTGGTGCCTGTGTCAAAGTCACTCTTGTTTAGTAGTCCTATAAAAGGACAGTGAAAATCCAATACATTGAATATTTTCTTTCTTGGAAAACACAAAACAAGGAAGTTGACTTGGGGAAAGGAGAAGCCTGCTCCATCCGCTCACCCTTACACCATCAGCTGTGAGTTGACAGCGTCACATGTTCCTGGAACCTCTTGCATCATCCTATTGAATATCCCAACAAGCAAAGGAAGTGGCGCCAAGACAAAGACACTCAGGAGCTGCTTTCTAGTGCCACACTCATGTGTGTGTTCACACACGGTGGTGACCCAGACAGAGAGATACTCTTGTTTCGTTTTGTTTTGATTTTTTGAGGTAGGATATCACTCTAGTCCAAGCTAACGTGGCACTCACTCTATAGTCCCAGGTTGGCCTGGAACTCACAGCAGTCCTCTTACCTCAGCCTCCCAAGTGCTGGGAATAAAGGCGTGAGCCACAACGTCCAGCTCCGAGCTACTGTCTTAGTTGGATGGATCAATACTTCGTTTTGGCCAGTAGGTTTTGTACAAGTTTGGCTAGCAAGGTCTTCCTTAAGAAATGAATTTGAGCCAGGTATGGTGGCACAAGCCTTGAATCCCAGCACTCGGAGGCTGAGGTAGGAGGATTGCTGGGAGTTTGAGGCCAGCCTGAGGCTACAGAGTGAGTTCCTGGTCAGCCTGGGCTAGAGCAAGACCTTGCGTCAAAAACCAAAATGAGGGCTGGAGAGATGGCTTAGCGGTTAAGTGCTTGCCTGTGAGGCCTAAGGACCCCGGTTCGAGGCTCGGTTCCCCAGGTCCCACGTTAGCCAGATGCACAAGGGGGCGCACGCATCTGGAGTTCATTTGCAGAGGCTGGAAGCCCTGGCACGCCCATTCTCTCGCTCCCCCTCTATCTGTCTTTCTCTCTGTGTCTGTCGCTCTCAAATAAATAAATAAAAAATTTAAAAAAAAAATGAATTCTCTCTAGATAGCTGTGGTGAGTTGAATAGATGGCCCCCAATATATTCACTGTTTTGTTAGTTTGTAGTTTGCATCTGCAGCCACCTGGCTGGAGTTGGTGTCACTGGGTGTATCTTAAGGTGTGGTGGTGGGTTTGAGATTTCAATCGAAAGATATGCAAGGTGTGCCTAGCTGGAGTTCCTGAAGTGTGCCGAGCTATGTGGGTTTTTGGTTTTAGGCTTGTCCTTCTCTGTGTGTGTGTATGATCCTGTGAAAGCAGGCCAGCTTCTTCTGCCATTAGGGAACTTCCCTTGGATCTGTAAACTTCAATAAATATCCCTTCCTCCATAACTGTGCCTGGTCTGGAAGTTCATCTCAGAGCACCTGAAGCTGTCTGCTACAATAGCTTTCAACACTCTTCTATATATGTCACCCTATATTAGCGAGGACATTCAGCATTACCCCCGTTGCAACGGAGTTATCACAAACTCTGGGTAACGTGAACAACAAGGATTATATCTTGCTAAAGTGAAGTCCAGCACAGGTTGGGCAGCCAGGGCCATCTGGGAGCTGCAAACATCGGGAACCTGTGATATTGGCTCCATGGAAGAAGTTTGGTCAAGTCCAGCTAATCATTCCCCTCCTTTGTCCCACCTCCTTTGACCCCCTTCCTCTTACCTAAGAGTCATTTTCTACTTACATGTTACCCTACTCCCCCCTCTCCCCCATATTCTACAGATGAGAGAAAATATGATAATTTTCTTTCTGGGCTTGGTTTAGTTTGCTTCATCCAGTGATCGTAAAGCGCTATCCACTTTTCTGCCAATGTCATGGTTTCTATGTGTCACAATCCACTGTGAATAGATAATGAGCTTTTCATTATGTGCTCATCAGTGGAAGGACACAATGGTGTTGAGGGGGAAGGAGGCAGCCCCAGGCATGGAGCTTTTCAAACCAAGTGAAACAGGGATTGCTGAAATGCTGTTTGGGGAAATATACACACCTCTTTAAAAGCTGTACACTCAGAGAAAGAAAAAGTCAAAAGAGCCCCACTGTAAGCATTGGGACACAGCCCCTACGCTGAATCCTGCCAGGGGGAGCGGTCATGCCCACTTCTGTACAAACAGCCCTTGTGCTTCAGGAGAAGGCTTTGTTATGCTGTGAATTTTGCAAACGTTGTTTTACTCTTATACTGTGCCAGCATCTGGGCAGCCCATGATGGTGCGGGGTGCCCTCAGTGAAGGGACAGTGGTGCCAACTGTTTCTTATTGCCTCAGTGCATTCAGCTTCTGGCCCATCAGCCTGAACCAGCCAGAGCCTCAACTGAACTTCAGGGTCACCTGGGAGCTACATGAAGATGCCTGGAATTTAGTGGATACTAACTAACTCCATTGGTTCTGCCCTGAGCCAGCACAGTAATTAAGGGTATGATGCAAGAACTTCAGTGTGACCTTGTGTCCTGGAGCCTGGTCATGCCAAAGAGTAGAGGAATTTTCTCTGATGACGCAGAGGGAGCCCAGCAATGCCAGGTCTGCCACCTGGCTCTGTGCCTTCCCTTTGAAGTGCCCACCCCGTGCCTCCCGGTGCTCCGCATTTCTCGCATCAGTACAGCCTGGGTTTTTGGAAGGTCTTGTTGTAGAAAGCCCAGACGTCTATTCTTGTGGACTAGAAGCTTGTCATCTTTGTGCCCTGAGACTGAGAGATCAGGCGTCTGACATCATCAAGGAAGGATGCCACATAACTCATGTCAATTATGTCAATTAAAACTGTCAACTGAACGTTGGTAAAGCTCTACAATAAGCATATGTGCTGTGCGTTTCAGACCTAGGGAACCAAACAAGAAATAATCTCTAGAAAACAATATCAGATGTCTCCAGCAGGCTGACATTCCTGTCTTGTCATTTGAATTTCACATGGGGAAATTGAGACGCAGACAGATTGACTGAGTTATCTTTGTGCCTATGACCTGTAAATGACAAAGACAGAATAGGAACACAAGACCGGTGAGTGTTAACCCAGGGCAGAGGGCTTGTCTTGAGGGCATGCCCAGAACTGCCTCCCCCTCTCCTCCATGGTCTCTTCTTAAATGTCAGAATGGCAGCCTAGCTGCAGGCTAGGAGGTGACAGCCAGCCAGACCACCCTGACAACAGCCCCTCTGGTGTCAGCTTCGGGCGACTCTCAGTAGCAATAACTGCATGCTTAAATCACGCGGAAATGAGCAGCGCTACCTGTGAGGACAGTAAGAGGCCTCTGATGGAGTAATTGCTTCCTGCCGCCACTCAGAAGCACGTCTGCCCTGGAACTGTCACAGTGAGCCAGCCACCAGCCACCGTGGAATCAAAGAGACAAGGAGGCAGCCACAGACACATAGATTTCCAAACCCAATGATCTCGGGATTGCCGAAGTGCTGTTTGGGAAAATATACACGCCTCTTTGAAAGCTGTACGCTCAGAGAAAGAAAAAGTCAAAAAGAGCCGCACTGCAGGCACTGTGGCAGACAGCCTGTCCCGAGTCCTGACGCGGGGAGTGGCCATGCACACTTCTGGACTAACAGCCTAATTTACGCTTTTCGAGGAGCCTTTGTTGAGCTGTGAAGTTTGCAGATGAGTTTTTCTGCTTCCACTGTCCTAGCATCTAGTCCCTGATGTTTGGGGTGCCCTCACTGAAGCAGTCCACACATGATGGTACTTTCAAGGAACCTCATAGCCTCCCAGCGTGGCATCCTGCGGCAGCATCAGCCATCTCATTTAAAAAATAAAAAAACTGGGATGTGGGAAATCCACGAGTCTTAGACTCCCACCTGGCTTCTGGGTCATTCTGGAAGGAAAATCATTTTCACTTGTTCCAATGCACAGATACAGTAACCATAAGGACTATTCAAAAGGCCCCTTTGCTTTCCATGGTCCTGTCCTCTTATAGGGCAATAATTGTTTAAGTTTCATAGAGACTTTGTTTGTGCTATGCAGCTGGAGTTTAGTGTAGACAGGTCCCAAACTGGCTATTGTTCAACTCTCCAGTTTTTTCTTTTAATATTTTTATTTATTTATTTGAGAGCAGGAACTATTGCAAGAGAGAAAGAGAGAGAGACTGGGTGTTCCAGGGCATCTAGCCACTGCAAATGAACTCCTCCTTGTGCACCTGGCTTTCAATCAAACCTGGGCCCTTTGGCTTTTCACCTAAGAGCCTTAACCGCTGAGCCATCTCTCCAGTCCAGTTTTTAATCCTACATGGTGTTGAGTAGTGTGGTGGTTTGAATATGACATTCTCCATAAACTCGTGTGTTTTGAATGCTTGGTTCCCAGTTGATGGCAGTGTGGGAGGTGGAGCCTTGCCGAAGGAAGTGTGCTGTTGGGGAAAGTTTATGGGTATAATAGGCAGCTTCCCCTTGCCAGAGCTCAGCTCACTCTCCTGCTGCTGGTTTCCACATACTGTGGTAGTGAAAGGCCCAAGAATTCAGAAGCCCAGAAATACTATCACACTCCAAAGGGAGCTTAAGCGGGCCCCTGCATACCTCAAACTCCAGGCTTTACTCTCTGTTAAAAGCAAGTAAAGAATCCCTCTTCTCATTATATCAGAGCCTGCTCCTAATATAAAACTAGGTAAAAAGGGCATGAGATAGCCCTCAAGGATGGGAAATGAGTAATAAAGTGAACCACTTATTTGGTTTCTGTAAATAGCCTGCACCATAAGCCTTAATAGCCCACACTGTAAGCCTTAGTAGCCTGAACCATAAGCTGTAGCAGCCTGCCTCAGACCACCAAGGTCATAGGAGGCTGATACCACACTCTGCTACCCCCACCCAAGGATCTGCGCAAATGCTGACCTCCAAGGTCATAGGAGACTGATACCACACTCTGCTACTCCCACCCAAGGACCTGCACAAATGCTGACCACCAAGGTCATAAGAGACTGATTGGTCCACAAGGGGCTTGAACAAATTGAACTAATTGGCTTAGAAACTATGGAGTGGCACAAACTGACTGGCTCACACCCCATGGGCTCCTGATATTAAAAAAATGATTGGTCTAATGCACAGGCTTTGTTAGAAACCCTATAAAAACTGTCCCGTTCTTGCATTCGGGGCTCTGCAGTCCTCTACCCCTGTGTGGTGTACGACTGTGGGCCCCAGCACGCTTGGAATAAAATCCTCTTGCAGTTTGCATCAAGACCGCTTCTCGTGAGTGATTTGGGGTGCCGCCATATCCGGGCAGAGTGTGGGGTCCTCGTTTTGGGGGTCTTACAGAAGTAGTGATGTCCAGCCTCTGCTCATGCCATGTGCTGCAGTCAAATTTGCATGGCTGACAGAAATTACCCTACCAAGAGCAGCTTGTGGGGAAAAGGCTTTATTTTGGTTTATAGATTAGAGGGGAAGCTCCATGATGGCAGGGGAACATAATGGCATGAACAGAGGGTAGACATCACCTCCTGGCCCACATAAGGTGGACAATAGCAACAAGAGAGAGTGCCAAACACTAGCAAGGGGAAACTGGCTATAATACCCATAAGCGCACTCCCAAGAAGACTCTGCCTCGATGAAGTATTAGTTCCCAAATCCCTATCAGCTGGGAACCTAGCATTCAGAACACCTAAGATTATGGGTGACACCTGAATCAAACCACCATACCATGCTTGCCCCTGCCATCATGAAATTCAATGTTATTTTTTAAAGTCATTAGAAATTTAAAGTGGGACATAGATACACTTTTTTATAAAACTATGTACACCATCCCACCTTCTAAAGATTATAATATAACTCTGCTTTCTCCCCTGCCTTATCTCTTTCACACCATACTTCCTCTTCAGGAAGATGATCTCCCCAGCTGCTTAAAACTACTGTCCTGCTTATTTCCCATCTATTGGTTAATTTCCCTTTTTGGTAAATCAATTATTGGTTATTTATGGATATTAATCTTTGGTCAGATGAAGGTGCCCATCCACTGATAAGTAGATCAAGAAAGTAAGGTGTATACACACAATGGAGTGTTACTCAAACATAAAAAGTCAAACCAGGGCTGGAGAGATGGCTTAGCGGTTAAGCACTTGCGTGTGAAGCCTGAGGACCCTGGTTCAAGGCTCGATTCCCCAGGACCCACGTTAGCCAGATGCATAAGGGGGCGCACGATTCTGGAGTTCGTTTGCAGTGGCTGGAGGCCCTGGTGCGCCCATTCTCTCTCTCTTGTCTATTTGCCTCTCTCTCTCTCTCTCTCTCTCTCTCTCTCTCTCTCTCTGTCACTCTCAAATAAATAAATAAAAATGAACAAAAAAAATTTAAAAAAAAAGTCAAACCATTTGCAGAAAAGTAGATGGAACTGAAAGTTATTGGGTAAAGAAAAATAAACCAAACCTATAAGTGTCTGAAGATCGCAGAAGAAAGACCTCAGACTCAAATAGTATGTAAAAACAAAGAGCATTTATTCTGCATGCAGGGGTCTACCATTCTTACAAAATAGTGACCACAGAGGAGCATGCAGGCTCCTTTTAAGCACAACTAAGGGGATTCCAGGCGGGGTAGGTAATCTTCTGACACCATTGGCTAGGCAAGCAGCAGTTACCTTTGTCCGTCTCTGATTGGTTGGGGCAAAAGCGCTTGAAAAGGACATGTTTGGACATGTCTCCAGGAGCTGACTCAGCCCCCAGAGCCCAAAATGGCAGCTATCCTCCCTGGACACATGTCAGGGTCACTGTTAATTAACAGCTGCCCTTTGTGTGTGTGTGTGTGTGTGTGTGTTTTTTTTTCCCAGAAGTCTTGCCTACCTCTCCCAGAAACTGAAACTTAAGCCTAGTTATGGTGGCACCTTACTGAAGCCAGTCATGGTGTCAGTTTGGTCCCTGCAAACCCAGAAAGGAAATTATCATATTTTCTCTCATCTGCAGAATTTGGTGGAGAGGGTAATGTAAGTAGAACATTGATTATTGGGTAGGAGAAGGGGGGTTCTAAGGGAAGTAGGGAAAAGGAGGGGGAAAAGAATTTGGGTATGATTAAAATATATTCAATACATGCATGAGAACACCACAATGTTGCTCATTATTTTTATAATTAATATGCACAGAAAAAAGAAATGAAAGGGCCAAACTACCTTTTGGATCAGGAAGGACAAGACGGAATGAAAGAGGTTGCCTCTGGTAGTCAAGGACCTCTGGGAAATGCCCTCCTCTGCTGATCTTTGCCTCCTTTCTTTTTTCATTATCCACTTGGTGGGCTCAGTGGAGACTCTTCTGGAAGTTGTATTTCAGAAGCACAGAATTCCCTCAGTGAGAAATCATGGAAGCTGGGAACAGTTTGCTCTAATTTATATAATGTTACAAAGTAAAGTTTGGGTTGAAGAACTTATGATCAGTGATAGTATAACTTTGTTGAGGTCAACAAACAGAGTAAAAGGGCACATTGGAAGTGCCAGGCAATTTTTTTTTTTTTTTTTTTTGGCAAGCAGAGAGGGCGAGTGGGGGGGGGGGAGGGAGAGAAGGGGCACACCAGGGCCTCTTGCCCACTGCAAATGAACTCCAGACACATGTGCCACTTTGTGCAACTGGCTTTACGTGGGTGCTGGGGACTCAAACCCAAGTTGACAGGCTTTGCAAGCAAGTGCTTTTAACCACCGAGACATCCCTCCAGCCCCCATCAGGCACATGTCTTGATATCAGCAAACTCCACGACAGCAAGCACCCTTGTCATCGATCCCCACAGCTCCCCTTGTGCCTCTCCCTTTGGTTTCTTTTTCCCAGTTCCAAGCAATCACTCATTTAAAAGGATCTAAAAGGGGCTGGAGAGATGGCTTAGCGGTTAAGTGCTTGCCTGTGAAGCCTAAGGACCCCGGTTCAAGGCTCAGTTCCCCAGGTCCCACGTTAGCCAGATGCACAAGGGGGCGCACGCGTCTGGAGTTCGTTTGCAGAGGCTGGAAGCCCTGGCGTGCCCATTCTCTCTCTCTTCCTCTATCTGTCTTTCTCTCTGTGTCTGTTGCTCTCAAATAAATAAATTTAAAAAAAAAAAAAGGATCTAAAAGGTTCCCCATTTACATTTTCTTGAGTATAATATAAAGTCAGACGTCATGCAATTTGGAGGGCCTTGCTTCATTCACTGAGCAGAGCTATTCTAAGACATTCCATGTGCTTCACTCTTTCTATTGTCCAGTATTAGTCCCTTATATACCATAATTTATTTGTTCACTTGTTAATTAACATCCGGGTCATTTATCACTTAGAGTTATTAGAAATGAAGCTGCTATACATATGCACATATAATCTTTGTAATGTCGATATGCTGTCATTTCACTTAGATAAATGTCTAGGGCTGCAATGACTGGGTCATATGGCAGACCTATCTATAAAATTTTAAGGAAATAACAAACTGCCTTCTAAAGTATTTTATTTTTTTATTTAACAAAGAGGGAGAGAGAGAAAATGGGTGTGCCAGGACCTCCAGCCACTGCAAACAAACTCCAGACGCATGTGCCACCTTGTGCGTCTGGCTAACGTGAGCTCTGGAGATTCAAATGTGGGTCCTTTATCTTTGCAGACAAATGCCTTAAGCAATAAGCCACCCCTCCAGCTCTAAAGTGTCTATAATTTTTTGTTTCTGGCAACAATATTTAAATGATCTAGTTCTTTTATACCTTATCCAACATTGTGTATGGCCAATGTTTTCCAGGTTAGCTATTCCAATAGCCATAGAGCAGTATCCTATTGCAGCTTCAAGCTACATTTACTTAATGGGAAATGAGACCAAATATCTTTACAGGATGAGTTTCCATTCTTATACCTAGTTTGATAAAACAGATGTTCAAAGCTTTTGCCCACATGTTTCAGTGGGTAGTTTATTTTCTTATTACTGAATGGTGAGAGTTCTTTATATAGTCCAGGCAGAGTTTTCTCACATATATCATTTGAAAATACTTTCTTCATCCATTCTGTGGCTTGCTTTTTCATTCTCTCAATACTGTCTTTTAAAGAGTATAAATTTTAAACTTTGATAAAGAGTATAAGTTTTAAATTTTGATAAAGTCTAATTTATCTTATTTATTTATGGATCATGTGTTTGGTGTCCTTTCAGAGCAATCTTTCTCCAGCAGCACAGCAACGATTTTCTCCAATATTGTCTCCTGGAAGTCTTATATCATCAGGATTCCTTCTTTGGTCTGTTACCCATTTATAGTTACTGTCCTCTATACTTCCTCAACAGAGCCTTTGTACTTCGTTGAAAATCAGCTATCCTATGTATCTAGGTCCATTGTCTATTTCTGTGCTCATGAGTCTGGTCCTGTCCCTCTATGTGCCAGCGTGGCATTGACTTGGTAACTGTACCCTTTACTGAACATTCACATCAAGTAAGCTACATCTTCCACCTTTGCTCTTGGTTTTCAAAATGGTTTTGGCTATGCTAGGTCATTTGCATTTCCATTTGAATTTTAGAATCACATGATCAATTTCAACAAACAAAAGTATAATTACAGTACTGGAGAGATTGCTCAGTGGTTAGGTGCACTTCATGTTCAAGCGTGAGGACCAAGAGGGTACCTGAGATTTCCTAAATTCAAATCTCTAGAACCCATGTAAACAGCTGGGCATGTCCACTCACACCTGTAATCCCACTTCCACGGGGAAGCAGAGACCTGTGGGTTATTGAGCTCCCCAACTTCAGAATGAGTCAAAGATAGATTTTTTTCTTTTTTATTAAGATGTAAGCTGAAGTTACTAATTTGAAAACTTCCCTTCCTATCATTTCTTTCATGATCAGAGAACATAATTTTAATAATCTAATTTTAATTTAAAAAAAACTTGAGACTGTGATATACCCATAGAAAGAATATATGACTTTCTAATTGTTGGGGTGAATGATCTACAAATGTCTATTTCCTGCATTGATTGCTGGGGATGTTTGTGTTTTCTATATTCTTGATGATTTTCTTACTGTTTGTTCTATCAGTTATTGAGAGAAGGGGAGTATTTAAATGTCTTACTATAATTTTGGATATACCTATTTCTGCTTGCAGTCCTATTAGCTTTCTCTGAATGCAATTTGAAACTATTTTTATATCCATGAACACTTAAAGTTGTAACATCTCCTTCATTGATTTACATCTTTATCATTATGAAATAACTTGTTTACATCAGGTGACATTCCTAGCTCAGAAATGTACCTTTTTTTTTTTTATAGAAACACACTTACTTAAACTAGCTTTCTTCCTTCCATTTTTTTTTTCATTATTAGATTCTTTTTTAGAGCTGTTTTAGGTTGACAGTGCAATTGAGAAAAAGGTGGTATCCTAAACACCTCCCACCCCACACATCCATCCCCTCCCCCACTGTCAACACTCCCCACCATGTGCTCATTTTCTTTTAATCCATGGACATACATTGACAGCATAATCACCCAAAGCCCACACTTTGCATGAGACTTCATCCTGAGATTGAGTCTGTATGAATGTAAAGTGTCACATGTCCACCATTTTGTGTCATAAAGAGTTTTTTCACTGCCTTAAAAGTCCTCTGTGCTCCACTTATTCCCTCCCCTCATTCCTCAGCAACCACTGATCTCTGATGTTTTGCCTTTCTCAGGATATCATAGACTGGAGTTGTACTGCATGTAGCATTTTCAGGCTGACACCTTCCACTTAGGAACACGCATTTGATTTTCCTCCAGGTAGTTTTCTGACCTCCTGCCTGAAGGACTTTCTTCAATATTTCATGTCGTGTAAGCTTGCCAGGAATAATTTCTTTGAAATTTTCTGTGTGTGAAAATATCTCTCTGAATTCAAATGCCAGTCTCTTCCAGAAGTATACTTACAGACACACCCGGTTGTATTGTGACTATCTTGTCACTGAATCATTATTTTTTTTCCAGAAGACGAAAAACATCATCCCATTATCTTTTCAGTTATGTAGCTGATGAATTTTTTTTTCCATTTTTAAACTTTTTTTTTGGATTTTTTTTTGGGGGGGGGCATTGGGTTTTTTGTTTTGCTTTGGGTTTTGGGATTTTTTTTTAAGTAGGGTATCTCTCTAGGCCAGACTGACCAGGAATATTCACTATATTGTCTCAGGCTGGCTTCAAACTCCCAGCAATCCTCGTACCTGGGCTTCGTGAGTGCTGAGATTAAAGCTTATTCTACCATGCCTAGCTCTTTAAACTTTACAACCTCTAAATAAAACACATTTGTTTACTGAATCCTATCAAGACATTGTGCCATTGCTTCTTCTTATTACTGCTTCCTCTAGATTGTCCTTTCACTACAAAAAGAACAGACTTTGCTTTGGTGTGATTGTCTTGTGTTTATTTTGCATTGAGTTGGTTGATAAGATTCTTGGGTCTAAAGCTAATAGTTGTCATAAATGGAGGGAGGGGGAAAGCTGTCATTATTTGTTCAAAAGAATTTTCCTAATCCCCTTAAGGGAATCCATGAAGCAACTATTAAACTGCTTGATTTACCTCATGGCACACTGAAGAGCTTTCCTCTTTCCTCTCTGGGTTTCATTTTAGAATCCTCTACTGTCATATGGTTAAACTCACTAGCTTTTTGTTTATTTATTTGTTTCCTCCAACATATAGTCTCATTCATTATCTATCTGATCTTACACATTATAATTTCATCTCTGGAAGTTAAACTTGTGTCTTTATACCCTTATTCTCTCTACTTCTTTGCATATGTAAAATGTATTTGTAACAAACCTTTCAGTCTCTTTGTCTCCTAAATAAATGTCACATTTATGGATCTTTTTGATTAATTTTTTCTATTCATTATCAGTTGTATCTTCCTGCTTTTATATACAATTCTTCACTATTAACTAACATTTTGCCTAAACAGTTTTTGATTCTTGTTTGCTGCATAATTAAGTGATTTAGAAATAGTTTATCCTGTCAGTGTGCTGGGTTCAAGACATGTTAAACAAGTTTAGAGAAGCCTTTAGTCTAAAGCTAATTTTGCCTGACTGATGATACAAGGGCTCTAGTTTAGTAGGAATGTGCACTAGTCCCAGTCCTGTGACTGGGAATTGTCACATCTAGTTTTATCTCTCCATGGAACTGTCACCTCTCCTGTACCGTGCCCTGTAATTTCAGCTCCATCTCCCCAACTCAGGGAGTGTCAATGTACTCCTCTACTGTAGTGAGTCAAATATGCAATGTCCCAATAGCCTCATGTATTTGTGATCAATCCTCATATTTAATCCTAGCTGGTAGAGGTTTGGGGAGGTGAAGTCTTGCTGGAGGACATCGAGGTCTCTTAGTCCAGCTGACTGGGTGGTCAGAGAAAGTTCACTCTTGCTGCTTCCTCCCAGATGATGTGACAAGATATGATACCCAGAAGCCTGACATGATGAAATGTAACTTCAAAACGACAAGCCTGAAGTGAATTCTTTTCTCCCATGGGAGGCTACTGGCCAGGTGTTTTGTCCTAGCACTGAGAAGGAAACTGCTACACCTGGGTTCTGCTTCACTGGTCCACAGCATGGAAACTCTCTTAAGAAGACCCATCTGGTCTCAGATCATTTATGTTTCCTCACTCAGGCACCATTGCCTTTCAGTGCTCAATTAACACAGTCTTAAAAATATGTTTTTTTCACAACTGGTACCTTAATGACCCCACAACAATTACCAATACACCCATAATACCTTCACTGTTATGAGCTAAAAATCCTTTTGACATAAAGTACAGAGGAGAAAAGAAATAAGACAACATAACAGAGGAAGGACTACATTGAAAGTTGAGGAGAGAGGGATTAGGGTGGAGGAAAGGGGACAAAAGAGGGTAACATAGTGGGGATATGACAAACTTATAGACAGAATGTTCATAAAGTTCCCAATACAAACTTTTAAAAACATTTTTTCATAGATTTTTGTCTAGGTTTTTGCTTTTCTGGTGCATTATGGAAAGTCTTTTTTTGTTATACCATCTTCAAGATTTAAAAAGATTTTAAATGTTATTGTTATTACTTTGGAAACCCTTTCCTTTCTGTTTGTCTGAGATAAGTTTGAGTGCACAGCATGTAGCCGTATCCTCTGGGAAGAAACAAGTAAGCAGTATGCAGGTGTAACAGCAGGGCGCTTTCAATATCAGAATATCCTCTTGGAGCCACTTATGATTTGAAATTGCATGTTAGCTCTCTGTGTCACTGAGCCTATTATAGTTCAGGTATCTATTTTTTTGAGCATATTTTTCAAGATGAAACACAGGAGAAGTAGATTTCATTAACATTTGTAAAATAACATAATAATTCATAAGATGCATACTTAAAAGGTTATATGTCTTATTTAGCTCTTTATAGACCATGGGGACAACCATGTGATACCCAAAATGATCTTTCTAACTCAGTTAGTAGTCATTATTTGGAATTATCCTCTACAACCCTAACATAACCTCTGTACAGATTACTTTTGAAGATTAACACAATGGGTACTATTCCAGTTACTGCTAATTCTACCCAAAACAAAACTCAAATAAATGCTAAAGGTTTATTATAGTAATAATATTCTTTAAATAATAATTGATAGGGCTGGAGAGATGGCTTAGCAGTTAAGGTGCTTTCCTGCAAAGCCAAAGGACTAAGATTCAGTTCCCCAGGACCCACATAAGCCAGATGCACAAGGTGGTACATGTGTCTGGAGTTTGTTTACAGTGGCTAGAGACCCTGACGTGCCCATTCTTCCTCTGTCTATCTCAAATAAATAAATACTTTTTAAAAAGTTAAAGATTGTTAAAGAATAATTGATAACCAAGACATATTTCTTCCAATATGGCTCCAAACTAATAGCAATGTTACCACAAACCATCTATTACCACATCTAATAACTGTCATTGGCTTTCTTGTTTGTTTGTTTCCCGTTATATGACTTCTCTAGAGTATGAGAAACCCTTGAAAACTCATATTCTTGAAATCATGTTCCAGTCATTGTTCGTGTGGTTCTTCTATCACCCATGTTATTATTATTATGTAATTGTGGGAGGCATGCAACCATTGGTGATTCCCTTTGACAGAAGAGCATAGACATAGGCAAATCAAATGACTCATTTGGAAGAAATATTCCCATCTTAATATGTTGTTGTTATGATTAATGAGAAAAGTAAACCCAAATCATGTTTCCACTTTGGGCTCATTTTATTCAATAAAAAATTGTGTTGTACAGGGCTCAGAATATATGAATTACTAATATGTCTTGAAGTGCTATAACTCATGCAGGGAGAGGAAAAGTGATTGCCTGATGTTTACTCTCACATACACACTTTATAGTCCACCACAGAAGACAAAATATTGAGAAACACATTGCACAAGAGTAAAAAATACCTCCTGCCCAGACAGACGGCCGTGTTTATTCTCCTGCTGTGACCCATTAGTAAACAGCTGTTCCTTGATGTTTGAAGAATTCTCTCAGTACAGCAAGTGGGACAGAGAGGGGACTTTTTATTTCAAACAGGTAAAACTATGGCCAGAACATGATTTATAATTCCTTTCAAAATATCACACAAATTTGTTATCGAATTCATCTATTCTACTTGTCATTACTGAACAGAATTCTCACTTAATCTGTCCCTTCTATCATTGCTAAGAGGGCAACACAACTGAGAATTTGGGTTTAAAATACTTTTTATGGTGAGAAATAATTATAATAAAATATCTAAAGCCTTGAAGTGCATGCCACTTTTTCTTAAATAAGTCTGCCCTAACGTCTAGGACTCGGTTTATAAATTAAACCTTAATGTTGGTAAAGTCTCACAATCAAAATTTCTCAATTAACATTCTATACATGCACTCAAGTCAGCTTGGGAAACCACAAGTTACTGATTCTGTTGCAAAATTCATTAAGGGTATGACTATTAGTTGCTAACAATGGACACCAAAAACCACAGGATAAGTTAACTAGTGAGCCACAATAAATTATACACATGACTGGAATGTTGTAATAATGTGCTTTCTTTGCCAAACACAGAACTTTGTAGGCCTCACTGAGTGTAGTATTGAAATGTTTCTCTTCTGCAAAAAATATAATCTGGCAGTTTAATGTGCTTTAATATTGAAAGGAACCTAAAAGAAGCCATGAGTACTGTAAGGAAGTAAATTAGTTTTACCTTGGAGGTTTATTTAGTCTTTACTTAAGAATTGTGTGCAATTCATGGCTTAATACCTTGGAGAACAGAATTAAAATTCTTCATGTGGAACATGTTTAACTTGGAGAATGGAGACTTTTGTACTAATTCCAAAGTTAATCCTAAAATGATGGAAATATTGGACATGTTACACAAAATTTAAAGTATCAAAATTTA